>NC_067403.1:147103170-147832545 GCF_016432865.1 Antechinus flavipes
TAATAATTGCATTCTCAGGAAACTATCCTCTGTGATTTATTCAGCAAAAACAAAATCTTCCAAGATTACATACAGTTAAGGTTACTACTCCGCTATCAAAATGTCACTTGCTACCTGATGAAAACAATATTTAAAAGTAACTTGAAAGACTATAGTACTATTTTAAGGCCTAATTTCTTCTTAAGGTATCCTCAACAAACCATGATTTGTTTTATTGTTGTATTCATCTTGTTTGTTTTTGTTTTTGTTTTTTACATTGAAATATAATGTAACTGTTAGATTTTAAAATTCCATTTTTTTCATATCAACTTTGGCAATGGTACCCTATTGAAATTGCTAATGTAGAAAAAATTTAATAATAGCTAATATTTAGATAGGACTTTACAGTTTACTAAGTACTTTGGGTATAACCTTATTTGATCATCATAATATCCCTGTGAAGTAGATATTTTTATTAGTATAATATTATTTATTAGTATGATGCCTGGCTCCCAAGAAAAACTCTAATGCCTTCATTGCATACTTAGTTGCTTCATTTGGAATGTGTGCAGCTATTTTCTTACTGCTCCCAGGAACTATATGGAAACGTTGGATTCTGTCTTCTATGATTCATTACTGAGATTTTCTTGGTTGGTCGATGGGCAGAAAGAGTTGTATACTCATATTCAGGACATTTTAAAAATCAGTTTCTTGCTGACATTTTCTTGAGCTATGTCTCTACAGACATCAATGTATGACACCAGTGAAGGGTGAAGAAAATGAGAGATTTCTTTTTCTTCCGGGGTGTCAGGGGAATCTTACCATTATGGCAGCTAGTGATGTTAGATTTAACTAGTTTGGCTAGTATCAGGGACTCCTAGTAACTTAGCTTTACCCCATTTTCTTTTCTTTTCTGCACTTAAAGAAATAACCTTGTGATCAGGAAAGATCTGGATATGAGAGTGGTTGAGTTTGAAGGAGCACTACAGCAAGGGAAATCAGTATCTCTAAGCTATGCTGTAGGAAGGATGTTATTTGAACAGACCATACCCATTACAGAGGTGGGATGGGCAAAGTGTAATTAGGAGACTTTTGAAAGCTTCTAGGCCAATTGACAATAATGACAAGTTAAATGATTAAATCCTATTTAAATCATTCAGTTAATGTATATTCTTCTAGGTCAGACACTGTTTTCTTTTTAAGAATACATCATCTGTCTCATACCTAATTCATACAATGAATACCTTCTTTTATTTTTCTCTCTCTTTTTTTGAAAGCTGCATAGACTTTTAAAGATCTATTACTAACAATAGCAACTTTCACCTGAATGGTAAAGTAAGGATGATGGCTTAAATAGTATGAAAATGGGGAACCCATTCTCATAAGGAGGGGTGAAGTTTCCATAAGGCTTAACTTACCTGAAAGTATAATGGTTGAATGAATGAATGAATGAAAATGACCCAGGTCACTAGCCACTTATGTCTCAGGTGGGCACTTTCCCTATGATACATAGATAACGTTATATATAAATATAAATTATAAATAATAAACAAATTTTAATTAAATATTGAAGAAGTATGACAGCCCTAACTGTTGTAATAATGAAAAAAGTTTTTTTTGAGTTTCAAGTATCTTCCCATGAAGGAATGTAAACCAGTCTAACCTTACTAAGTCCCTTGTAATTTCTCTTTCCTAGTTACCTTTTTATGCTTCTTTTGTTTTTGAAAGCCAAATTTTCTATTTAGCTTTTTTTTTCATCAAGAATGCTTGAAAATCCTTTATTTCATTAAATATCCATTTTTCCCTGAAAAATTATATTTAGTTTTGCTGGGCAGATGATTTTTGATTGTAATTTTTGTTCCTTTAATCACCAGAATATCCTATTTCAATCTCTCTGATGTTTTAATGTAGAAGCTGTAGAGTTTATTTTTCTTCAGTAAATATTAGGGTCTCCTTTTCCATTTAACCAATTTTGTTTTTCATTAGAGCTCCTTTTCTGCCTGTCACTGCTACCCAGGAATACAACTCAAATCTGAGTATGGACAAAACAAGAGAGTCCTGCCTTAGTACTAGCAAAAAGATGATTGTAATCTTCTGACCAGTTGTTCAATCCTCTTACTATCTATGGTCTGAGTTATGCAAGCTGCTGGTGCTACTGCTAATTTAATGGCTCCTGTTTTTCTGAGGCTGAGTCTGTGTTGACAAAGCCTACGTATGATTATGCTCTTACTCAAGTGATACAGATTTTTTCTGCTGACCTTATAACTTTTCTTTGGCTAGAAAATTATTTTACCCCATCCTTTTGTGGGTTCATGTGCTCTAGGAATTGTTTTAAGGAATTATTTAAAGTTTTTCAGAGAGATATGAGGAAGAACTCAGGTGATTAGCTGCTTTTTTCCTGCCAACTTCATGAAAGAATTTAGAGGAATATAAATGACCATATAAATAAAGATGGCTATCAATATCATTATTCTCCTCTTCTTTCTTCTCTTTCTCCTTACCACATTGATTTCTTCTGATTTTAATCCCGTGTTCTTTCTCTATCTTAACTTTTTTCTTTCGTGGACTCCCTTGCTAATCTTGAGAAGCCCATAGATTTCTTCCCAGAATAATGTTCTTAAATGCTGAAATATGTAGAATTATACTGAGAAGTAATTATATTGAATTATACATATAAACAAATTTTCCAACAAGATCACAAGTCCCAAATCAATTGCTCCTGATTTATATCATGATTATTATCTTTATTTTACAAAGAAGGGAACAGATTTCAAGAGATAAAGTAACTTTTTCAATGTTCCATAGCTACTATGGCCAAACCAGATCTTGAATCCCCAACATACTGCAATATAAAACAGTCCTCAACTTGGGATGTCAAAGAAACTCGGTGCATAATTTGATAATTATATATCTCTCTTTAATTAAGGAAATATTCCCAATTAAATGAAACTGAAAGTATGCTAAGTACATTTTCCAAATATTATTTTTTATCTAAATACAATTTTCCCTGATAACCTTGAAACAACAGCAAACTCTGTATTGAAATTGTGTTAAATGGTTGCTATTTAGGATTGTGTAAGTTCTATAATTAAATAGATTTAGTTAATAAGACCACATGATATAAACATATATAAAGTATTTTATGAACTTTAAAGTTCTATTTAAATTACACTTATCCCTCTCATCATTGAAATTATGATCACAATTCAGAGGAGGTTATTGTTTTCTTTCTCTTTACAAAACAGCTAGAAAATAGAAGATTAATCCAGCCCCCACCCTCAAATTGAAGCAGCTTTCCTAAGGTCACTTAGGCAGTAAGCAGCCAAGTACAGATTTGAATTCAGGTCCTCTGTCTTTCAATACAGACTTTTTCCACTGTAGTTGTTTCTTAATATTTTAGAGTACTTATATTTAGATATTTGAGTAATTGTCTGGTAGAAAATAAACAGATCTATAGAATTAGGATCCAATTGAACTTTCACCAAAAAATGAAAATATAACAGTTCTACATTTTTACTATAATTCAATGGGAAAATAATTTAATTTAATAAAACTTAATTTGTATGCAAGTTTTCAAGAATGACAACAGTGTAAAATGAAGCATGCACATGTTTTAATAGGATATGAAAATGAATGTATGAGATTGCATTAAAGCCATCATAATAATTTTAAATGATGGAAATTTAAAAACCATTAAAATGGAGTATTTATTCACTTAATCCATTCTTTAGTCTTCTGATACTAAAATTCTAATTTGCTATTATTACATAATGATGGCAAAATCAGGCTTGGGGAAAAATCAATCTGTTTGAGGTGTGAAAGTAATCCAGTACATAGTATATGTGATGAAAGAGTTAATTTACCTTTCCAAGTGTCTCAATTGTCATTGAAGAATCTTAGTTGTTATACACTATAGGCAACACAATTTTTGAATAATATGTTCAATTTTTATTGAACTCCCAAGGCCATACAAATATCTGTCCTTATTATTCAAAAATAGAGTTGACCATGGGGATTTTCTTCCGTGGGAATTGAAAAGATATGAATTTGACTAGTGGTCCTCTCTACCTTGTATTAATGAAAACATCGTCCTTCAGGCACTGTTTGTCTCTCTGCTTCTTAGATTCCCAGCCTTTCTAATACCTTTGTAGAAAAAGAGCTTTCCCTATTTCCAATTGCTATTGTACTGGTATCTTTGTGGAAGAACAGCAATCTTTTTGTTTTTGAGGAAGTCCTCTTGAGACCTTCTTTCTGAGATGCAACAACTGGAACTTGGGCCACACAAAGAAAAGAAGAGATAGTCACAAAAATGCAGATCCATCCTTTTCAAGGGGATGGAAACAAAGAGATTTTTGTAACCACTTCCCTCTCACATACACTTGACTAATGGCCTTTACTAAATATATGGACACAGTTTGAACAAAGCTGTAGGCAGTAAAGGGACAAAACTGTGAAGAAGATACAGTTTGTCCTCTTGTCAACTTAAATTACCATATATCTTTTCCTTCTTTTCTTTCTACCCCAATATTTTAGAATTTTAGATTCAAGGACAGAAAAGATATTAGATATCATCTTTCTCACTTTTCACATAAAGAAACTGAGAACAGAGTTATTTTGTGTCCTACTCAAATCTCACATAAGTAATGAACTTTTAAAATTTCATTAATGATTTCACACTTCTGACATGCTATGGACTTCATAGTTTTTTTTTTTTTTTTTAAGGTTACCTAATCATCTTTGAGGAGTGGGAAGAAAGAAAGTCGTACTTGTTATTTCTGATAGAGCAGCACTTGATCTACAATTTAGGTTTAAATACTTGTCTTGGGATCACCAGAGCAACTTTCTTAGAGTCACATGGGCAGTTTTGTGTTAGAGTAATGACTGGAACTCAGTTCTTTCTGATATTGAGAGTAGCATTCTACCAACTGTGCCATGATGCTTTTTATTATTTTGCCACTTATTTGGCATTCAATCTATCTATCTAAATATCCACACATATGTATATAATCATTTATTACCTTGTATTTTATTTATATCATCTTCATCATAATTTTAGACAATTGGGGTTAAGTGACTTGCTCAGTGTTGCCATAGTTGGTAAGTGTCTTAGGTCAGATTTGAACTTGAGTCTTCTGAATCCATGGCCACTACTCTATGCATTGAATCACCTAGCTGCCTTCTTATATTTTATATGTGTGTGTGTGTGTGTGTGTGTGTGTGTGTGTGTATATATCTCCATATCCTCTCTATCCAACTGCATAGGAAGGTATACAAAATCAAAATGCTTGTTATAGACTTATTTCATAATATCCCTGTTCCTTATCCCTAGCAAAGTGAAATGTATATAGTTGTCATTAGACGAATACTTGATGAATTAAGTGGAGGAATGCTGTGCCTTTCATCCTGACTCTCAGATATTCAGAGTGAGGCTCTTTTCCATACCTTTCGACAATAAGCTAATTTGATAAAATAATCTAGCTAAAAGCTAAATGAGACTCTAAAGCCTCTCCTCAACTATCAAGTTAAATGCATAAATATAAATCATTATCTTCTGGAAATAGTGCCCTACCTTTAGTATCTAACCCAAATATTAGACAAAATCTAAAGAAGGATTTTTAGAAAAGATAAAAAGGACAACACTTTTCTGCTTATTAGATGGGCTTTGAAATCTGGTACTCTTTCCTCTACCTCTAATTTCAAAAATGTGTCTTCTAGGTATTTATTTTATGTAAAGTTTGAACTTTCCCTAGAATTAATCCAAAATAAATAGCTATTTATTTTAAAGATGAGATTTTCAGTCATTACAATATGCATTTTATATGAAAATCAACCACTGAATATATTTATTGTTTGTACTATTTCTGGGATGTTGTACCCTGTGACCTCCTTTGCCTATTCCTAGTTCAAACTCGGTCAATTAGATCATGGGGGAGATATCTGAGGGAAAATGAATCTAGGTGTAGTAGAATTATGAAATGATCTAGCCATTCTAAAAAGCAATTTGGAACTACAGTCAGGAAAATAGTGAAGCAAGGGAAAACAGGAAAATAATATACACAATTACAATGGTATAAATGAAGAACAGCAGGAGCAACAAAATCATAATTAATAATACCTAAAGTACTTAAGATTGTATCAGGCACCGGGTTAAGTACTTTACAATTATTATCTCACTTGATCTTCACAATTCTGGGAGTAGGTGCTATTATTATCCCTATTTTAGAGGTGAAAAGTACTTAAGTGACTTGCAAATGGTCACATAGGAATTTTTCAGTTTGTATTTGGAGTCAGGTCTTTTTGATGCTAGGCTCTGTGCACCATCCACTGTGCACCCTAGTTGCATCCATCATGTTACATCATGAAATGCATATTACAGACCAAATTTCTCCCCAAAGATAAACCATTTCTTATTGTTTATTATATTTGAACTTTACCTCCTTTTTTTCTTTCTTTTTTGTTATACCAGGCAACATTTTGGGAGAGGGAAGATGATATATTGGGAAAGAAAAGCAAAAAATATTTAAATATCAAAGATACCAGTTAGCTTTATCCTTCTGTAATATCAGCCCCAATTTTAATAAATTTTGGATTGTAAAATGAAAAAAAAAAAGGAATATCTTATTTCTTCTATCTGTGCCTTGACTAAGAGGAAGTGTAAAGACTAAAGTCAGCCAGTCAGATCAGTTAGTCAATAAGCATTTATTTTTAAAAATTATTTATTTTCTTTTTACTTTATGGAATAAAACAAGCAAACCATAACAGTTCAGTTTTTAAAAAAGATAATTGTATAAGAAACTACAAATATACAATTTATTTCTTTTAAATACATAATAAAGTTATCATGCAAATTTTTTTTTCTTTTCCTTCTCCCCTTCCCTATAGAAGGCTACTCTTAAACACACACAGATTGGGAAAGGATAAGAAAAAGCACTGTACCAAGAAACAAAGGCCTCCCCTTCTAATCCTAGTACACTATTTAGGAGTGAATTTGTAAATACACACATGTATACAAACATAGGTAAAAAAATTATTCTATACATACGTCTATTTATCAGTTCTTTCTCTGGAAGCAAATAGTATCTTTCTTCATATATCTAGTATGATTAATTTGGATATTTATAATAATGAAGATGACATTCTCTCAAAGTAATTTTTAAAACAGTTTTACTGTTTGTGTATACAGTGTTTTCTTGATTTTGCTCATTTTGCTCTTCATTTCTTGCAAGTCTTGCCCCTTTTTCTAAAAGCATTGAGCTCATCTTTTTTTTTTTTTAATAGCACAGTATATTCCATCACATAGTATATACTATAAGGAATAGTTGAACAGGCTTTTTTTAAATTAAGCTCCCAGTTTGTGCTGGATACCATAATTCATTTTTATGTATACAATATATACATATGTATATAAACATATATATGCTAAAATACATGAACTATATACTATAAGAATCTGGATGTAAGTGTGTATGTATAATAAAATTTCTTTTGGTCCCTGAATTGCTTGGCCATATTAACCATCACACTATGTTATCAAAGTTTTGCTTTCTCCACTTCCTCTTTTCCAGTGTCTTTTCCTAAGTAGCAAGAGTTTTAATATTGGAAAGGATCTTCTTGATTTTATACACATACACATACACACACACACACACACACACACACACACACATATATCAGTGAGCTGACATATATATGTGTGTATTATATACATATAAATGTGTATACACACATAACACACACACACACACACACACACACACACACACACATATATATATGTCAACTCACTGATTTTATGGATTCAGGAACTGAAGCCCACAAAGATGGTGATTTGCCCGAATTTACAAATTAACTCCTAAATAGTGTACTAGGATTAGAAGGGGAGGCCTTTGTTTCTTGGTACAGTGCTTTTTCTTACCCTTTCCAAATCTGTCTTTTCAAATATATTTGGAAAAAATATAACTTTAAAAGATTCCCTATTGTGTGAAAAACCTTCATTTAACATAATGTAGAAATGTCTAAAAATGCTTATGTGCGCTTTCACTAAAATGAAAGGTATTTCTACTGTGCTTTCATTATCCTATTATTATCCACTCAGAAGGAAAGGTGAGTGTTCATAGTTTTGCCCATAGATACAAATTGGTGACTCATCTGAAATTTTAAGTCCTAGAAGAGTACCCTCTAGTACCAAGAAGCTAAGTCATTTGCCCAGGGTCCCACAGCCAATATGTTAGAGAAAGGTCTTTAATCCTATGTGTCCTAATACCAAACCTCACTCTCTTTCTACTAGGTAATACTGCCATCTTATATTAAATGAAACCTCAGTAAATCTCTGTGAGTTTATGAATACAGCACTCTGACATGATTCTTCCCCTCTTCTGGCTCCCTAGGGAACCATGCCATTTTTGAGGATGGAGAAAAGAAAAAGAAACATCTTGCCCTACAAACAATAAATGCCTCCCACACTAAGCACAAAGATAGTTCCAAGGGGGAAAAAAAGAGTAATTGAATTTTAAAATAGTTTTTGGAAAGGCTCTTCCACTGCAGTGAAGTGAATCAGGTGAAACAGGTAGGCAGAGTCAAAGTGACTAGCTTCAGATCATATAGCTAATCTGTATAAGGCTGAATTTGAATTTAGATCTTCCTAATCTCAGACCCAGCAGTCTATCCATTGTAAAACCCTGATATTATTATCCTTTGGCTCCTATAAGTGGTTTTTAAGCTCTCTGAGGGCCAGAAACTGTCTGCTATTTCCTACTTGTTTTTCATAAATTTAGGTTAGAAATGCAAAAGGGGTAACTGCTTAATTGCCATTGAATCAGTCAATGAGTTTCATGTAGAATTCCATGCAGCAGATATATTCCTTGGTGTATCAATTCAATTCAATAAGCATTTATTAAGAGGATACTATGTTAAGCACCAAAGATACAAACTTTAGACAATTTCCACCCTCAAGGAGTTTACTATCAAAAGGGAATTAGACACACAAAAGGATGTACTCACAAATGAGGTGAAGGGGATGGGACGTCATGGGTCCTGCTTGTGGTGTGTGGTGGAATTCAGAACAAGTAGAACTACAATTGGAAAGTATGTGGTACCCATGCTCAGCTGTTTTTACCTTGGTTTAGGGCAACATGAGAGAGCTTAGCACCAGCTCTGTTTTCCTGATTCTGGCAATTGCAGAAGATAGTGGAAGCTTCAGTATAATCAGTCCACACTTTACCTTGCCATTACATATTGTGTCTAGCCAGGGTAGTAACCAGCATGTAGTTTTGTCAGACCCTATCTCTTAACAATATAAATGATGCTATTTTTGCAAATCCTAGTGCTTGTGTATGGGCTCAACTCTGGAAAGCCCAATGACTGCAGAACAAAGTTCTCTATTCTGAGAGGTCTGTACTCTACATCTCACCACCCTGCACAAATGCTGTTGAAGATGACTTGAGCTCCTTAACAAGATTGTCTAAACAAAAGAACAAGTGTTTTAGCTTCTCAACATTTGTTTATCTATAATTATTCATGTACTTTATTTATTTTTGTGAGGCAATTGGGGTTAAATGACTTGCTCAGTTACACAGCAAGTAAATGTCTGAGGCCAGATTTGAACTCAGTCCCACCTGACTACATAATTGCCCTGTTCTTTAAGGGATGTTGTTTCACAGGGTGATTTAAGATTAGGATCCTGGACACAGACCAAGAAAGAAATCATTCCAAATCATCATTTGTAGAAACTGAGGCACAGGAAAGTGAAGTGACTTCATCCAGGTGACAAAGGTCAAAGAAACAGAAGCAGTTACTTAATCTCTGGCCCTCTGCTTCTACAGTTATCTTTCTTTCCAATCTGAAGCCATCATTTATAGTACTTCTCTTGGACAGATCTTGGGTTCATTGACTAGCATGGACCTTCCCATAACCACTTGGCTGACTACTATTTTGAACTGCCATCAGAACTATCGATTACAAACTACCATTTTGAACTACAATTGGGACTACCATTCCAAATGAAATAACTGCATTATCACATAACTCACTGTCTATAAAATGGGAATGGTAAGAACAAAATAAAGTATGTTGGTTTGGAGGTAAATGATAATTTTAAAAGCATATTCTAGTGCCTTAAGAGCCCCAAGTTAGAAAGCTGAAATGACTTCCAAATTGTCTTGGCCTGGGACACAGATAACAAGCATTTACTTGTTATTGTTTACTGTGTGTGTTTGGATGGGTGACAGAAACAACTTGCAGTCATCTCTACCCTGAAGGAGAGCAGAGAAGTTGGCAGAACTTCTCATCCTATCCTAGTGTCTTAGCATAATGTCTGACACATAATAAATGCTTAACAATGTTTATTGATCGAGTGATTGATCTTCACAATGCAAGCTCTGGAGCAAGGGACTTTTTCCTCATCCACAAATAAAGAAAAAAATTGCCAATTGATGTCAGCTTGACCATGACAGCCTCAAAATATTCCTTCTATTAATGCCTTTTTGATTTTCTATGACTTTCCTACCTTTATTATCTTTAAGCTTTCCATATAAGTTTTATTTCTATCATTTCCACTTTTTAGATTACCTTTCCTTTTACATTTATTGAGACCAAGAAAGTCCAATCAAAAGTCTATATTGGTCAGCTTGGAGTTTTCAAGGTGTAAAGAAACCAATGATCTGTATCTAATTTAGTACAGAACAAACTTGCTTTCATTTTAATTATTTTTTTTTCTTTTCTTACTCATCTCATCTTGTAGTTCTCATTAACAAGGGGCTCCTGCCCAATGGAACAACTTTCTTGACCATGATTTCCAGAACTATTTATATTTATAATTTTATACAGTGAAAATCACTGGTGGAGAGTTATTGATAAACTATCATGCTTTGTTATTTAGATGTTCCTTGCTTAATCCAGTGAATGAGTATAAAGTACTTCTTAAATACGTTTTCATTCATCACTTCATTCAATTTAGTTATCATTTATTTTAGTTAACATTTGTACATTCTATCTCCAATGTACAGGTATTTTCATGTTATTACTCTTCTAGAGAACCATTAGTGGATCCTCAATATTAACCAAATAAAATTGTATTTTTTATTGGTCTTCAGTGCTATGAACTCTTTGATTAAAAGCCATCCTTCTTTGGAAAGTAATATTTTGGCCTCAAAGTGGCCTTAGAGTTAGAAAGACTTACATGCATTACTATTTCTCACTCATTTTAACCAGTTGAGCCTAAGCAAATTACTCAACCCCAAGGCTTTTAGAAAATTTCCTAAAACACTAATTTGTAGATCATGCATTGATCTGTCCACAGCTCAAATCTCACCTCCTATATGAAGCTTTTCATCGTTTTGCCCGAATTCTATTCTTTTCCCTATCAAACTACTTTGAATTTAATTTTTCTTGTTTTTTGTTGTTTAGTCATTTATAGTCATGTTTGACTATGACATAATTTTGTAGTTTCTTTGAAAAGATACTAAAGAATTTTTGTCATTTCTTTCTCCAGCTCATTATGCAGATGAGAAAACTGAAAAAAAAAAACAGGATTAAGGGAATTGCTCACATACTTAGGAAGTATCTGTGGCCAGACTGGGACTTAGGCAGATAAATAGGAATTTATTAAAATCAATGTCTCCAACAATAAAAAAGTAAATGACATTAAAGCATCTTTTACTCCATTACTGTGTATTCAGTAAAGATTAAAAAAAAAATACAAGAACAACATCTGTACAAAATTTTTCCCAATGCATTGGGCAGAATTGTTTTTTCTTAAGCTATGTATTATGAAGATCTCTCAAGTTTAAATCTCTCAATAAATCAATATTGAGAAATATATAATTTAGATTTATCTGTGAGAAGACAGCAGTTCTCTGCAAAAGGACAAAACATGGAAAGTAACTATATACAGATGTGAACTACATGAAAAGATCATGGTGGTATTCAACCACTAGCTTTCTCTGAAGCAATTTAAACATCAGTAATTCAAGGGAATGATAGATGAAGACATAAAGTGACAAGCCAATTAATATAGATCATGCTGCCAAATAATTTCACTCTTACTATTTACTCCACTGAGATGAAGATTTGAAAAGGGTATGCTTGATAAGCAGCTTTATTCTAATTGGCTTTACATTCCGTTAAGAAATAGAATCCCCCTAGAATAAGATAAATTTACGTATTTTTGACTTCAACCTGACACTATCCACTGTACTACCTAGCTGCCCTGAGTTAATTTTCAGCCAAAAACAACTAAGATCAGCAGGAAAGGTTCTGTGATACCTGCGTAAGAGTGGAGCATAGTACAGAACAGGCTGTAACTATATAGATATACAGAAAACCTGGATCAAGCCTTATGACCCCAGCTGCTTCTGGAGTTCTTAACCTAGCTGCTAAGAAGGAGATTGCAGGAATACCTGTGGTGGCAGTTAAGCAGGACTCCATTGTCTTGCCTATATACAGATCTGAATTGCAATCCTGGGTGTCAGTGCCAGGATGAGGAAATCACTAGCTCACTAGTGGCTGAAGTGGAGCAGTGACCCTCATCAGAATTCCAGAGCAGAAAAGAGTGTTTATAGTCACTCACAGACCAGAGTACAGACAAAGAAAGTAGTAAAAACACTTTTCCTTTGGAAAACTTTGCAAGAACTGAAACATAAAGGGTCCTAGAAGTATCTCTGAAAACATGTGCACAAAAATCCTAAAACTTGGCACAATATGTACACCACCTTGGAAGCAAGGACTCACTTTAAGTATGTTAGAAATCAAGAAATAGGCTGGGAAAAATGAGCAAAGAATAGGAAAAAACCATTCTGACCACAGAAAGTTACTATAGTAAGAAGGAAAATCAAAAGACACAATCAGAAAAAGATAACAAAGTCAAATCTTCAATATCCAAACTTTCCCCAAAAAATATGAATTAGTTTCAGGCTATGAAGGAGTTCAAAAAGAATTTTGAAAATCAAATAAAAGAGACAGAGAAAATATTGCTAAGAGAAATGCAAGAAATTCATGGAAAACAAGTCAACAATTTGGTAAAGGAGATGCAAAAATACTGAAGAAAATAACACCTTAAAAAAAAAAAAAAGGCTAGGCCTGATGGATACAAATGATACAAAAAACCAATGAGGAGAAGAATACTTTGAAAAACAGAACTGGTCAAATGGAAAAGGAAGCACAATAATTCACTCAAAAAAAACTACTTAAAAATTAGAACTGACCAAATGGAAAAAGAGGTATAAAAGCTCAGTGAAGAAAATCATTCCTTAAAGTTAGGCCTGAGCAAATGGTAGTTAATGATTTTTTGAGAAATCAGAAAACAATAAAACAAAACAAATGAGTGGAAAAACACAGAAGCCAATGTGAAATATTTTATTGGACAAATAATTGACTTGGAAAATAAATCCAGGAGACAAATTTGTTAAAAATCTGGAACTAACTGAATGCCATGATCAAAAAAAAAAAAAAAAAAAAAAGAGCCTAGAGCATTTTTTCCTATGGCTAGAGATGTCTTAGATTACGTCATCTTAAAGTTGTTCATATATATACATATATATATATATTTTGGCTGAGTCATTTGGGGTTAAGTGACTTGCCCAGGGTTACACAGCTAGAAAGTATTAAGTGTCTAGGTCGGATTTGAACTCAGGTCACCCTGACTTCAGGGCTGGTGGTCTATCCACTGGGTCACCTGGCTGCCCCTACTGTACCACTTAGCTGCCCCATAACTTTTGATCATTTATCAATTGAAGAATGGATCTTTTGGCATCTTTAGGATTCTACCTCTTTAAAGAAACTGCAATATTCTGGTTAAACAAGAGCAACACCAATTAAAAACAATAGCAACAGAAGAGTCAATGGTAGATTAGAGACTAAAGAGACTGGGGGAAGGCCGACCAAGCAGCTCTACTAATTTAGTCAGGGGAAGAATAGTGGGAAGAGAGAGACAGACAGAGACAGAGAGGAACTGTTACAGAGATAAAGACAAAGAGGTAGAGAGAGACACAGAGACAGAGAGACAGAGACAGAGAGATAGAGTCTGAGAATGAGAGAGAGAGACAGACAGAAAAAGTGATAGAGGTAGAGGTAGAGAAAGACACACAGAGAGATTTGAAAAATATTTGCATTATGGGTACAAAAGGATAAAATCAGGAAAAATAATTAGGTTATTACAAAATTTCATAGTATAAAGAGATCTTAGCGGCCACCTAATTAGGCCACCATATCCTAAATATAAATTACCTCTAAAATTCACCTGAGTGGGCATTCAATCTTTGCTTTAAGGCATCCTGTGAGGGAGAATACACTATTTCTGGAAGTAACCTATTTCTTCTTTGGATAATATTGTTTGCTCTGATTCTGCAACAGACATTGTGATCATAAATAAAGGGCTAGCAATTGGACAAAGTAAAGCCTTAAAGTCATGAGAAGGACTCCAATTATCACTGCAGTCTTGTTTTAGCACAAATGAGTGATTCCCAAGTTGCCAATGACTCTAGAATTCTATCTGGGCTTTTATTTTTCCACTGGATAATGCTATCAGTTGTGACTTTTTCGAGAGGTCAGCTTTTATAAACACCCATTTTCCCAGTCTTCTGTAGACAAGCTGGTTTAATAATATAATAAAAGAAAAACTGTGACAAGACCTTTGGGCATGTTTAAGCACTCAGAGAAGGCCTGAAGCATCGTGACTGAAAACCTTTCCAACTCTAAAAGCCTTCCTTTTCCTTAGGAGAGGCTCAGACGATATACTTTCGTTGATTAGGGCTTTACATTTCAGCAAGTGAAGAGACCTCTGGTCCAAAGAACAGCCACTCTAGTAAGCAGGGTGGCCGAAAGCTTTGTGTGTACCCGGTCACTGATGGATCATCTTCATCCGCCTCTGGCGGATACAAATGATGAATAAGCTGTTAAAATGGCACATTAGAATAAAATTTCATCATAATTGATTTGCTGAAGGAAGATTTCAAAAGTGTATGTGACCCACTTTTGACATAAATGGAAGATGGGCCATGCAAGGCTGTGCTTTAGCGCATTAAGAATATCTAAATAGCACTCACACTACTTATTACAAACATTGACTTAATCCTGCCTCTTACTATAGAGGAGTGATGGAGCTGTCCTGCTCAATAAGTGGGTTTTATCCTCTCTAAGGCTGCTTCTTCACATAGGAATTGTACATTTCATTTAACCCATCCATTAATCCTTAAAGGTATATGGCAGAACTTTGCAACTGCATTAGAATGTTATTGTATTGGATGTCTAATGTGACTTATAAAATGGTGCTTTCTGTCAATAGTTGTGAATTATCATTTACATAGCATCCTATAGTTTACAGACTGCTCTTATATCCTGATTTTCTATATTGCTTTCATATATTTTCTCATTGCATTTTCTCAATTGTAAGTAATCATAGCAGGTATTAATATTCTCAATTTATATTTGAAGAAACTGATAATCAAGAAGGGAATTCATTCCTTTAAATCATATAGGAAATGAGTGGCTGAATTTGGACTCAGACCTATAATTTTAAGTTGATTCTACTTTTCACATTAAAATGCTTCAAGAGTTTTGAAGTTACCTTTAATTTTTCATTTTTCTTTCAGCTCTATTTTATTCATAGTTTTCACTTGTTCTCTTTCAGTGTATATATATATGTATACACATGAATACATGCAATATATTCACATGCATACATGTGATTATATCAGCATAGGTACACTCATATACAAGTATGTATGTACACATGTATATCTATACCTTGAAAGCATGCAGTGTATATGTACATATGTGTATATTTAGGACAACTAGGAGGTATAGTGAGCAATGTATTGAAATTCAAGTCAAGAAGACTGAAGTTCAAATCATACTTCAGACACTTACTGTGTATGTAACTTAAGTGTTTAAGTCATAACTTTTCTGTCTCAGTCTTCTTAACTATAAAAAAAGGATAATAGTGTCATTTACCTCACAGGTTTGTTGTGAAAATCAACTGAATAACACAAAATCCTTTGCAAACCTAAAAACATTATGTAAGTGATAGCTATTAAAAATTGTGTCTCATAATCATCATCATTACAAATGTAGAATAGAATATAAAGTCCTGAAAAAAAGGAATCTAATATTAATATTGTCCTTGAATTAACTTTATAACCTCAGATAGGTAACAGTGACTTGGGCTACATTTCAATGAAAGATTCTCAGTTGAGGTGGGAAGAGGTAAAGAAAAAAGATGTAGAAACAGTGGTAAGGAAACAAATAAAGAGAGAATTGGACAAGGAAGTAGAGCAAAAAAAAAAAAATCCATAAATAGAAGAGAAAGTAAAGAGAAAGAAAGAAAATTTCAGATTTTGAATTTAATCCACCATTATAGATATTTAACTAGTAAAAATGAAAAGAAAAAAATTGCCTTTATGTCTTAGCAGAAAAAAGCAGTATATTCTTGCTATATTTTCACATTTTTTCTCATATCAAGTCTAAAAGTCATAACACAATATGTCACTTACTTTTGGGATTCCTATAAAATTTTATTTCTAAGGGTACTACTTTATATATGTTAGAATACCTTTAAAACATCATGAGCATGGGGATCAATGCATTGAAACTTCTGTTAATATGAGAAGTGAAGATTAGGCCTCACATTACATTGAAAGAATTGTAAGAAATTGATGAAAAAGAATATATAATTCTATCCACATTACTGTGAAATATCCCGATCTTTTTTTTCCCCATGTCTAACATTTTACTGATTACCTTTCACATCTTTGTTAGAATAATTTCAATTCAGAGTAGCTAGACACAGTAAATAGAGCACTAGCCCTGAAGTCAGGAGGACCTGAATTCAAAACATTTAATACTTCCTAACTGACTGACCCTGGGCAAGTCACTTAATCCCAATTGTCGGGGGTGAGGGGATGTGGGGAGTGTGGGCGGGGTGTGGGGGGAGAGTTTGTAAACACAACCCCAATTGTCTCAGAAAAAAAAATGATTACAATTCTTTCATATATTATCATAAAGAAACGAAAAATAAATCTGGTACTAATTTACTTCTTATACTCTAAAGTATTTTAGCTATTCCTGAAGAATCCTTTTATTATAATTACTATAATGTTATTAGCTAAAGAACATACAAGAGATTGCTGATCTTTTTCTATGAATTAGACTAGAGACTCAGTAGAATAATCAACAAATATTTATTTTATATGCTTACTCTGTGCATAGATAGTATCTGTGGTTGGCACTGGGGAAACAAAAAACAAAATGGTTCAGTGTTTCAGGACTTAGAATTCTATAGGAAGAAATAATATGTTCCTACAGAATACCTAAGAAACAAATACAAGGCCGTTTCAGTGGGAAGCTCTGAAAATACCTTGGAGAAAGACTTCTTTGAGTTGGGGGGAAGATTTTATATAGGAGGGAATTTGAATTGGGCTTTGAAGATAGCTAGGGAGAAGGTAGTCAGAACTGGTCAAGAGTGTATTATAAAATCTTAGGGACAGTCTGTGTAAAAGGAAATAAATGGGAAATGAAAAGCTTGGAGTGAAAAAATGGTAAGAAAGTCTTTTGCCTAGATAGAAAGAAAGGAGTCATTTAGAATAAGCCTGGAAAGGTATGTTCAATTCTGGCTTCAAAAGGCTTCAATCCTCTTTTAAACCAAAATCTTCCACTCAATTATGATTTCAATCGATAATGATTGATTATATTAAAAGAAATAGTAATGTTAGAAGGAGAATGTTTGTTTTAACAAAATGCAGTTTGCTCATTCCTATTATGGAAGGCACAGGATGAGGAACCAGGTAGAAAGAGGTGACTAAGAACCAAGATAAGAAAACTGAAATACTATCCACCTCCTCCAAAGTTGTAGTTTCCCAATGTAGCTTTATAATTGAATAATAGTGGAATAATAAAATGTTGTCCATATTCACTTACATAAATGTAAGAGTAAAAATACATCCCATGGCCAATCACAAATATTTTTGGAATTATCTTAAAATAGTCAATTATTCATTACATTGTTTTCCTCTATTGTTTCCAATAATCAAATACTGTCTCTGGTATAATGTTCAAATTAGCTTACACAGATAATCTGGGAAAGCACAGGACACAAGAAACATTTAAGACTGCCTTTGGGTTATCTTATAATTGAGTTATACAAACTTTGCTGTTTCTATAGTAGCTAAATCCTTTATGGCATTCTCCTTACAGGCTCCTCAGATTGACATTCAAAGCCCTTCATAATTTGGTTCCAATTTAACAAACCAAATTTACTTCATATTATTCTCTGTATGGAATAAACTTAGTGAAGACCTCTCATAAGGATGTGACTTCATCCTAATTGTGACTTGAGATTTTGCAATAACAAGTTGAACTTTAGCCAAAAAGCTGCAGGTGTTTGATTGTCTTGGATGAACATTCTCCTCCTGTTTCCCACTACCTATTAATTAGCATTTAAGTACTTCTCTTAAAATACATTTATTCTTTTGTTTCTGTGATAGATGTCCATGTTTAGAATGTAAACTTGGACTGCCCCAGAAAATGGAAGAAAAGATCAAGAGGAAGGGGGAAGGCTTCTGGTCATTATAATCCTGTGTTTGCAGTTTGTGTTTTGCAGTCATTTACTAACATCTTGTCTGTTGGAAGTTGCCTTTTTTGATGAGATGTCCCACATACATTTGATGAGATGTGAGAATTGAGGGTTGAGAGACCCCCGACAGCAATGGGATCCCCCTTGGCCAGTGGCAAGTTTTGCGAAAGAATTCGCAAACCCCAATGAATACAGGCTCGAGGTTTGTGACAAGAATGTGGCAAGAAAGTGGCAAGAAACAGTTTTCTTCGTGGGAAAACTCCGGTTAGGAATTAGCAGAGCTGGATTGACAGGCCTTCCATTTTATCGGATTTGTCCTGGCCCCAAGCAGGGAGCAGTTTGGCCAAGATTTCCAATTGAATATTACTTATCTGGGAGTCACTCTGATGAATGAATGTAGCCCCTCCCAGAGGTCAGGAGGGTTTGAGCACCCTTCCCCCAAAGGTTTACATCAGGGCCTTTCTAACCTTTCCTCCACAGATTAAAGGGGACACAATTTATTTCAGGGCTATCCTCAAACATTAAAAGGGACACAATTTACATCACTTTCCTTCATGCACTTTTGTTCTATTTAAACTGGTCTATTTGCAGGTTCCTCAATTTAACATTCTATCCATGCCTTTTCACAAGCTGGCCCCCATGCTTGGAATATAAATACATGTAAATGCACACATACACATACATAAGTAAATGCATTTGTACAACTGAAATGAATTTCAGAGAACATCTAGTTCAGATTTTTCCATTAATGGATGAGCACTTTCTTCTTACTTCCTTTGTCTCTTAGAAGCTTTAGCTTTCTCTAAAGCCCAATTTATTGT
Organism: Antechinus flavipes; assembly: GCF_016432865.1. Classification (NCBI taxonomy): domain Eukaryota; kingdom Metazoa; phylum Chordata; class Mammalia; order Dasyuromorphia; family Dasyuridae; genus Antechinus; species Antechinus flavipes. Next base: position 147,122,533 of record NC_067403.1, read on the forward strand.
CCTCTTCATATGAGAAGCCTTAATTGATCTCAATAATTAGTAAAATCTCTCCTACCTTAAATGATCTTATATTTATTTACCTATAAAATGCATATCTCTATCAGAAAGTAAGCACTTTGAGAGGAAGGATTTAATTTTATCTGTGTACACCAAAAACCTAGCTAGTAGGTACTTAAGAAACACTTATTATTCTGGTCCATATGTGTGGGATCTTTATTATTTATAACATGAAACCAACCAACCTGGTATGCAAATGCTATTACCCTTATTTTACAGATGAGTTAAATAGAGGATAAATGACTTTTCCACAGTCACACAACTAGTGCATATCTGAGGTCAGATTTGAATTGAGATTTTCTTGATTATAAGTCCATTGCTCTATCCACTGCAATACCTAGCAAGAACCTTATTTCCAGACTTCTGTAAAGGGAGGACATCATAAAGATTTAGATACAAATTGAAAATTTGGTGCAGGGAGAAAAGAGAGGATCAGCATTTGTCTACCTTGATGATAGGGTAAATGAAAGGTCATGTACTTGATAATAAGAAGGAAGCTCTGAAAGACAGGAATTCTCAGTTTTAGGCCGTGTATTTTGAGGAAAAACTCTAGAATGAAAACAGGAGAAAACTGGGAATTGGTTGGAGAAGAAGATCTATTGAAAGAGATTAGAGAGAATTCTAGGCAAGGATACACTGAGACAGATCACCAGCTTGGCAGTAGCCAGTGTTGAAATAAATAGTTGCCAAAGTTCCCATTGAAGAAAGAAATTTAAGAAGGTCTAATCCTCCCTTCTATATATGATTTGCAGAGTCCATTCTGATCATATCTCCCCCAGCTCCTCAGAAAGACTAGAGGATAATAAAGCCTTGTATGGGAAATTTTTTTTCAAATCACTGTATGAGTTGAGATGTAGCAGTGAGTTTTGACATTATCCTTAGCAGATTGAATTTCCTTCTACTCTACTGGCTGTAGCTATGAGGTGACTGAATGCACTAGATCAGTGATTGTGCTAACATTTGGGCAATGGCATATAAGCATGTCAGTGAGATTGCTGATGTGTGATCACTGGCTGGTGCAAAAATAGGAACTACTTGGTGAATAGAAAAATGTAAGGTTTTCTATTTCTGTAAGAGAGAACATTCATTCAGAGGCAGAGATGGAAGTTCTAGGAAAAAGCCTAAGAGGAAAGAAGGCCCTTGGGCAATGGTGGCAAACCCAGTGTTTGTCTCAGGTGTTTATCTCCTGTTGTTACCAAATCCTGTCTCCTAGCACCTTCAGATTTGGGGCAAAATAAGTGATAATGAAGCTGTGATGTTTGACGAAGTATACATTTATCTTTGAATTCTATCAACAAAGGTTTCTACAAGAATCCTGTCACTTAGAGCAAAGTATTTATTGCTACATTGTCAATACTCGGCCATTTGCAAATTGGATTTACAGCTCAATTAAAATTGTTTATCTAATATCTCCACAGAAATTCTAGTGGCCATTAGCAACAACCACAACTAAGGTTTGTTGCTATTTCATTTTATTCTCCCAACAAATATGAATATTAGAGGCTATTATGAAGTCCATTTTGTAGGTGAGGAAGGTTGAAGTAGAAAACAGTTAAGTGACTTGCCCAGCTTAATGAAATTAGTCTGAGACCAAATTTGAACTCAGGTCTTCCAGACTCATGGTCAAGCAATGTATCCATTGTGCTACATATTTGCCATCAAGTACTGTTAGTCATGTCATAGCACAGCAAAGACCATAGTGGAGAAAATTCTGTATTGCCATACTCACTTTGGCTTCCTGACTCACTCATATCTCCACCTTTTGCTCTGGGAATAGGATTTGGATAAGTAGAAATCATTCTAGAGAGGCTAATTTTTCTAGTAATGGGATCAATATTTTTGGAAAATTATGCTTATCACTGAGTTTGGAACAAGAAGGTCATTAGGAGTAGTGGAAAGGAAAAGTGTATTGGAGAAAGATATCTGTCTTCTGAATCATTACCAGAATGTCTTTGAGGAGCTGAAATGTTTAAGAAGTATATAAACTCTGACATTTTCTTTCACCATAGGAAAAAAAGAAAGAAGTAAAATTGAATTTTATATGGAAAGTAGCATTAGAAATAGAGAACCCTAAACCTACTTGCTAAAACCTTAGAAAGACAAGAAAAAAAAAGGAAAAGAAAAATAAGAACCAGTGAGTGGTTGCATGCAAATTCAAAATTTTCATGTCTAAAAACCCTAAAAGCATCATAAATGGCAAATTATATCTATATCAAAAGAGAAAAAAATAAATGCCCACAAGGTTTATCTTTCTGACTACACTTTTGCCACCATGACTCATTTTGCTCTCTTCCCTTTGAGCCCAGCTCTAACTCTATAGTCCACATGGCAGAAGCCACAGAAACTAGATAAAACTTACACAAAAAGAACATTGAGAGCTGATAACAAAGACTTTCTAGTCTTAGCATTAGCTTGGTCTTCTATTTTGCCATCAAAGAATTCTTTCTCTGTCTCTTCTTTGAGACATTGAACTAGGAATTCTACTACCTAGGCATTGGTTATGAAGATAAAAGTATTCTGGGATTACATTGAGAATGGATCGTAAATAAGGGCCTTTAGCAGTAATCCAAATTTTAATTATAATTTAGAACAACCTCCCTTTAATAGAATTTCAAAGAAATTCCTCCTTTCAACCATTTCTTCAGGAAATAGAGAGAACAAAAGGTAGAGAGAATGAGAAAATGAGAAAGAAGAGAAAAAGTCAATACAATGAATAACTAATATGAAATTTAAAAATATTTTTGTCTTTTTTAACTTAATGGCATTTTATTTATTGTTTTAGTTTTTCTGGTTATATATGTATAAAAACTTTTTAAATACACATTTCTTTATGAATCATGTTGGGAGAGAAAAATTATAACAAAAGGGGGAAACCACAACAAAGAAAAAGAATAGAAAAAAGTGAACATAGCATTGTTGATTTACATGTAATATCCATATTTCTTTTTCTGGATGCCAATGGCATTTTCTGTCCAGAGTTTATTAGGAATGTCTTGGATCACTGCACCACTGAAAAGAACCAAATCTTTCATAGTGATCATCCCACAATCTTGCTGTTACTATGTACAATATATTGCTGGTTCTGTTTGTTTTTCTTATTTATGTTTTGTAGTTTTGTGTTTTGTAATTGTGTTTTGTATTCATATAGTTCTGGAATTGTTTCAGTAAGTAGACACCCAAATATTTTACTTTGTCTATAGTTATTTCAAATGGAATTTCTCTTCCTATCTTTTGCTGCTGGGCTTTGTCAGCAATATAATGCTAATGATTTGTGTGGGTTTATTTTATATCCTGAAACTTTGCTAAAATTGTTAACTGTTTGGGGTAGGTTTATGGATAATCTTCTAGGATTCTCTAAATATACCATCATCTCATCTGCAAAGAGTGATAGTTTTATCTCCTCATTGCCTATTGTAATTTCTTTATTTTTCTTTTCTATTGCTAAAGGCAATACTTCCAATACAATCTTGAATAATAGTGGTGATAATGGCCATCCTTGTTTCACCCCTGACCTTACTGGAAATGCATCCAGCTTCTCTTCATTTTCTATTGATTTTATTATGGTAATAATTTTCCTGATATAGAACCAGTCCTGCAATCCTGGTATTAATCTCACTTGGTCAAAGTGTATTATTTTGCTAATAAGTTATTGTAATATCTTTGCTAATATTTTATTTAAAAAATTTTCATCAATATTCATTAGGTAGATCCATGTGTAATTGTCTTTCTCTGTTTTTGGCTCTTCCTGCTTTAGGTATCAGTACCATATTTGTGCCATAGAAAGAATTTGACAGGATTCCTTCTATAACTATTTTCCCAAATAGTTTACATAGTTTTGGAATTAGTTGTTCTTTAAATACTTGGGAAAATTATTTGTGAATCCATCTGGCCCTGGAGATTTTTTCTTAAAGAGTTCATTAATAGCTTATTCAATTATTTTTTTCTAAAATGGGACTATTTCAATCCTTTATTTCCTCTTCTGTTAATCTAAGCAATTAAATATTCCTCCATTTTGATCAGATTGTTGGATTTGCTGCCATACAGTTGGGCAAAATAGCTCTTAATTATTGCTTTAGTTTCTTTTTAATTGGTGCTAAGTTCACCCTTTTCATTTTTGATGCTGGTGATTTGTTTTTTATTTTTTTTTTCCCTTTTTCTAATCAAATTAACCAAAGATTTGATTATTTGTTGATTTTTTTTTAATAAAACCAACCCTGAGTTTTATTTTTAGTCTAATCGTTTTCTTAGTTTCAGTTTTATTAATCTCTCTTTTGAGTTTAAGAATTTATAATTTGGTATTTAACTGGGGGTTTTTAATTTGTCCTTTTTATAGCTTTTTTTAGTTGCATGCCCAATTCATTGTTTCTTTCTCTATTTTATTCATGTAGCTATTTAGAAATATAAAATTTCTTCTAAGAACTGCTTTGGCTGCATTCCATAGGTTTTGGTATATTGTCTCATTATTGTCATTCTCTTGGATGAAATAATGAATTGTTTCTGTGATTTGTTGTTTGACCTACTCATTATTTAGAATTAGATTATTTAATTTCCAAATGGTTTTTAGTCTATCTTCCCCTAGCCCTTTATTGAATAGAATTTTAATGCATTGCAGTTTGAAAAGCAACCATTTACTATTTCTGTTTCTCTGCATATGATTATGAGGTTTTTATATACTAATAGATGGTCAGTTTTTGTGTAAATGCCATGTACTACTGAGGAAAAAAAGTGTATCCTTTCTGTCATTATTCAATTTTCTCCAAAGGACTATCATATTTAAATTTTCAAGGATTCTATTAATCTTCCTACTTTCTTTCTTGTTTATTCTACTATTAGATTTCTCTGATTCTGAGGTCACCTATTAATATAGTTTTCTGTCTATTTCTTCTTTTAACGGGTTTAATATCTTTTCTAAAAATTTGTATGCTCTATCATATGGTGCATATACATTTAGCATTGTTACTACTTCATTATTTATGATATCATTTTATCTATTTTTAGTTTTGCTTTATCTTTATAGGGTAAGATTAATTTCTATACTCATCTAAATTAAATTATTCCCTATTTGGACCAAAATTGATGAAATCAAGCCTCAAAAAATGCTCATCCGCCGTCTTTCTTTCCCTCTATTATTAGTCTTTTGTGCCTCTTCATGTGATCTAATTGTCCCATTATACTTTACCTTTCTTTTCCCAGTATAGTCCTTTTTTTTGGTCATGACCTTCAGGTAGGTCAATAATTTTTAAATTATTAAATTATTGTCTTTTCTGGATCTATTTTCCAGGTTGGCTGTTTTTCCAATGAGATGTTAAATTTCCTTCTATTTTTTTTTTTTATTCTGTTTATTTTGCTTGACTGATTTTGGTGTCTTTTGTGCTATATTATTTTTTAATGGGTGATTTTCTCCAATTAGCTTTTGTATCTCTTCCCATTTGATTGATTTTATTTTTCAAAGAGTTGTTTTCCTCAGTAAATTTATTTTTCATGTGGCCAATTGTACTTTTTAAGCTATTGATTTTTTTCCCTTTTTCAAGTTGTTGACTCTCTCTTGCATATTTCTTATTTCTTTTCTTATTTTTTCTTCTACCTCTCTTACTTACCTTTTAAAGTCTTTTATGAGCATTTCAAAGAAGCCTCTTTGGACTGGAGACCAATTCATATCATTCTTTGAGATTTCCTCTGTGAACATTTTATCCTTGTCTGGGGTGGTAGTTTGGTTTTCCCCATCACTATAGTAGTTTTCTATGGTCAAGGTTCCTTTCTGTTTCTTGATAATTTTCTTTCCTTTTTATATTTCTTCTTTCTCTTCTTCTTATTTTTTTCTCCCTCTGTTTTCCATACTCCCCCCATCTTTGCTCCCTTTACAAAAACATAGGCATTAAGGAAAAAGTAATAGTTTACAGAACAAGTGTCAAAGAAGTTCTTCTGTAGTCCTCAAGTATTTCCTTCAATCTTAGTCTTTTTGACAAGATCTTTGTAAAGTCTTGAAATGGCCATTTTTTCAGCTTATTTAATTTGTCCTTTTCTCTTAATGCACATACAACTGATAATCAATTATATTTCAGACACTAAAATACTAGAAAGAATACATTTTTCAGGCTCAATAAAAAGGCAAGGAAAGACTTGAAGTACTCAAGATCTCTTCTCTCCCTACTCCCAAGAGTTTGATTATTTCTGGAGAGCTTCTTTGTCAGGCTTCACCACTAAGCTGCTAAATGCTAAAATAGCATTGATTCAATTGAGATGTGTTATCACCTGATAAATATCTTTGTTCAGATTGGGTTAGGAGATTGATTAATTCAACTAGCATCTGTCCTTAATCATACTTTGTTCAACCACTTTCCAACATCTACTAAGTTTTCAATTCTTGGATACAATAAAGTCATGTTATTAATATTTTTGTCCTCATCTCACTTTCTATTTTCTCTTTGTAGCATATATTCTTGTTGGAATCCTTACTAATTGCTAACTAATTAGAGTTGATCTAATCTTACAAGAAGATTTTGGCCAGAACCTGAAACAAGGTACTAAGTAGAACTAATTAATACAAGGCTTGTGTTCACACCTTTACTCATTGGAGTTCACAAGTATGCCAGCTTCACAAAGTAAACTTTCTAACTTCAAGGGAGTTCACACCTCCCTTAAAGCTCTTTGGGCCAGAGAGCACTATGGGAGAAAACCCATAATCCCATTCTCTCAGAAGATTCGCAAATAAGGAGAGAGAGCTATTTGAGAATACATTTTTTCCCTCTTGGCTGGCTGGTTGCAGAAGAGAGTTCAGCTGGACTCGAGAGGAGCGACTCTGGTGCAGAGAGCACTTTGACGGATTTCAGCGGAATTATGCCAGAAGCCCTCTTTCCGAGGCAAGGCAGAATATATTCCAACATTTGAACTCATAACATTTGGCGCCTGAACAGGGACCCTACTTTCACTGAAGAAGTCTCCAGTGACCAGGAACTGAGTGAGTACAACCTTTTTTGGCTGAAATGGGACAGATCCTAGGTAAAGATTCTCCATCCCCCACCCCAACCCCACAAACCCCAGCCCCACCCAGGAGTGGTGCTATAGAAAGCCTGCTTAAGCTGATAGAAGATCAAGGGCTACTTGTAACTTGGGGACAGGCCCCTAGACTTCTGGCTACATTAAAACGCACCTCCCCTTGGTTCTTAGAGGAAATCTCTCTAAAAAATTGGGCATTGGTTGGTCAACAGATCTCCGCATATAACAATGAAAACGGTCCTCGTTCAGTTTCCATTGAAGTATTCTATTTATACAATACGATACAGTTGGCCTTAAAATACCTTACTGGTTCTAGGAGAAAAGGAACAAACTCTAGGAATAGCCAAAGGGGGAAGCCTGAGATAAAGGAGGAAGACAAAGAACAGATTAATGGCCATATCCCCACAGGGCAGGGAGATTTAAGTGAGGCTCAAGGGCGGGGTGAATCTGAGGCAGCTTCAGCCCCACCTGAGGAGCAGGTAATTGACTCTCCTCCATCAACTCCACCCTCCGGGATGGAGGGAGGAGGGATAGTGGGGGGGGGGGGCAGTGACAGCACCAGCACCTCCCCCCCAGCATCCAGCACCTCCCCCCCAGAGTCCAGCTGCTCCTATGAGTAGATTGCAAAAGGGACTAATTAAAGCCAGAGAAGAAGGGAAAAATGTATCAGAATTTCAACACCACATTTTTCCTGTAATTCAACAGTTTAATTCTTCAGGTCAAGAAAGTAGAAGATATTCACCTTTTGATATAGAAATCCTCAAAGACCTGAAAAAAGCTTGCACTCTTTATGGAGCTACATCAGCTTATGTTAAGATGCTATTACAAAATTTGTCTTTTGAAATCTTGACCCCTGATGACTGGAAATCTATAGCAAGAATATGCCTAGAACCTGGATAGAACTACTTGTGGCTTTCTGAATATAGTGAGCTCTGTAGGATACAAGCCCAACAAAATAGTCAAAGTGGAGTTCATACTGCAATCACCTGTGACCTACTAACAGGTGTAGGTCCTTATGCAGATGTCGCAGCACAAATTGGTTATTCTGTAGCAGCATATCAGCAAATTGCTGACAATGCTATCAAAGTGTGGGCTTCTCTTCACAATAAAGACAACAAGGGGGGGGCCTTCACAAAAATAACACAAGGGCCAAATGAACCCTTTGCTGACTTTGTGGGACGCTTGCAGACAGCTATCACAAGAACAAATGGAGAAAATGCAATAACAGACATTTTGATAAGGCAACTTGCTAAGGAAAATGCTAATGAGGTTTGCAGAAGAATTATACTAGGACTGCACAAGGATACTCCTTTAGAGGAGCTCATAAGACGCTGTGCCACAGTGGACACAGGTGCCTTTTATAGCCAGGCTATGATGCAGACTTCCCAAAATCCAAACATGAGAAGACAGAATCCCTCTTGGCAAGGGACTTCCAGAGAGACTCGTAGATGCTTTCAGTGTGGAAAAGTAGGACATCTGAAAGCTCAATGTTGGTATAGAGATAGAATGGGAAAACAAGGTGGGAGAACAAGACCCCAAACCCCATGTCCAAAATGCAACAGAGGCTTCCATTGGGCCTCAGAATGCAGACAGATTCAGGGAAACGGGATGAGGGGCCCAGCCCCAGGGCCTAAGGCAAAAAACACTTGGAGCATGATGGCAGCCAATGGTGCACCCAGAGAGTGCCTAGAAGTCCAGTACCCAGACATGACCAATCAGCCAGAAAGCCATATGATGGGAGAAGGGGATTACACAGTCAACCAGCCAGGAAGCAACCTGATGGCAGAAGGGAATTACAATTGGGGAGAATAGAGCTGTATGCAGCTGGGACAACTGAGATACCCCCTGGAGAGGTGAAATTTGTTCCTCTCCAGCCTATGGATCCCCTACCTCCAGGCACAGTAGGCTTGACCATTTCACCTCCTTGTATGTACAAAACAGTGTCCATCCACACACTGATGTGGGAAACTGGGGAATGTGTAGATAATATCCCAGTCACTAATACAGGTAGACAATGTGTGACTTATCACCCAGGAGATGTGGTAGCATCAGGTTTACTCATACAGAATCCTAACAAGCAGCCTGGTGATAGTCACCCAGGTTCTGATTCCAGACCACAAAATCCAGGAATATACTGGACAGCATCTGTAACGGCTGACCGACCTATGCTGACAATCTATATAAATGACCTACCATTGGAAGGATTGCTAGATACAGGTGCAGATCGTACAGTCATTAGAGGTGCCAATTGGCCCAGTCACTGGCCAAAGATTAAAGCAGACACCTATATGTCTGGAGTAGGAGGATCAATAGCAGCTGAAGTTAGTGCTGCCCCTATGAGATGGACTTTTGAAGGCAAAACAGGAGTTTTTACTCCTTTTATAGTTGAAAAACTCCCCATCAATCTGTGGGGAAGAGACGTTTTACAACAATTGGGGTTAAAAATGAGTACTTCGGTTTTTTAAGCAGGGCTGCTGTTGAAGGCCTGCCAACACTTTCACCTGTTCCTATCCAATGGAAAACTGATACACCAGTGTGGATAGAACAGTGGCCCTTAAGTAGCGATAAAATTCAGGCCTTATTAGATATAGTACAGGAGCAGCTTGAACAAGGGCATTTACAACCTTCTCTAAGTCCTTGGAATTCACCAGTGTTCGTTGTAAAAAAAGAAATCGAGAAAATGGAGGATGCTCACTGATTTAAGAAAAGTGAACGAACAGATGGAAACTATGGGAACTCTTCAGCCTGGACTTCCATCTCCTACTCAGCTTCCTAGAGAATGGCCTCTTTGGGTTATAGACATCAAGGATTGTTTCTATTCCATTCCTCTGGATAAGGAGGATATGAAGAGATTTGCCTTTTCAGTGCCCAGCATTATCTTAGTTGAGCCTTATAAAAGATATGAATGGACAGTTTTGCCACAGGGAATGACAACAGCCCCACTATATGTCAAATGTATGTTGCTGCTGCTCTTGCTCCAATAAGAAAAGCATTTCCAAAAGTTATGCTATTACATTATATGGATGATATATTGGGATGTGCACCTGAGGAACAAATGCTAGAAGCATGTCTACAAAAAACCATAGAAACACTAAGATACTACAAACTTCATATCGCTACAGAAAAAATTCAAAAGCATGCTCCTTTTCAATATTTAGGATATGAAATATATCCTAAGGCACTTACACTACAAAAACTGTCTTTAAGAACAGAGAGGCTGAACACCTTAAATGATTTCCAAAAATTAATAGGAGATATCCAATGGATGCATCCAGTATTAGGTTTAACTACCCATCAATTGCAACCTCTATATGACATTTTAAGGGGAGACACTGCTTTAAATTCACCACACCGGCTTACAAAAGAAGCTCAAGAGGCCTTGAGAGAAGGCTTTATCCAATGTAGTTGAGAGAGTAACTCAAAAACCCTTGGAAATATCAGTTTTTGCTACGAAAGAAGCACCCATAGCAGTCCTTCATCAAGGAGACAGTGTGATAGAGTGGGTGAACCTCCCAGCACAACCAGAACAAAGCCTTACGCCTTACCCAGTGCTTGTGGCTAGGATTCTCTTAAAAGCCATTAAGCAAGCAGTACAATTATCTGGGACAAGACCTGACAAGATATACAAATTAATGTATGCTGTGAAACCATCCCAGAGTGGCAAATTTTATTGGCCATGGCTCCAAATTTTGCATATGGATCTCCATTAAAGATAATCAGACTACTGCATAATTGGCAATGGATTTTTGAGGAGAAGGTTTCTAAGGTTCCTCTTGAAGGACCAACTATTTTTACAGACGCAGCCAAACAAAATATTTGTGCTGTATACTCTCATGATTTAACCACAAAAAGAGTAGTCAGAACTCCTTTTCAGTCCACTCAGCAGAACGAATTATATGCGATCATGCTAGCTCTCACTTATTACCCAGGTAACATAAATATAATATCTGAATCAGCCTATTCAGTAGGTGTGGTACAAAGAATTGCCACAGCCCAAATAAAATTTGCAGCTTCTAATATATATCAGCTTTTTAAGGAACTTCAAGAGCAAGTGAGAAAGCATCTAGGAAAGATTTATATCCTGCATGTCCACTCACATAGTGGACTTCCAGGTCCTGTTTTTGATGGAAATTCAAAGGCAGATAGCCTTTTAACTCTGTTGGCCAGTACGCCTTTATTTCAGGAGGCCCAGGAATCCCATTCTAAATAGCATCAGGCTGCTTGAGCTTTGCGTTTACAGTTTGGGATTACAAAAGAAGAAGCTAGGAGCATAGTGAAAAGCTGTACAGCTTGCCTTCCCTTCCACGCTCCTACACTGCCTCCAGGGAAGAACCCTCGTGGTTTGAGACCCAATGAAATCTGGCAAATGGATGTGACCCATTATAAATCTTTTGGTCATCTGTCTTTTATCCACGTTGTGGTAGACACCTTTTCAGGATTCACTTTTGCCATACCAGCAGCAAAAGAGACAGCCCAAGTGGTCACTGAATTCCTCATTCAAGCATTTGCAATTATGGGTGTGCCACAAGAAATAAAAACAGATAATGGACCGGCATATACCTCCAAACATTTTGAACACTTTTGTGCACAGTATAAGATTTTACACACTACTGGCATACCCTTTAATCCTCAAGGTCAAGCAATAGTAGAAAGAAGAAACAGGGACATTAAGACACTCCTCCAAAAACAAAAGAAAGGGGGAGCCATGGGTAACCCTAGAGAACTTCTAAATTTAGTTCTCTATACCATTAATTTTTTAATCTCTGATAAAGATGCACTGGCTCCAGCAGACAGGTTTTATAACTCACCAGAAGAGCAGTGTCCAGTGCGAGCAGCTCCACTATCTTTAGATAATCGCCAGGTGATGTGGAGAGACCCAGAAAGTGGTGAATGGAAGGGACCAGATAAGCTAACTGCTTGGGGGAGAGGATTTGCTTGCATCTCTACATGTGGAGAAGGAATCAGATGGGTGCCGAAAAGCCGCATTCGCCTTGTCCATCGCAGAGAGATGGAGCAGACCCTTGAAACAAAGGAGAAGACCCAAGAAATATCGGGTGGTTCTGTTGCTGATTGTGCTCACCATTGAAAGAGCATAGCTGACAAGGAGACTGTTAAAAAGACTTTTAAAATCTTCAGGAATCATTAGATTTCCTAACACAAGATGAAACTGTTTTAGTTCTTGAAAAACCAGCGAGAATCATTAGATTCCTTAAGATGAAAAATTGTTGATGAGACTTTTGTAGTACTTCAGGGCTTACAGGAACTATTGGATTCCTGGCACATGAACTAATGGACAATGGATTCCTTATGGACTATTTCTAGGACTTATGGACATGTGTAAATTTTCAGGTTGATTCATGTTGTTACATTACTACTAGCCTGTGTTATATTGCTAATGTGCTTTTGTAAATTATGTATAATGCCTCCCATATTGGTGGATTTATGTATACCATGTATATCTGTTACAAAGTTCTGGCCCATATTGATGGATTTATGTGTACACCTTCAGAAACCCACTAATCTGATTAGATTTCCTATTTCCTTTGGTGTTTTCATCTAACAAAAGAAAAGGGGAGATGTTGGAATCCTTACTAACTGCTAACTAATTAGAGTTGATCTAATCTTACAAGATGATTTTGGCCAGAACCTGAAACAAGGTACTAAGTAGAACTAATTAATATAAGGCTTGTGTTCACACCTTTACTCATTGGAGTTCACAAGTATGCCAGCTTCATAAAGTAAACTTTCTAACTTCAAGGGAGTTCACACCTTCCTTAAAGCTCTTTGGGCCAGAGAGCACTATGGGAGAAAACCCATAATCCCATTCTCTCAGAAGATTCGCATATAAGGAGAGAGAGCTATTCGAGAATACATTTTTTTCCTCTTGGCTGGCTGGTCGCAGAAGAGAGTTCAGCTGGACTCGAGAGGAGCGACTCTGGTGCAGAGAGCACTTTGACGGATTTCAGTGGAATTATGCCAGAAACCCTCTTTCCGAGGCAAGGCAGAATATATTCCAACATTTGAACTCATAACATATTCTAATTCCAAGTTACTTTCCAGAATTATGGGATTTACTTCTAGACAAATAGTACATTACAGCATTTGCCCCCTCCAATTATCTATTATTTGGGTTTTATTTTTGTTATTTTTGTTAATCTAGTGGGTATGTAACACAGAAGGGAGACTTTACCCCAAATCTCTAGCCTCAATATCTTATTAAGTGATAACATCTCTATTGACTCAACCACTCGAAAGTATAAAGTAGATGTGAACAAAGTCTATATACCTCCAATGAATCATTGATATTGAATATTTCAATTAGGTATAAGAGGAAGTATGTTTATATTGAATAGAGAGATTCAGTCACACACAGTGTGTAAAAAATAGAAAATTTGCTCTGAAAACCAACATTTGAGCATCTATCTGACTATCCGATTATAAGAGAGTTGTCTAACTAAGCTCCTGAAAAGGAATTTCTGAAATGCCTGAGAGGGAGAAGAAAAAACTGTTTTTTTCCTACACTTAATTGAAGGATACCAGATTTTATCAGAGAAATTTTCTGCAACGGTGTTTTCACAGTTAACTTGTTTGATCTATAATTATAATTGTATTTATTTCTATGTATGTGAAGTTGCTTTTCGATTTGATTTAATCACAGTTTGCTTATTAAATGTAGGTAGATGGCCCAATGGGTAATTGTTGAAGTTGGAATAAGGATATTCTGAGTTCAAAATATAGCTTTAGATACTTAATACTTGTATGATCCTGGGCAACTCACTGTTTTGTGCCTCACTTTCCTCCCATGTAAAATGAAAATAATAATGCCTTCCAGGATTATAAGAATCAAAGAAGATAACATTTGTAAAATGCTTTATTTTAAAGCATTATATAACTAAAAGCATATAAGTTATATGAATGCTGGTTATCATATTATCTCTTGATTTTTTAAAAAAAATTCTTTTTTGATTTTGGCTTCCTTCCTAATTTACAGTTGTGAAATTTATCTCCTTTCCTGGACTTTAATTTGTTTCTATGTAGGTCATGTATAATGTTTGGGCTAATTCTCTGGAGCACCTTGGGACTAGCCTTGGTCTCAGCAGAATAATAACCATGAGAATAGTCTAGGAATAAAATCCAAAGTCTTTTGTCTCCTTCATTCTCCCAGTCTGAACCAGTCTTCCTCATAGTGCAGGAGGCAGGAGAGCCACCATGAGGCTGATCAAAGATAGAATGTCTGAATGTGGGACATAAGAAATATAAGAATTACAAGAAGAACCAGAGCTGTTTGTGAGGAGGATCCTTCTAAAGTTCCTTCTGTAACCCGAAGGGAAGGAAAGGAAGAAGAGCCCTAGTAAGACTTTTTTTAGTCAGGGTAATTAAATGGACAATACATCAAAGGGCCGAGCCAGGAGACTGATGAGAGACTTAAATGCCTGTTCTGACTGCAGCCCTCTTCTCCATCTGAAAGTTTGCCTCGATGATATTTCAGAAGATCACCATCTGCTACAACCATCCAGAAATGATAGTTCTGCTTGCATACTTCAGTGTGTGGACCATGCTATGGGAGGAAAATAACAGCAAAAAGCAAAAAAATAGGGAATTGTTAAGGAGCAAGTCAATTCTCCGAGAGCCTCCACAGCTTTGGATCATAACATCTGAAGTAGTTGCAGGGTAGCCTTTGCTGCCACAGGTGTTGTGGACTGGGAATGAAGTAAATTGGAAGCAGAGGGAAGAGGAGAGAGGTCAGAGAACACAATGGCCTCTCAGTCAGAGAGGTCAGAGAACAGCAACTGCCTCTCAGTCTCCTTGTATCATCCTCTGACAAGAGGAGATCCATTCTACAGGTTTACAGCAGCCACTGTCAGGTAGCTCCTGTGTATTTCAACAGCTCCTATGTATTCCAACAGTCGTGTATCAATTTGAAGGTTGTTTTGGTAATTGTTTTGTTGTAAACCCATATTCTGCCTGACTCCTTCCAAGTTTTCTCATTAGTTTCTGTTAAAAAAATGAATAATAATCCTTACTTCACTAATTTTTTCTCATATTGAACACTACTTTTATGTATTCTATTTTTTAAATCTATTTTGTAGATCAACTTTCTATTTTTTAAAAATAGTACCAAACTGTTTTAATGATTATTGCTTTATAATTATTTTAAGATCTAATACTGCTTTGTCCTTGCTTTTAAACTCACCCTTCCCAATTATTTCCTTTGAGATAGTTGATCTTTTGTTCCTACAGATCACTTTTTTAATTAACACAATACAATCTTTGGTGTTTTAGTGATATGGTTATAAGTAAATAGACTAACTTCGGGAGTATTGTTATCTTTTTTGTATTCACATAAATTTTGTATGAGTTTTGATAGACATCCACAATTTTATATATTCTATAGTCATTTTAAATGTAATTGTCCTATGTCTTTCTGAAGTTTTGTTTGTCATATATACAAAACAATTATTTTAATTGGTTTATTTTTTAATATTTATTTTTGTTGAAGTAGTTATTTTCATTTAATTTTAAATTTAATATTTAAGTTTCTTAAACTAGACATATCATCTTCCAAAATGATAGTTTTAAGTCTTTTTTGCCTGTCAATATTTTTATTGCAATATTTCTTAGGTATTTCTAATTCAACATGTGAGAACTAGAACTTATATATCAATACCAAGTCCATCTCTCTCCTAACACATTCATATTTTAATCAACAGTAACATTATCCTTGTAGTAACACTGATTCACAACCTTGACAGCATACTCATTTTCTCACTTGTCACTGTCCAACCAATCATCAAATCTTGATAATTTTTACCTCTACAACATCTTTTAAATTAGTCTAATTTTTTCTAACATTATTCTTTAGTCTCAAATGAAAAAAAACATAAAATTATAAATGCAGTTTGAAAGAAAAACAATCAACATAGATCTATTTATAAGTAAAATTTTAACATTTAAAAATGCATAACCTTTGGTCTATAGGATTTGCATGTAAAATTAGGGGAAAGTTTTCTAATTAAACTGTTATGAAACAGAAGCTTATTTATAATCTTGAAAAGTTTGAAATTTTTCCAATAAAAACACAGATAAAACCATAAGACCACATTCAATGAGTGACTAAGGCCTAATGCAATACAATGAGACTTCTGTTATTTTTGCATAATATTTGCTTTTTGAGGGCGTTATATACTTTCTATTCTTGGAGGTTTTTTTGTTTTGTTTTTTTTTTTTACTATTTTATTTCACATGTATTTTGTCATTCTGAGATGATGGCCATGGATTGAGAAAAGTGAAGGACATCTTAACAGTCATTTTTCCTAGGAATCCTAGAATGTATTTTAATTTACTTGGTAATTATATTTCAGTCAAATGGGTTGAGAAATGAATAATTATAAAAAAAAATTGTAGTGGATGTTTTGACATTATTTCCAGATAGATAACATTATTATATTTGCTATTTAAAGTATGGTTTTAGAGTCAGAAAGACTTGAGTTCAATTCTTACCTGAGCTATATTAAATATATAAGACCAGAAAACATCACTACATCTGTCTGGTCCTCAGTTTGCGCATATACAAAATGTGGATGATTTTAGAGTTCTTTTAAGGATATAAAGTCAGGAAATAAGATAATCTTTATGTTGCAAATGTTAAAGTGGTTAAAACATGTTGACCTTTTAAAATAATAAAAGATATTATCTTACATAATATTGATATAGCCCTTTATACCCGCCTTTTCCTACCTCTTTAGTCTTCTTACACTTTCCTTAATCCTGTAGTCCAGGATGCAGCTAGAATGACTTACTATTCCTTGAACATGATCTTCCATTTCCCATCTCTTTCTTTCCCTTTGCCTGTCCGCCATGCCTAGATCACTCTTCTTCATCTATCCTTCTTATCTTTCCTTGCTTTCTTTAAGAATCACATAAAATTCCACCTCTAGTAGGATGCTTTTCCTGGTCATGCAGATGTTAATGCCTTTCCCCACTGAGATTACTTTCCATCTACAATCTGTATATTCTTGTATGTACATTATTATTTACATGTTTTCTCCCCATTAAAATAAGAACTTCTGAAAGGCAGGGACTGTTTTAACCTTTCCTTGTTTTAGTGCTTAATACAGTACCTTGTACAAACCAATAACAAACTAATGATGCTTATTAACTGACTGACTGACTATTGATAGTAATGCTGAAAATATTCCATGACAAAATACTGACAGTCTCTAGCACTAGGAAGTCATTTAAATAGCTTTGATGTTTTATATTCTCAGTCAAGAATTTATACCTTCTTCAGTTTTGGAGCTCAGTTCCTCTTTACACTGTTCTGTCACCATAGCTTCTTAAATTGTGGGTAGTGATTCCTAATGTAGTCCTATAGCTGAATGTAGGAATTGTGGAATTTATGATTTATGATCAGTAAATGTCTGATTTTTCTCAAGTGAAAAGGATTTGCAAGTGGAAAAAGTGTAAGAAGCCCTGGACTATACCACCAACATCCCAAAAAGAAGCCTCCAAATCTAGTGGCAGAGAGCAAGCCTTAGTCACTCTTCTATGACTTTTTTCCTTGAATGTCTGATATGAAATGTCTCTAGGAAAAAGAAATAAAAAGCAAAAGAGAAAGGGTAAACTGCTTACTGTCTCACTTGAGTTCAACTCTATCAGGACTATGTTTGGACAATTCTTTCCTTCAAAGATTCACTGATAATAACCTTTTCCTGTGCACATGCTAGGAGAACCCTCTACTACTTTAGAAATGAAATATATTACATATACCTATAATAGAACAAGAACTCCTTTTCCAAGGATCTTATACCTGAAACCAATCCCTATACTCCTATACTCCCAGTTCTCTGGTCCATCTTCCAAATGACCAATTCATATATGACCACCTAGTTCCTGACACTCTTAAATTTCTTAACAAAATTGAAATCGTTATTTTCTCTATCATCTATTCTTGCAATGGTCGTAGGCAAGAAGAGCAGATTTTCCATACTGGTGCAAAAGTATTTCTTTCTCAGCCCCAGGGTGCCAAACTTGTGATCACAAACTCTGTGATTCATTCTTCTGCATATGAAAGATAGATAGATAGATAGACAGACAGATAGACAAATAGAGAGATAGATATAGATACACATATTTAGGGAAAATTAAATCCTGGAAAAATTATTGAACTATTTACTTTCAAGAAAAAGTGATTTTGGAATAGCAAAAGATACACTAAAAAGCAAAAATTATTTCCACCCTATTAATGTTCATTAAATCTACAAGCACACAGAACAGATGATTCCATTCTTTTTCTCCATTTTCTCTCTTGTGAAGGCAGAATGAAAATCAATGACAATAGCAATATTTAATTAATCAGAACTAATTATATAGTCCCTGGATAATTCGTGTATTTAACTATAACTTCTTTAAATCTATTCAGTTTAACACACATTTATTTAATGACAACATTGCTCATGGCACTGTCCAATGTTCTAAGTTAGATTTAAAGATAAAAAATGAATCCTATACTAAATTAGAATTTAGTATATTAGTAAGACATCAGCCCCACAGTATTACTTCAATGCCTTATCATACTGTAATAATAATGTTAAGATCTCAGAGTTTATTCCCATATTGCTGAAGTTCAGGCAGAAGCTAACATCTTAGAAAAGCTTTAGATGTGACCTTAGTGATATAATGACTTTATTGTTCAAGAAGAAGGCTAGCTGTTGGTTAGTAATGGCCATTGCTAGTTGATCACTTAGTGATGTACTAATTGTCCATGGCAACTAATTAAATACAAAAGATGACCCTAAAGATTATATTCCCTATTCTTCCAATTTCATAATGCACTTGTAGGAAATAGAGAACAAAGTCTTAAGAATCACATAGTTTTCAGCTATTCATAGATACTAACTTAAATGTAGGTAATCAAAATAGAAAATTTTTATCCAATGAACAAGAAATTGATATATTATTAGAAGAACTGAAGAACATTGATATTAACATATTCAGCATAAATGAAAGCAGAAGGAAATAAATAACATTACAATTAAATGGAAAATCATTCACAAATTCTTCAAAAACAGAATTGATTTCACAGTACGTCCAATGGTAACAAGAAACAAAATTTTAGGGACACTCAGCCATCTTCTTTCACAATAATGCTGAGAAACATAAGCTGAAAATATAACAATAATGACCATGTACTTTATATATGTATATGTATTAGTTGGAAGGAACATTTCATTTAATTGAATAAAAGATCCTCTTAGACAGTTATTATGTGGCAGAAGTGTTATTTGAATATAGATCTTTAGAGTAGAAATTTTGCTCTCAGAAAAATCTGTCAATTTCTGCCTTTGTCTATGAGACTATGGAGTAAGTGATTTAATTTCTCTGTTTCCCCATGCAAATCTATTGGATAAATGTTACATAAAGTCAAATTGATGATATACATTAGTGGAGGAATTTCTTTATTGAAAGCTCCCCATACTGGTGAAATAACTAGTCTATATTTTTTCTAAAGGACAAACAAGTATCTTTTTTTTCCTCTGAGGCAATTGGGGTTAAGTGATTTGCCCAGAGTCACACAGCTAGGAAGTATTAAGTTTCTAATGCTGGATTTGAACTCAGGTCCTCCTGACTTCAGGAATGATGCTCTATTCACTGTGCCATGTAGCTACCCTCAAACAAGTATCTTGTACAGAGAATTAGACAGAAAAATTCAATGAGAAATTTGACAAGATCTTATATCTTATGGATATATGGGCATATATCTTATGGAATTATAACATGGAATTACACAGATGTGGGAGAGGTTTCAGAAAACAACTATTTCAGCTTCCTCACTAAAGGCTTGAGAAAACAGACTCATTGAAGGTAAGTGGTAAAACCTAAAGGCACATAGAAGACCTTTTATTATTGATATAATAGCTTTTAACTAGGTAGAATATCAGTAAAACTTCATTAAATTAGTAAAGCTAAAGATGAAATAATAGTGCATATAACTGTAACAGTTTACCTTGAGCTATCACAATTAATTATGTCAATAATGTTTTAAGTACTGCCTCACACCTATTGGATTTGCTAATATGACAGAGAAGAAAAATGATAAATGTTAGAAAGGATATGGGAAAATTGGAACACTAATACATTGTTGATAGCGTTGTGAACTGATCCAACCATTCTCAAGAGCATTTTGGAATTATGCTCAAAGAACTCTAAAACTGCATATGTTTTGCTCTTAACAGTATACCTACTAAGTTAGTATCCAAAAGAGATAATTAAATAGGGAAAAAGTCTCACCAGTTCAAAATTGTCAAATCACCAGTCAAAAAAATCTCTTTTTGTGATGGCAAGTAATTGGGAATTGAGGGAATACCCGTCAATTGGGGAATGATTGAACAAACTGTGGTATGTGAGTGTAATGGAATACTATTATTCTATAAGAAATGATGAGTAGTTAGATTTAAAAAACAAAACAAAACCTGGAAAGACTTACCTTAACTGCTAATTAGTGGAATGAACAAAACCAGGAAAGCATTATATATGGTAACATCGATATTGTGCAGATAAGCCCCTTTCTTTGCTCTTTTCAGCAATACCATGACCTAAGACAATTCTGAAAGACTCATACTGGAAAATGCTATCCACATCCAGAGGAAGAACTGTGGGTTCTAAATGTATATCAAAGCATGTTGTTTTCACTTTTTTTTTCCTTATCCCTTTTATTCTGAATTTTCTTTCACAAGTATGACTAATGTGGATATATATATATATAATAGGATTGTACATATATAATGTATATCAACCTGAATGACATTTTGGGGAGTATAGAGAGAAAGGAGAAAAAGATGAAAATCAAAATATAAAAGTAAATTTTGAAAACAATATATTATTTTTTTAATCTTGTTTTTAAGTTATTTTAGCCACATCTGATTCTCTGTGATCTCATGTGGAGTTTTCTTGGCAAAGATATTGGAGTAGTTTGCCATTTCCTTCTCCAGCTCATTTTACAGATAAGGAAAATGTGAGACACAGAGACAAATAAAGTTAAGTGAATTGATCAGTGTCTTACAGTAAGAATCACATTTGAACTCAAGATGATGAGTCTTCTGGATTCTAAAACAATACTTTATCTTTTATAGCAAAACCACCTACTTTATTATAGCACCTACCTACCCCATGTGAATAATAGAGAAATGGAATGAGTAAATAATTATTTTCTGAATAATTTACAGTATAGCAGCTATTCAAGCAATGTAGAAATTCTTAGAACCTGCTGTAATCAGTAATCAGTTTCTTTGTCAGAGAGAGATAAAAACAGCAATGGTTATAAAGTATCCTAGAGGATAATGAGTGAAGGTTATCTCTTCTTATTTTTTGCTTTTTAGTTTTCAAG
Source organism: Antechinus flavipes (assembly GCF_016432865.1). NCBI lineage: Eukaryota > Metazoa > Chordata > Mammalia > Dasyuromorphia > Dasyuridae > Antechinus > Antechinus flavipes. The sequence goes on from NC_067403.1 coordinate 147,143,972, forward strand.
TCTTTTCCTATTTGCTGATTTCTAGGCAAATATGCTGGAATGGTTTGTCATTTCCTTTTTAAGTTTATTTTACAGATGAGGAAACCAAGACAGAGTTAATGACTTGCCCAGAGGAATACAGCTGGTAAGTATCTGAGACTAGATTTGAACTTAAGAAAATGAGTTTTCCTGATTCCAAGCCCAGTGCTTATTCATTTCACAACATAGCTTCTCTTTATATCTTAAGACCATGAGAAATAGGAAAAGCAAACAGCAGGTTGGCTTGAAACCAAGATAAACCAAGATTCATGGATGAAATAAACAAAAAATAAATAAGAACTAATTTTTCAACATCTCGAGGATAATCTGGTTTATCATAAGTGACAGAATTACTACATCTGCAAACCTCAGGCCTTGTGACACATAAAGATACAAAAATCACTCCAAAGGAGACAAAGTTGGGTAGAGACTGGACTAAATCAAATTCATACTGAGAAAATCTATGTTGGATATGATGAAATCTTGAGGGATTACTTTGGAAGGGATCTCAGGGAGCTGAAATAATAAAGATGGGGAAAATAAAACTATGAAGAAGATTAATACCTAAAAAAAAATACCACCAAGAGAATATCAAGAATCACTGATCCTTTTATGGTACCTATTTTCTCATTTTAAAATCTATTATAAAAATGTTCTGCATTTGTATCAAGGGTATCATCAATGAAAATATGTGAAGGGAACAGAAAGGCATTCACAAATGAATTTCTCCAGTTGAGCACATTTTTACTCACACAATTGACTGAAACATGCATGTTATAAAGAATATCATATATTTTGAATCAATTACAAAGAAGATTGTGAGTAGAAAAAAAATATATATCAGCTCAGTTGCAAAAATACATATGCTAAACTCACCCAGATTTTCTTGTGGTATGCCACCATGGATTGTTAGGAGTGGGGAATGGAGAGGAAGATTTATTTATCTATATTCTGATTATTAACTTAAAGTGAAGCATAGAACAAGATAAAGGCTTGTCAAAGTGGGTTGCCAATCTCAGGGAAGATGTACTATATAGAGTCCAAAAGAAGAAGGAACATCCTATAAGATGCTCCCCTTTGGGAAAATATTTACCTAATTGTTTCAAATGTGATCCTGTGTGTACAGTGCTTTGCAAACTTTAAAGTTTCTATAATACCCCTCAAATGATCACATTTCAAAGGGATTCATAACTACTCAAAAAATTCCTAATATAGGAACAATAAGTGGATGTTTCTGCGGCTGTTGCTATTGCTGGCTGAAATAATAAAATGGTTAACATTTATGTAGAATTGATGGTTTGGAAAATGCTTCAGAGATATCATATCATTTAATCTTCACAACAACCTGATGAGGTGGGCATTGTCATTATTTCAATGACAGATCAAAAAAAATTTTTTTTGCAGATCAAAAAAAAATAACAGGCTGACAAAAGTTAAATAATTTGTTCATGGTCATATAGCATATGTGTGTAGGTTAATATTTGTACTTGGTCTTCTTGGGTTCAAGTCCCTACAATGGTAGCAAAAATATTCCACTGATATCCTTGAAATGTAGAAATAATCAAAGAGTATATTGAATGGAAAAACATGGACAAGAAATACACAAAATAAAAATTAATGATTTGGTTGCGATTTTCATTAAGAGAACATGGAAAATACTGTCCTTCATACAAGGGAATAGAATTGCCATAAAGTTGAAATATTGAAGTATATATAAATAACATATATAAAGAAATGATTACAAGGCAGTATAAAGTAATTGTCATTAGAGTGATACAAAGAACTAAGAATATTCAAAAGATTAGTTCTGAAGTTCGATATGAAAGAAGTTTTCATGAAGATTGAATGGTTAAAGGAAATAGTTTTTTTTTTTTTAAAGAAGAGATGAAACAGAACCAAGAAATTATTATATAATAATCTTGTATAAAATTATTGAAATGGCCTCTAAATTTTTATTCCTACCTATATCTCACCCTTTTATTTTTGTATCCTGCTGTAAGTTTCATATTCCTAAAGCACAAAAATTGTTGGCAACAACAAGATTATACAATGATCAATTCTGATGGATGTGGCTCTTTCCAACAATAAGATGATTCAAATCAGTTTCAATAATCTTGTGATGAAGAAAGCCATATACACCAAGAGAGGACTGTGGGAGCTAAGGGAACATAGCATTTTCACTCTTTCTGTTGTTTGTTTGTATTTTGTTGTCTTTCTCAGTTTTTTTTTCCCTTCTTTATCTGATTTTTATTGTGCAACAAGGTAACTGTATAAATATATATACATATATTGGATTTAATGTATATTTTAACATATTTAACATGTATTGGATTACCTGCCATCTAGGGAAGAGGATGAGAGGGAAGAAAGGGAAAATTAGAAACACAAGGTTTTGCAAGGGTCAATGTTGAAAAATTATCCATGCATATGTTTTGTAAATAAGAAACTTTAATAAAAAACAAAAAGAGACCAAAAAAAAAAAAAGATAGAAATGAGAGAGATGATGTTAGAATATTACAATACAATATAAATACAGATATGAAAGTGACCAAAGACAAGACAAGTTGGGAGACTATTCTAGATTAGTGCAGAGGTTGGCAAACATGCTGAAGTGTAAAATCTGGTGATAACCTTTTGTTATTGTTATCGTTGTTAAATTTTTTTGTTGTTTTTGTTTTGCTTTGTTTTATTCCCCTATACTGTGATTAAAAAAATACTTTTTAATATTATACCTATAATTTAAATATATTTTAAAAATTCATAGGTCCCAGATAGTACAAAGACATGGTGACATGATGGCACTTAAATTTGGCCTATGGACAATAATTTAGTAACTCCTTGATTTAAGCATAGACAAAAAGTGAAAGATAATATCTGTAAAGATGATCCAGATTATAAAGAACCTTGAATATCTGGTTAAGAATTTATAATTTACTATGGTAAATTCGAGCAGACAAGTGATATGAACAGATTTGTGCTTTAGGAAGATGAAACTTGCAGCAGAGTCCAGAAATAAAAGGGTGAGATATGGGTAGGAATAAAATTTAGAGGCTATTTCAATAATGTAGGTGAGAAGCAAAAGGGAGCTCAACTGGTAGGAGGTGGCAGTAGGATTAGAAAGGAGGGATAGAATGTATAAAGAGTAAATAGGATTTTGTAACCAAATGAATATTAGGTACAGGAAAGAAGAGATGATTCAGAGGCATAAAGCCAGGATTTCTATGATGAAGGTACCATTTAAAACAATAATTATGAAGGAAAATCTGATATTGGTTCAGAGATGATCATAATTTGAGATATGATAAAATTTATTCTCTCTATTGATGCAGATTATAGTTGCGGGAATTAGATAATCCAAAGAAAGTAGAAAAAATTTACATAAAATAATTCAATCCATTTAACATGTGAGAGTCAAAACATAATCCACTTGAGGGTTTGGTGAAGAATTAATTAGTGAGGCCAGGAAAAAAAAAAAAAAAAAAACATGATAGTGAATTGTTAAAGTGCCAAGGAAATAGAAAGTATCATGAAAAAGAATATTGGGACTTCTAGGTCACATGAGTAACAAGATGATGGACTAAACATTTTCTCCATTCTCCATGACCTCTCAGACTTCTCAAAAACAACAATCATGCATCAAAAATGAAACAATTGAGCTTCTTTCCATGGTCTAAGACTCCAAAAATCCAAAATAAGATTAAAAAATATCCCCCAAACTCTATGTTTATTGTCTCTAAACTCACTCAGTACCACTACTCCACCTGTAAAGCTGCTAACAGTGAGTCCACACTAGTAGACTCAATATCACAACACAGGTCTACATTAAAACCTATCCCTTTTTCCTATTACTATTTCCCCTTTCTTCTTTCTACAAATATAGAGACTACTAGATTCATGTTGTAGAAGTATTTGGGGGTCTTAAAGCCAACTTGGTCACAGTCTTTTAGGAATAAAAATTTCCTAGGGGCTGCATGCATCCCAGAAAAACCAGTGCTACAAAGTCCTAAAAGACAGTCCCAGAAGATACTGAACTGACAGGTTGCAGGGACAGAATACAGTGCATATAAAAACTATATGCCATTCCCCAAACCTATGAGAAAAGCTTAGCAACTAGCTGGGACTTATTCTGTCTACCCAGTACTTAATTGGGATAGAGACCTAAGTGGGTAAACTGTGAATTTTCTAAAGTAGGAAAATGCTAAGATCTTCTGAGATCTAGTTCTCAAGGAAACCAAAATATGAGGGGAGTGAGAAGTTAGCAATAAGGAAAAGAATTATGAAAAAAGAAAAATAACAAAGTATCAAAGATTTCAAGAAAACATCTCAGAGATTTGGAACATAATCAGATGAACTGTCAATAAAAAGAGGAACAGTAGAAGAAAATATAATCTCTAGCTCATGTAAACAAAATCAGCTATGTATCAAGAAATATTGCAAAATGAAGGAAAATGATACTCTGATGCTCAATAAGTCAAAGGACCTTCTGGAAGTTAAAGAGAATGTGGAATAACAGCATAAGGTTTTTGAGCGAGTTAAAAGAGAAAGAATTATGAAATTAGAATTTATGTCCAACTGATGGGGGAATCCCAATACTGTCCTGACTTGGGAGGGGTTGGGGGGAGAGAGAACCATGAGGTGAAGTGCTTGAGAAACTTCTTGAAGAGAAGAAATTCTCCTTGAACTCTTGCCTCTGCAAAAGACCCACACCAGGCAATCAGGATAATGTGGTTTCATTCTGTTATCTTGGTGGGACTAGTTGAGTCCAGGATCACTCCTACTTAGCTTGGTTTCATTTAGCTGGAGATCTAGATTTCTATCCACCTCTATTAAGTTGCAAATTGGCTTAGAACCACTCCCAGGAAGCTGTCCCATTCTACTGGAAATCTAGCCCTGGAGGCAATAATATCATTCAATTGAAACTTTCATTCAATTCGAAGATTTTGGTCTGATTTCAACTCAAACTGCTCCCAGCTCCCAGCCAAGATAAAATAGGCATCTACTCACTCAATTCTTTGCAGAGGGCCAAAGCAGGACAATGTCTTGTCCTCTTTCTCCTTGGCATAGCTACCTGCAAAGACCCCCTGCCCTCTGAGAAGACATTCTCTTTTTCCGTGTTAACCCCTCTTTATATCTCACCTACTTCTCTGTCAGGACCTGGCAGAAGGTTCAAAAGCAGCTTGCTCTGCTGTGAGGACCCTGCCCGCTAAGAAGGTATTCTCTCTTCTCAGTGTCAACTTCCATTTCCCTAACACAGGACAATGCTTTGTCAAGGAACCCCTCTGTCTTCTTGGCTTAGCCACTTGCGAGGACCCCCTGCTGATGAGAAGACACCCTTTTCTCAGCATTAACCCCTCTTTATCTTTCTGCCAGGATTTCTTTATACCCCTTGTTTATCCTTCTCTGCTAGACCTTTATTTTTCTATTGGGACCTTGCCACTGAGGAAATCAGCTTTCTAGGAAAATCTGACTTCTCATCCAACAATAAATTTTCTTTTTGCCAGTCTAACTTTTCAGGTTCATAAATTCTTTTACAAAGGATCTGTGCCGACCAGAAGAGGTTCCCACAATCTTTGCCCTGAGCCAAAACTTATCATTTGGTTCCCTGACTGGAAATTGAGGGAATCCAAACCTCATCATTTGTTTCCCTGACCGAACTTTGAAAATCTGGACAAGGTAAAAGTCTTTCTTGTTATTGTTTATTTTATACCTAGGACACTCAAACACCCAGGAAGGTTTGAGTCATAGTGAGCCCCAGGATTGAGCAGAATTCTCTCGGGGGACAGCTTTATGGGAATTCCTGTGGTCTAGCAAAAATAATGAATAGAGTAGGAAAAACAAAAAAGAAAAACTTGTATCTGCTGTGACAAATCTTTACAGAGAAACAAAATAATATATTGAGAATGAAAATTATACAGGGCTAAAAAACAATCTAAAGGAAAAGAACCCCTCCCCAAAAAGAAAACAATAAAACAAGAATATGAAAAGCAATTATGTAACAACATCGCCACCACCACCACCAACAAAACAAGGATATTAAAAGCAATTATGTTCCCCATACAACCAAAACATTGGGATTGCATTGGGATGTGTAGATACAATGTGAGGATCATAGGTACTCCAAAAGGACATTAGAGGACAAACAGCTTTAATATTATTTAAAAAAAAGAAGAAGAAGAAGAAGAAAGTTATCTAGAATTTCTGAACTTTATGGAATGTATAGATACAATGTGAGGATCCTAGGTACCCCAGAAGGACATTAGAGGACAAGCAGCTTTAACATTATAAAAAAAAAAAAAAAAGAAGAAGAAGAAGAAGAAAGTTATCTAGAATTTATGAACAACAAAAAAAAAATCCATCTGAAAGAATTCATAGATATCTTCCAGGAAAAAAAAATCTAAAAATTGCAAACTCTAACACATATAGTAATTAAGTTAAAAAACAAATAAATTTAGAAAATAATAAATTCTGCAAGTTATTAGGAGAAATACATTTACATACAAAAGAAAGGAATTCAAATAACAGAAGACTCTTCAGCACCCACCAGAAAAAAGATTGTGTTCCAAAGAGCATGTGTGAGAAATAAGTCCATTGAACTTGGGAGGAGTGAAGTTAAGAGTCTTTACAATTGCGGAGGTCAGTATCCTATAGAATAAGAATGGGTAGAATTAATACTTGTCTTTTTTTATACCCAAACTCAGGACCCTCTTCTGATGTTCTATTAACTGAATACCACAGTGCTCACAACCTATCTATAGCTCATAATCCTGACATGTAAGTGTGACTCTCCACTCCTGCTTATATCATTACTTCTCTCTTGGCATTCACCTTATTTGACTATACTTCAGACCTTCTCCTGATTCCCTGTTGACTGAGTACAATCCTATCTGAACAATTCTAATTCCCATGAATCTAAGTCTCCTCCTTTGATCACATCACCACACCTTCCTTCCAAATCCCCAGCAATAATTATATTTTACAATATGTTTATTATTCTAAGTCCTCACCTCTAAATACAGTACAATGTGTTTCAATGTGTTTTCTTATTCTAAATCCAAACTTCTGATTACATTTTACAATCATTTGTAAGTCTAAGTCCCCCTCACCTGATTATGTTTTCCTTTGATTAATTTCCTTTCCTTGTTCTGCATCCTACCCTCCATTTCTTAGGTTTCAATTTTAAGTTTCATTGCTCCACACTTCTCTAATTTAATTTTTGTAACTGTGGAAACCAAACCCCCATTCAATTCTCATCCATGGAAGCTTAGAATGCTTCAGGATGATCTGTTCTACAATTCTATACCTAATGATGCAGGACCAAAATAATAATAATAATAATAATAATAATAATAATAAAGAATGCTCAGTAATAGAGAAAAGTTTGAAAAAAAAATCGGAAAGAAAACCAGAGTTGAAGAGTTCATGTACATCTTGAATATCTCAAACAACAAAAATACAGAAGAATGATAACAATAGAATGATAAGCTTACATCATAATTTGGATTTCTAAATATAAACAGGGAAACAGTAGTGAAGGAATAAGGTTAGTGGCAGTTTCGGGGTCCAAATGAAGAGGTTTGGCTCCCCTAGACTCCCTTAGGATTCGGCACAGGGCAGGGAGTTGTGGGAACCCTTTCTGGCAGAGCAGAGGTCCTTCATAAAGGAAAGCTAGACTGGTAAAATAAGTTTATTATTGGCATTGGCAATTCAGCCTTTGCTATGCATGAATAGAAAGTCTGAATTCCTTGGTGGCAAGGTCCCGACAGAGAAATAAAGTTTCTAGCAGAGAAATTCTGACAGAGAGGTATAAAGTCTTATTAGGGAAATAGGTGAGAAAGATAAAGAGAGGGTAATGCTGAAAGGGAATATCATTTCAGCAGGCAGAGGGTGGTTGCTTTGCCAGGGATAAAAGTTCCTTGGCATGGCATATTAGGTCCTCTGTAAGGACTGAGCCCCAAGTTGGTTCATTTTATAATAAAAGCCTCAGCTAACAGCTCTTGATGGGGGCTGGCTGCAGTTTGAGCTGGGATCAGAATAAGGAATCTTGGAATTGAATGAGTGTCTGTGGACTAATCTCACCCCAATAGAGAGCTTTATCAGTAGTGAGGGTTATCAGTGGGGGTGGTGCCTGTCTCTCAGTATAACAGAATGAAGCTGTTTACCTTGTTTCCCTTGGGCAGGGTCTTTTACAGAGGCCAGGATTCAAGGAGACTTTCTCCTTGAAGGAGTTTCAGAGAGTTTCGGGGTCCCCCCTTTTGTTTCAGGCTCCCCTCTTCAGGTAGAACTTTGACAGAGGCATCAGTGAAGAAGAAGACAGCAGAAAGAACCTAATAATACCTTGCCTATAGGGGAATGCTTTATTTATTGGACTATATAACATGAACAACAAGATACTTGAAATGAGGGACTATAGGGAAATACAGAAAAGTGAGCAATATGCTGATGCCAAATCAAAGGCTAGCAGTAAAAGTAAAGTGACATTTGTAGTTTTAGAAAGAGAAGAATGGATGAAAAGAGAGAATAAAGATTGAAAAGTAAGGAGGCTTTATGAGATCCTTGGTCTTTGGTAGATAGGAGAGCTTAGACTGACAGAGCCTGAATTACTGTGTACCATCTGTAAACCATGCTACTTCCTGAGGCAATTAGGGAGGAGCACTGAAAGTATTATCAAGACCTTAGCTGAACCTTTTGTTATTAAGTAGACTTTCTCAATTCTTAGCATTGACAAAACTAATACAAATTACTGTATCCAATCAGAAAGCCAACTTTCTTCCCTCCTCCCCAGATTTTATTTTCCCTATGTAGACCTACCCTATGTAATTCCCCTGATAAACTACTTTAGGAATTTAGCCAGCCTAATGGCACTGCATGTTCATTATAAACTTGTCATGCCTTAATGGCAGTTTTCATCCTAATGCTCTGCTAGTTAATTGTAAATTCTTCTAGGAAACTTAGCTCTCATCTATCCCCTTGTTAATTATGAAAAACCCCTTTTCTTTGCTAAAAAACAATGAAAGGAATTCAGTGTGTTGTTAGTAGCATGGTACATATTTGCTTCTTGATTTTGAAATGGTCTAAACTTACAAATTCTTTTGAGACTATCCGTGATACTGACCCTAGATCCCAATATAATTTTGCAGTTCAAAACCCTCTCTCTCCAACTTTTAGTGGCCAAACCCCTATCATTTTCATTAATGGCTGTTCTTTAGTGAAAGAAGGAGATAAAGAATCTACTTTGGACAATACTTGGGTGCTATACTGTCTGAAAGATTCATTCATTCTAGGTAGGGAATGGATAAAATTGGAACCCTTGAGGGCAACTGGCAGCTTTGACAATTTAAAAAAAATGTTTTAAAAAAAGCTCAATAAGAAGGGGTAGTACTTTACCATGAAACTGAGACCTGTCTTAATTGTGGCAGTATTCTGAGAGAGGCACAATACAAAATGAAAATCTGTGGGGCATGATCTAAAAAAGGGTGGCAGAATGTGCCTAAAAAGAAGATCATAGAATGGATACATTAGAAACTTTATATGAGGGATACAGAGAAAAGAAAGAGACTTAAATATTAAAGAGCCATGAATTAGATAATGAAATCTAGAGTAAATAGAAAAAGAAGATGGATAATTAAGAGAGAATGAAATCCTTTTTTTGAAATAGACACAAAATTGAATTAAAAAGAAATCTCAAATAACTGAAATATAGAAGTAAATAAATGCACAAAACAATAGAGTGATAACAGAAAAACCAGTAAGAGACTTCTTACTAAATATAGACAGGGAAACAGGGCTGAAGGCAGAACTTTAGAAGAAGCTTCAGTGAAGAAGTAGACAGAGGGGATTATGGAAAGAACCTAGTGATACCCTGCCTGGTGGGTAAGGAGATTAAAATTATCCCACCTACAATAAGAGAGACTAAGGCAGAGGTCAGAGGCATTGGCACTTTATTAAAAGGTTCATGGTCCCCTCCAAAAAAGTGGACTTAAGATCTTTCTCATAATCTGAGATATATCCTCCTTCTAGGGCCCTATTTTTATAGGGCTAAATGTCCAGTCATTTTGGAACAGCTATACCAGTTACAGAATGATTCCATTGAATAAGCAAAATAATATATCAGCAGGGTCACAAGTTTAGTGAAGCAAGGAATAGCTCTACAGATGATGTACAGGATTCTCCTTAATTTGAGGAATAGGAAATGGTTCAAATTGTCACAGTCAGTGCCCTAAGTAGTCATAGATGGTCATCTGCTCCTATTGGACAAACAGTTGATCTGGAGTACAAAAATATTTTGGGAGATTTTCCATGTTGTTGTTCCCTCTGCAAAGGTGGGCATGGTCTTCATTACAAATCAAAACAAGAGTGGAGGGTCTTTAATTAAATTTGTACAGTTATGCAAATAAACTTAGATTCTGCAGCTCATGGCTCTGAGGTTTTATGTACAGAACTTTGGTATGATTTTATCAATTTGATCAAATTGAAATAGAGGAGGGGTCCAAAATGAATTATTTCTCTCAAGGGCAATTCTTTATTTACAGAACAGCAGTACCACATAGTCAGATACTTGGAATAAAGAAAAATGAATGATGTGTTTACATCAAATCAAAGGCTAGTAGTAAGGAGAAAGAGAGAAAGGAGGAATCTATATAACTATTAGGAGGAAAAAAGATGAGGTAGAAAAATATAACTAGATAAAATCAAGATAGAGGAAATAGTGAACAAAATCCTAAATAAGAAAGAGGGGATATATGGTAAGGAGAAAAGAATCAGTGGGAATGGGATCACCATAAAAGAAAAAAGATTAAAATAACTGAAGATGATGCAAAAATTTTAAATAAAATATTAGCAAAGAGATTACAGAAACTTATCAGCAGGATAATACACTATAACCAAGAGGGATTTTATACCAAGAATGCAGGGCTGGTTCAATATCAGGAAAAATATTAACATAATTGATCATATTAATAACAAGACCACATGATAATCTCAATAAATGAAGAAAAAGCTTTTGACAAAATACAACACCCATTTCTATTAAAAATACTAGAGAGCGCAGAGATAAAGGGAGCTTTCCTTAAAATAAAAAATATTATCTATCTAAAACCTACAGCTATCATTATTTAAAATGGAGAAAAGCTGGACACATTCACAATATAATCAGGGATCAAAAAAGGATGCCTCTTATCATTACAATTATTCAACATTGTACTAGAAATGTTGGCTTTAGCAATAAGAAAAGAAAAAATAAATTAATTAGAATAGGCAATGAATGTAAAGTCCAGACTAGCCTTCTGGAGGATGTCACTACCAGCCCAAGTCCTTGGTCTTAGAAGAGGAGTAATAAGGCAGGACTCACATGGATAAATCAAACATTTAGTCCATTTATTTAAAATTCTCTCAGCCTTATAGATCCTAATAGCCTAATATAATCATAGCACACTGTGCATGTGTTAACTATATACTATGCGTGTGTGTGTATGTGTGTGTATGTGTGTGTGTGTGTATAGTATATATATGTAAACATATAAATAACATGCTATTGGATGTAGATGTCTCTTTGCCACTTGGTATCACTCTGCTTTAATTACAACACTGGTTGTCACCACCCCCTGACTTCTCAGGAAGGCTGAGAGATCTTAGGGGAGATGAGGAGCCAAATTCAGACATTGAGAGCAGGGTTCCTTTTACTGGACTAACAGGTCTTGTACCTTGCTCAGGGTTCCCACTATCTGTGGTTCCCTACATCTCTCCCTTTCTTTTGTTTTAATTAAAGTAGGTATATATCAATGGTTAAATCCATCAGCATTGGAGGAACCACACAGGCAAGTAGTAATATAACAAACAATATGAATAAACAAGATAGTATAAAAGACTTCAGAAGGAAGGTATAGAAAGTAACTATTAATTCACAACCACACATACACCTCCTTCAGCAGCCAAGAGATAGTCCAAAGCCAATCTATTGTCCATCACTTCATGTGTCAGGGAATCCAATGACTCCTGCAGGTTTTGAATTTCTGCATCAGTCTCATTAGCAATTATTTTTATGGTCATGGTGATGTTCATTAGCCAATTGTCATACACATAGGGCTAACTGACATGCTGTTTCAATGGCAGACATAGTCAGAGATGGAACCTGATGTTTCTTGGATCTTTCTCTTCATTTTGAGGGTCTTCTCTTTTTCCATCTCTCTCAGATAGACAAGGTGGATGTGGCTTGTTGGCACTCATTGATTCCTTTTCCATCTGTAGAGATACAAGCAAACTTTGTGCCCCAAGAAATTAATCTGTCTGGTCCCTTCCATTCATTCACCATTCTCTGCATTTCTCCACATCACCTGGAGATTATCTAAACATGCTGGAACTGCTCACACTGGACACTTCCCTTCCACAAATTATGAAACGTGTCTACCAGAGCCAGGGCATCTTCATCAAAAACCAAAAAAAAAAAAATATTATAAGGAATTAAGTTTAAAATTTTTCTAGGTTACCTGTGGTTCCCCCTGTCTTTTGTTTTTGGAGGAGTGTCTTGATATCTCTGTTTCTCCTCTCTACTATTGCCTATCCTTGAGGATTGAAGGATATGCCAGTGGTGTGTAATATCTGACACTGTGCACAAAAGTGTGCAAAATGTTTAGAAGTATATGCAGGTCCATTATCTGTTTTTATTGCTTGTGGCAGTCGCGTAACTGCAAAGGCCTGTGTTAGAAATTCAGTGACTATGTGGCCTACGTCTTTTGCAGCAAAAACTGTTATTTCCAAGGGTTTTTAAGTGACTCTTTTAAACAATTGGATAAAGCCAGTTCAGCCTCTCTCAGAGCCCTTTGGGCTTCTTTTATAAGCTGGCAGGGTGAGTCTAAAACAGTATCTCCCCTTAAAATGTGTCACACAATGGTTGTAATTGCTAAGTAGTTAAGTCTAATACTGAATACATCCATTGGATATCTCCAATCAATTTCTGGAAGTCATTTAAGGTGTTCAACTTCTCTGTTATTAAAGAAAGTTTTTGTGCCATTAAGCACCTTGGTATATACTTCGTATCTTAAATATTAAAAAGGAGCATGCCTTTGAAATTTTTTCTGCGACTATATACAATTACTAGTTCCTTAGTATTTCTATGGTCTTTTGTAGACATGCTTCTCACATTTGCTCCTCAGATTCACATCCCAAGATATCATCCATGTAATGTAATAACATAACTTTTGGAAATGCTTTTCTTGCTGGAGTAAGAACAGCAGCAATAAGCATTTGACACATAGTAGGGGTATTTTTCATTTCCTGTGACAAAACTGTCCATTCATATCTTTTATAAGGCTCAACTAGATTAACGCTGAAAAGGCAAATCTTTTCATATCCTCCTTATCTAGAGGGATAGACTTAATGTCTATAACCCAAAGAGGCCATTCCCTAGGCAACTGAGTAGGAGATAAATCTCCAAGCTGAAGAGTTCCCATAGTTTCCATCTGTTCATTTACTTTTGTCAAATCAGTCAACATCCTTCATTTTCCAGATTTCTTTCTTACAACAAATACAGGGGAATTTAAAGGACTTAGAGAAAGTTATAGATGTCCTTGTGATGAGATTTGGTGCAGGACAGAGAGCTATGGGAACTCTCTTCTGGTCGACACAGGTCCTTTGTAAATGAATTTATGAATCTGAAAAATTAGACTGACAAAAGAAATTTGTTGGCTTTGGGAAGTCAGCTTTAGCAGGGTGACTTCCTTAATGTCAAGGTCCCCACAGAAGTAAAGGTCTAGCAGAGAAATCCTGACAGAGATGTAAAGAGGGGTAAGTAAGATCCTGTTAGGGAAATAGGTGAGAGATACAGAGGAGTTAATGCTAAAGAGAGAAAGTCTTTTCAGCAGGCAGAGTCCCTTGCAGGCAGTTATGCAAGGAAGGTCCCTTGGCTGGGCATGATTCCTGCTTTGGCCCTCTGCAAATTATTGAGCCCAGTTGCCTCTTTTTATAACTGAAACTTTGGCTAGAGGGTGGGGCAGTTTGACTTTAAATCAGATTACAGGCTCTTTAAATTGAATGAGTAATCTTAGACTAATCTTCAACTCAAAAGAAGGTGCAATCAGTAGTGAGTGTTATCAGTGGGGATGTACTGGTCTAACAGAATGAAACTGCTTGTTTTCATTCCCTGGGGTGGGTCTTTTGCAAAGGGAAGGGTTCAAGGAGACTTTCTCCTTCAAGGAGTTTCTACCTAATGCTCCCTGTCCCGCATCCCAGCCAGAGAGAGAGAGAAAGAGAGAGAGAGAGAGAGAGAGAGAGAGAGAGAGAGAGAGAGAGAGAGAGAGAGTTTTGGGGCTTCTGAGTTACCAACAAACCTTGCTTCTCTATTCACCTAAGACTTCTTCAGACTTCCCTCAGGAGGGAGGCTCTTTTGTTAGCATTTGCCCCATTTTGGTTGAAAAACGAAAGTGACTAGCTTAGCCCTTACTGAATCTTCTGGCTTGCCTGTCTTTATACTTACTCTGTTCCTGGGTCACAGGTTTCCCTCAACTAATCAGTAGATCTGCTTTGTGCCCTGCTTTGCAAGGCCCCATGTTGAATGCCAAATGTAACAAATAATGAAATAAAACTATCAGTCTCTGAGGATGATATGATGATATACTTAGAGAATCTTAGAAAATCATTCAAAAACTTAATTGAAACAATTCACAGGTTTAGCAAAGTTGCAGGATATAAATAAACCCATAGAATTCATCAGCATTTCTATATATTATTGACAAAGCCCATGAGCAAGAGATAGAAAAATTCCATTTAAAGTTACTATAGACAAAATAAAATAATTGGGGCTCTACCTGCCAAGACAAACTCAAGAACTATATGAACACAATAACAAAACACTTCTCAAACCAATAAAATCAGTTCCAAACAATTGAAAAAATATCAAGCTAGGCCAAGCTAAAATAATAAAAATGACATTCTGCCTAAATTGGTCTACTTGTTCAGTACCATAGCAATCAAACTGCCAAACTAGAAAAAATAATAACAAAATCCATCTGGAAGAACAAAATATCAAGAATATCAAGGAAATCAGTATGCAAAGTACTAGTGATACCAAACCTAAAATTATATTTTAAAGAAGCAATCATCAAAACTTTTTGTTACTGGTGAGAAAGTATAGTCGTAGATCAGTGGAATAGATTAGCCCCACACAAGATAGCAATCAAGATTTATAGCAATCTAGTATTTCATAAATTCCCAAACTCAGTTTCTGGAATAAGAACTCACAGTTTGACAAAAATTGTGGGGAAACTGGAAAATCAGAACCTCAGCATAGAACTACATCTCACATCCCATACCAAAAATAAGGTCAAAATGGATACATGATTTGGGCATAAAGAAGGACAACATAAACAAATTAGTAGAACAAGGGATAATGTATCTATGAGATCTTTGGAGAAGAGAGGAATTTATGACCAAAGAACTAAAGAACATTATGAGAGACAAAATGGACAACTTTGATTACATTAAATTAAAAAGTATTTTTTTTTGCAGACAAAACCAATAGAAACAAGATTAAAAAGGATTTGCAAAGCTGGGGAAAAATCTTTATATATAGTATTTCTGATAAAGGTCTCATTTCTAAAATAGATAAAGAATTGCTTCAAATGTATAAGAATGAAAATCATTCTTCAATTGATAAATGATCAAAGAATATGGATAGATAATTTTCAGATGACAAAATTAAAGCCATTCATAGTTACATGAAAAAATGCTCTAAATCACTATTGATTAGACAAATGCAATTAAAACAACTCTTAGGTACTACCTCACACCTCTAAGATTGGCTAAGATGTCTGGAAAAGATAATAATAAATTTTGGAGGGCATGTGGGAAAACTGGTATCCTAATGCAATGTTGGTGGAGTTGTGAAATGATAAAATCATTCTAGAGAGCAATCTGTAATGCCCAAAGGGCTATAGAACTGTGTATACCCTTTGACCTAGCAGTAACATTACTGGGTCTGTATCCCAAAGAAATCTTAAAGGAGGGAAAAGGACCCACATGTACAAAAATGTTTATCACAGCTCTTTTTGTGGTAGCAAAGAATTGGAAAAGGGGTGGATGCCTATCAATTGGGGAATGGTTGAGCAAGTTGTGATATATAAAATTAATGGAATATTATTATTCTATAAAAATGAACAAGATGATTTTAGAAAGGCCTGGAAATATTTACACAAACTGATGCTGAATGAAAGAAGCAGAACCAGGAATACATTGCAGAAAACAAAACAAAACAAAACAATGTATAAGGAAGCAAAGAAAAGATCAGGAATATAATTTCTCGAATTGGTAATTTATTGTTATTTATGTTGAAGCCTCCCTAATATTCTGCTAGGCACATGACAATGTTCTGTTCTGTTTTATTTTCCTTTTATGTTTTTCTTTTTTTTTTTTCTATTTCATTTTTTAAATAAACAGAATATTGAAAAAATTACTATGCATCAAGTTAAATCCAAGAGAGAGCTGCCATTAGACTTTCTGACAAAGCAAAAGCAACCATTTAAAAACCAAGAAGAGCTAAATAAGGAAATGATATTATGCTGAAAGGAACCTTAAATAACAAATAAATATCAGTAGTAAATATATTTTCTAACTACTTTAGAATCCTAATTCATCAAGAAAACATTATGTAACATTCAAAGAAGACATACAATAGTGATAAGAGACTTCCATAAAATGTCAATTTAGAATAAGTCCAAGAAAGATAAATGAAAGGAAAAAGTATGTTGGAGAAATTACAGCTAAAATATTTATGGAATCATTTAAATGGGACAATGTTGGAATCTTTACAAACTGCTAACTCATTAGAGTCAGAACAAAAATGAATATACATATTTTTCTCCTACATCAAACTTAATCAAAATTTGGCCACAGGACACACAGATCTATCTATCTAAATATCTATCTATCTATCTGTCTATCTGACTATCTATCTATCTATACATACACACACACACAAACACAAACACAATACATAATTTATGGATCATAATTCAAATAAGAATAAAAATAGAAATTGATTCAGGGACCACAAACAAAAGAATGGAAAGCCAAATGGAGACTTAATAATGAAATTAAATAATTAGCTAAAGAAGAAAACATGAAATAATTAATAACAATGTAAAAGAAAATGATTATGATGAAATAATATACATAAATTTCTCGAATGCAGCTAAAGCAGTTCTCTGGGGAAAAAACAGACTACATTAACAAAATTTTTAAAAGTGAAGGTTAAAAATTGAACCTGCATTTTAAAAATGAAAGAATCCAGAAATAACACATTTAATATGTTAAGAAGTGATATTAAAATTTAGATATAATATATATGTTGAAAATTAAGACTATAGAAATAATAAATCAAGCTAAAAGCTGCCTTTAAAAGACTCATTAAAATTAATAAATCCTTAGGTAATCTGATTAAAAAGAAGGGAATCAAATCAATAAAATGATGGAATAATTGCATAAGAGGAAATGAAAAGAATAATCAGAACATATCATGCATACATACAAAACATAGAATGCAAAAATCAAATATATAAAATAATCAGATTATTAGAAGATCAGATAGATAAAAACCCTAGCTCAGAAAATGAAATAAATGTAGTTGTAAAAGAACTATCAAAGTAAGAACAAAACAAAACAGAATTAAAAAACTGCAACAAACAAGCAAACAAATAAAAACTTGGGCCATATAAATTCACAGGAGTATTCTATCAAATAATTCACAGTCATTCTTCACTATTTTTTCTTAAATATTGAGAAAGCATTCTACCAGTATCTGACAGTACAAGATAAAAATAGTACTAATTCCCAAAACAAGGAAAGATAAAACATGGAAATAAAACTATAAGCCAATGTCATTGATGAATATTGACTAATTTTTAAAACAAAATTCTACTTGGCATATTGCTGCAATCTATTTAAGGAACCATTTATTATCAGCTCAACATGAAGAAAATAATATACTTAATTATATTAAAGATCCAAACATCCCATATGAACATCTCAATAGATGAATAAAAAACCTTTGGTAAAGTACAACACTTTTTTTATGCTAAAAAATGTTCAAAGTGTAAATATAGAGGAACCTTTAATATTTAAAAAAATCTCTAAAACAAATACAAGCATCATATGATATTGAGATACATGAGACTCTTTTCCAATAAATACAGAGGTGAGGCAAGGATAGTTATCCTCCTCACAATTATTTGATATAATACTGAAAATATTAATATTAAGACAAGAGAAGGGAATTAAAGGAGTAAAGAGAGGTAAAGAAGAGATAAAACTATCTCTGCTAGTGATATGATGATTTACTTGAAAAATCTCAGGGAATCATCAAAGATACCAGTTGAGATAATTAATAGCCCAAGAAAAGTTTCAGGTTTACACATAAATCCTTAAAAATTGACAGCATTACAAAAATTGATAATATTTCTATATAATAACAGAACTCCAAAAGCAATAGAGATATCCCATTTCAAGTAACTACAAAATGCACAAAATATTTGGGAATTAACCTTCTAAATGATGCAAATACTTGTATAAATTTAATTAAAAAACACTCCTTGAAGAATTAAAGAACAACCATTTCAATATGATAAAAATGATAATATTATCACAATTAATTTAATTTTTAATTCTATGAAGCTCAAATGCTCAAGAGAATACTTTATAGAACTTGATAAAATAATAATAAAATTCATTTGGGAAAACTAAAAATACAAAATATCAAAAAAAATGATGAAAAGAAGTAAAAACAAAGAGACAATAGCATTTCCATATGTGAAAATATAAAATGACATTCATCAAAACCATCTGGTACTTGTACAAAAATAGATTCCAGGGCAGCTAAGTGGCCCAGTGGATAAAGCACCAACTCTGAAGTTAGGAGGACCAGAGTTCAAATCTGGCCTCAGATAACTTAATACTTCCTAGCTGTGTGACCCTGAGCAAGTCACTTAACCCCAATTGTCTTAGCAAAAAAAAAAGATATAGATACCACAAATTCCTGCCCCTTATGCCAGCAAAAAAAGTGCTGCATATATCCTTTTTACCTCTTGTCCAATTCTCTGTGGGTTGAGAGGTCAGGAAACTGCTATTCTTGCCAATTATTCAGTTGCCCTGAAACTGTTGCTGACTTTGTGGGGCCTGGCTGTGTGCTCTTTGCTCTGACTTAACGTGTTCAGGACTGCACTCCTCTCTTACTCTGGTCCAACAGATCTTTCCTTCTAATTTTCCTTGGACTGGAAAAATTGTTTTTCTTCATTTTTTTTTTTTTTGTTCTGTCTATAACTTGTTTAGAGTCATTATTTAAAGTATTTAGCGAAGTTTGGTGGAAAGCTCTGACCAGTCCCTGCCTTTACTCTTCCATCTTAGTTCTGCCTCCTATTCCCTATCTTTATAGTATATTTTAACAATCTCAAGTGACTTTAGATTTTCTTGCTACATTTTACTAGAATGCACTTTAACTGGTGTAGTGTTTTCTTCTTTTGTATAATATATGATGGTTCTCTCTAAGAGCAAGTTTCTTGGGGAGGTTTCTGGAGGCAGCCTTAGTTTCAGTTCAGAGTAATAATCACTTCAAAATGCAGCCAGCTGATAAAATCCAGATGTTTATTTTCTCCTTCCAAGTCTTGTCTCTTTCCTTGGGCCTGGTTAGCTTTCTTAGAGGCCTCTCTCCCTCCTTGCTTCCAAGAGCTCTTGCAGCTTATCTTTTGTCGCCTCCAGCTCCCTCTGAATATTGCTTCTCAATCCTCCAACTGATGCTCCCCTCTCAATCTTTTCAACTGAACTCTCCTGAGTGAGCTCAGCTGTTTTTATGCTTTTTTAGAGGGGTAAACTCAAAGGTTGACTCCTCCTCTGAGAGTGGGATTATGGGAGGTGTGAATTTGGATATCTCATACTGAGCTCTGAAATCTCCCAAACGTGTGAACTAATGTGTGAGCTAATGTGTGAACTCTCAAAGGTGTTAACTTAAGCATCGTTTCTATCAATACTAGTGACTTAACACCTTGTAAGGATTTGCTCTAATGTGTGAACCAATAAACATTATATCAATTCCATTGAGTTAACATTAGGATTCTAATAAATTGGTCCTAAATATACTCTGGTAAGTTCCTTGTTTTTATTGGGTATTTTTGTTTTCAGTTTCTAAAATGTGCATTTGTGCCTCATGGGAATGAATGGAACCCCTGTAGAGGTAGTATGTACTAGATATCTTTTTCTAAGCATAGTGGAAAAGGCGATCAGACTGGGAGTGAAGTGGTCATTTGATCCAAGTAGAAAGCCTGACTTCATGACCTCCTAGCAAGACAAGAGCAAAGTCTAGAGAAGAACTACTCAATGGAATAATAACTGAGAGAAATAGGTCATTCTTTGAATATTATTCCACAGTTCTACTACTTCCATTGACCATTTTTTCCTTTGAAAAGGGTGGCTTTATTCCTAAAGAATCATGGAGTGCTTGGGCTGGAATGAAAAATATTTTAGGGATCACTTGATGCAAACTCATTATTCTTAGGAATTAGAAAGCTGAAACAGAGAAGGTATAAGAAGCTTATTAAAAGTCATGTAATCAGTATCTGGGAGGTAGAACACTTTCTTACTTTCAGTCTACTGTTCTTTATATATCATTCAATTTCTGAAATGTGATGAATTTCAGATAAAAAGCAGAGGTAGCAATGAAATTTCCAGTGGGTCAGGGAAGTGGCCCATGTTCTGTTCAAGGTCGCATTAACAGCGAATTAAGGAGAAAACTCCTAAGCTCTTTTCAAGTCACAATTCTGAGAAAAGCTGCAGATATATGGAAAATAGAAATAAACTACTGAACCAAATCACATAGAGCTCTAGTGGCAGAAGGCAGCAGTCAGAGTAGCCAGGGGGCTATCATGTTATGAAAAAGGGACTGGAGATACAATGGACTTCCTAGAGAAAAATCTAATAATGAGGCATGTTATTACATGGTTATAAGCACTTTATAGTCTTCAAGGGACTTGGGGAACTCCTTCAAATTGCATTGGATGATAAATTGAAGGAAACTAAATGGCTTTAGAAACATTGTTACTAATAATATTGTAGTGACTTGAGCTATGTGTGGTCTCTAATAAAAGAAAAGATGCAAATAGGTTGGGTATATTTCCTAAGTTTGGAGATTGAAAAAGAAAGCTGTGAAAAGTTAACCAGGGCTAGGTTATGATCAATCAAGACAAAAAACCAACCAAACAAAATTGATTGAACACCTGCTGTGTGGCAACAACTGGAAGGGTAAAATTATATATTAAAATTTTATATTTTCTGAGATGTGGCTACATTGGAATTTTGCAAGAGAAGTTTAATGAGTTAATAAGAATTGAGATTTAAAAATTCTCTTAAGTCTTTTCTTAAGGTCTTCATTTCCTGCCACCCAATCTTTCTTTCTAATTTCTATTTCCTAATTGCATATATCCTCATTCTTTGGTTCTTTCAAACACACACACACACACACGTACACGTATATGTTCCTAGAGTAGACACACACACACACACACACACACATATATATATATATATATATATATGAGTAGTGCACCATTGCACAGACACACACATGACATGGGCATATATCATACATATCACACACCACACTACACACACTCACCTACCACACACATACGCACACTTATCATACACATGGCCATATTGCACATGTAGCACTCACCTTCCTATGCCATACACATGTACCACACCACATATACATATCCTGTATTTGCTTTCAGATTCCCCTGAGCTTTATAGAACACTGCCTCTAGTTAATAATGTTGTCTGATTCTTTCCATCTTCTTTGTGTCTGTGTCTTCCACGTTGGTTGAAGCAATGATAGACTGAGATTAAGGCAGAAAAATTACATTTAATTTAAAACTTAATTATCAAGGGACTATTCTGTGTTTAGTTTTCTTTTTAGCTCTGTGGAAAATGAAATATAGAATGAGATCCAAAGACAAAGGAATCTTAGGGTCTTTTTAGGATGTTGTGTTGGAGTCAGCTGAAAAAACTCAGCAACCAAACCAACTGTTCAATTTTCAATGTGAATACTTACATCTTGTATATTGGCTAATAATAAAAGTCTGGACTTGATTTATTGTTTTGTTGATTGTCATGTTTCATTTTCACTTTTTTTTACTTTGTTTTTCAGAAAGGAAATGATAGTCATTAGAAAGATGGAAGATAAGTAGGAAAATGACACAAATCTGCTATCGAGGTCTGTCCCTCTTTCCATCTCAAAATTGGAGATATATATATATATATATATATATATATATTTTTTTTTTCTTTTGTGACTCTTAAAGGTGATAGAGAGAAAGAATGGAAGGCAGCAGCCTTAAGGCTGATCTTTAGATGATGAAATGAATTTTTTCACATCAAAATTTGACTGCAGAAGTAATATTAGAAGTTTTGAAAGCCCCCTTAACCTCCCTAATAGAATGTAATCAATTTATATTGAGTTTTCAGTTATTCATTCCCTCTTTTATAATATTTAATTACACTGTTAAAAGATGAATAGATAATCCTAGAGTTTTAAAAGAATGTTTTTTTTTTATTTTACATAGAAAATTGAAAGCTTTGAAAGTCATTTTTCTAAAAATTCCTTTGTATATTTCTTCTGGACACTTGAGAAATTTTTTTTTATTTTAGTTTTTAAGCAATACTCTGTTTATTACTTTCCAGAAGCTAAAAGGCAATTTGAAGTCTGATTTTAAATAGCATTGGACAAGCTTCATTAATTTTTCTGTATGACAAAAAACAAAAAAACAAAAAAAAAACAACAAAAAAACTTGCCTGCTCATTGACTTGAGTTTATTAAATTTCCTGAGCAAAAATCCACTCCTTTGTTGTAAATATTTTCTTAGAAGCATTGGGTATAGAGTCTTCATTATTTAGCTGATTATCCTCTACTATTTGTAGCTATACAAATTTTGTTCATAATTTTGTCTGGTGATAGTTTCTTGCCTGTTGTATTAGTGGCCACAGAAATTATAGCCAAACTTATATGTATAGAAGTGCATCAGAGAACTCCATAGAGTGTCAAACTTACAGGATAGATCCTCTTGTTGAGACAGCTACATTCTTTAGTTCATGACACAGTGAAATTATTGTATAAGCTGTTCCTAAATTAGCTATAATTATTTCGTAAGTTCTGTTTAAAAGATACCATTTGGTTTCTCAAAAATGTCTCTAGAAAGTTAGATGCATTACTAAAATTGGGTCGGATTTTATTTTGGTCAGCTTCTGCCCTCCATCTCCAACCCTTTGACTCAGTCTGTTTCACACTCTCTCTGCCACTGTCTTTCTGTCTTTGTCCCTCTGGCTTTTGTTTCTCTGTTTGCCTTCATTTATGTCTGTCTGTCTTGCTATCTCTGCCTCTGCTTCTCTCTCTCTCTCTCTCTCTCTCTCTCTTTCTCTCTCTCTCCTGTTTAATGCATTAACTCTGCCACTTCTCATAGGAATATATGCTCTAGTAACACCTCACAGTATTTCCTGACATTTTAATTGTTTTTCTATAGACTTATTACTTTCATACTATGATCAAATTAACACACCAACTTTTCTTTCTATATTCAGTTTAATTAGGGAGAAAAAAAGAAGCACTTTTTGTCTTAGCTAAGCAACAAAGGCATCAACAGCAAAGAGGAAGGATGATGAGAATCTGTACACATTATTTACCAAATGCTTCAGTATTTCCAAGCAGCTGATGACAGATCAGTCATCAATCCAAATTCATTTCCAGAGAGACACATAAAAACTTTACTGCTTAACAGAGCTCGAAATACCCACCTGTCTTAACTACTAAACAAACAGACAGGGGGGAAAGATGAGTCTTTTGTGCCAATGGTGGGGATCGACAGTAATCTTTGATACTGATATCACCATCTGATCCTAATTACACTGCTGATGTTTTATAATGCTTGCTTAGATCTGGAATTGTCAACACTTTTGTGAGAATAGTCTTGCCTAATATAGTATAAGAATGTCTAAATAATGCTAGATCATGGAAAACAGCAACAGCAAAAACATGCAATACATTTCTTTAAAAGATCTATTAAAGTAGAAAAGAATACATGTGTGCAAGACAAAAAAAAAAAAAACACACATTGTTTGCTTCCCACATTAAATATACACTCATTTGATAAATTCAAGATTTATGAAATGAGTTTGAATGCTATAAAATATTTATATTGCTGATAGTTCTATGAATCCATTTTCTATCCTAAGATCAATCAATACTGATTGATACAGTATTATGATACAATAAGCATTTATTAAACACTTCTCATATGTATGGCACATACACATGTATGGCACAGTGTATAGAGTGTCAGTTTTGAAGTCAGGAAGACATTCAAAAAGTGTGTGACTTTAGGCAAGTCGCTTAACCTGCTTTATCTCAGTTTCCGCATTTGAAAAATGAGTTGGAGAAAACCACTTGAGTATCTTTGCTTTAAAAACCCCAAATAGATTCACAAATAGTTGGATGGAATTGAATGATTAACAATGGCTGAAACAAATAGGTTATGTATTTTGGTAAAAACTGGGGAAATAAGGACCAAAAGAAATAGTGCTTGCTCTGAAACTCTGAAAGTGGTTATAATTTGATAAAGGCAGAGAACATATTTGTATATACACATATACATGCACATGCATATATATGTATACACATGAGCATACACAAGACACACATTATATATAGACAGTATATATGAAATGCTATATATATGTACATGTATGTATATATAAAAACTCTACATATATATAATATTGAATATATGTATATGTACATGCATATTTGTATGTGCATGTGTTTAATATCTAAAATGAATAATACAAAAAATTTGGAAGGAGATTGCCCTGGAAGTTAGGGAAGATGAGGAAAAAAAGGTCATTTAGGAGAATTTGAAAAAACTGGGAATTGATATGGGGGAAAAAGAATTGTTTGCTTTTTCTTGGAAATTGGCATCTTCCCTTCATATTCATAAAAGCAAGTAGAGTTTTTATAAATATGTATCTAAAATTGTTATCAGAGATAGTATGCTCTTCCTGATGTTTATCTTGTTTGCATTTAAAACATAATAATATATTTACAATTCAAGAAGTGGGTGGGAAATAAATATAGAACAAGTTGCATTAATTTCTTTTAAAATGTCAGTAGCATATAAATGTATAGTCAAGTATACATAAACTAAAACGTTGAACAAATAAATCTCAGGACAAAAATAAGTATTTTACATGCATATATATGCATGTCTTAATATGTGTACACATGAATATATACATGCTTTACATGTGTATTTATATATAAATATAGAGGTTTTAATACAAAATGAAAAGATCAGTATACATGTATACATGTACATACATATATGTGTATGTATATAGGTATGGATGTGTGTGTATATATATATTTAATAATAGTAGAAGAAATTATAACAAAAACACATATTGTACTTCACAGTAATGTATTTTCACCTTTTTTTGGGTTTTCTCCACTTGGCACAAGGATTTCTGATGCTTTTAAGGGTATTTATGTAGCTAGCAAAATGGATTTTTCAATATGTCTTAGTCCTCAAAGGCTTTAAGATTTTTGCTAAGCTATGACAAACTTCATTCTGTATCCTGAGCAAATTGAAAATGTTATTTTCTTATAGGAGCATCATTCCTTAGCATAGATGGTAGCCTGGTTCAAGGTCCTGAATGTTCCATTTTCCTCTTTGTGCTATATTCAGAGCATCAGAATTCAGTGATGCCCTAAAAAACTGAGAAGTTGAATAAATGAAGCTCAGGACAAAAATTAACAGAGCAGGGAAGCCCCAGCTGAGGAGGAAATAAATGACTCCAAAATCACTTGGTTCACACAGTGCTTGAGGTCATGGCTAGGAATGCAGCCACCTGCTAAAAGCAATTTTCTTCTAATCTCAGTAATGTGGATTTTCTTTTCATTATCAAATGTTTCTTAGCTTACCACTGGTGAAGTAAAGGCATCTAAATTTCACTTTGTTGTTCCCCTAGTAAAAAACCAAAATCAAAATATGATTGTAGGCTTTTAAATATGAGTAAGAACTGGCATAACAGAAGTATTATTGATGAAAAATGTATATATCAGTACAACATATAGCAAGGGAGGCAAGATATAGAAAGTTCTTTGAACAGAAAATCAGTATACCCAACTACTAAAGAAAACAAAACAAAATGTTGTAAAAAAAATTTATTAGATTCTATGATGCCCTCAAGCTGTCATCTTATCTCTCTCATGCCTTCTCAATCAAAATTCCTTTGAAAAACTATCTACTCTTGTATTCACTTCCTCTTTTTTCCACTTACATTTCAGTCTTTATCAGTCTGGTTATCAAGCACATCACTGGGCTAAAATTGATCTCTCCAAAGTGATCAGGGATCTGATGACTGAGAGTTGTGATCATCTTTTTGGTCCACAGCTTTCTTGGGTTCTCTCAAGTATTTGAAACTATTGACTATTCTCTCCAGAATGTTTTCTCTTCGGGACCCCATGTGCAAAAATTTGTGTGGCAGCCCTTTTTGTAGTGGCAAGAAACTGGAAACTAAGTGAATGCCCATCAATTGAAGAATGGTTGAATAGATTATGGTATATGAACATTATGGAATATTATTTTTCTGTAAGAAACGATAAGCAGGATGGTTTCAGAGAGGCCTGGAAAAACTTATATGAACTGATGCTAAGTGAAATGAGCAGAACCAGGAGATCATTATACATAGCAACAGCAAGATTATACTATGATCAATTTTGATGAAAGTGGCTTTCCTCAACAATGACATGATTCATACTAGTTCCAATGATCTGGTGATGAAGAGAACCATCTACACCCAGAGAGAGTACTGTGGGAACTGAGTGTGGTTCACAACATAACATTTTCACTCTTTTTCTTGTTTTTTGCTTGCATTTTATTTTATTTTTCATTTTTTTCCCATTCTGATTTGATTTTTCTGGTGCAGCAAGATAATTGTATAAATATGTATATATATATTGGATTTAATATAAAAAAGAATGTTTTCTCTTCTACTGGTTTCATAACAATCTTCTCTTCCAGTTCTCCTCTTAGCTATCTGACTCGGCTTTCTTGATGTCCTTTGCAAGGTGATTATCCACATCATAAACCTTAACTTTGGGTGAAGTTCAAGATTCTGTTATAGACTCTCTTTTGTTCTCTTTGTGTCATTTCTCATTTGGTAACCTCATATTATGGGCCAGGACTCTGAACTTAAAACAAAGGATTCTTACAAGGTACTAAGTCAGTGAAATTGATAGAAACAATAGCTATCTAATTTAGCATGTTTCAGTATGATTGATTTAATCCTACAAGAAGATGTTATGGGCCAGAACTTGAAACAAGGTACTAAGTGGAATTGAGGAAACAATAGTTAAATCTAGTTTAGCATTGATTTAATCCTACAACAAATAATGGTTTCCTAGTGATATAATGATGTTTGTACTCAATGTGTAGCATATATGCTAGAAGCCTCGGCCAGCGAGATTCAGAGACAAGCATTCAGAAGGCTGGAGCACAAACCCTTGGACTCAACAAATTCATCCCATCTCACATTACTGTGGTGTCAGGCTCTCCTCCTTCACTTCTCCACTGAAACCAAGACTCTAGAAGGCCTCCAGAAAACTAGTCGAGTCCCAACTGAAGGAGATAGGACTTTGAAAGAGATAATAAAGGATTTGAACTTTAACACTGGGCGGCATTTGTGGTGATTACTGAACTGAAATGAAGGCTACTTCCAGAGACCCCAAGAAAACCTCAACAGAACATTACATTTTAGAGAGAATATTACAACCTCACACATTCATTTTTGTTTAGATGTTTTCCTTATTTATATCTCTAGCCCTAGTCATTTTTCTGATTTCTGGCTTTGCATTACCAACTGCATATCGAACATCTTGAAGTAGACATTTTAATAAAAACTTCTAATATTTTATTTAAAATCATTATCACCAACCATGGCCATGACCATGACCATGATCATCATCATCATCATCATCACTCACACACATCTATATATCTAACTTTGTTATTTCTCTTATGCTCACGTCCATATCATCAACTTAAATATAATGAACTGGAAATACTTCGCAGGTTCAACATGTTAAAAACTGAACTCATCTTACTTCCCCAAATCACCCTTGTGAATTTTTTTTTATTACTTTCTAGTTTTCCAGTCTTCCAGGTTTATAACCTTATTAGTCTCTTTAACTTTTATTTCTCCCTCACTTTGCATTTCCAGTTGCCAAGTTTTGATTTTTCTATTTCTCTTCCTCCTTTCCTCCCTCCCCTTTCCTGCACATACTTCTCTCTCTCTGTCTCTCTGTCTCTGTATCTGTCTCTCTTTCTCTCTCTCTCTCTCTGTCTCTCTCCGCCCTCTGTCAACATTTTATATCAATGACTATCTTCATACTATAATGCAAAACTTCTGTTTTATGAGATGTCTTCTATAACAAAGTCAGACAAGTAAAACTAATAACATGCTTGACTCATCAGAAAATTTATGAAATATTTCATATCTTTAGCACTATCCTCCACCTCTCTGTTGAAAAAAAAGAAAACAAAGCAAACAGAAGTGTATTTCTTCTTTTTCCCATTCTTGCCCCATTGGAAAAGAAAATTTCTTCCAACAAATATACACAATCTAGCAAACCAAACTACTGCAATAGCTGCACATATATATTTATGTTTATGTGATATGTATACACATACACACACATCATTCTTACATACATACAAACATGCAAATATCATTTTTCTTTAAAGAATAGTATGTTTCACCATCATTTGGAATCATGAATTTTCCTTGAAATTATCATAGTTCTTACATCTCTCAAAATTCTTTTTATGGTTTTGTTCATATAGAAATTATTTTACTAATTATGTTCCTTTCTTTAGCAATTGATAAAAAATAGTCAAAATTTTTATTTTCATAATGTTAACAACAAATTGTTTTTATCTTTTTGATCAGTTCACTCTGTATCAGTTCATGTCTTTCTATACTTTTTTTGAAGTTATTTATTTCTTCATTTCTCACAGCCTAATAATATTCCATTACATTCACATATCACAACTTTTTCAGCCATTTCTCAATTGCTGAACATCTATCTTATTGGCTTCACGGATTTTCTTTATGTAATAAAAAGAACACCTTTAGACATTTTTGTATATAAAAGACATATATTATATCAAACTTCTTCCCTCCACTCCAATGATCACTTTAATTCAATCTCTGAACATGCTTAAACTATTACAATAAACTCCTCATTTTTTTTTCTACCAAACATTGCCTCCATTTCCAATTCATTCTCCATTGATTTAAAGCGATTTTACTTAGGCATAGGTCTGACTATGTCACTTTCCTATTCATAAATTCTAATGTTGTATTTAGAATGAAATAAGAGCTCCAGTGTTGGTTTTTAAAAAAAATCTTTGCAGTATGTTTCTAACCTACCTTCCCAGGTTCATTATAAATTACTCTTGCTATGCAATATATGTATGTGTGCATACATACAAACTTGTATCATGCATGTGTGCATGTATGTATGTATAAATATATAGGCTGTCTCCTGAGAGCTAGGAAATGGAAAGCTAGCTCCTTGAGACTAACAAATGTTTAATTTGTCTCTTTATTTTTCTAACTCCCAATAGTGCTACACATGCTACACACAGCAGATACTTAAAAAATGTTTGTTGATTGTTTACTTTTCTCAACTCTTCTCTAAGCCAATGTATGATATTATGTAAGTCACCTATACATTCTGAACACCAGTTTAACTTGAGACTCAGCAAAATGAAAGAAAAATGCCAAAAATAATGTAGTGGTTGCTGTTTCAGTTTAAGCAATAGTAGGATAAAGGCACAGTGGAATGCCTATGCAATTTGAAGATAATACAAAAAAGAAACAAATTATATGAATGTCAACATTCGGAGAGATCTTGAAAAAGTTGAACACTGAATATAAAGATATGAAATTTAATTGGGAGTAATGTTAACTCATATTTATTTAAAAAAAAACAAATAAAAGATAGGGGACAATTCTAATTAAATGGAAATGACAGAAGCAGACCTGGATGGGGAAAGTTAAAAGTGATAGAGATGTCCAATGGTTGTGTAGAATTTGGATAGCTGATTATTTCTAATGATTGTTGTTGCTATTTTATCAAGTTTAATAATGATTCAGAATACTTTTATTGAAAGTGACATTTTATTTTATATTATGTTATTGTTATGTGATATACAATGAAATTTTATCAAATTTCTCTTTTTTGTATATTAGTAATGTTACCTCTGAAGGTAAGCTCTCTAAATGGCAGGACTCTTTTGTTGTCATTTTATTTGTAGATCCTAGTGTCTTGAATCTAATCGACTGATAGGATATGAAGGATGAGAAAAAGAAGAATCAGCAATGGAATTGGGTAAATGGAATTTCCAAAATAGGAAAATTTAAGTAAGGTAGATTTTGGAAGGAATGTAATGTAATGTAATGTAATTTAATTTTTTTATTGAAGCTTTTTATTTTTAAAACATATGCATGGACAATTCTTAAACATTAGCCCTTGCAAAACCTTGTGTTCCAAATTTCCCTTCCTTCCCTCACACCCTCCCTTAGATGGCAAGTAGTTCAATAGATGTTAAACATGGTAGAAATATGTTAAATCTAATATATGCATACATATTTATACAATTATTGTGCTGCACAAGAAAAATCAAATCAAACCAGTAAAAAAAAAAAAAAAAAAAAGCAAAATAAAATGCAAGCAAGCAACAACAAAAAGAGTGAAAATGGTCCACACTCACTTCCCACAGAGCTCTCTCTGGGTGTAGATGGCTCTCTTCATCACTGAACAATTAGAACTGGTTTGAATCATCTCATTGTTGAAAAAAGCCACATCCATCAGAATTGATCATCATATAGTTTTTTTGTTGCTGTGTATAATGATTTTCTAGTTCTGCATATTTCATTTGCATCAGTTCATGTATGTCTCTCCAGGCCTTTCTGAAATCACCTTGCTTATCGTTTCTTGCAGAATAATAATATTCCATAACATTCATATACTATAACTTATTCAGGCATTCTGAAACTGATGGGTATCCATTCAGTTTCCAGTTTCTTGCCACTACAAAAAAGGACTGACTCAAACATTTTGGCACATACAAATCCCTTTCCCTTCTTTAAGATCTCTTTGGGACATAAGCCTAATAGAAACACTGCTGGATCAAAGGTTATGCAGTTTGATAACTTTTTGAGCATAGATCCAAATTGCTTTTCAGAATGTTGGATTCATTCACAATTCCATCAACAATGTATCAGTGTCCCAGTTTTCTCCACACTCCCTCCAACATTCAGCATTATCTTTTCCTGTCATCTTAATCCAATCTGACAGGTATGTAGTGGTATCTCAGAGTTGTCTTAATTTGCATTTCTCTGATCAATAGTGATTTAGAGCATTTTTCATATGATTAGAAATAGTTTCAATTTCTTCATCTGAAAATTGTTTGTTCATATCCTTTTACCATTTATCAATTAGAGAATGGCGTGAATTCTTTTAAATTTAAGTCAATTCTCTACATATTGTAGAAATGAGGCCTTTATCAAAACCTATAACTATAAAAACGTTTTCTCAGTTTATTGCTTTCCTTCTAATCTTGTCTGCATTAGTTTTGTTTGTATAAAATCTTTTTAACTTAATATAATCAAAGTTACCTATTTTGTGATCAATAATGATCTTTAGTTGTTTTTTTTTTGGTCTCAAATTCCTTCCTCTTCCACAGATCTGAGAGATAAATTATCCTATGTTTTTCCAATTTGTTTATAATATCATTCTTTATGTCTAGATCATGAACCCATTTCCACATTATCTTGGTATATGGTGTTAGGTGTGGGTCAATGCCTAGTTTCTGCCATACTAGTTTCCAATTTTCCTAGCAGATTTTGTCAAATAGTGAATTCTTATTCCCAAAACTGGGGTTTTGGGCTTATCAAATACTAGATTACTATAATTATTAAGTATTTTTGTTCTGTGAACTTAACCTATTCCACTGATGGACTACTCTATTTCTTAGCCAATACCAAATGGTTTTGATGACTGCTGCTTTATATTATAATTTTAGAACTGGTACAGTTAGGTCACCTTCATTTTTTTTTTTTTTTTTATTAATT
This sequence comes from Antechinus flavipes, assembly GCF_016432865.1. Taxonomy (NCBI): domain Eukaryota; kingdom Metazoa; phylum Chordata; class Mammalia; order Dasyuromorphia; family Dasyuridae; genus Antechinus; species Antechinus flavipes. The sequence continues at coordinate 147,176,213 of NC_067403.1, forward strand.
CCCTTGAAATTCTTGACCTTTTGTTCTTCCAGATGAATTTTGTTGTTATTTTTACTAGGTCATTAAAATAGTTTTTTGGGAGTCTGATTGGTATAGCTCTAAATAAATAAATTAGTTTAGGTAATATTGTCATCTTTATTGTATTTGCTCAACCTATCCAAGAGTACTTAATCTAGTTCTTGGTTCTTCATCTGTAAAATGGAGGTATTAGATAAGAGGGTTTCTGAGGTGTATTTCATCTACGGATCTCGTTATTTTACAGTGTTTAGAGGGCAGGATAATGTCAGGGCTTAATAATAAAGGAGAATAGAAAAGCTATTTTTTCTAATTTAATAATCACTAATGAAAAAAAAAAAGAATTTCCATGAAGGTTTAAAGATAATGACATTAGAAAAGATAAACATGAAATGAAACGATCAGGTTCCAATCCTATAAAATAATTTTCTCTTCCTTCTATCTACTTAGATAACATTATTTAATAAATCAATGTAGAAATGTTATTCATTTATTTTAGAAAAATCAAGAAAAACAGCATTGTGTTTTTGCCATTCAAATAAAAATTTAAAAATATAGTAATAGTTTTTTTTATTATTATTAGTAGAATTAGGAATTGATGAGAACCTTAAAGAACATCTTTTCCCAAACTGTAATTTTAAAGATGAGAGAAATCTGAGGTCCAGAGAGGGTAAGGTTCTTGCTCACAGTAACACAAGAATTAAGTGGCAGAACAAAGATTCAAAGTTATGTCCTATAGAAGTTCAACATTCTTTTCAGGATCCATCAGTGAAACACCATCTTCATACTGGCTACAAACCTGCCTGATAATTCACATAAGTGGTATAGAATTTCTTTAGCTACATGGAAAAGTAAGTGATTAAAAATTACAACTACGCCTCTTCAAAAAAGAAAGTGATCTTATGATTTTATAATGTTTTAAACATAGGATAATGTCAGTGTTTAACAATTCTATCCTTAAAAGTGAATTCTAATTTAAGGAGAAATTGACACATATTTTCTAAATACTGAGGATCAAACATTAGAGAAATAATGTTTTATTAAAATAAATGATTCTTTTTGTTAAAGAATTTTCTTAACTATCAGAATCCTAGAAAAATAGGGACACAAGCTTATTTACCTTTATTAAACAGAGCACCCCAACCTGAACAATGTCCTAAGTTATGAAAATTTGCATTTTGACAACATTAGGTTTTCATAGTTAAGGTGGGGTATATCAGAGTATAAAGAATATGTTAAGAAAATGGACTTTCTATAAAACTTACTCTTTTGACTGAGAAAGGCTATCAACAGTGCAGATAAGGTTTCATTTTTTTCCTGAATACATTAAAACTATATTAAGTTTGCTGTTAAGAATTTGGGGCATTTCATAAGAAAAAAAAAGATGTTTCTCTGTGGATTGCTTTGTAACTAAGGTCAGTACTATTTTTAAGCATAATTCCATTTGGGAAATTTACCCCATGTAATTCAGCTTTTTTACTATAGAAATACTAGGAAATTTTCAGTTTTAGAATTCTTGTAATTTGGATCCTGATAACTGTAATTAGAAATTATATCAGTAAGTTATCATAATTTGATAAAATGATAAAATGATATTTTCCTCATTTATAAAATAAGAGCATTTCATTTGGATTAGGGCATTTGTTATGGAGTTTGGTGATGGTTAGCAAAAGCTTTGTATAAGAAAATAGATGTGAAATGAACCTTGAAAGAAGATGAATCAATAGTTATCAATAGTTAATAACATTTCTCACACAATTACTATGTGCCAACAGGGAAGCAAGGTGGCTCAATAAATAGAAGACTGGATGTGGAATCAAGAAGACCTGAATTCAAATCTGACCTCAATAGTTATTAGCAGTATAACCTTGGGCAAACCATTTAACCTTTTTTTTTTTTCCCTGTAATCCCCTAAAGAAATAAATAGGAAAACATTGCAGTATCTTTGCCTAGAAAACTACCTAGATAGCATTACTATACTAAGATTCTTGGGTTATGAAGAATGGGACTTGACTGAATGATTCAACAACAACAAAAGTATTCCAGTATTTGAATAAGGTTTATAAGTGGAAGTGGTGAGGAAGTTGTGAATTTTAGGTTGTGAATTATAGCTTGTGGAAAGGCTTACTCAAACTTGACCTTATTATTTGGGCAGCTGGAGATCCTTCCTCCAAACAAAATATTAAAAACTGTAGAAAAAATTCTGCAAAGTTGATTCTACCTGCTATTGGTACCTGAAATGTGTGCACATTTATAGACATCAAAAAATCCAGTAGATTTAAAAGACAAATAGTTCTGTTGCCAGAGAACTCAATAGATATCAGTCCAAATAGGATCCTTGAGTGCAACAAGGTTGGCAAATAAATGTCAGTTTACTGAAGTAGGAGTTGGACACACATTTTTCTAGAGTAGCCACAGCAAAGGGGAGTCCTATGAAGCTGGTATACGTCAATTAAAACTAATCTAGAAAAACAAGCTTTTATGCCTTCTAAAATTCTAGATTGGTGTTGGAAATAGTAATAGCAATAATCATTTACTAATGAAGATTTGTGTATCTCATGATCTTTGTATCATGAGCATCTTCCATTTACTTAAACACCTTAAAACTTCATGGATTCATCCTCACAGCAAACACTGGCATTTAATAGGCTATGTTATTTTAAGGAGAAGAGACAGACTTACTAAGAGAGCGACAAAGGCACTATGTAGTGCAGATTGATACACTGATCATAAACTCATCCTCTCCAAGCAGAATATTTGCATTCAACAAAAGCAGTGGAACAATTTGTTGCTAAATTGCAAGATAAGTTGAGCTAACATGTAGTTGGCAACAATGAAAAAGAAAAGGGTTTGCTCATCTGAGTCAGGACATTGGCAAATATCAAGACTGGTTTGACAAAATGATGAGGAAATTCAGAAGCTGATAAATAAAAAATGAAAACCCAATAAGTGTACCAGCAGCATAGTTCATCCATCCCTAAGAAAGTACCATTCAATTCCATAGAAAGTGAAGGATTCTTGGCTCAGTAAGAAGGCTGATGAAATCCGGTTTTATGCTAATAGAACAATTCAAAGTATTTTTATGACATACTGAATGCTATTTATGGGCCAAAGATCTATGGTGCGCTTAGTTACTTAGTTCTGATAGAGTCACATTGTTAAATGATAAGGGCATAATCTTAGAGAGATGGACTAAACACTTCAGTATCATTGTCAACAGACCATCATTAATCAATGCTGACACCACTGACCATTTACCTTAGATTGAACTCAATTACTCCATAGCTGAAGTTCCAAATGAAGAAGTTTTGAATGGCATCTACTTTTGTGTGGCAAAGCACCTGATGCTGATTCTGTTTCAGTTGAGATTTACAACAGTGGAGTCTATTGCTCATACTAAAGCTGATTAAAATTTTCCTGATTATGTGGTAAGAAGAGGCTATGTACCAGGAGCTCTAGGACTTCCATTGTCCATCTCTATAAAGGTAAAGGGATTAGATTACATTGTGGCAATCATAGGGAGTGTCTCTCTTTTAGTCATTGCTGTGGCTAGATTCTTGGCAGAGTTCTCATTAATATGTTTACCTGGAAGCTTGGAAGAAGATCAGCTCCTTGGAAACCATTGTGACTTTAGAAGGAGCTGAGGAATTGTTGATATGATATTTGCTTCCTGACTACTCCAGGATAAGTGCCAAGATTTAAATAGAGGTCACTATATAAGATCTCACCAAGATCTTTGATACTGTCAGTCACTAGAGCTTATGGGAAATTATGTCAAAATTTGGTTGTGCAGAGGAGTTCTTTAGTATAATATGTCATTTTCATGATGACCTACTTATCTGGATTCTGAACAATGGATAATGTTTCCAAGCTTTTCCAGTTACCAATGGAGTGAACCAAGATTTTTTGCTTGCTTCTGTGCTTTTAAGCATGTTTTCAGTGATGTTGTAAAATAGCTTTACTGAGCTTAAAATTTAAGGCAAATTTTTCAACTTGAAAAGGTTACAAGACAAAACTAAAGGGAATGTTAATGAATGATTTTTTGCTTGCAGATTATTGTGCATTGAATGCAACCTCTGAAGCCGAGATGCAATTCTCTGCTGCTTGTGCTAATTTTGGCTCAACAGATAACACCAAAAACATAAGTACTCCATTGTCTAGAACCACATCATTCATATTTGGAATCATTGGTTAGAACAAATGGAAAAGTTTTGAATGCTATTGTTATGTCCAGGCTAGCTCCCTAGAGGTCTCAGGATCAGCCAGAATCAGGATAAGTCAAAGTCCTTGGTCTTTAGGCAGAAAAGCAGGCAAACTATTAGGAGTTTTGCCAAAGATCTCTTCTCAATTCTGGAGTCCAGAATTTCCACCTTTCTCCTCTGTGTGCTGCCACCAACTGAGTCTGGCTTGTCTCACTCCACCCTCTAATCCTTGCCTAGAATTATCTGTATACACCAGACAATGAGTCAGTGCCGAACAATGAGAAGGGCCATTTTTCCAAACATATGTTAATAGAGTCATTGTCAAATAGGTAATTAGCCTTAAGTGCTCTGTTGTCTGATTCAAGCACACCTTTTTGGAGTTTTAACCCTTTACATGCTATGGATAATAAGTTCACTTACCTTAGCAGTATACTTTTCAGGGATGCACAAATTTATAATGAGGTTGACACACAAATTGACAGAGCTAGCTTAGTGTTTGGGAAGCTGTGAAGGAAAGTGTGGGAGAGGAGAGATATTATATTGATGACCAAATTGAAGATCTACAGAGTTGTTGTGCTGAAATAATTGTATGCCTGTGAAACCTGTAGAGTATACCAGTTACCTGCCAGGAAGCTGAATCACTTCCATTTGAATTGTAATAGGAAGATTCTGAAGATAAACTATAGCATAAGTCCCTGATACTGAGGTCCTGTTTTGAACTAAACTGCAGAGAACACAAGTCTGATAGACTGACCACATTGTTTGAATGTCAATTGTACACTTGAAAACAACAACAATAACAGAAAACACTATGAGATGAATCACATAGGGTAAATACTCACTAAGTGATTTTAAAAAGAGATACATGGATACTCTTAAGATCTCTCTCTCTTTTTCTTCCAACCATTCTTTCTGTTTTCCTTTTGATTTATTTATTTATTTAATATTTTCCCCAATTAAGTTTACAGTTATTTGTGTGGGTATGGATAGGATTTTTTTTTTCCATCATAAATCCCTCAGAGTAATCATAGATCATTATACTGCTGAGAATAGCAAAGTTAATCACAACTGATCATCCCAAAACATTGCTATTTCTTTGTATATAGTACATTTCACTTTACTTGAGGTCATGGAGAACTTTCTAGGCTATTTTTTCCTGAGAATATTCTGCTCATCATTTGCCATTGAACAATAATATTCAATTATAATCATACATCACAATTTATTTAGTCATTCCCCACTTGATGGACATCTCAATTTTCATTTTTCTTTTCCTTTTGAGACAAGAGATGCTATAAACAAATATTTTTGGAAATACACTTTTTTTTTCTTTTTAAAAATCTCTTTTTGGATTTATGCCTGGAATTGGCATTTTAGGTCAAAGGATATGCATGAATATATATCCCTTTGGGCACCAAACATATCTTTTTTTTTATCATTCATCAATTGGGGCATAGATCTTATTTTTTATAAATGTGTCAATTCCCTTTTTGTTTGTAAAATGAGGCCTTATCATAAAAACTTGCTGGAAAATTCTTTTTATAATTACTATTGCTAACTGTATTTATCCCCATTTATTCTATCCTCTATCTTCTTTCACCCTGTCCCACCTCAAAAGTGTTTTGCTGTTTACTGAATACGTTCTACTCCAATATGCCTTCTTTTTATCACTCTCTCCCCTTGCCATTTTCCATTCACCTCTTATTCTCCTTCAGGATAAGATAGATATCTATATCCATATTGAACATGTGTTTTTTCTTCCTTGAGTCAATTCTAATAAGAGTAAGGTTTACTCACTCACCTCTCCTCCTCCTCTTCCCCTCCAGTGTAAAAGCTATTTCTTGCCTCTTTTTATTGCACATAATTTACAGTATTTCACTTCTCCTTTTTCTTTTCTCCAAGTACATTCCTCTATCATCTCTTAATTTTATCATTTTTTAATATTATCCCTTCGTTTTCAACTCACACCTGTACCCTATGTCTATATATATTTCTTCTAACAGCCATAATAATTAAAAAGTTCCAATGTGTTAAGAGAATCATCCTTCCATGTAGGATTGTAAACAGATAAAACCTTATTAAGTTCATCATGTTGTCAGTTTTCTGATTATATCCTTAAGATTCTCCTGAGTTATGTACTTGAAAATGAAATTTTCTATTCAGTCCTAGTCTTTTCATCAAGGTTATTTGAAAATCCTCTACTTTATTGAATTTGCACCTTTTCCCCTAAAGGATTATACTCAGTTTTGCTGAGTATATTATTTTTGCTATAATTCTAACTCACTGCTTTCCAGAATATCATATTCTAAGTGATCTTGTCCATTAATGTAGAAGTTGCTAAATTTAGTGTTATCCTAACCATGGCTCTACTATACTAGAATTGTTTCTTTCTGGATTCTTGCAATATTTTCTCCTTGACCTGGGAGTTCCAGAAGGAATTCCTTTTGGGAGGTGATCAGTGAATTCTTTTAATTTCTGTTTTATCCTCTAGTTCTAAAATACCAGGACAATTTTTTTTTTCTTTATAATTTCTTGAAACACAATGCCCATGCTCTTTTTTTATAGTGACTTTCAGGTTGACCAATAATTTTTAAATTATTTCTTCTGGATCTATTTTCCAGGTCACTAGTTTTTCTAATGAAATATTCCTCTTCTTTTAAAAAAAATTCATTCTTTTGGTTTTGCGTTATTACATCTTGATGACTCATAAGGTCATTATTTTCCATTTCCCCAATCCTAATTTTTATGGAATTATTTTCCTCAGTGAGTTTTTGTACCTTTCAATTTTGTTTTTAAGGCATTCTTCTCCTCATTACCTTATTATGTTTCATTTTGTACCACTCTTAATTCTTTTCCTAATTTTTTTCTCTCTTATTTGATTTTCAAAATCCTTTTTGAGCTCTTCCCTAGCTTAAAACTCATGTTTATTTTTCGTGAACACTTTGGATGTAGGAGCTTTGACTTTGTTGTCTTCTTAGTGTGTTTTGATTTTCCTTGTCATAGAAATTTAAAAAAAAAAAAAAACTTTTTTTTCTCTCATCTGCTCATTTTTCTAGCCTGTTACTCTGTTTTTAACTCTTTGTTAAAGTAGAGCTCCATGTCCAGGGTGTGAGGGTACATTGTCTCATGCTTCTTTTTTGTGCAGCTGTTTCCCTAGATACTCTAAGGACCTGACCACAAGCCTTCTTTTCTGCCCTGGAACTGTTAGGAATCTCCCTATAATATTTAGTGTGTGAAAGCAACAGAGACCTGCTTTGCTGGGACTGGGACTAGAACTGGGGTTGGACTGAGAGAGGAGTGCCCATTGGGTTCTAATTCTGTTGACACAGACTTTTTTCTGCTGACCTTTCAAGTCCTCTTTGGTGTCTCTGGGCTGAGAGGTCTGGAAGCCACTAGAACTGTAGCTGATTCTGAGATGACTAGGCCCGTTTCTACTTTGCTGGCTTGGGTCCCAGGTTGAAGTTGGGACTGGTATCACTGGAATCATTGGTGCAGCCTGCACAGGGACTGCATGCTGAATAGCCACCTAGTATATCATTGCACCTTTTCTGCTGACATTTTAATTTGTATTTGTCTGAAAAGTGTTATACTCCATCTTTTATTTTAGTTATTTTTAATACACGTTGCTTTAAGAATCATGTTGAGAGAGAAAAGTCAGAACAAAAGGGAAAATAATAGGAGAAATTAAAACAAAAAGCAAAAAAAGAAGTGGACATAGCTTGTATTGATTTATATTCATTCTCCATAGTTCTTTTTCTGGATAAAGATGCCATTTTCTGTCCAAAGTCTACTGGAATTGCTTTGAATCACAGAACCACTGAGAAGAATCAAGTCTTTCATAGTTGATCATTACACATTCTTGTTATTATTGAGTACAATATATTCCTGGTTGCTTGTTTCATTCAGCATCAGTTTATGTAAATATTTCCAGGCCTTTTTATAATCAGCTTGTTCATCATTTTTTATAGAACAATAATGTTCCATTATTTTCTTATACCACAACTTATTCAGCCATTCTCTAATTTATGAGCATCTACTCATTTTCTAATTCTTTGCTATTACAAAAAGAACTGCTACAAACATTTTTGCACGCATCGGTCCTTTTCCCTCTTTTATGATTTCCTTGGGACATAGACCCAATAATTGCATTGCTGGGTCAAAGGCTATGCACACTTTGATAGAACTTTCAGTATAGTTCCAGATTGCTCTTCAGAATGGTTGGATTATTTTACAACTCCACTAATAATGTATTAGTGTCCCAGTTTTCCCACCTCTCCTCCAACATTTATTATTACCTTTTCCTGTCATCTTAGCCAGTCTGAGAGGTGTGAGATGGTACTTCAGAGTTGTTTTAATTTACATTTCTCTAATCAATAGTGATTTAGAACATTTTTTGATATGACTATAGATGGCACTTATTCATCATCTGAAAATTGTGTGTTCATATCTTTTGACCAATTATCAATGAGGGAATGACTTGTATCCTGATAAATTTGACACAGTTCTTTATATATTTTAGAAATGAGACCTTGATAAGAAACACTAGTTATAAAGATTTTTCCCCCCAGCTTTTTACATCCTTTTTAATCTTGTTTCTGTTATTTTTTTCATGCAAAATCGTTTTAATTTAATGTATTTAAAGTTGTTCATTTTGCTTTTCATAAAGTTCTCTAGTTCTTTGATCATAAATTTCTCTCTTCTCCAAAAATAATTGCTCTCCTAATTTTTTTATGGTATCATCCTTTATGCTAAAAAAAATTGCCCATTTTGACCTTATTTTGATATGGGGTGTGAGATGTAGGCTTATACGAAGGTTCTGACATATTATTTCCAGTTTTCCCAGCAATTTTTGTCAAATAGTGAGTTCTTATACCAGAAGCTGGAGTTTGCGGGATTCATCAAATACAAGATTACTATATAGGTCTTGTTTATTGTGTCATGTGTATCTAATCTACTCCACAACTCTATTTCTTAGCCAGTACCAAATGGTTTTGATGATTGCTGCTTTATAATATAGTTGTAGGTTTGGTACATTTTAGCCACCATCTTTTGTATTTTTTTTTTTTTATTAGTTCCCTTGATATTCTTGACCTTTTGTTCTTCCAGATGAATTTTGTTATTATATTTTCTACTTCTATAAAAATCATTTTTGGCAGTTTAATTGGTATAGCACTGAGCAAGTAAAGCAATTGAGGCAGAATTGTCATTTTTATCATATTAGCTTGGTTACCCCATGAGCAATTGATATTTTTCCAGTTGTTTAGATCTGATTTTATTTGTGTGAGAAATGTTTTTAACTGTATTCATGTAGTTCTTAGGTTTGTCTTGGCAGGTAGACCTCCAAATATTTTCTTTTTATCTACAGTGATTTTAAATGGAATTTCTCTTTCTGTCTTTTGCTGATGGGTTTTTCCAGCAATATGTGGAAATGTTGATGATTTGAGTGGATTTGTTTTATATGCTGCAACTTTGCTAAAGCTACGAATTGTTTCCAGTAGGTTTTTGGATGATTTTCAAAAATTCTTTAAATATATCATTGTATCATTTGCAAAGAGTAATTGTTTTATTTCTTCATTGCCTATTCTAATTTTTAAAAATTTCTTTTTTTCTTACCAATAAAGTCAACATTTCTAGAACAATATTGAATAAAAATGGTTATAATGGGCATCCTTGTTTCACTTCTGGTATTATTAGAAATGCCTTTAGCTATTCTCCATAAAAACTGTTGGTTTTTAGATAGATACTGCTTATTATTTTAAGGAAAGCTACCTTTATACCTATGTTCTCTAGTGTTTTTAATAGGGATAGGTACTGTATTTTGTCAAAAGCTTTTTCTGCATCTATTGAGATTATCATATGATTTCTGTTGGTTTTATTACTGATATGGTTGATGATGGTAATAGTTTTCCTGATATTGAACCAGCCTTTATTCTTGGTATAAATCCCACTTGTTCATAATACATTATTCTGCTGATAAGTTGCTAAAATATTTTTGCTAATATTTTATTTAAATTTTTTGCATCAATACATAGTTTTAATGACTTCTCTTAACTTTTTTTCCTGTTATAAAGATCAATCATATTTACTCATTAATACTTGTTGGAATCTTTAGAAATTGTTAAGTCATTAGAGTTGATAGAGACAATAATTATCTAATTTAGCATGATTCAGTGTCATTGATCTACAAGGAGATGTTTTGGGCCAGAACCTGAAACAAGGTACTAACTAGAACTAATTGATACAATGCTTGTGTTCACACCTTTAGAGAGCTCATAAAAGCAAGAAGTATTTAAGTACTCATTGGAATTCACAGGTATGGGAGATTCACAAAGTTAACTGTGTAACTTTGTGAATTCACACCTCCCTTGAAGCTCTTAGGGCCAGAAGAAACCCATAATCCCTCTCTCTTGCATTCCACAATCCCTCTCTCTCGAAGGAGCATAAATAGAGCTTCAGTGAGCTAATGAAGGAGAGTTCAGCTGAATTAGATTGGAGAGGAGCACGTTGGGACAGACGCAGAGCACTCTGGGAGATTGAGATTCAGAAGCCCTCTCTTGGAAGCTGAAGAAAGATTCATTACAACTTTTATCTTGGTGCTGGCTCTGGAGGCTGAAGAAAGCAGAGGCAGAAGCAAAGGACAAAGCTTCAAGAGCTCTTAGAACTAAGCAGAGAGATAGGCCTAAGCTAATCGGGCTATATTGGAGGCAATAAAAGATCTGAACTTTTATCATCTGGCTGCGTTTTGGGTGATTATTACTTTCAATTGCAACTAAGGCTGCCTCCAGAAAAACCTCCCCAAGAAACCTGCTTTTTCCCAGAGAAAACCATCTCTTTCTTATATTATTTTAAAGAAGAACAAGAACTCTAACAAATACTTGCTACAAGCACCAAGATACAAGTGGAAGTGATGAAAAAAATTAAGATAAAGTTTGGATTAAATTTGAGGGAAGAATGAAAGGGTTATATAGCTGTCTCATTAACTCAGCAAAGGGCAGTTAACAAGAACAAAAGGACAGGGACAGCACTTATTTATAGAAATAGTTCATGGGCCATAAGGAAGCAAACATAAACATTGTTGACAAGCCATGACCAACTTAAGCTTCTTTATTATGTCATTGATCCTCCTGTTAGATCCCTTGATTCTCTTCCTTTAATATTGTTTCCTAAATAATCCTTGTTAAAAAGGCTTTGCATTTTCTTGAGCGAATCCCTTGGCTACTTAACCTTTAGCTAACACTGTCTCTAATAGTATAAACTATCCATTTGAGATTCCTTAAAAAGAAAGCCTTAGTCCCTCTCTGACTGACCCACAATCATTTGGATAATATTTCTTATCCTAAAGTATTTGACAAAATCTCAAGAAATAATTGCTGATTAATATAAAAAGGTAGTCTAAAAGTTAATAAAAATATATATTTTTTTGTTTCAACATTCATTAGGGAGATTGATTTGTAATTTTCTTTTTCTGTTTTAGCTCTTCCTGGTTTGTTCTTTTTCTAGCTTTTTTAGTTGTATGCCCAGTTCATTGATTTCCTCTTTCTCCATTTTATTCATGTATCTATTTAAAGATATAAAATTTCCTCTAAAAACTACTTTGGCTAAATCCCATAAGTTTTGGTATGTTGTTTCATTATTGTCATTCTTTTGGATGACATTATGGATTGTTTCTGCAATTTGTTGCTTGACCCACACATTTTTTAGAATTAGATTATTTAATTTTCAGTTGCTTTTTAATCTAACTTTTTTTCTGCCCCTTTATTCAATATAATTTTTATTGCATGATGGTCTAAAAAGGAAGCACATACTATTTCTGCTTTTTTGCATTTGATTGTGAGGTTTTTATATCTTAATACATGGTCAGTTTTTGTGTAGGTGGCATGGACTATTGAGAAAAAGCTGTATTCCTTTTTGTCCCTATTCAATTTCTCCAGAGGTCTACCATATCTAGGTTTTCTAAAATTCTATTCACCTCCCTAGTTTCTTTCTTGTTTATTTTTGTGATTAGATTTGTCTAATTCTAAGAGGGGGAGGTTGAGATCTCTCAGTTTTGCTTTCTATTTCTTCCTATTAATGGCTTAATATCTTTTCTAAGAATTTGTATATTCTAACACTTGTTAGATATACATTTAGTATCATTACTATTTCATTGTTTATGTATTTTTATCAAGATATACATTCATTCCTTATCTGTTTTAATAAGATCTATTTTTAATTTTGCTTTATCTAAGATCAGAATTGCTATCCTTTTTTTTTTTTTTAATACTTCATCTGAAGCATAATAAATTCTGTTCTAGCCTTTTACGTAATGTGTTTCTTGTAAACAACATATTGTGGGATTCATTTTCTAAATTTACTCTGCTATTTGCTTCTGTTTTATGGGAGAATTCATCCCATTCATATACATAGTTATGATTACCAGTTTGGTAATTCCCTTCATCCTATTTTCTCTCCTGTATTTACTTTTGTTCTCTTTTTCCATCCTGTACTTATTGGTGTGTTGTGTTTTTTTTTTTTTTTTTTTTTTGACTGATTCTACCTACTACCTTATCTTCTATCACTGCTTCTCCCCTTCTCTTACCCTTTTTCCTAGGGTTTCTGCCTCCCCTTTTGTCCTGCCCCTTCCTTTTTTTCCTCTTTCACCTCCTATTTCTCTCTGGGTTAGATAATTTTCTATGGCCAAATGAATGATTAAGTTATTCCCTCTTAGAGTCTAAACTAATGAGATCAAGGTTCAGCCAGTGCTCATCTCTCTCTCTTCCTCCCCTTGATTATAATGGTTCTTTTGTTACTCTTCCTGTGATCTAATATGTCCCATTATACCTCCTTTTCCTTCATTTTCCAGTACAGACATTTTTGCTTAATGTCTTTTTCTTTGATATCATCACATCAGAACCCATTCACAACCACACCCTTCATTCATATAATACCCCAGTCTGATCCAGGGCCAGATACAGTTCTCTAGAGTTACAGTTAAAATTTTCCCCTTCTAGGGATGTAAACTGTTTAATCTTTAAATGTATATATGTATACATATATACACATATATGTATATATACGTATATATACATATACATATACATACATATATATACATATACATACATACATATATATATATATATAATACACACACACACACACACACACACACACACACATCCCTATTTACCTTTTTATGCTTCTCTTGAGTCCTGTGTTTGTAGATTACAATTTCTGTTTATTTCTGTTTTTTTTTTTTTTTTTTTCAATAAAAATGATTGAAAGTTTTTTACTTCACTGAAGCTCTGTTGTCTTCCCTGAAAGATAATGCTGAGTCTAGCTGGGTAGTTAATTATTGATTGTAAACCTAGGTGCTTTACCTTATGGAATATGGTACATTTAGCGTCATTATTCAAAGAACTTTGGAGTAGTTTGAGGGAGATGTTGAGTGAGTTTCTTCCTTTACTTCACCATCTTGCCTATGTCTCCTCAAGGTCTCTATTAATACTGGGGGCAGGTAGGTGGTGCAGTGGAGGCAGCTAGGTAGTGCAGTGGATAGAGCACCAGTCCTGAAGTCAGGAGGACCTGAGTTCAAATCTGATCTCAGACACTTAATACTTTCTAGCTGTGTGACCCTGGGCAAGTCACTTAACCCCAATTGCCTCAGCAAAAACAAAAACAAAAACAAAAAACTTTAATATTGATTATAAGACATTGAAGACACTGGTACTGGACTGCCCCATATAAAGGGTTTTGTTCTCTATGAGCAAAGCAGAATTGAATTAATTCAGAAGAAATGTGAGATGCGGCAGTGTTAAGAATCAACCAATCAACCCCAAATGTTCATCGGGAATATTTGTGTCTGAACTACAACTTTTACTGATGTAATCAGCCACAATTGGACACACTAATTTGACTCTCATATAGTGATACCATTTAATTCTCTTCCATAATTTACAACCAATCAACCAATCATTTCTATACATAAACAAATAAGTAATTGTGTATGTGTGTAAATAAATAAATATCTGTATCTGTTTCAATCTTTATGCATATATAAAAATTGGATATATAAATATATCTTATCCAGCAGGGAAGAAAATTGGAAGTGGCTAAGAAAAGGAGGTAATGAGAAAGAAAACAGATTTTAAAATGCAAACAGAAGAAAATAGGATAGTAGGAAATGCACAATTAGAAAGCATAATTGTAAATGGAATGAATGAGATGAACTCCATTCATAAAACCAAAGCAGATAGTATAATGTATTAGAAACCAGAATCCAAAAATACATTGTTTATATAGAGAGAAAGACACACAAAGCTAAATAAGGAGATGGAGCAGAAATTATTGTACTTGAGCTGAAATAAAAAAAAGCTGCAATTACAATCTCAGAGTAAAAAAAAAAAGCAAAATAGACTTAAATAAAGAGATAATTTGGAAAACTACATTTTGTTTAAAAGTACCATAGACAATGAAGCAATAGCAACATGCAACAAATTATACAGCATCCAAATACTTAAAGCAAAAATTAAATTAATTGAAAAAGGAGATAAATAATAAAATTTTGCTGGTGGCGAAATCTCAATATACCTGATTTAAATAAATTTAATGATAAATAAGAAAACAGTTAAGGAGATAACTTGAATTACATTAGTATGTATAATTATGAAAATTAATTGGAACCTAACATTCTAATCTTAAAAAGAGGTGTGGGTCAAAGATCACATTATAGAAATAATTAATAATTTCATTAAAAATTGTTATGCGCCAGAATTCTGTACTTGAAACAAGTATTCTTACAAGGTGTTAAGTTAGTGGAATTGATAAGACAATGGTTATCTACTTTAGCATGGTGATTAATAGTTCTCTAGTTCAGTACATGTACTTAGTACTTAATATAATTTTACAAGATTGGCACCTATTCTACAAGATTTCCACCTATGATAATGTATGTATATAGCTATTTTGCCCAATTTTATGCCCATGACCAATGACACATTAGCCCAGTGGGTTTGAAAACTCACTTGATCACAATTGGAGATCCTCTTTTTATGGTATCAGACAGTGAAACTGTGCCAGAGGATTACCTATAAATTTAGCTTAGCTCTCAAACTTGAATTCCTGAGAATACAGGCCTTATGATCTCTATTGTTTTATGAGGCTTAGACTGTGTAGTGAATGTTAATCATCTTTGGATTTTGGGTTTTTTTTTAATCTGCCTGACAGCATCTTGTAGATGGTTCTATATAATGAAGTCCTGAAGTTCCCTCCGATTTTTTAAACCTAATTCGTTCAGGGTACTTTTTTATGTACTATGTATCAAAGCTGAATATAGCAGAAAAAAGTAGATTTAACAAAGAGTGAGAATATATATATATATGAATGAAATACCTTGCAAGCCTTGAACCAATAAATACAAATTCTTTTATTATTGCTATTATTAACTTTTGGTAGTAGTAGCAGTGTTATTGTTGCTATTGCACAACTACATCTAATCACAAAGGAGGGACCCTGGATGAGGAAAATTCCAAATTTATATCTTCAGTTTCTAAAATTACATGGAAAACTAAGAGGAAGAAGTCAATGTCAGTCTCAAGGATTGGAAGCTTAATGAAAAATCCACTAAAAAGTGATACTGCTCTAGTATTTTCTTTCTCTAGGTTTGGAATTTGAACTTTAGGACATATTCAAACAGTATACTAAAAATACAGAATGTAATTCAATTATCTGATGCCATTATAAATGTTAAATCAGAGTAATGTATTAATGTAATATGACTTTTGGGCATTAAGAAAAACAGGCATTACTGGTATAAATATGGAAAATATGTGTACATGCAAGTGGGAAGTGACATATTCTCTCCCTTCCAAATGAGATGATCATTTATTAATTTTGGATCCCAAACATTTATGAATCATTCCAGTTATATGTTTTTCTATTTAAGAGATAATATAAATCAGGATAAAAAGTCTAAGTAATATCATTACTTTTGTAATTTTTTAATCCCTGTCTTTATCAACACATTACACAATTTGAATGCATGTATATATCTATGCATGTATACACACATGTATAAATATATGTATGCACACACAATGCACATGTACACATACATACACATGTATTGTTGTGTTGGTATTATGTGAGATTCCATGGGCAAAGCAAAGTTCTAGTGAGGAGACTCTCTCCACCAGTGGGACTGAATAGTTCTTCTGTAACTTTTATTTTAGAGAGAGATGCCTGGGAATACTAAAAGATTAATTAACATCCCCAAGTCACAATACCAGCATTTTAGAATTTTACACTTGAATTCAAAGGAATTTTGGAGAAATGTAAGCCTTTCATTTCAAAGAGTCAGAAACTAAGAATCAGAGAAATTAAGTGATCAACTTGATGTCATACAAATGGTTAAGTAAAAAGAAGTTGAACTCAGATCTTTCTAATTGTATGGTCAGTACTCTATCTACTATGCCATGAGTTAATATTTGAATATTTCAAGATTTGATTTTTAGGGCCCAATGCTTCTCATATGACATATGAAATTTCATATTGTCATCAGCATTAAATATTCACTGATAAAACCCATTGGAAAAATAGCATTTTTCGTCCTAAGAATGGCTCCATTTTCTTATCATTAAGGTCTGATCTAGACGGGAGTGGAGGGGTATTTCGAGCTTAAAAGAATACTAATATCTATCTATCTATCTATCTATCTATCATCTATCTGTCTATCTGATATTTGTTCCCATTTGAAAGATATTACATCATTTTCTGATTATATTGCAAAGTTCTTGATTAGAAAATAGTTTTGTAGTAATTAGATAATATAAAGTGATTCCAACTTATTGCCTTAGAAAGCTTTAAACTCAGATGCCAAGAAAGGTGCATTGTGTGTTAATAGACTATACTAATAATGACTTTATCTTCAGGCATTTTGTATTTTTTTTATACTTACATGACAGTTGCCTCATACACAGAAAAGAAAATGTATTTTCATCCAAATGACCCACTATAAATAACCTATGATTTCTTACCATGCTGTCACCTGTAACAATTGTTTTTTTTACATCTTCCATGAGGACATAAAGTGTCTGAAAATCTTTGCTCTCAAGATTCTACTGAGCATTTTGGAAAATAGATATTTCTTCTCAAAAAGAAATGGCTTCATAGACTTTCTGATTCAATTTTCATTCTTCTTTTTATAGTGTGAATTATTTGTTATCTCTCTGAAAAGAATACATATTTGCAAGTATAAATATTGAGATTCTTATACAAATATGTATGTAGGCCTGTATACAGAATATTCATCTTTGGTGCCAGTAAGTAAAAGGCTAATTTGAGCCACATATTATAGAGTAATTTTCAGCTATTGAATTTTAAATTATGAAATATTATGAGAGAATAATCATCACCATCATCATTTTGAGAGGGGATATGGATCTTTGAATTTATTGCCATACAAATTTTCCAGTGCCATTGCATATTGACCTCTGCTCTGCAATTTATAATTTTATAGAAATGGTTGTAACATTGGTAGCCTCAGTAATCTGAAACCATGCAACAATGTATATCAGAGGCCAAGTCTGAAGCCAGGTTTTTTCTGATTCTGATGACAAGTCTTTATCCAGTGCCCCTTACTATCATTTTTGTTATCATTCTTTCACTCTTCTCATGTTTATTTGCAGGAGTTAGAGTTCCAGGATAATTCACAGTCATAATATTATTCTTTCATATTTGGCTCTTTATGGTCAGTAATAATAATATGTTGAAATTCAAATGCATAAGGGTAAGAGCAAAAAGAGTTAGAAGGGATCCTAGTATATGACATTTTGAGACAGTTCAATATACTCTTTAGGATGGAGAAAGGGATTGAGACACTGAAGCACAATTCTGCTGACATTAGCTAGAGCTATACATTGAAAGGAAGAAGGAGAAATCTATGAGTTAATGACAGATTTTCTTCACCAGATTAAAGTTAGGGTGCTAAAATGTTCTGCCATCAAGGTGTATTTATGACACTATATAAACTGTATTAGTGACAAACCTTTTAAATTCAAAAGTTCCAGCTAATATTACTGTCTGCATTCAAAGCTGAGCACTATGCCTAAAAGCTGGTCAATAAACATTTTAGTACTGCTCTATTCTAGTGATCTAAATTCAATAATGTTACCTTTCCAAAAGCAGCAGAATAGAAAGTGAAAGAATGATTTATGAAGCTTAGCTATGCATGGCTAGATAAGAAAGCTTTAACTGATGCTTGCAGGATTCTCTGTAATGAAGTACAAGTTGCCAAGATAAGTTTAGGTAAATGAAGCCTCTGTCACATTATGTTATAGTGAAAGAAGTGACAGACACAGCCCAGCAGATGGAGGTTATTATAGAACGGCTGTGTCAAGCAATGTAGTCTAGGTAACTGCACAGAGATGGAGCAGATGCATTAGTGCTATTATTATAAACAATTTCATAATACCAACACACATTTATGAAATCTATTCAAATTAAACACAGCAGCCTTCCTTGTTTAAGTTGTCACTTAGTCCTCATGGAGATCATATTTCCAAGCCATCAATTCTTTTCAAGTAAAAGCATCTATATTCAATGCAAACTCCTATTTAGATAGTGCTGTAAACCTTAACCCTACTCCTCCCTTCCGTGTTTGACCTTTTCAATAATTTCTGAAAGCAGTGCCTGAATTCTTTCTTGACTATGTTATTTACAAACCTGTGATTTAAATGAATGAGTGTCTGCTTTTCATATTACTAGAATCCTTATTTTGAATGCACGTCATTTGGGCCCTACATATGTTAAACTGTGAAAATTCAGCTGGGTCCCTAGAAATGGAAACTATTTGGGGAACTCAGAATTAAATTTGGTATTTTATCTGAGAAGGGGCTTCAAACTGGTGGTGTGAAAAATGTAATTGCCTTACATTCATCTTGAAAGTGTACTGTGGGATATTCTGGTTAGTCATACTGGCAAAGGAAGAAGATGGAAGGAGGGAGATAATCTCTTTGTGACTCCTGACATTGAATTTACCAGTGAATTTACCAAACAGGAGGTTTTTTCCCCCACAGTCTCTGAAATCCAACAGGCCATTTCTTTTCTAAAGTACATATTTTTAAAAGGCATTTCTGCTGTATAAAGGAACATAGCATTCAAAGATGTTTCCATTGTTGTTAAGTTTAAAAATGTCCTCTTCTTTTGGAAAATCTGCTTGGATATTGGGAAGAAAGAACAAGTCAATGCAATGGCAATTGCCTTCTGAAGTGGCAGGTAAGCAGTGGAATGAAAACATTGAACTTTTTTTCAGAAGAGTAAAATAATTCTTTCAAGTCATACTAGTATTTTCTACATAACAGCTCATAAAGAAAGAGATTTGCAAATTTATTTCTGTTCTTATAAGGGATGTCATAGTAAAGCATTATTATGGAAGATACTTTATACCTGAGCAAATTTAATTGGACCAATTATTTCTAAAAATGATAAATAGGGAAGGATCATGAAACATGTGTGTCCTATGAGATTTTTGCTTTCATTGAATTTTTGCACCCTTGTATATTACTTTTTCTTATGCTTGTTGACATAAGGCCTTTATTTGTGTCTGTGGAGACATCAGCCAAAGAGTTTCCACTTTATAAAGACATTATTTTTCAAAAGCATATAAGTAGGTTACTTAGAACTTGAAAAGAAATATGTTTTGATTTTAGATTCTTATAGTTCCCTGATATCATAATGTCATAGAAATAGTACTATATTATGTCATAAAAATTATAAAATGCTTGTACATTCCATCTTCTTCCTCTATTTGCTCTTTTATTTGTCTTACATAGTTAGGGAGGCAGCTATATGTCTAAGTGGGAACAGTTCAGGGCTTGGAATCAGGAGGATCTGAGTTCAAGTCACTTAATATCTGTTTGCCTTATTCCACTGGAGGAGCAAATGGCCAACTACTCCAGTTGCAAAAATACTCATGAACAGTATGGTCCATAAGATCATGAAGAGTCAGGCATGACTGAATTAATGAATGAACAACAATATGCATCTAAATCAATTTGAATTTTTAGTTTCAACTTATCTTTGTTAAGTAATTGATATATACAAAAAGGCCTTTTGCTAAGAACTGAGAAGACAAAGATGAAAAATATTGCCTTCTCTTAATTAGTTCATTTATTTATGCTAGCTTATAATCAAATGGTAATCATATAATAATTTTATGAGTAAGGCAAATATGATGTAGAATATAATTCATACAAAGTGCTGTTAAGCATTTAAAATAGAGGAAATGATTTTGAGGGGTGTGTGCTTTGAAAAATTGCAGTTATTTAGCACCTATAATAATTTTATTGTCCAAACTTTCACAATACTAGAGATGCTTTAGTATTATGACCTCTTTCTGTAGTATGTGTAGGCACTATGAGGATATCTAGGAAAATGTTTTCTCATGTTGATGAGTGTTAGAATGAAGATTTCATTTTTAAATGTTTACTGTTTTATATCAATGCTCATCTCCAGTTTCAGATGAAAATCCACTTTGAATTTTAACTCCTCCTTCCCTCTCTTTTCCCCCCCTCATTCCTTGAAGCAACAAGACAATGGAAAGAACAGGCTAGAAAATGGGAAACCTGAAATCTAGTCCTGGCTTAGTATCTTTTTTGTTAAGTGGCTGGATGAATCTTGAAGTTACTTTGAAATTTAGTAGCTCTGTATGTGTAATGGAGTAAAAAAAATAACTCCTGTTTCCCATACAAGATTGTTGTTAAGATGATAGACATAGGCACAAAAAAATTATTAAGCATTATAAAATAATAGACATTATAATGTTGATGATGATGTTGCTAGTGCTTTAATCTCAGGAAAATTTCCACATAGAATATCTTCTCTTTCTTCAGGAAAAAACAAACAAACAAACAAACCAAAAAACAATAAAAAAAAATGCAATGTCTTATCATTAATATGAATGTGAATAGAAGGGTAAACACAGGCATAAAAAGTAATTTTCAGGGAAGACATGTCTGTCTTACTGATCATTTTATAAATTAGTCTCTTACAATCATATTGATATCTGGCCCCATCTATTTCCCACTCTACCCTCTTTCCATTAATCTTACTAACTTAAACTGTCTTAAGCAAGAGAAAGGGGTGCCCTGTGAATTGTTGGAATATAATTGTCATGAGAAAAGGATGATACATCACTGAGTCTTTATATTATGAAGTATTCTGACACCCATTGAGATTTTTTCTTTCTTTCTAAAAAAAAAAAAGAATAAATCACAAAGAGTACGATGAATTTTTCAAATAAATCTTTTTAATTAGCCTTTCTTATATATATATATATGTATATATATATATATATATATACATATATATATATGTATATGTATATATAGTGAAATTAGTGAATTAATTAGTGAAAATTAGTGACTTGATTGTCTATCCTAGGTTAATGAGAGATCTAGGAGGAGAGTGAACAGAACCCATTGTTAGGAAAGATAAAGGAGAATTTTTTACTTGAATGCTGTGGTCACTTTTCAAAATATTCTCATTCTCTCTGTGCTTTAGGGAAAAAAATCAGCCCTTAAAAACAAGTTAAATTTGTTTCACTTCTCATTTTAGCTATCTGTCACAATTCTCAAAGCAAAGAAAAACTTTGCAAAAGGAGAGAAATTCAATCAAGATGGCCAAGTCAGTTCAAAGACACTCTTGGTTCTATAATGATAAAAACTTATAGGTTTTCTAAATCCTAGCAAGTCATTGCTCTTATTGTTAAATTTGTGGACAAGGAGAAAGAATGGGAAATTTTAGAGAAAGTAACTAATTCTGATAAATTATGAATTAGCTTATTTTTTTCCTAGCAAAATCATCTAAGTAGAGGCAACAACCAATTATTATTATTATTATTATGTAATATTTTTTTAAAAGATAGAAGAGGCAGAAGACAGAAGATGAATATATGTGAATTTTTAAAACAGAATTTTTTAATATGAGGATAATAATAATGATGAAGAGAGCTAACATTGAAATAATACTTAGTCTGTGCCAAGTATTGTTCCAAGCATTTTATAATTATCATCTCATTTAGTTCTCCAAAAAAATAAGGCCTAGAAGTTAGGTGAAAAGCATAGAAAATAGGGGAAACAGAAACTAAATGACATGCCCAGGATGGCACAGCTAATAATTATCTGAGGCCATGTGATGACCGTGTATTTTAAAATCAGCCAGAGTCAGGAATTCAGGTTCAGGGAAAATCCTTGATCTTTATTCTTTGAAGAGGTGAAGGGGAATGGTGATACAAAGTGAAAGCAGTAGCCACAGGAACCAGGCCAGCAGTGCTTCTGCCTCTCTCACTCCACTCACCAAATCGTCTCTACCGTCATTTCCTATACAACACATCAAAACTTGCACAGAGAGGGGGAGGCATTCTTTCTCCAAGCATATATTAATAGAGTCTTGTCCAATTGCTATTTAGCTGGGGATCTCAGTGCAATAATTCAAGAGCTTCAGCCCATTACAAGGCCAGATTTGAACTCATCTTCCTGACTCCATATTTTACTCACCATGAGAAAGAAGAAGAAATAATCAAGTAAGTAAGAAGAGAACTGGGAAGGAACAATATCACAAAACTCTAGAGGGTAATTGTCAATGTTAAAGACTGCAGAGGGATTAAGAAGGGTGAGGAATGAAAAAAGGAAAAAAAATTCCTTATATCAAGCTTAAATCTGTCTCTTTTTAATAATCCCATTGCTCCTAGTTCTGACCTCTTCATCCAGATAATATAGAATCTAAACTTTGACGTGCTCTTTAAGTATTTTCTTCTCCAGCCAATTTACTGTTCTGGTGTTTTTTCTTCTGTGTTATGAGTTCAAATGTTGGAGTTCTCGTTCTTCTCAAAACACAGCCGGTTTAGCTTAGGGCCCTCCGAATATCTCCAAATCCAAAGGTTCTGTCCTTCAGCCTCTGCCTCTGCTTTCTTCAGCCTCCAACCAACACAGAGATGGAATGTCTCTCTTGTCTCCTTCTGGGGAACCCAGCCACCAACTACAGTGGTGTGAGATGAAGATGAATCTGGTTGTCCGCTGAACCCTCGTCTCGTAGCTTCTTCCTCTGTAAACTCTTCGTCTGCCACCAGCCAGCCAAGAAGAAAAAAAATATATTCTGTCTTGCCTTGCCGCGGAGAGAGGGCTTCTGGCGTAGCTCCACTGAAATCCGTCAAAGTGTTCTCTGCACCAGAGTCGCTCCTCTCGAGTCCAGCTGAACTCTCTTCTGCGACCAGCCAGCCAAGAGGAAAAAATGTATTCTGTCTTAGATCCCTCATCGTTGGCCTTTTATCTGACTCTTCTGAGAGAATGGGATTATGGGTTTTCTCCCATAGTGCTCTCTGGCCCAAAGAGCTTTAAGGGAGGTGTGGACTCCCTTGAAGTTAGAAAGTTTACTTTGTGAAGCTGGCATACTTGTAACTCCAATGAGTAAAGGTGTGAACACAAGCCTTGTATTAATTAGTTCTACTTAGTACCTTGTTTCAGGTTCTGGCCAAAATCTTCTTGTAAGATTAGATCAACTCTAATTAGTTAGCAGTTAGTAAGGATTCCAACACTTCTGGACATTCTCCATATTGTTAGTGGTCAGAATCAAACCCAACAGTCCTGATGTGATTTGACCAGCATAGAACACAACGGTTCTGTCATCTTCCTCTTCATGGAACTTCCCATATTTTCTTCTCATTAGAATTATTTCTTTTTGTATCTTTGAAATTTCATTTTAGTTCATGAGATGCTTCTTAGTCTTTGGAATTTGTCCTCCCCATATGTAGGGCCTATATTTTACTATCCCTGATCTTCCTCTCCTCCATCACAAACTATATAATGTTAATGAGAAATATTTTCCTCATTTTATTCTTCCTCCTGTCTTTTAAAATCATTTTACATTATAAACTAGAGAATTACCAACACTATGAACATATAGATGTATTTGTGTGTGTAAATACTTACACATACACAAATATATACATATAGCCAGAAAAAGAAAACTGTTACTGAAATATTAAATTTACTATGATACCAATATTTCTCAATCTTTGTATTCCTTTAAAAAAATTATTTTTGTATTCTTCAATAGTTTTAAAAATGTTTCATTTATAGTTTTCTTTCTATATCTTTTTTTAAAATCATTGTCACTATCCCTCACTGTTTTCTATAACTCCCTGATGTCCTAACAGAAATCTCTTATAAGAAATATATTCAGTCAAACAATTTTATTTTCAGTAGTCCTGTCTAAAAATGTCTGTCTAGTTTTGTGTTTATAGTTTATCACCTTTTTACCAGGAGTAAGCATATTCCATCCTTTGTCATCTGAAATAGTAATTGGTCATTGCATTGATCATATTTCTTAACTCTTTTAAAGTTACTTTCCTTCAACCATTATAATTGTTTTATAAATAATTCTTATTTTACTATATTTTCTCTGTTTTCAAATATTTAAATATCCTAAGATTTTCTTGAATTTGTTGTTTTAATCATGGTTTTTTTTTCTTTTTGGACAAGAATTTTAAAATATTTTCATATGTAAGCAGCATGGAGTAGCAGATAGATTGCTGGCATCAAAGGAAAAAATTGGGATTCAGGTGCTATGTATGACACATATTAGTTTTGTGGTCTCATGCTAGTAATTCATCCTTTCAATGATTTAGGAAGCTCAACAAGATTGTAAATTACAGAGAAAGTGTTAACTTCTACAGCACAGGGAGTTTTCTCACCCAGGAATTTCCAAACTGGTGCAATGATAGATCTAGCCTCCATCTCTATTCGAAATTCATATACTCTATCTTGCTCAGTCACTTGCAGTCAAGAGCTGATTGTTGATTTCTTTGCTGCATCAATAAATACTGTTATGAATATTTTTGTACATATGAGTATTTTTACTTTGTCTTTTGATCTCTTTGGAGTATATACCTAATAGTGTTCTTTATGTATTATTTCCAAATTCTTTTTGAGAATGATTAAATTATTTCCCAGTTCTAATGACAATGCATTAATGTGCCAGAGAAACATGGGAACATGATGCATGAACTTATGTAAGAATGGAGGGGTGGAAGGAAAAAGAATATAAGCCTCTTCTCTCTTCTCTCTTTCCCTCTTCTATCTCTCTTTCTCTCTTCTTTTTTTCCTCTTTTCTCTCTCTTTCTCTCTCTCTCTCTCTCTCTCTCTCTCTCTCTCTGTCTCTGCCTCTGTCGCTCTGCCTCTCTGACTGTCTTTTTCTCTCTTTTTCTTTCATGTACATAGCTGGAAACAAACATGGTTGCCAACACAAAACTGAAAAGTTAGGGTGCTAACAAAATCATAGGAATGCTTAATATAGCAAAAATTAAAAATGTTGAGGATATAAAGATATATAATAATGTGTTAATTTGCAATTTGGGGCTAAAATTTTAAAACATTCAGGCACATATGTATAAATACATCTGCAGGTATAATCCATCACCAGAACCATCAATATATAATTACTTTGAAATCTAAGTTCTAGCTAAACAATCTTTGTTTGAAAATGAAAGTTCTGTAACATTGTTTATATTTCTCAGTATCAATTATGTTAGCAAGTATAACATAAAAGTTGATTTGCCTTTTCCCACCTACAATTTTTTAAACATTAAAATAGCTCAATTAGGTATAGATATTCATTTGAAATTTTTAAATAAATTTATTTACAAAATATCCATCTCAAACTTAAAAAATATTAAAATAATATGTCTAAAAATATATAAATACAAACCAGTTTGAAAAGAAAAGCTATCCAATTGACTAGATGAAACTAATAAAAGGAAAATATATGACTTAAGGAATGAAAAATTAGAAAACCAGAATAAAGAGCTCACTTCAAAAAATACAAATTGTTGTATTTATCATTGGAATATACCTGCTCTATTATTGGTCTAAAGATAATGTTCCAAAGTTGCTTTGTATAAATATTTTTACCAATGATATCTTGAAACCTAATAAATCAAAAAGAAGTATTTTGTATATACAATCAGAATTAATTCAAGAGAAAATAGTTTTCTACAAAATAGATTTCAATAAACTTATCAAAATTTAAAAATATTTCACTTCTCTTTTTAAAAAGAAATATATTAAAATATTTTGTTTTTATACAGTTTTAAATATAGTGTGCCATTCCCCTTCCAGAAAGCCATCTTTCATAACAAAGAATGAAAAGAATCAGAAAACAACAGAAGTAGTAGTTTGCTATAACAATTAAATCTAACAGTGTATATACAACATTCCACATCCAAAGTTCCTAATATTTGGATGAAGTAAAAACATTACATTTCTTCGTTCTTTTCTTCAGCAATAAATTTGGTCATTATAATTTTACTGTTTTGTTTTATTTTTGTCTTTTGTTGTTCCTTTCCATTTGTATTGTTATGATTATTATACATTTTCCCCCATAGTTTATATAATTCTCCCCCAATTTCTGTATTCTTTATATGCATAATTCTTATGGCGCAGTAATAGTTCATTATGTTCATCTATCTTAATGAGTTCAGCCATTCCATGATTGATATCTAACTCCCCCTCATTTTTTTTGAAAATAAAATAAGTTCTGCTTTAAAGAATTTCAAGTATAAAGAACCTTCCCTCTCTCCTTCCCTCCAGCTATTGATAAGGTTGAAATGATGCCTGATGAATCATATCAAAGACATTTCAAGTGATTCTCTTTATAGATTATGTTGTAGAAGGAAGTACTTTCCAATTAAGTGAGAAATTAACATCTTTCTATTTTATCTTGCAAATGCAAGAAATAACAGATGTAGTTAATATGTTCATCTGGTTGCTGTGTTCAATTTGTTGTTGATACTTGTGTAATGAATTTGTATTACTTCTAACGTTAATTTTTGCCAATGCCACATCAAGATATCTGTGCTATAATCAGTTTTTTTTTTTTAATTTAATAAATGGTATTGAACATCAAAACTTCCAAGGTCATCCATTGTATCCTTATCTATCACCAGTCATCTTGACCTGTGTCCTGTCACTGGACTTTAATGACACTGGAATAGAGAGTGAGGCTTGCAATTTCATACAATTCTGCCTCATTTAAATCCAATCTATGCATGAATCAAAAGACATCACTCCAAGCCAAGTCTAAAGTGGAGGGAAAGCTGGTACATGATATGCGGGAAACTCCTCCACAGATCTGAGAGGCAAACTATCCTATGTTCTAATTTATTTATAATCTCATTCTTTATGTCTAGATCATGAACCTATTTTGATCTTATCTTGGTATATGTTGTTAAGTATGCGTCAATGCCTAGTTTCTGCCATACTAGTTTCCAGTTTTCCTAGCAGTGTTTGTCAAATAGTGAATTCTTACCCCCAAAGCTGGAATCTTTGGGTTTGTAAAACACTAGATTTCTATATTTATTGACTGTTTTTTCCCTATGAACCTAACCTATTCCATTGATCAACTAGTCTTTCTTAGCCAGTACCAAATGGTTTTAATGACTGCTGCTTTATAATATAGTTTTAGATCAGGTACACCTAGGCTGCCTTCATTTGATTTTTTTTATTAGTTCCCTTGAAATTCTTGACCTTTTGTTCTTCCAGATGAATTTTGTTATTTTTTTCTAGGTAATTAAAATAGTTTCTTGGGAGTTTGACTGGTATAGCACTAAATAAATAGATTAGTTTAGGTAGTATTATCATCTTTGTTTTATTTGCTCAGCCTATCCAAGAGCACTTGATATTTTTCCAATTGTTTAGATTTGACTTTATTTTTGTAGAAAGTGTTTTGTAGTTTTGCTCATATAGTTCCTGGGAAAAGAACCCATATTTTCTTTTTTTTTTTAATTATAGCTTTTTATTTACAAGTTGCATGCATGGGTAATTTTACAGCACTGACAATTGTCAAACCTTTTGTTCCAATTTTTCCCCTCCTTCCCCCCATCCCCTCCCTGAGATGGTAGGTTGACCAATTCATGTTAAATATGTTAAAGTATAAATTAAATACAATATAAGTATACATGTCCAAACATGTCCATATTTTGCAGTATAAAAAGAATCGAACTTTGAAATAGTGTACAATTAGCCTGTGAAGGAAATAAAAAATGCAGCAGACAAAAATATAGGAATTGGGAATTCTACATAATGGTTCATAGTCATCTCCCAGAATTCTTTCACTGGGTGTAGCTTGTTCAATTTATTACTGCTCTACTAGAACTGATTTGGTTCATCTCACTGCTGGAGATGGCCACATCCATCAGAATTGATCATCATATGGTATTGTTGTTGAAGTATATAATGATCTCTTGGTTCTGCTCATTTCACTCAGCATCAGTTCATGTAAGTCTCTCTCAGGCCTTTCTGAAATCATCCTGTTGGTCATTTCTTACCGAACAATAATATTCCATAATATTCATATACCACAATTTATTTAGCCATTCTCCAATTGAGGACCCACATTTTCAAAAATGTTTGTAGCAGCCCTTTTTGTAGTGGCAAGAAACTGGAAATTGAGTGGATGTCCATCATTTGGGAAATGGTTGAATAAGTGATGGTTTATGAATTTTATGGGATATTATTGTTTTATGAAATGATCAGCAGGATGATTTCAGAAAAGTCTGGAATGACTTAGATGAACTGATGTAATTGAAGTGAGTAGAACCAAGAGATCATTGTATATCATAGCAACAAAATTATACGATAATCAGCTCTGATGGATGTGCCTCTTTTTGACAATGATATGATTCAGGCCAATTCTAATGTACTTATGATGGAGAGAGCCATCTGCATCCAGAAAGAAAAATGTGGGAACTGAATGTATAGCACAACATAGTATCTTCATCTTTTGTTGTTGTCTGTTTACCTTTTATTTTTTTCTCTTTTTTTTTTCTTTTGTGATCAGATGTTTCTTGTGCAGTATGATAAATGTGGAAACATGTATAGAAGAATTACACATTTTTAATATATATTGGATTTCTTGCTGTCTAGGGGAGAGGGTAGGGGAAGAGAGGGAGAAAAACTTAGAACACAGAATTTTGCAAGGATGAATGTTAAAAATTATATGCATGCATTTTGAAAAAAAAAAAAGCTTTTATTTTTTTTTTTTAAATGTTCTACCTGATAACTATGCTCAAGGTAAAGAACCTGACATTATCTTTCAAGAAATTATCAAGGAAAGCTGATCTGATATTCTATAACCAACCGGTAATATAGAAATTGAAAGAATCCACTATTTACCTCCTGAAAGAGATCCCTAAATGAAAATTCCAAGTATATTATACCTGAATTCCAGAACTTCCAGGTCAAGGAGAAAATATTGCAAATATCCAGAAAAGAAATTCTAGCACAGCGGAGTCACACTCAGGATAGCACAAAATGTAGCAGCTTCTAGAAAGATTTGGAATATGGTATTCTGAAGAGCAGTGGAGCTAGAATTACAAGCAAATATCATTTCCCCAGAAAAACTGAGTATGATCTTTCAGGAGAAAATATGGATATTCAATAAAATAGAGGACTTTCAAGAATTCATGATGAAAAAACCTGAGCTGAATAGAAAATTTGATTTTCAAATACAGGACTCACAAAAAGCATATGGAGGTAATCACGAAAGGCAAATCATAAGGGATTTAAAAATATTTATTTGTTTACATTGCTAGATGAGAAAGAAGATAATACTTGTAGCTTATAAGAACTTTCTCATTATTACGTTACCAGGAGTATATATATATATATATTCAATCCACAAGTGTGATTGAATATGAAAGTATAACATCTAAAATAATAATAATAATAATAATAAAATCAAAGGGTGAGAGAAAAATGTACTGGTGAAAGAGAAGGGAATGGTGGAATGATGTAAATTATCTGCCATAAAAGATGTAATAAAAACTTTTTTACAATGGAGAGGAAGAAGTAGAGGAGAGGAGTAATGAATAAATTTTCCAAATTTCATCAGAATTGGCTCAAATAATAATAATATACAAACTCAAAATGTCTCTGTGTGTATATATGTATATATATGTTGATTTTATTTTTCATGTTTATTTTACTTTTCAGCAAAGTAGAAGAGGAAAGGAATATGAGAAGGGTGCAGGGTGATAAAAAAGAGAGTACGTTACTCTAAGGGCTAGTCAAAAGCAAAACTTTTGAAGAGGGATAGAGTGAAAGGAGAGAGAGAATAGAATAAACAGGATGGGGGAAGAAATACAATTAATAATAGTAATTATGAAAAGAATTTTGAAGCAACACTCTGATGGTCCTATTTCTCAAATATATATGGGACTGAGTCAATTTTATTTTTTTTTTAATTCCTGAATTGATAAATGATCAAAAGATATGGCCTATGTTCAAAGGAATATAAAATTATTCATATTTTTTTAACCTAAAAATATCACTAGTAGGCATGATTCCCAGAAGAATCCCTTAGTCACCCACATTCCCAAAAAGAAAAAAAAAAGAAAAATAACCTATATGTATAAAAATTTTATATTGATCTTTTTTCATGACTAAGAATTGAAAATTGGTGGGATGTCAATTATTTGGGGGAATGGCAGAATGAATTATGGTATGTGATTATGAAGGAATATTACTGTTTTATAAGAAATGATGAGCAAGATACTATCAGAAAAACCTGGAAAATCCTCCATGAGCTCAAGGAAACTGAAATGTACTATGTACATAGTAATAGCAAATTGCTATTCTCAGCAATACAAAGATTCAAGACAACTCTGATGGATTTATGATGAAAAATGCTATCCATATCCAGAGAAAGAACTTATTGTATCTGAATATAGATTGAAGTATACTTTTTTAGTGGTGATGGTAGAATCTGTGTTTTATTTTACAAATGATTTTTATGGTAATATTTTGTACAACTTCATATGGGCCTTTTCAGTAGGGATAGTATGGAGAAGAAATGGGAAGAATATGACTTTTAGAAACAAATGTATAATGTTTAACATGTATAAGACTGCCTGCCATCTTGCAGAGAGGGTAGAGGGAAGGAAGGGAAAAGCTGGAACAGAAGTGAGTGCAAGGGACAATGTTGTAAGAATTACCCATGTAGATGTTCTATCAATAAAAAAACTATAATTTAAAAAAAGAAACAAATATGTAAAAATGTTTTGCATGTTACTGGGGAAAACACAAATATTAAAATATAAAAAAGAAAAAATACATTTTTTGACTCCTAAAACAGTATTTTTCAAGCATATTTTAAAGTTGTATAAATCCTTAATAGTTAAGGAGATTAAACATTTCTGTGGGGAACTTCTGGTAAGGAAAAAAATCTAACAAAGCATCATTTCTGCAATTTACTATCTTAAAAAAAAATTCCCTAGGGCACTCATATCAATCTACTCACTCACAGTCACATAAACACTATCTTTTAGAGATGGCAAAATGGTCCAAATCTTTCTTGTCTCTCTTCTCAAACTAGTTAAAGTTCAATGAAGAGAAAGGCTATTAGTATAAAGGGGATCCTGCTGAAGAAACTACAAAAAATATATGGACAAGAATTCCTTCAAGATGAGAAGGTCTAGAGAGATTATAGTTGAAAGTAAAGGAGATTCCTAAAGTCAGGACTCATTAAAATAAGTTTTCTAGAGTGTAATTTAATTGTAAGTCTTTCAGGTTACACTTTTAGAATGCTTCTAAAAAGCATACTAAAGTTTCAAATTAAAAAAAAAAAATCCTCAAATCTAAATTTTATGAAATGTCCAGGGAGACTTTAAAAAAAAAGGGAAATTAATTTCTGAATTACTTTTTTCATACAATAGAGTATTTTATTTTGACTAGTTAAAGAGAAATTATTTTTCCCTTGTCTTATCATTATGTATTAATGTTATGTTAAACTCTACATATTGAAATAAAATAATGAATCTATCAAAGTTATTGTTATCTACTAGCAATGTTTTCTTTATTAGAATTGCAAGGACACATTGAAACTTTGTTATGGGCGAGAACTCTGTACTTGAAACAAGGATTCTTACTAGGTGCTAACTCAGTGGAATTGCTAAAACAATGGTTATCTAATTTAGCAGTTCTCTGAGAGTTCAGTATGATTGATTTAATCTAACAACAATCATGGTTCCCTAGTGATATAATGATTGGCTTATACTCAGTATGATGAATAGAGAGCATATAAACTGGGACAAACTCAGCCAGATAGAATCATTCCATCTCACACCATCATAATGGTTCTCCTCCTTCACTTCTCCACTGAAACCAAGATGCTGGAAGGCCTCCAAGAAAGCTAGCCTGGGCCTCAGACTTTGAAGGAGATAATAAAGAATTTGGACTTTATCCCTAGCTATTCTCGCAGTGATTACTCTGACTGAAAAGAAAGCTGCTCCAAGACCTCCAGAAAACCAACTAGAATACTACAAAACTTGAAGAAATATTTTTGTTTTCTAAAATAGGGTTATTCAATGTCTATTTTAAAAGAGATCTACAAGTAGGAGTAACTGTCTTAGTAGAAAAAAAAATCTAGGTACTTGAGTCCCATTTCTTAGTATATGTGGCCTGGAAAATTTCAGTTAAAAAGAAATTAAAGAACAAAAACGTTTTTCTTTTCTGAAATTTTCTGTAAAAATGATATTAAACAAAATGTTATTGTTGCTAGCTTGAAAAGCATGTGTGGCAGTCTTCTTCCTAGAGGAATTCTGAAAGTAGATAATAAGTAAATCATTTAAATGTTAGAAATATACTTCATATTTTAAATAACATATTATGAATCACCATGTTTTATGTAAAGAAAATTAATAAGAAGGTCACATTCTCTCTCTCTTTTTTTTTTTATAAATATCATCTACTTATATTCATGATAGTGCTACAAACCCATCTGTCAATGCTCTTGCAATATGGTTGATTATTTTTTCATTCATGTTTCTGATATAAAGTCTTTTGATAAAAACTATATGCTTAACTTAATCTCTGAAGTTTTCACTGCTTATTTGTACAACATTCAAAGGATACATAAATACCTAAATCCACCATTGACACCATATTTTTCATAGATATTGCTTTGGCAAGAGATCTTCAAATTCAGTTGACTTGTCATAGTAACTCTTGTAATCTTTCATTAAGATAATAACAATAGAACAATATATAAAAGTAGTTTAATATAAAAAGCAGAGTTCCTGTTGTTGTTGTTTTTAAAAATAGAGAAATATTTATTGAAACCATGTAAATGTTATGAGAAATCACAAGTTCAGTTCAAATATGTTAATTAATTGAAAAACTTAATTCTGTAAATTGAGGCTGTGATTCATAATAGTAACCCCAAAGGTTCAAGCTCATGGAAACAGAATGGAATTAGATAATTTCCTCATAGATCAGATTAGAGAGAGAGTGAAGGAAAAGGAAGGGAAGGAAAAGGAAGGAAAGAGAAGGGAAGGGAAAAGGACAAAGAGACAAAGGCAGAGAGCGACAGAGATACAGGAGGGAAGGAAGGAGCCACACAAACAGAGGAAAAAGAGAGAGAGAAAGAAAGAGAGACAAAGACAGAGACAGAGAGAGAGAGGAAGAGAGAGAGAGAGACAGAGAGACAGAGAGAGAGAGAGAGAGAGAGAGAGAGAGAGAGAGAGAGAGATTGAGAGTGCTTGGATTTGAAGGAAAGAGAAAGAAGAAAGACATATAACACTTGCTTCTGCTAGTCAGAAGATATATGCCTTTTTTCCTGGTAATTTTTTTTTTTTATTTTTGGTATCTTTAGGTGCTAGAGAGACATGGCAGTGCATCTTTTTCTAGTTCCAGTTCAAATAAAGAAGGACATTGTGCTTGGGTTGTGCTAGGTCCAGAGATCTGGCCACACTTAAAAAGAAAAAAGTCAACATTTTATATTTTTTAGTTTTCTGGCTATTGAACTTGCAGTAGTATGAAGGTATTCTATATATATATATAAACCCCCAAATATTTACATGATATATTTTGATATATTTATTTCTGATTATGTAAATAGAGGAGGAAGAAGAGGAGAAGGAGAAAGAGGAAAGAATTCAGACTAGGCCATGGAAATACATAAAACACATCAACTTTACAATTTTGAAATAATCATGATGAAAACTGCAATCCATATCCAGAGAAAACATACTTTTTTCCAATCTAATTTTTCTTGTTGCTTTGCAACATGGCTAATATGGAACTAAGTTTTATATAATTTCATTTCTTTGTTTCCCAATGGTTGGGAGAGGACTTGGAAGGAGGGAGATAGAAGTATTTGGGAGAAGACTAGTAAGAATCCCAGAGACAGAGAAAGATAGAGAAAAAGAAAGAGAGAGAAACAGAGATAGACACAGATACAGAGAGACACACTAGAGAGAGACAGAGAGAAACAGAGACAGAGAGATACAGGGACATAGAGAGAGACAGAGACAGATAATAAGAGAAAGAGCAATGGAGACAGAGGCAGAGAAAGAGACAGAAGAACACACACAGATGGAGACAGGGAGATAGAAGCAGGGAGGGGGAGAGAGAAAAAACAGAAATGCAAGAATTGTACATCCTTATGTTCTTTCCATTATTTCCTTTATATTGAAGGTACATATAATTATTTTCCAACTATTCAGACTCACATCTTACTCCCTTTCACCCAGAATCATCCAATTTAAGTTTTAGAAGGGGTTTCTTGTCCAAATTATACCCAAATATATCCCCATCACCACAAACTAAACTTAACAAGTGTTATCCAACCCCCATCCCATCCTGCTGAGAGAGAACAAATTGACACTTCCCTTATCGAGGGATGATTGAGTTTTCTATAAAGGGAATCTGATTAATTTTTACTTCAGTAAAGTCAAGAACTTCCTTCTTTTCATTTCAAGGTAAAAAGTAGGAGAGGTGTTAAAAGCTATTTTAAATAGCTTTATAATAATATTATAAAAAATTCACTCCAGTGCTCTTATTGACCTGAATACATGGGATTGCCGGCCAAAATAGCCAATTGGGAAATAATGATATCTCAAGTGATACAACCTTATACAGCTGTGAGCCATTGACCTTGAACCCCCAAAGCACAGCATATATGAGGCTATCTACAAGGTAGGAATTATTCTACCCACAGGAATGATTTCCAGAGGAATTAAATGTTAATTTGAGATACTTTAATGTAGGTGAAGGCCAAAAACCTGAGTGACATTGATTAAAAAGCTCTCCCATTCAGCAGGTTCCAGATCTGTGTCTTGGAAACTACTCTCACAATAAGAACTATGATAAATTAGAAGATAAGATTTTATTAGATGGAGAAATATCATACAGAATTATAATATCTTGTCTGCACACCTGATATCTCTCTTCCTTGATTAGTCTAGTTTGCTTAGCCATAGCTTCAATCTATAATTAGCAGTTAGTTATGGTATGCTGTATATTTTATATCCTATATTTTCTAAATTACTTCAAGTTGGAAAAATGACAAATATGAAATAGTAAATGTCTTTTTCTTTGAAATTTCTGAAATATAGTCAGCCAATAAAGAAAAAAATTCAAATGAATCTGTGATCTCATGGTTCAGGAGTTCCCCACAATGATGCAGAAGAAAATCCATCCATGTCTGTTTTTCTTGAATGATTTTAATACAGGTCCTCTCCAGAATTCATTACAGAGATTCATCTAATATACTTGAGAGACCTTTCTTACTTTTCCCTAACAGTTTTTCAATCAACAAAATCATTCATTCTCTCCCTCCAAACTTCTGCTCTGAGGAACAAGGAAAACAAAACTCCAGTTCCAAATTTGTATATTCAATTAAAATAAATTCTTTCATTCGCACATTGAGAATATGTCTCAATTTCACTCTGTATATATCATCTCTCAGTGTAGAGTTCTATGTTTTATCATGAGTCCTACAGAGTCATGGTTGGTTGTTGCATTAATCAGAATTAATAAATCTTTCAAATTTGTTTTTCTTTATTTTATGATGCAGATCACTTTATATTAGTTGATTACAAATCTTTCCAAGATTTTTCCCCTGAAATCATTTCTTTCATAATTTTTTACAATAGTGTTCCATAATATCTGTATAGTTTATCTTGTTCATCCATTCACAGATTGATTGGAAACCCTGGTTTCTTTGCTACTGAGAAAAAAAGAAATATCATACACATTTTGTACATATCTGTTCTTTACTCTTTTTTGACTCTTTGGGATAAAGATCTAATAATGGCATCATTGGGTCAAAGTGTATGTACAGTTTAGTAGGTTTGGAGGCATTGATATAAACTGCTTTCCAGAATGATTGCAATATTCAAAATTCCACTAATGAATTAACGGATATTTTCTGACTCTAGAATTTATCATTTATCTTTATTTGTCAACTTTACCAATCTGACATGTTTTGGGTGCAATCTTAGACTTTTAATTTGAGTTTCTCAAGAGATTTAGAACATTCTTTCCAAGTAATTATTGTTAGCTTAGGTTTCTTTTTTTCAAAATTATTTGTTTATAACTTTTGTATATTTAATGAATTGGGTGATTGTTCTTATTCTATTAGGTCCCTATATATCTTATACATTAAAACTTTATCAGAGGAATTTTACAATTATTTCTCCTTAATATATTTCCCAGCTCAGTTGTTTTTCCAATGTGATATTTCACATTTACTTCTATTTTTTTTCACTCTTTCAACTTTTTTTCATTGTTTCTTAATATCTCATGGAGTCATTATCTTCTAATTGTCCCACATTAATTTTTAAGTGTAACTAGATGATGTAGTGAATACAATACCATGCCTACCATCAGGAAGACCTGAGTTCAAATCCAGCCTCAGACATTTACTAGTTATGTGACGCTGGACAAGTCTTAACCCTGGTTGCCTTAGTTTATTCTTCTATTAAATGAGCTAGAGAAAGAAATAGGAAATCTTTGCTAAGAAAACTTCAAATAAGATCACAAAGAGTCAGACATATCCAGTGAACACAACAATGACATTTAAGAAATTACTTTCTTCAATGAGCTTTTGTACCTTTTTCCACTTGGCCAATTCTATTTTTAAGGAATTCTTTACTTTAGCAATTTTTCTTTTAACTACCTATACTATTTTTGAGGACTTCTTTTCTTCAGTATTGTTTTTGCTTCTTTTACCATTCAACCAATTCTATTTTTTAAGTATTAATTTTTCTCAATATTTTTGTGTCCCTTTTACCATGCTATTAGTTCTTTTTTCATTATTTAATTACAGCACTCTCATTTCTTTTGTGAAATTTCCTTCTATCACTTATATCTTTCTTGAATTCTTCCAAGAGTTTTTATTGATTTGTTGTTATTTTCAGTTCTTTTTCATTTGTGTCCAATTCCTTGTGACCCCATTTGGGGTTTTCTTGGTAAAGATACTGGAGTGTTTTTACCATTTCCTTCTTCAGACCTTTTTACAGATAAGGAAAATGATGGAAACAGGACTAAATAACTTGTCCAGGGTCACACAGCTAGGCGTCTCAGGTCAAAAGACAAATATTCCTGACTCCTAGTCTGATACTCTATTCACTGAGCTGCCTAGCTTCCTTCCCCACCATTCTTTTGGGTTTGTGTTCAGTAAACATTTTTTCTTTGAGATTTTGGTTGTAAGGATTTTCACATTGTTTTCTTCTGAGTTTTGTCTTTTCTGCATTGTATTAGTTTTTGATGGTTATCTTTATTTAATTATTTTTGGTAATTGTTGCTTTCTCATTTCCCACTTACTTGTGGATTTTGAATTTTATGCTAAAGTTGGGCTTGGTTCACCTAGGGGTGTGGGTGGATTGTGCTAAGTTGAAGACTTATTTGTGCTTTTGTTTTTAAGAATTAGTTCTGGAGGATTTGCAGATTTTCAGTGCTTTCAAGGTGAAGTGATCCAGATTTCCCTGTGTAGCCATGGCTCTTTTGATCTGTGCTCTAGTCTTTATCTAGGAAGGTTTTTTTGCTCCTTAGTAGTCACAAGTGCTTTGGAATTGTAACCAGGGTTTCTGCCTACTTGTGACTCACCACAAGGGTGCTTTTCTGTCCTAGAAGACAATATAGATGCCAATCAGCACCAATTGTATCCAGTACCAGCAGAGTGTTTTTCTTACCAATTTTACCAATGGTCTGATCCCCCTTATTGTTTCTGGCGTCTTCTTCTATGACCGATGTAACAGATGAGTCCAAGTTCTGCTATTAGTGCTGTAGCGTGAACTAGGTGTCAGAAATAAAACTGTTTTTTTTTTTTTTTTTTCCTAAGACCAGTTTCTTCTTGCTTCTGAACTTGCTCCTTGCTCAATACTCATTCTAAGGTGCATGTTCACTTTTCATTCAGAAAGAAGGCCTCTAAGATTTATTTCTTCTTCTCAATTTGCTTTAGATAGTAACCTGGAAATGGGTAATAAATGACAGAACTGTCATGTAGTACTTCACTCTTCATTCTCATATGTTTGGGCCACATTGTGTAGGTCTGAGATTATTTCTTGCCTTGATACACATCCTCAGTCCTCTGAATTTTTGCACCAGAATGCTGTGTGTGATATGTTCCTTGTTTGATTGTTATTGCTAGTATCCACAAAACTTCTGTATGATAACCAAAGCTGTAAAAAGGAACTCTCTATGATATTTCTTTGAATTTCCAATCTAGGACTTTATTGCAGTTTCTAGATTTTTAAGCACGGATTGTGCTGGGGAGTACATTTCTTTCTCCTTCCCATCTTGGATCCCCCATGCTTGCAAGTGTCTTATTCACTGTCTCTGTCACGCAATTTTTTGATGATGTACTTTATTGCTATTCTTAAGGATTTTTATTGGATGTATGTCACAGTCTATTCAAATAAACTTTATGCCTTTATGTTGCCATTTGTGTAATGCTCCTCTTGTTTTTCTGCAGCAGGTGGTATTTAAAGCCTCAGTTGTAGAGGGCTGGAACTCTGAAAGGGTGTACTTGAATCTAAGACATCAGGGTGCTTATAGTTAAGCACCTACTAGGTATGAGATTGTGGTTCTCTAAGCACATACTTGATGTAATGTAATGATGTGGTCAATCTAGTTGGCATATACTTAGGGTAATGTTGTGATGTAATGTTCTACAGATGTGCATGCCAAGTGTGGTGTTGTAATGTAGTCGTGCTGGGATGGTTAAAGGAGTCCCAGAGACAGAGGGCTCTCTCTCGGCCACAGAGATCTCAGCCACAGAGAAAACTTTAGGCTCCAGACTCCAGGCTCCAGGTTCCATCTTTAACCAGACATGTGGCTGCTCCTCTGCCTTCTTCACTTCACTCCCCACTAAGCCCAAGACTGATCCTGAGGCCCACTAGAGAGCTAGCTTGGACATTACACTCAGTGTATATAGCAATAAGAGGGAAAACATTGGGTCCTTGCTATTGTAGTGCTTGAGATCACAAAAATTGCTTTGGAGTTTTATGAATGGATCCCAGTCTGCTTTCCTTTTTCTTTTCAATCCATAGCCCCGTTTAACCATCTACTTTACTGCATTTCCCAAATATAAATACTCTGTATTAAATACATATATAGTTAAAAGATTTTATTCATCCTTTCTACTTTTCTTCTGAGAAGGACAAGCAAAAATCCTTTAACTGATTAGAAATCTCTTTGAAGATCATCTGTGATAACCTGGGACTTGATGGCACAATGGCATCCTCACCATTTATAGAGAATTTCTCCCTGATCAGGTTTCAAGGCATCATATCAGTAGTAAACACAACTCTCCCTATTATATGCCTTGCCTGATATTTATTGTCAGAGGGTCACTGAACAGGGTCATTTCTGTTATTACCTATTCCAAGGAATCTTGAATGAAGAGCTTTTAAGGGAGTTTTTTTTTTTTTTCCTACTGACAGAAATGCTTTTAAATAATTTTGGGATGTTATATTCTTTTCATTTTTCAGTCAATTGTAAGAATGTAAGGATGTGTTCTTTGCAGGAATATTATTTTTGAAAGCCTGCTTTTTTCCAAAAATACCCTCAATAAGATGCCCTCAATTTGCATAAAGATGACATTTACAAAGATTTTGTATACATGAAAAACTAGGAATATAAAGAGATTGTTGATGTGTTCTCAGACTTGCTTTTGGTATGCTATTTTAAAAAAATATTTTACAAATAATTTCTACAATGTTCTTATAGACTCTAACATAGAACTTCTCTATTTGATATAATGTGTCTGTTTTCCCCTCTTATATTTTCTTTTTTATTAACATTTATGCTTTTTATGTAAACACTTTAACATGTGGTTATATTATTTATATCTTCTCTTATGACTGCATGCTTTGCTAGGCAGTTCTGTGCCAGTGCATGTCATGCAATCAGTTCTAAATTCTTGAGACCTTGAGAGTCATCCTTGTATCAATTTTCTGACCATGGTATGAGCACTTGTTCCATCTGAGTTCTCCATAAAATATTCTTTTTGGCAAGCTTGCATTTGGCATTCAAACAATGTGGCACCACAATGTAGTTGTGATCTTTGAAGCAGAATCTGAATGCTTGGCAGTTTAGTTCAAGAAAAGATCTCCGCATCTGGTATCTTATCCTGTCTGATGATCTTCAGCATCTTCCTAAGACAATTCAAATGGAAGCAATTCAGTTTCCTGGCATGGCACAGATAGATTATCTAGGTTTCACAAGCATACAGCAATGAGATCGGCACAATGCTTTCTTATTGCAAAATTGAATTCTAATACATTCATATATCACAGTTTATTCAGCTAATGTCCAATTGATGGGCATCCCCTTAATTTCCAATATTTTGATACCATGAAATAAGTTTTCTGCCTTCCTCACTTTTAAAACATCATATCTTTGGATATGTGTATGTTGCTAGTAGTGGTATTGCTAGTTCAAGGAGTATGCACAGTTTGGTTGCCCTTTGGGCATAGTTCCAAATTACTCCCCAGAATGGTTTGATTAATTCACAACTCCATCAAGTTTCCCGATTTTCCTACATCCTTTCTAAAATTTATCACTTTCCTTTTTTATCATGTTGACCAATCTAATAGGTGTCTCAGAGTTGTTTTAATTCTAAATAATGCTATAATTAAAATTTAATTTAAATTGAATTTCTCTTAATCAAAAGTGATTTAGAGCACTTCTTCATGTGACTATTTTTTTTTAATATCATGATATCTTCATATGAAAACTGCCTGTTTATATCCTTTAAACATTTATCTATTGGGGAATGGCTTGTATTTTTATAAATTTGACAATTTTCTATATATTTGAGAAATAAGGTCTTTATCAAAAGCACTTGAAAAAATTATTTCCTAGCTTTTTACTTTCCATCTAATCTTGGTTGCATTGGTTTTGTTTGTGCAAAAGCTTTTAAATTTTATATGAGCAAAATTATCTACTTTGCATTTTATAATGCTCTCTGTTTCTTGTTTGATCAAGAAGTTTTGCCCTTTCCATAGGTTTGATAGTAGACTATTTTTTGTTCTTCCAATTTGTTTATGGTGTCCCCTTTTACAGCTAAAACACAAACTCATTTTGACTTTAACTTGGTATATAGGGTGAGAAATTGGTCTATATTGTGTTTCCAGTTTTTCCAGGTAGTTTTTATCAAATAGTGAGTTTTATTCCCAAAACTTGAGACTTTGGGTGAAGTAAGAGACTTTCAATAATTTCTATTCAAAATATCAGAACTAAACAGAAAGTTTAATCTATAAACACAGGACTCAAGAGAACCATAAAAAGATAAACAGGGGGAAATGTAGATAGGCTAAAAACCAAATGAAAATTAAATAATCTGGAGGTGTAGAAATACCATCTGCATTAGGAAGTGAAGAACTAGTAATAAACTGTTAACTACAAAGATTCAAGATCATGTTTCTCATGGTCCCATTTGGGGTGCTTTTCCACTTCACTACTTGAGGTAGGATTTGAAAGACTACAACTCCCACTCAATGATTAATTGCTAGTATCCATTATTCAACAATTTAGAAGTTGTCCTTGAAGCAAACTTCTCTATTTCTGTAGCTCTAATGTTGAGAAAGGTTGCCTATACAAAGTAGAAGAGGAAAAAATAAGGAATAAAATTCCATGATTTTGATTATATTTTCCCTCTTAATTACTTCTTTTTCAAAGAATTTCTTTAATTATGGATATATGACTGGTCCAAAACACACCCTAAATAGGAATTATAAGAATGAATTAATAAGATTATGGAAATCCAAAGGTTTCTTGTGGTATAAGGAGCCTAATTTTCTAGTAAAAATCTTTTTTCGACAAAGCATTTATTAGTCATAGCATACCGTCCATTAGTCAATAAGTCAATAAGGATTCAGTATGTGGCTATCATGGCCCAGTCTCTGTTTTAATCATTCGAGATACAAAGAGATTCTAAAGACAATGCTTATAGTCAAAGTGAGCACAAACTTATACAAGAAAGAGCAAACAAATAATCATGTAAAACAAGTTATACAATATCAACAGGAAACATTAAGTAGAAGGAAAACATTTGGAAATAAGGAGAATTGGGAAATGCTTTCTTAAGAAAGTGGGATTTTTAGTGAGGACTTTAAGGAAGCCAAAATGTGGAACTGAGGAGGAGCGAGAGTATTCCAAGGCATGGAGTGAAAATGGTGCATTGTAACATTGATTTTTTGATACTTGTGATTATCTCCAGAACAAATATTCAATGTGTCTAGTTCTAAATCATCATCTTTTACCATCAAGAGTTTATATTTAACATCAAGGTTTCATCAGGGCAACTCTTTCCTCTTCCAGATGATTTTTTCAAGTCAGTGTAGTCCCTTGCCAAATTTCACATTCCCATTCTTTTTGCTTAAGGGTCTGATGTATCTGCCAAAGGAGTTTTTTGAATAGTAACTGCAGTTCATATTTCTATGCTCATTGTAAGGAGGAGAAGAGAGAGCAAGAGGAGTCTTATTGAACTTACTTTTGTTGCTTTTGCAAAAATAAAACCAATTTTCCACATCTTCTCTTCCTATAAAATATCTATTCCACTCTAGAACTGGCTAAATGTTATATAGGATCACTTAGATGTTAAACTAAAAAGACTTCATTGGTAATTTCTATCTCAAGTTTCTCATTTTACAGATGAGAAAACTGAGATTGAATGAGATCAAGTGACCTTCTCAAAATCGCATGGGAAAAAGTAACAGAGCCAGGCTTAACCCTAAATCCCCTAATTCAAAATTTCACACCTTTTTTTTCCTTACCCTCCTCTCCATTTGTACTCAAAAGACACCAAGGAAGATACAAAAGTGTTCTTTAAATATATTAGTCACAAGAGAAGAATACAGAATAATATTACCCTATATTAGAAGAAAGTTAATAGCCAAGATATTTAAAAGGAGTTTTTAATGTTTTCATTTTATTTTACTCTTCATAGAAAAGGTCAACTGTAATCTGATAAGTAGAATCAGAACCAAATTAGATGAAAGGGTAAAAGAGCATAAAGAGATAGGGAGAAATCATGCTTTGTAAAGATGGTGATATTTAAATACACAGGTCATGATTTAAACCTTTGCCAATAGAAAGTACCGACTAAACATATTATTGCTGAGCTTTTTTGAAAACTCATGGGACAAATGTGAAGTTTATTTTTTAATGAAGACATTATGCATAGTCTTATACATT
The DNA here is from genome assembly GCF_016432865.1 of Antechinus flavipes. Classification (NCBI taxonomy): domain Eukaryota; kingdom Metazoa; phylum Chordata; class Mammalia; order Dasyuromorphia; family Dasyuridae; genus Antechinus; species Antechinus flavipes. Next base: position 147,219,945 of record NC_067403.1, read on the forward strand.
GTAGTACTATCAACTTCATTTTCGAATGCCTGGAAGACAATGTCTGTCAATGTTTGGAAATAAGCATGGTTTTGTAAAGAAAACATCTATTAAAATCAGATCTGATCTCTCTCTCAATTGACAGAACAATTAGTCCAGTAATTCAAGGAAAAAGAAACATTAGATGTAATTTATCATGACTTTACCACAAGTTTAAATCTGAATTATATGAAGTGCTAAGCAACAAGCTGTAAAAGTATGGTGAAACAAACTATTAGGCAGATCATCATGTGATTTATTTATTCAGCTAGCTACATACTATCAAAAGTCATTTCTTTCTTGATAAGATAATGTCTTAATGTATAATAAATGCAATGTAAAATGTAACATAATAAATAGAACATATATTCAATAATAAATAAAAATGAATTCATATATCACTGATATTAATTATCATTAGAAACTTAGATCATTACAATAATAATTAATTCTTATATGTGCTTTATAAGATTCCTACCATAACATTTAATGATATTATATTTCTGTATTTTTTATACTTTACAAGTATCTTTAAACTAGCAGTAGGAAACTATTATGTAGAGATAAATGCCCAAATTTGAAAAAAGTTTTAGATGCAAGAGAAGTGGAGAAGAACAAATAAGCTGGAATTTAACAGAGCTATATGTAAATTTGGGAGAAAAATGTATATAGATGTCACTTTGAAAAATGAAATGAATTCAAGGGCACAATGTAGAATAGGAAAAAAAAAATCAGGATTCCTCTGATCTGGTCTCCAAAGTAATAATTTCGACTACAACATAGTTGATAAATGACAACCAAGTTTGTGGTTGAATGCTTTCAAGGATGGCCAACTCAGTACTGTTGCTTAATAAGTTAATATGATCTGATGATTGATAGCTTTAATAACTGAATATACAAGATCCTACTTTCTTTAATTTTCATTCATTTTTTTCCCAGTTCTTGCTTCTGAGACAACCGAGGTTAAGTTTACATCTTCTTCCAAATGACAGCCCTTTAAGCTGTTTGTTGTTCACTTGTACAATTGTGTCTGGCTCTTCCTGACCCCATTGATTATAAAATTCCAGGCCTTTCTATACTCTATTATCTCTTCAAGTCTGTCCAAATTCACTATTTCCATGACACTATCTATTGATCTCACCCTCTGCCATTCCCTTTTGTTTTTGCTTTCAATCTTTCACAACATCCATGTTTTTTTAAATCAGTCCCATCTTCTCATTATGGGGCCAGAGTATCTAAGCTTCAACTTTGGGCTATCTTAAATCTTCAAAAGATAACATAGAAAGCTTCTGTTTCTCAAGCAGATATAACAGGCACAAATTTAAAGACCTAATCTAATGAACTAATTTAAAGGATCTAATCTAATGTCTCAATATAGTCTAGATGTAATATTGGTTTCTTGAGGATTATAGTTGGTGAGTTATAGCTTTGTTAATCAATGCCAAACAGATCTATCTAGGTGGTGAGGGCATCCCAGTGATCATGGAGACAAAGACTGAAGGTAAATAGACTTTACCTGAGCTTTGCTAGGGGAGAAGGGTGATTTTAGAAGCTAAAATAAAAAGAGGAGACTTCAAAATGCACATGCATATACACATATACTATATATCTATATCTAAACCTACATCTATATCTCTATCTCTATTTCTGTCTTATTATTTTATTTTTATAACAGAAGGTCCAATTGACCCTTCATTTTTTTGTTCTACACTTTTAAGTATCTTGAAAATTGATCTCTCAACATTTTAAAAATTGTCTCATCTCCAACACACATCTCCCTTGTGGGGAACTGGGCTTCTCCAGTTATTCCACTCATCTTTGTTTCCTTTAGTGCCACTTCTACTTTCTCATTTTTCACATTATAGAAGGTTGTAATAGAATTCAAAAGAAGGATTTCTATCATCACTGATGTAGAAAAAAGATTGTTTTAGAAATCTTCATCTAAGATTTCTTAGCCGGGCTTCCATCTAAGCCAGAGTCATTTTATATGCTGCTCTCTATATATAGAAAAAGTGACTCCCAATTCAATGTTGAGATGACACTACATAGCTATCTAAGTGATTCACTGAAGTGGTGACAAAACTTCTTGAAGGAAAGACATATATGAAGGAAAAATTCTCCTGGGAAAGCAAATATATGTATATAGAAAAACAAGTGTGAGAAATATGTGAAGTTGGCTTCTCAACATATTTCTGCTTCCCAGCTCATATTACTAGAATCTTTAGACTAGACTTCTTTGTGTGAGACTAGATTTTAAATTGAGCTAAAATATTTATCTAAATGGTTTTTTATGCTCTTGTGGCACATTCTAATAGGTATAACTCTTCATCTATTTCTTGGAGCTAAGATAAAAAAAATAGGGGAAGGGAAAGTGCCTTCCTTTTCTCACTGGTTCAGTTCATATTATCCATATTGACAGGAACAACAGCTTTGCTCAGCAGAAAAATGGTTGGAAAAGAGTAAAGAACTCATTCACACTGATTCTAAATACCCAGACAGCCATTCAGGGGAGGCTACCTTATTCACAATATCAAGGATACAGAAGGCTCCATGTTGAACTGAACATGCTCAAACTTATTTACACTTAGACAAACTCAGATCTTACTAACTGCATAACCCTGGGCAAATCATTTAATTTTATTTGCCTCAGCTAATCATTTGTAAAAAAATAATCTGGAGAAGGAAATGGCAAACTACTGCAGTATTTTTGTCCAAAATAAACCAAACCAAACCAAAACAAAAAAATTTAATGGCGTAATGAAAAGGTGGACACAACTGAAACAACTAAATAATAAGAAAAACTTCTTCTGTGATGTCAAGGCTCCATGTTAAGTAAACTGAGCCTAATAAAAGCTGGTCACTTTAGACAAATGGGTTTCCTACATATTCACTTTTTTGACCAGAATTTGATGGGAAGGAGTTAAGTTGTTGACTTAGAACTAGTCTATCCCTGAATAAAAACTATAGAAGTGACTTCCCTTCTGAACCACAATTATACCTTTAGACTCCTAATACTTAAATGCATGTAATTCAAGACTCATACCTCTTTTAGAGATAGAGAAGGAAAAAGGAACAGCCATGGCTCTTCTCTGGTGTTCTTCAAAATTGAACTCCCCATGTGATAATACCTACTTTTCATAGACAGACATATCTTACACACACACACACTTGCCTTTTTTATGTAGTGCTTTCTGTCCTCCTTCTGCTTTTCTCCTTAATGTGCTCATGATTATTTTGCTTGATTAGATCTCTTGCCAAACTTTCTATAAACTTTGTTTTTCCCTCTTGACATTGCTTCTTTCTGTTTTCTAAAATGATGCTGCTCAAAATCTTTCATGTTTTTCCCTCTATCATATTTTATGAGCAACTTCACATTCTAAACTAGTGTTATCTTTGGCTGCCATATCTCTACACTTGGCAAGATCAAGTGTTTTCTGGCTGAGACATTTCTAGATTGCTTCTTAAGTTCTCTCTTGTGGAATTTGATTTGTGTAAGTCAAAGTTCCTTAGGAAATAAATGTCATTTATATCAATGTGTGTTGCTTTATCCATTTCCCATTTTGGAGGCATCTGTGTCTCATTTAATTAGGTCAGGTTGGTATAACTTGGGGAACATCAGAAGTAACAAAATAGCCTACAGCACTCAGCACTGCTCACATTGGAAGCCTTTTTTTCCCATGACTCAATAAAGATTCAATAAAGAAACTCCATATTGTTAGATATAGTTAAAACACTTAGGGTTTCATCTTCTGTTCAATGGAAGAAATAATAGGGCTTACATGCCTTCAAATCATAGAAACACTAAAAATTCTATGAATAAAAAAAGAATGGGACATTGGGAGAATAATTTTCTGATGTTTGTCATAGGCATTCAAGAGTTTATAATGGATGAAAAAAAGCAAAAAATCAGAGTGATATTGTCCAATTTTTATAAAATATAGAAAGAAGAAAAGGGGATCTTTGATTAACAAAGAAAGCTATTGCTTTTTATTCTGATTCTCATTATTTACCATTCATACCTAGGCTTCTCTGCAAAAAGCTTCAAATACTTTTGTCCTACATTTTTCCTAACTAAGAGTTCCATTATAACTCAGCACAGCAGGTTTCTCCCACAAAGCCTTAACTTACAATCAGTTCTTTGGTTGACCCAGAAAGCTTTGATATTTAAAATTGGAGTGGACTAAACAGATTGGTCAAGAAATTATGAAAAAAAAAGAACTAATAAATTTAGTTATAATGATCTTTGAGTAATGAAATTAGACAACAAACTTTTTTTAAATCTAGATATGGAACTAAGTAAAAATCAAATCAGTAGCTATTAGCTTCCATGCTATTATTTTGGGCCACAGAGTGCCTTATTCATCATAGGGGCTCAGTAAATATTTATTTAATGAATGAATGATCATCAAATCACTTAATAAACTTCCTGTTCTATATGTATTAAAATATAATTTTAAAAGAAGTCAAAACCATACCCTCCTGGATATGGGCATTTAAGATAACTTGCCAGAAAAAAAAAAACATCTAAATTTCTTCTTACCCAAAATACAGTAGTATTAAGAAGTTTATGTGGGTAGATCAGCCATGATTACAGAGTAGGGAGAAGCATTATAGTCAAACTTTTGCTCACTATTACTCCAACAACAACAAATTTAAGAAGAGCATTTGATTGAATAGAGCTTAAGAAATCTAAGGGAAAGAGTGTGAATCATTTTTTTTTTAAGCCAAGGGAGCTGAAACACCAGCCAGGAATTAGGCAGCTCTATGGCTTTGGCTCTAGATTTAGATTCCAGATCATAAAGAGGCTAAGGAAGCGATTGCTGCTAGGTTCAGGCATGAACTAGGTAACTATACCAGGGTAAGAAATTGTCATAAAACATAAGAAACTCTCTGATCTTATATACCTTTCAGTAAGCAGGCATAAAAGCGAGGTAGTCACAGGGAGTCTCTGATCCCAAAGCAAGTTGTATATCTAGGTTGGAACAAGGAAGGGACCTATGACTTGTTGCTGTGTTTCAGAGTAGAAAGGGTAGTGGTACAACCAGCTCAGATCTGGAGTAATATTGTAGTGAACAAGGAATAGTAAATAATAGAATCAAACAATAGCTGTGAGGCACTAATCTTGGAGGAAAAGTTAAATTTACCCAAAACACCTGCATGAGGCTTCTAAGAATATGACTCAGCGAGCTCAATCAACAAGGAATTTTCTTTGCTATTGTGAATCTTGATATGTCTAATCACCGAATTTGTGTAGCCTTAGTCAAACTGAGACCAGTTGAAGACCTTAGCTTAAAAAACCGAAGGTCTCCCATTGCATCTAGGGCCATCTCCAGTTGTCTTGATCTATATCTTTCCCAGATGCTTCTGGAGGGGAACGTGAGGCAGGTGGCCTTGCACAGTGCATCCTCACTCAAATCCAATTCACTTGCATGTCATGCCATTCCCTCCATGATGTGATGGATCTTTTCAAGAACAAAGGCCAAACAACAACAATTTGCTGTGAAAAGCAGATGTGTATTCCAGATAAGGCCAACTTTGAAATTATATTCCTCAGATTTTAACGAAATAGCAGATACTCAAGCATTTCTGATGAATTCCATAGCTGAGTGGAAATTTGAAATAAAAACACAGGAATCAAGAAAAACATAAAAAGTAAATACCATTGAGAAATCAGAATGGATTCTAAGAGGGAGCAGTGCTTATCTTTTAATATGGATAACGGATCCAAATATTTCCTTAGAAGAATAATGTCATCAGACACACAAAGAGATAAATAAGATAAAGGGTTTGAGACCATTTTCCTTATATTTGGGTAATGCTACAAGAAGAAATATAAGGGACAAAGAAAGGACTACATTAGAGAAAAAATGAGAAAGAATGGGGTGGGGGAGACTTTTTTTTCACAATCAATGTGGGCAAAGCAGAAGTCTATACAAATAAGGTAGCATTGAGGGAATCATGCATCATTTAGACTTGACTTTTATCTAATTTAGTCAAATTATGATAGAACACATACAAAATTCTAACATAGAACTACATTTAACACAATAGGGAAATAAGTGGAAAGAGAGAGTACAGAAAGACAAAAGAGGGATTCAGGAAGGTATTAATCATAAGGAAAACAAATTCTAACTTTGGAAGAAGGATTAAAAAAATGTAAAAGAAGGTAAGAATCTAGGCTGAGTGAGAGGAAGTGAAGTGATGTTAAGGAAGCAAACTTCTGGTACCAATCATTCGACATCCTAGTCTCTGGCTTTAACAATGAGATTGCCCACCTCCTTTCCATGACTGCCTTTTCTACATGTGTACTTGGTTTTATCTTGTTCCATCATGACTAGCACATTGCACTGTCAATTATTATCTCTCTTTAGTAAATTTTCAAGCCTTCCCTATCACCTATTTTTTCCTATACTCCTTAAAAACAAGCCTAGTTCTCCTCCAATTATTACAAAAACATCAAGAGACTCTACTATCCCCTCAATCTTATCTTCCTATAAGACATATCAAGTCAAACTCCTTGAAAAATTTTGTCTAAACAGTCTATTTCTACTTCTACTCATTCACTCCTCATACATGACCAGCAGACATACAAATGTTAACTAAATTAGTTTTGAATGCAAAATCTACACCAGTTTCACAGCACTCTCCTTGACTGTGTATACAGAAAACATGCATCCAACTCTGAGTTCAATGAACTGGGCTTCAATTGCCAGTCTTGTTTCCCTAAGGCTGCTATTTGGACGTGATACTTAGTTCTCTTGAAACAAGATCTGTTCATCTTGTAGGTCTGCTGAATTTTGTGAGTGCACATTCCATATACCAATGGTGAATGGAATCAGCTTTGCAGAAGTTTTTATATATTTCATTGTGTTTCAACTACAGGTGGTATCCTTGCCTGCTCTGGTAACCAGGCCAGAGCTGGGTAAGCAGAAAATATTTAGCACACTTTTTCTAACAGTGAACAAGGAGCAGTGAGGAGTGCTGTTGCTTCCTGTTGTACAGTGCTAACTTTAAAAGACAGTCATTTGTTTCAGCAAATGGAGAATTTTTGAGTGTTGTGGATACATGCCTTGGCAATATACTTTCCAGAGATATACACATTGATAATGAGGTTGATACATGAACTATCAGAGATAGGTCAGCATTTGAGAGGCTCCAAAGAAAAGTATGGGAGAGACGAGCTATTAGACTAACTATGAAACTGAAAGTCCACAGAGCCACTGTGCTAACCTCATTGCTGTATGCTTATGAAACCTGGACAGTATACTGGCATCAGACCAGTAAACTGAATTTTTCCCATTTGAATTGTCCTAGGAAGATTCTGAAGATCATCTGGCAGGGTAAGATACAGACACTGAGGTCCTTTGTTTAATTAAACTGCCAAGCATTCAACCTTTACTGCAAAGAGCACAATTTTGATGGGCTGACCACATCAATGTCAAACATATGCTTGCCAAATAGGGAGAAATCATACATGGCAAGCACTCATTTGATGCTCAGAAAAAGGTTTCTCTTGAGAATTTTAGAATTGATTGCATGATATGGTAGACAATGGCACAAGATTACATAGCATGGTGTGCCCTTATCAGAAAAGGTGCTATTCAATATGAACAAAATAGGATTGAAGAAACATAAACATTTAGAGAATCCACCCCAAATGTTCAGATAGACTATTTGTTCCTACTCTGTGGTAGAGGATTTAAAGCCCAAATTAGTCTGATCAACCACAACATTCTAACTTGACTCTAATATAATAATGCCACCTTGATCCTCTTCAAGAATGAAGGAAACAACAAACCAACCAACCATGACAAAGAGAATAGAATGCAGGAAGTTCTGAGTTTTAATCTAGTCTCATAAACTTACTAGCTGTATGAATTTAGGTAAGTCATTTAATCCCTGTCTCCCTCAGTTTCCTCATCTATAAGACTGATATGATTAATAACACCTATATCACAGGCTTATTGTGAGAATCAAACATCAATAAAATTTATTTCCAAATCTTAAAATATTATATAATTTCTAAGGAAACTGATGAGGATAATTTAATCACTAATCTGAACTGTTCACTCCAAAGTTATCAATGATCTCTTAAATTCCAAATTTTAATGTTATTTCTCAATTCTATTCTTTTTTCAAACTATCTACTACTGTTGATACTATTGATCACACTTGCCTACTAAAATATCTTTTCCTCTCTGGGTTTCCATGATATTATTCACTTTGGATAACTAATTACTTGTCTGACTACTGTTACTCAGTCTCCTCTAATGGCTTATTATCCACAGCATGCCTTCTAACTTTGGATGTTCTTTAAGGTTTTATCATTGACTCCCTTGTTTTATCTTTTTATATTCCCTTTTGATAATTTCATCAACTACCATGAGTTGAGCTATCATCTCTATGCAGATAACTTCCAACTTTCTATTTCCCAACATAGACTCTCTTCAGATCTTTAGTTCTGCATTTCAAATTTCCTAAGATTTCAAACTGGATTTCAACCCTCTGAGGCTGAGATGTAACAAAGTGTGGATTAATTACCTGTCTCTTGTGCAAATTTTGGTCTGACAATTAATGCTAAGAAACCAAAGATTCTCTAAGAGCTAGCACCACACCATCCATATGTGGAACCATCAATTACAGCAAATAAAGAAATTTTCAATGCGACATATAAATTAACTTACCTTGGAAATAGACTTTCTAAGAATATTCGCATAGATGAGATTGAAACATGCATTGCCAGAGCTAGTTCATTGTTTTGGAAGTTGGGAAGAAAAATGTAGGAGAAAAGAGATATTAGACTTCCTAACAAACTAAAGATCTATCGAGCTACCATGCTGATCTCTTTGTTGTATGCCTATGAAATTTGGACAATAAATTACCACCATAACAGAAAACCAAATTTCTTGCATTTTAATTGTCTTAAGAAAGTTATAAAGATCACCTGAGAAGATAGGGTAATGGACACTGAGGTTCTTTCTTTCATCGAACTCTGTTGTAGAGAGTGCAACTCCAATGGGCTGACCATTTTATTTGAATAGCAAATATATACTTGACAAAAAGACTATTTTTTTTTGGAGAACTCACACAAGGCAAACAATCATATGGAAGTTAGAAGAAGTAATACAAGAACACTCTCAAGTTCTCTCTGAAGAACTTTGGTTTCAATTGTGATTCATGTGAGATACTGACAAAAAAATAAAACTGAGGGTCAGCTAGTTGGTTCAATGGATAAAGCATCAGCCCTGAAATCAGGAGAACCTGAGTTCAAATCTGCTCTCAGGCTCAAAAACTTATCAAACTGTGCATACCCTTTGATCCAGCAGTGTTTCTACTGGGCTTATACCCCAAAGAGATACTAAAGAAAGGAAAGGGACCTGTATGTGCCAAAATGTTTGTGGCAGCCCTGTTTGTAGTGGCTAGAAGCTGGAAAATGAAAGGATGTCCATCAATTGGAGAATGGTTGAGTAAATTGTGGTATATGAATGTTATGGAATATTATTGTTCTGTAAGGAATGATCAGCAGGATGAATACAGAGAGGACTGGCGAGACTTACATGAACTGATGCTGAGTGAAATGAGCAGAACCAGGAGATCATTATTTACCTCAACAACGATACTGTTTGAGGATGTATTCTGATGGAAGTGGATCTCTTCAATAAAGAGAGCCTTAATTGATCAAAGATGGACAGAAGCAGCTACACCCAGAGAAAGAATACTGGGAAATGAATATAAACTGCTTGCATTTTTGTTTTTCTTCCCGGGTTATTTATACCTTCTGAATTCAATTCTCCCTGTACAACAAGAAAACTGTCCGGTTCTGCACAAATATATTGTATCCAGGATATACTGTAACCTATTCAACATGTAAAGGACTGCTTGCCATCTGGGGGAGAGGGTGGAGGGAGGGAGGGGAAAAATCAGAACAGAAGTGAGTGCAAGGGATAATGCTGTAAAAAAATTACCCTGGCATGCGTTCTATCAATAAAAAGATATTAAAATTAAAAAAAAACCAACAAATCTGCTCTCAGACACTTAACACTTCCTAGCTGTGTGACCCTGGTCAAGTCACTTAACTCCAGTTGTGTCAGCAATAATAATAATAATAATAATAAAATAATAAAATCGAGTATGGTATGCCCAAATCAAAAAAAAAAAAGTGCTGTGCTCTCTGAGCCAAAAAGAATTATAGTATTTGAAAAAAAAAACATGAGAAATGCAAATCTACACATCTCCATTCTAAATGCTAATATGAACTATTTCTACATGATCTGGAATAGAATTTTGAAGTTCAAATTGGTTTGATCAGCCCCAGTTAGATTCACTGAATCTTGCTTTGAAATAGTAATATCATTTTGTTCCTCTTTGAGCATGAGGTCAACAACTGTTATGTTTGTCACTTATAAAGAATAAACACTGCAGGAAGACAACATTTAATTCTTTTAGTCTTTTTTTTTTCTTTTCAGGCTGCATACTTCTGGAATTTTACATCATGTCCCAGAAACATCTTCATTCTAAAAAAATCACATCATTGCTGGAATTCACACCATAGAAATATTTTTTGCCCTCAGACCCTTCCTTCTGAAGGGGTGGTAAAATACTCCTCTCTCCTCCCAGAAGCTTTGAGGAAGGAAGTCAAGCCTAACATCTCTTTGCAAAGAATAATAAAATCTTAAATGAGCCTTCTAAATAAATGCTAGATAAATTTCGATTTTTATTTTTAGTCCAAGGAGGTTTAATCTGCAACTATTTCATTGAATATCCTGGGTGTTCTCATTCTCAGCTCTTCTCTGAATAACTATTTTATTTAAATTTGAAAAAGATTTTTATGGGGAAAGTCCAGAAATCAACTAGGAGTTGCTTCAGTCTTGAGACTGTTTTATTCCCACTTTCTGTGGTTTGAGATGCCAATGACATGAATGAGGCTTAAATATTGTTTAATCTACGACTCCTACAAATTCAGAGACTTTAAGTTATCATGCATGTTCAAGTTGGTGTGATGTTTAAATAAATTCTTTCTATTTAACTTTTTTTTTATGAGATAAATAATACTTGATTCATATTGTCTTCAACTCTTCTTTATTTACCCCATTCTGATTGCTCACTGAGGTATGGAGTTGATCCTGGTTTCTCAAAGGTTAAGAAAACCAAAATAAATTTTCTAATGCAAAATGAAGAGACTTAAGAAAAAGACTTTACCACAGATTGTGCACTTTTTATATGAAGATTAAACTAAATTGAGACTTATGACCAGAAAGAAATATTGCTTTCAGATGATAGTTTTGGTTTGGGATAGCACAGTGGATGGAAATTTCTATTAACATGGGAAAGAGTGTAGTCTGCATTGGATAAATGAGTACCCACTCTCATAAAATCACTGAAATTATATTGTTAGTTGAAGAGTCTTAGCAATGCACTTTTAAATACACTGATAGATGTCACATAATTGATCAGATTAATCCACAGTTGAATTCCATAGTCAATCTCAATCAGTTTCTCATTACTGCACAGCAATTTCAAAAATTCTTTCTTAGTTGATTATTATATCAACAACTATTCCCAAAATCTTTTCTCCTCATATCTCTTACCCCACTTCTACTCAGTTCTCAACAGAAAACATGATTTTATTATTGGGACTATATTCTGTAAGCTTTCTCTTCAAAACTATTGCATATTTCTTTTTAAAATTATTTTTTCTTTTTGGTAAATAGTATATATATGTATAAATTTCATGTAAAGATAGTTTTCAGCAATATACATTTTTGAAAGATATTGACTTTTATTTTTTTCTCTCTTTGTTCTCATCTTTCCTCCCCAATTTGGAAAGCAATCTAATATAGGCTATATGTATGCGTAATGTGAACATATTTCCTCATTAGTCATGTAGTGAAAGAAAGAAAAAACAAAACAAAAGAGAAAAGCTACCAAAAAAAGGTGAAAATAATATTCTTTGATCTGCATTCAGACTCCATGGTTCTTTCTCTAGACCTGGATGGCATTTTCCACCATGAGTCTTTTGGAATGGATTGTCTTCGATTATTGTATCATAGTTGATCATTGCATAATGCAATGTTCTCCTAGTTCTGCTCACTTTACTCAGCATCAGTTCATGTGAGTCTTTCCAGGTTTTTCTGAAACTGAGATGCTCATCATTTTTTATAGTACAATAGTATTCTTTTTTTTTAATTTTTATTTAATAATTACTTTATATTGACACTTGTTTCTGTTCCGATTTTTTTTCCCTCCCTCCCTCCACCCCCTCCCCTAGATGGCAAGCTGTCCTTTATATGTTGGATATGTTGCAGTATATCCTAGATACAATATATGTTTGCAGAACCGAACAGTTCTCTTGTTGCATAGGGAGAATTGGATTCAGAAGGTATAAATAACCCGGGAAGAAAAACAAAAATGTTTCCCAGTGTTCTTTCTTTGGGTGTAGCTGCTTTTGACCGTCATTTATCAATTGAAACTCAGGTCTCTTTGTCAAAGAAATCCACTTCCATCAAAATATGTCCTCATACAATATCGTTGTCGAAGTGTATAATGATCTCCTGTTTCTGCTCATTTCACTTAGCATCAGTTCATGTGAGTCTTGCCAGTCCTCTCTGTATTCATCCTGCTGGTCATTTCTTACAGAACAATAATATTCCATAACATTCATATACCACAATTTACCCAGCCATTCTCCAATTGATGGGCATCCATTCATTTTCCAGTTTCTAGCCACTACAAACAGGGCTGCTACAAACATTTTGGCACATACAGGTCCCTTTCCCTTCTTTAATATTTCTTTGGGATATAAGCCCAGTAGAAACACTGCTGGATCAAAGGATATGCACAATTTGATAATTTTTTGGGCATAATTCCAGATTGCTCTCCAGAATGGTTGGATTCGTTCACAACTCCACCAACAGTTTTCCTGCATCCCATCCAACATTCATCATTATTTTTTCCTGTCATCTTAGCCAATCTGACAGGTGTGTAGTGGTATCTCAGAGTTGTCTTAATTTGCATTTCTCTGATCAATAATGATTTGGAACACTCTTTCATATGAGTGGTAATAGTTTCAATTTCATCCTCTGAAAATTGTCTGTTCATATCCTTTGACCATTTATCAATTGGAGAATGGCTTGATTTCTTATAAATTTGAGTCAGTTCTCTATATATTTTGGAAATGAGGCCTTTATCAGAACCTTTAACTGTGAAGATGTTTTCCCAGTTTGTTGCTTCCCTTCTAATCTTGTTTGCATTAGTTTTATTTGTACAAAGGCTTTTTAATTTGATGTAATCAAAATTTTCTATTTTGTGATCAGTAATGGTCTCTAGTTCATCTTTGGTCACAAATTTCTTTCTCTTCCACAAGTCTGAGAGATAAACTATTCTATGTTCCTCTAATTTATTTATAATCTCGTTCTTTATGCCTAGGTCATGGACCCATTTTGATCTTATCTTGGTATATGGTGTTAAGTGTGGGTCCATGCCTAATTTCTGCCATACTAATTTCCAATTATCCCAGCAGTTTTTATCAAATAATGAATTCTTTTCCCAGAAGTTAGGGGCTTTGGGTTTGTCAAACACTAGATTGCTATAGTTGACTATTCTGTCTTGTGAACCTAGCCTTTTCCACTGATCCACTAATCTATTTCTTAGCCAATACCAAATGGTTTTGGTGACTGCTGCTTTATAATATAGTTTTAGATCAGGTACAGCTAGGCCACCTTCATTTGATTTTTTTTTCATTAATTCCCTTGAGATTCTCGACTTTTTATTGTTCCATATGAATTTCGTTGTTATTTTTTCTAGATCATTAAAATATTTTCTTGGAAGTCTGATTGGTATAGCACTAAATAAATAGATTAGTTTAGGGAGTATTGTCATCTTTATTATGTTCGCTCGGCCGATCCAAGAGCACTTAATATTTTTCCAATTATTTAAGTCTGACTTTATTTGTGTGGAGACTTTTTTATAATTTTGCTCATATAATTCCTGACTTTCCTTTGGTAGATAGATTCCCAAATATTTTATGGTATCAACAGTTATTCTGAATGGAATTTCTCTTTGTATCTCTTGCTGTTGGGTTTTGTTGGTGATGTATAAAAATGCTGAGGATTTATGGGGATTTATTTTGTAGCCAGCTACTTTGCTAAAATTATGAATTATTTCCAATAGCTTTTTAGTAGAATCTCTGGGGTTCTCTAGGTATACCATCATATCATCTGCAAAGAGTGATAGTTTGGTTTCCTCATTGCCTACTCTAATTCCTTTAATATCTTTCTCGACTCTTATTGCTGAGGCTAGTGTTTCTAATACAATATTAAATAATAATGGTGATAGTGGGCAACCTTGCTTCACTCCAGATCTTACTAGGAAAGGTTCCAGTTTTTCCCCATTGCATATGATGCTTACTGATGGTTTTAAATATATGCTCCTGACTATTTTAAGGAAAAGTCCATTTATTCCTATGCTCTCAAGTGTTTTTATTAGGAATGGATGTTGGATTTTATCAAATGCTTTTTCTGCATCTATTGAGATGATCATGTGGTTTTTGTTTGTTTGGTTATTGATATAGTCAATTATGCTAATAGTTTTCCTAATATTGAACCAGCCCTGCATTCCTGGTATAAATCCTACTTGGTCATAGTGTATTATCCTGGTGACGATTTTCTGTAATCTTTTTGCTAATATTTTATTTAAGATTTTAGCATCAATATTCATTAGGGAGATTGGTCTATAATTTTCTTTCTCTGTTTTCAGCCTACCTGGTTTAGGTATCAGTACCATGTCTGTGTCATAAAAGGAGTTTGGTAGGACTCCTTCAATCCCTATTTTTTCAAATAGTTTATATAACATTGGAGTTAATTGTTCTTTAAATGTTTGGTAGAATTCACATTTAAATGCATCTGGTCCTGGGGATTTTTTCTTAGGGAGTTGATTGATAGTTTGTTCTATTTCTTTTTTCTGAGATGGGACTGTTTAGGATATTTACTTCTTCCTCTGTTAGTTTGGGCAAGCTATATTTTTGGAGGTATTTTTCTATTTCTTTTAAGTTGTCGAATTTATTGGCATAAAGTTGGGCAAAGTAACTCCTAATTATTGCTCTAATTTCCTCTTCGTTAGTGGCGAATTCTCCCTTTTCATTTTTAAGACTAACAATTTGATTTTCCTCTTTCCTTTTTTTAAATCAGATTTACTAAGGATTTGTCTATTTTGTTGGTTATTTCATAGAACCAACTCTTAGTTTTATTAATTAATTCAATAGTTTTTTTACTTTCAATTTTATTGATCTCTCCTTTTATTTTTAGAATTTCAAGTTTAGTGTTTGACTGGGGGTTTTTAATTTGTTCCTTTTCTAGCATTTTTAGTTGCAAGCCCAATTCATTGATCTTCTCTTTCTCTATTTTATACAAATAGGCCTCTAGAGATATGAAATTTCCCCTTATTACTGCTTTGGCTGCATCCCATACATTTTGGTGTGATGTCTCATTATTATCGTTTTCTTGGGTGAAGTTATTAATTATGTCTATGATTTGCTGTTTCACCCAATCATTCTTTAGTATGAGATTATTGAGTTTCCAATTATTTTTTGGTCTACTTCCCCCTGGTTTTTTGTTGAATGTAATTTTCATTGCATCGTGGTCTGAAAAGGATGCATTTACTATTTCTGCCTTACTGCATTTGAGTTTGAGGTTTTTATGTCCTAATATATGGTCAATTTTTGTATAGGTTCCATGAACTGCTGAAAAGAAAGTGTATTCCTTTCTGTCTTCATTACATTTTCTCCAGAGATCTATCATATCTAACCTTTCTAATATTCTATTTACCTCTTTGACTTCTTTCTTATTTATTTTGTGGTTTGATTTATCTAATTCTGAGGGTGCAAGGTTAAGATCTCCCACTATGATAGTTTTACTGTCTATTTCTTCTTGCAGCTCTCTTAATTTCTCTTTTAAGAATTTAGATGCTACCCCACTTGGTGCATATATGTTTAATATAGATAGTGCTTCATTTTCCATGCTACCCTTTAGCAAGATATAGTGCCCTTCCTTATCTCTTTTAATTAGATTAATTTTTGCTTTAGCTTGATCTGAGATCAGGATGGCTACCCCTGCTTTTTTGACTTCACCTGAAGCATAGTAGATTTTGCTCCAACCTTTTACCTTTAACCTGCATGTATCTCCCCGCTTCAGATGTGTTCCTGTAAACAACATATTGTAGGATTCTGGCTTTTAATCCATTCTGCTAACCGCTTCCTCTTTATGGGGGAGTTTACTCCATTCACATTTATGGTTAGAATGACCAATTCTGTATTACTTGCCATCTTGTTAACCCCGGTTTACGCTTTTCTCCCTTCTTTCCCCTTTCCCCCCTTCCCAGTATTAAGCTTGTGAGCACCACTTGCTTCTCATAGCTCTCCCTTGTTAGTATCCCTCCCCCTGCCTTAGAGTTCCTCCCCCTATCTTACCCCTTTCCCTCCCAGTTTCCGTATTCCCTTCCGCTTAGCTTATTCCTTCCCTTTTCACTTTTCCCTTCTCACTTTTCAATGAGGTGGGAGAAGTTTCACCATAGATTGAATATGTCTTAAGATTTTTCACTTAAAGCCAATTCTGAAGGCAGTAAGATACCCACTATATTCATCCCCCTCCATTCTTTCTCTCAGATATAATAGGTTTCCTATGCCTCTTCATGAGATGTATTACCCCCACTTTACCCTTTTTCTGGTACAATGTCCTTTCCACATCAATTTCTAGAACAAGGTATACATGTATTCTTTATACATCTATATAGTCGAAATATAGTTCCAAGATTAATCTTTACCTTTTTAGATTTCTCTTGAGTTCTATATTTGTAGATCAAACGTTTTGTTAAGTTCTGGCTTTTTCATCAGAAATAGATGAAATTCGCTTACTTCGTTGAATGTCCATCTTCTTCCCTGGAAAAAGATGCTCATTCTCGCTGGGTAAGTTATTTTTGGTTGCATACCAAGTTCCTTAGCCTTTCAGAATATCATATTCCAGGCCCTTCGATCTTTTAATGTGGATGCTGCCAGATCCTGGGTGATCCTTATTGTGACTCCTTGATACTTGAATTGGGTTTTTCTAGCCGCTTGCAATATTTTTTCCTTCATCTGAGGGTTCTGGCATTTGGCCACTATATTCCTTGGTGTTTTGATTTTAGGATCCCTTTCAGTGGGTGATCGATGAATCCTTTCAATGTTTATTTTTTCCTCTTTTCCTATGACTTCTGGGCAGTTCTCTTTGATAATTTCCTGGAAAATAGTGTCCAGGCTCTTTTTTTTTCATCATGTTTTTCTGGAAGTCCAATGATTCTCAGATTGTCTCTCCTGGATCTGTTTTCCAGGTCTGTTGTCTTCCCCAGAAGGTATTTCACATTCTTTTCTATTGTTTGATTTTTTTGGATTTGCTTGACTGATTCTTCTTGTCTCCTCGAGTCATTCAATTCCACTTGTTCAATTCTGATTTTCAGTGAAGTATTTTCTTCACTCACTTTTTTAAAATCTTTTTCTAATTGTCCCATTGAGTTCTTTTGTTCTGTGGGATTTTTTTCCATTTCGCCAATTTTGTTTTCCAGTTCACCAATCCTATTTTTCAAGGATTTTACTTCTTTATCCACTCTTTCTTTAATGACTTCTCCAGGCTCTTTTGCCAAGCCTCCCTCTCCTTTTCCCAAGCTTCCCTCTCCTTTTGCCAAGCCTCCCTCTCCTTTTCCCAAGCTTCCCTCTCCTTTTGCCAAGCCTCCCTCTCCTTTTCCCAAGCTTCCCTCTCCTTTTGCCAAGCCTCCCTCTCCTTTTCCCAAGCTTTCCTCTCCTTTTGCCAAGCTCACTCTGCTTTCCCCATTTTTCTTCTAGCTCCCTTGTGAGAGCCTTTTTAATCACTTCTATGAGGTTCATCTGTGCTGAGGAACAGATGATCTCCTCCTTTGGGGATTCACCTGGAGACTGTCTGTTTTTAGTCTCCTCAGGATTTAGAGTCTGCTCTCTATCTGTATAGAAGCTGTCAAGGGTTAAAGTCCTCTTCAGTTTCTTGCTCATTCTGTCTAATAATCAAAGACAAACTGCCAAAGAAAAACAGAAAAAACTGGAGTCTTTCTTTGGGGGAGGGGCTGGGTATGTTATCGAGCTTCCTCTACAGACTGCAGGGGGCAGCAGCGAGGCACTAGCCCGACTGTGCTGCGCCTGCGCTCTGAGATCCCAGAGCGTGCTGAATCACTGTGGGGGGGAGGGGGGGGCAGCCAGGTCCTGAGAGACTCCAGCTGTTTGGGGTTGTATTCTTCATCCCCGGTGTTTTTAGCTTCTCTGCTGGGCTGATGACTTGCTGCCGGAGCAAAGTATCTAATCCTTTAGCAAAGCTCTCTCCGCAGAAACGGCTGCGATCACTCCCCACCCCCTCTCCAGTCTGCTCCCGTGCTCTCACTGCCGCTGCTCTCAGCCTGCGCCCGATCTAAAACTGTCCCAGCCCTCCAGTAAAGACAGACCTTTCTTGGTGAATCTCAAGGATGGCTTCTCTTGGTAACTATTTGTGGGTTTTTTTTCAGTCAAGCATTAATTCAGAGGCTTGTAATGAAATGGATAGTGAGAGAAAGCGTGGAGCTTATGCAGCTGTGTGCCTCCTCTCCGCCATCTTAACCGGAAGTCCCAGTACAATAGTATTCTATGACATTAATAATAACAAAACTTGTCCAGCCAATCCCCAATTGATAGTCATTCTTTCAATTTCTAGTTCTTCACTACCACAAGAATAGCTGCTACAAATACTTTTGTACATGTGAATTCTTTTCATACTTTTATGATCTCTTTGGGATACAAAACTAGCTGTGGTATTGCTGGATCAAAGGGTATGCACATTTTAGAGTTCTTTGGGCATATTTTCAAATTGCTGTCTAGAATGATTAATCAGTCCACAACTCCACCAATAATGTGTCAGTGTCCCAATTTTCTCACATTTTCCCCCAACATCTAACATTTTCCTTTTCTCTCATATTAGTCAATATGATAGATATAAGGTGATTTTATCTTGGTAAATGATGTGAATGTTGGTCTCTTCCTAGTTTCTGCCTTAATTTTTTTTTAATCATATAGTGAGTTCTTATTCCAGAAGTTGGAATCATTGGGTTTATCAAAGAATAAATTATTATAATCATTTACTACTCTCTTGTGTACCCAATCTACTCCACTAAGCTATCATTCTACACTCTGGGGGTCTTTGCTTCATCCTTTTATTGGAAAGGCTTCTGGCTTATCTCCACTACAGATAATACTTATTGATGACATTAGATACTGCTTATCATGTTAATGAAAACTCCATTTATTCCTATGCTCCATGATGTTTTTAATAATAATGGTAGTTCCTGTTACAATGTTTATATTTACCCCTTAAATAATTTTTTTAATGATTTTATCAAAGTCAACTTATACTCAAACTCTCTATCCAGAAACATTCCTTGTAAATGCCCTGAGATACAGCTCTTAAGAGTTACAAATATTATTTTCTAATGCATAAATAGAGTTTAACCTTATTGAATAGCATGTATTTTGTTTTGTTTTGTTTTGGTTTGCTTTTGTCTTTTTTACCTCTTGATGTTTCTTTTGAGTCTTGTGTTTGTAGACCAAATTTTCTCATCCATCTTTTCATCAGGAAAGTTTGAAAGTCCCCTATTTTATTGAGTGTCCATCTTTTCCCCTGAAAGATTTTGCTGCTCAACTTCTCCTGCTCAATTTTTTTGAGTGGTTGATTCTTAGTTATAATCCAAACTTCTTTGCCTTCCAGAATATCTTATTCCAAGCCCTGTGACCCTTTAATTTAGAAGGTGTTAAATCCTGTTTAATCCTGAATGACTGACCCCTTGATATTTGAATTCTTTCTTTTTTGGCTGCTTGCAGTATTTTCTTCTTGACCCGATAATTCTGGAATTTGGCTACAATATTCCTTGGAGTTTTAATTTTGGGATCTCTTTCAAGAGATGATCAAGGGATTCTTTCAATGAGTTACTTCTGGTTTTAAGATATCAAGGCAGTTTTCCTTGACATTATTTTGAACAATGCTGTCCCAGCTCTTTTTTTTTTGTTTGTTTGTTTGATTATGTTTTAAGTAATTCAATAATTCCTAAATTCTCTCTCCTGATCTATTTTCCAGGTCAGTTGTTTTTCAAGCAAAACATTATATATTCTCTCACACTTTTTCATTCTTTTGATTTTATTGAATTGGTTCTTGATTTCTCAACTTTAACTCACTATCCCAAATCCAGTTTTAAGGAATTATTTTCTCTAAGGAATTTTCTTCAGATAGTTTTTGTACCTCCCTTTCCATTTGACCAATTCTACTTTTAAAGGATTTGTTTTCATCAGTGGATTTTTCCTCCATTTGGCCAACTATAATTTTTAAAAGAAGTTGTTTTCTTCAATAAATTTTTTTGCTTTCTTTTCCAAGTTGTTGACTCCATTTTTTCCCATAATTCTCATTTCATTTCCCAATTTTTCTCCTACCACTTTTACTTGATATTTAAAATCTTTTCGAGTTCTTCTAAGAGGACTTTTTGGGTTTGAGACTACTTCATAATCCACTTTGGGGCTTCATTTGTAGGAATCTTGACTTTGTTTTCCTTTCATGAAAACACATGCTTTTTTTTTTTTTTTTTTTTTTTTTTTTTTTGTTTTTGTTCTGTTTTGTTTTAATTTTCCTGTCACTATACTAGCTTTCTATGGTCAGGACTGTTTTTTGCTTTTTTTTTGTTCTTTTTTTAAAGTTGAAAGTCAGGTTATAGGGGCACTGTTCCAAGATTTTTATACAGGCAGTTAAGTATTTAGTCACTGACTTTCTGTGCCAAGTCTTAGGCTGGCAGCTAGCCCATTTCACTAGATTGGCCCAGCTTAGTAGAATCTGCAGTTCCCTGAGTGCTGGGGCTGGATATCTTAAAACTGACCTACTGTGACAGAACCATGGAGCTTTAGTTGCGATTCTATGTTGTGTGTATGTGTGTGTGTGTGTGTGTGTGTGTGTGTGTGTGTTTCCATTAGTTGGGCCATTAGTCAAAATACTTTTAGTGAGGAGGTCCTTTAATGTCCTGTTTAGTTTAGTTTTGTTTTGTTTTGTTTTTGCAATCATTTCAAAACCCTTCCTAGACACAAGTGACTGAAAAGCTTTCCCACCTATAGGGAATCCTTTTTTAATATGGACTCTGTCCTGGACAATATTTAAGTTAGTCATAAATACTTGACAAACAAACAAACACACAAATCAGTATCTACTTGTTAGTGGCTAACAATGAAAGAATATATAGTCTTGTACATAAATATCAATGGAAGCTTCATCTATTTCCCTTTGGAATCAAGAAAGCATTGGTATTTCCCTTCATGTAATATATATACTTTACACACTTTTTTCTTTTCTTGAGTATTATTATTATTTTGTAGATTTTTCTAGGGGAATCAACAACACTTATCTTGATTGACTTAACAATTTGTAGGTTGTGTATTTCTCATACGAATATCAATCTACAATGTTGTTACTTAGAAATCTCTGAATATTTTCTTCAGTTCATCATATTATCAGCAATTGATTTGTTCAATCAGGTGAAATTGTAAAAACTTTTGGATAGTGTCCCTTTATTATACCTCTTTTTAGCAGTTCAGAATCCATCAACCTTTAGAATCATGTTTTTGACCTTAAACTAATGTTGAAATATTGAATAAATTGAAAATTCATTCATATTTCCGGTTCTCAGCTTCAATAAATTCAGTTAGGTTGTGAAATTCTGTTAAATGTCAGTGCTATATTTTTAACTTTATTTTTTCTAATTAGAAAAAAATATCTTTCTAGTCTTGCAATTAGTACAATGGAAAAAAGACAATTTTAATGAGCATTTGAACAATATTTTACTTTCTCAGTTTTTATTCATTGTTTACTTATTTATTAATAAATTACAACATAGTATCATACAGAAATTAGAGAAAATGTTGATAATCTAATTTAAAAAAATATTATTAAGAAAATTAATGATAATGATCATAGGTATAGGGATGTGAATTGATTTCATTGATAAAAGAAAGGCCAAGACAAGAAATTCCAACCATCATTGTAGGTCCATCATTATCTCTGCAACTTATAGTCTTAGAGAACTACTTAAAGCTAAAAGATGTTATGTTGTAATGATTGTGTATTTAAAATCAGCTGGAGTCAGGAACTCAGGTTAAGGGAAAAATCTTCAGTCTTTATTGAAGTGAAGAGGTGAAAAAAGATTGCGATAGCAATATGGGCAAGAAGGATTGTGATAGCAATATGGGCAGCTGCTATAGGAAGCCAGTTAGCAGAGAAAGTGGGGCCTGAGCTCTCCTCCCCTTCCTTTTTCACTCCCCTGCCTTTTTCACTCCCCTGCCTCCACCCACCAGAATCGTCATTTCCTATACAACACATCAGGACTTGCACAAAGAGTGGGTGGGGGCTATTCTTTCTCCAAGCTTATATATTAATAGCGTATGGTCCAATTACTATTTAGCCTCATGTGCTTGGGACCTCAGTGCATCAATTCAAGCCTCAGCCCATTACAATATGTGACTTGGTCATGTGTGGTAGTATGCATCAGTGCTGGATTTTGAATAAAGGACTTCTTTATTGTGAAGTTTACTCTCAATCCAGTGTGACTAAAGATCATAACAATTAAAAATTAGAAAGGAAATTCATTATATATCTTTCATGGCTATGGGTAGGAATGAATTCTTAACCAAATAAGGGATAGAGTCCATTAAACAAGCTAAACAAGATATCTTTGGTTACATGAAATTGGAAAGCTTTTGCAAGAAAATTAATGAAAATAGGATAAAAATAGAAGTCACATACTGAAAAACATATTTGTATCAAATATGTCTGATAAGAGTCTAATATCAAAATTATATCTATAACTGAAATGTGAAAAACGAAAATTCATTCCCTAATAAATTGTCAAAAATCTTCATAAACATTTCTTAAAAAGAATTACAAATTAATAACATGTCTATTTCATGACTATTTCAAATCACTAATAAGAGTAATATAAAGCAAACTAATCTTTATTATTATTATTATTTAGCTTTTTATTTACAAAACATATAAAGGGGTAATTTTTCAACATTGACCCTTGCAAAACCTTCAGTTCTAACTTTTCCCCTTCTTCCCCCTATCCTCTCTTTTAGATGGCAGGTAATCCAATGCATGTCAAATATGTTAAAGTATATGTTAAATACAATATATGTATATATATTTGTACAGTTATCTTGCTGAACAGGAGAAATGAGATCTAGAAAGAAGGTTAAAACCTGAGAAGGAAAACAAAAATGGAAGCAAACAATAACAGAAAGAGTGGAAATGTTATGTTGTGGTCCACACTCATTTCCCATAGTTCTCTCTCTGGGTGTAGCTGATTCTCTTCATCATTGAACAATTGAAAAAAAAATTCAGCTGGTCTGAATTATCTCATTGTTGAAGAGAGCCACAGCCACCAGAGTTGATCATTATATAGTACTGTTGTTGTATAATGATCTCCTAGTTGTGCTCATTTTACTCAGTATCAGTTCATGTAAGTCTTTCCAGGCCTTTCTGAAATCATCCTGCTGGTCATTTCTTACAGAATAATAATATTCCATAACATTTATATACCACAATTTATTCAGCCATTTTCCAATTGATGGGTATCCATTTAGTTTCCAGTTTCTTGCCACTATAAAAAGGGCTGCCACAAACATTTTTGCACATACTAAGATCTCTTTGGGATATAAGCCCAGTAGTAACACTTCTGGATCAACCACAATTTGATAACCTTTTGAGCATAGTTCTAAATTGCTCTCCAGAATGGTTGGATCCATTCATAATCCCACCAACAATGCATCAGTGTCCCAGTTTTCCCCACATCCCCTTCAACATTTGTCATTACCTTTAACTGTCATCTTAGCCAATTCGAGAGGTATGTAGTTTTGTCTCAGAGTTATCTTAATTTGCATTTCTCTGATCAATAATGGTTTGTAGCACTTTTTAATATGACTAGAAATAGTTTCAATTTCTTCATCTGAAAATTATCTGTTCATATCCTTTGACCAATATCAATTGGAGAATGGCTTGATTTCTTATAAATTTGAGTCAGTTTTCTATATATTTTGGAAATATTATATATATATGTATATACATACACACACACACACACACACACACACACACACATATATATATATATACAGTAAAAATGTTTTTTTTTCAATTTATTGCTTCCTTTCTAATCTTATCTGCATTAGTTTTGTTTGTACAAAAAGTTTTTAACTTAATATAATCAAAATTTTCTATTTTGTGATCAATAATGGTCTCTAGTTCTTTTTTGGTCACAAATTCCTTCCTCCTTCACAGGTCTGAGAGGTAAACTATTCTATGTTCTTCCAATGTATTTATAATCTCATTCTTTATGTCTAGATCACGAACCCATTTTCACCTTATCTTAATGTATGGGATTAAAACAAAATAATCTTATATTTTCATCATATACCCCAAAATTGGCAAAGATGGACAAAAGAGTTGTAGAAAAGTATATACTTTTTTTTTTTTTTACTGCAAAAGAGTTGTAGAAAAGTATATACATTAATTCATTGCTAATTTTCCTAAGAAGTGGTTCAATCATTTGGGAAAGCAATTTGACATTACACAAAGACAATAGCTAAAAAATGCCTATATCATTTAACCCAGAGATTTCTCTTCCAGGCATATACTACAAAGGGATTAAAGACAATTAAAAAAATAAAATGTCCCTCAGAGATCAAGATAGTCAAGATAGCATGCTTTGTGGTAGCAAATAAAACAAAATTTTAAAAAAGTAGATATTCCTTGATTGAGTAATAACTGAATAGGTCGTGATACAGAAATATTATGCAATATATCTGGGAATTTAGGATTGTCTTAAGACTTTCTGCAGAATAACTATAAAGCTAAAACTATGATTTAATTTAGCAGAAGTAGAAACTCAAATTTGGGTTGAGATCCATAAAGGTATCTTAAGAAGTCATCAAGTAATTCATACTTTTACTTCCTCAAAATAACTACAATGAAGCTAGATGAGTGTTTTGGCATAATGGATAAGAGCTGGGTTCTAATTCATCCTCAGATACTAGTTGAGTGACCCCGAAGAGAGAATTATCCTATATAGGTCTCAGTTTTCTCATCTGTAGAATAGGAAAAATGATAACTACTACCTCACAGAGTTGGGAGTGAGGATTCAATAAAATAACACATCAAACACTTTTCAGACTTTAAAATGTCATATACATATAAGTTATTAATACTGCATATTATTGTCTTTCCATTCACATACTGAATGTTAAAAAAAAAAGTAGAACCATAAAATCACTTCCTTTGAAATGATATTTTAGAAATGGCATGTTTAAACAGATGCACAGTTTAGAAAGTTATTTTATATGATGTGAAGTCAGAGAAAGTATGATTCATAACAGAAAAAAATTAATTTGGAAAATTTCAACTTGAAAATACTATTGTGCATATAAATCACCCAAATGCAATATTATGAAATGTCCCCAAATAAATGATACTCAATTTGGTAACAGTCACCATATCATGTTAGTGAAAATAAAGCTAATCTGCAAGTCAAAGACCTTGGTTCAAATTCCAACTTTGCTGGTTATTCACTGTGACTTTGAGCTTGTCACTTCATTTGTTGAGGACCAAAGATATTACTAGAAGCATAGGACCAGAAATGAAGGTCTGTTTTGTGACTTGCAGGGAGGCAGAACTGATGTCTCCAGCCTTTTCTGTCCCTCACTTTTCTTCAAAGGATCTATTTTTTTTCCTGCCATGAGCAGAAGCAGGAGTTTGGAGCTGGAAACAACTATTCTCTTTTCAGCAAGAAAGTGTATCATGCTAAAAGTATATATGTATATATGTATATATGTATGTATATATATATGTATATATATGTATATATATATTTCTCTCTTAAATATTATTAGTAGAGGATATAATCATATTCCATCTAACTTCTGATCATTTTGTCTTTCTAAAGGGAAAGAGATACTTCAAGCTTTATATCCAAGAGTGAAAGATACCTCTTTCAAATATCAATTTTGCAATGTATACATGTAACAAATAGCAAAGAAACCCATTTATTGAAATAATAGCAAACAAAAATCAGAATGGATTGTTCCTTCACTTTTAAGAGGACCAATGACACAAAGACAGTCCATATAGGGTAATATATACCAGACAAAGCAGAACAAAGGAGTTCTCCCCTTGGGAGGGAGATAGCTCAGCTCAACTGAGAGAAAAGGTCTTGAATCTCACCCAAAGGGAAATTTCACTAAATCTCTAGAGTAGGAAACTAAGATAGAAATATGATAGAGACTGCCAGCTCTACTCATGTTTTCACATATGGCAGAGCTTTCATCTCAAAAATAAGGATTCCCATACTAATGAGTTTTTAGCAAAATAAGAAAATTGGATCAGATTATTTCTAAGGTCCCTCCCAGATTTTAACTGATGAAAGTCTCATTTAGAAAGAGATCCCTGACTGAAAGTTAGAAAGCGTAGTTCTATCCCTCTTTTTGTTATTCTATTTGATTTGGGCAAGTTCATAAGCTTATTAATTGAGAGCTGCAATAGACCTCAGAAGTCAACTAGTCTTATCCTATCCTTTAACAAGGGAGGTTATTGAGACCTGGAGACATGAAGTTATTCATTCCTAAATTGACAAAATCAGAAATCGAGTCTAAATTCTCTGACTAAATATTCAGACAACATTTATGCATGTATAGAATTGTAAAATGCTAAGGAACAAGACATATCCATAATTTGGAGGTCTCCATTAAAAATGGTGTGATGGCTTAGTTCCAGGAAAGATAGTGTAAAAGCTCATTTCTCTGAACCAGTTGTTTTGGGAGGAGAGGAAGAATAGTGTGGGTTGTATTATGATATGAAGCAGGCACTGCTAATATGGCAGAAATGAACCTTCAGGATAATTCTCAGTATTCCCACAAGTCCATAGACCATGAAAATTAATGACACAAATTGATTCATTTCACATAGCATGAAAATCAGAAACATAGTTATTAATGTAGCTTAATTTAGTTAATTTTTAAAATTGCACGATTCTCAGTTGAATTTTATTTTTTATTTCATTTATTTATTCACTTATTAAGTAGGTATTTTGTTTATCTAAAATAGATTTACATATTTTTATTTACAACTTAAAATCTTTAGTGACGTAGCAAACTCACATGTGGTCTTTCCACACTAGCAAGGCTATTCCACAAAAGCAAAGATAATTTATTAAGGGCTAACTATGTGTTCATTATGTTTCCCAGAGCTGGGGACTTAAATATAAGCAGAAAGAAAGACAATACTTCCCTTTGAGGAGCTTACATTCTAATATACATTGAAGAGAGCTAAAAGATTTAGAAGAAACTGGGAAAAAATATGAATGCATGGTTACAAAGTCTAGAGAGTCAGAAATACAGCAGGAAAGGGAATGAAATGTGACTGACCTGGTTATGAACCTAAAATGGAGTCTTGGGAGGAACTCGTCTTTGGAAGAAGATGATGAGATAGAAAATAATCTAAGCAGGTATGAATTTCAGAGTTGATCACAAAATGATGAGTTTCTGCAAATCATGAAGTTCAGGAGATATCCAGGTGGGGAATAATGAAGTAAATTACTTGAGTACCCTCCTTAGTGGAGGGTTTGGGAGGAGCTTTCCAATTTCTAACATCCAATTGTCTCCAATAAAAGGAAAACAGGGAGCCCAATGGTAAAGGATCTTGAGGTGAATTTCAGAGTTTATTCCATCTTATTTAGTAATGATTACTTACAGTATAGTCATGATACTACACTTGCTTTTCTTGTGGTATATGCATTGTTTGCCATTCACATAATCTCTGTTGGGTATAGTGAATATTCCTAGCCTGGTGAGGATCACCACTGGTCTTGTAGGGTCCCTGTGGATGCTGCTAAGTTTCCTTCTCTTCTGGCTTCAACTAGTGTCCCCAACTAATGGGTTATCTCTTCTTCAAGGCAATAGTACTATGCTATATGTTATCTTTTATTTTCTTACCTTAAACACCCAATTCATACCTCACATATCCATTCAGACTAGGACAAAATTCTTATGGTTTTTTCTCCTCTGAAAGTGTGTCAATTCTCAGAGGTTGGGATCTAGTCTAGAAGATTTTCTTCTCTAATGTGAGCATAGTCTCTGTAATATGCTCTAGGAAACACAGATTAACAAGCCTTCTAAAAAATACTAATAGTCTTTAAAATATATATTTTAACCTGAATTTTTTGTTTACCAATGCTTTAACTGACTTTGGAGAAGAATGTTCTTGTACCTCTGCCTCTCATTCAGATTACCCAAGGCTACTCAGATAGCATCATTTATAGGTCATCCCTACTTAAACAAAACAAAACAGCCATAGGTTTTCTGAGGCAGAGGACTTACTGTGTGTCCTTTAAGTCACAATTTCTTTTGATCTCCCATACAAATGAATGTGTATGAGGAGAAAGAAGTCACATTGACAAAACTCCATTTAGATGAAACAGCTTCCAAGCATTTCTTTTATTGTATCTTCTTGCTTGTGTTGATGACGCATCATTCTCCCCCAGTTTTTGAGCAGTGCCCAATCATGTTATGTTCCTGCTTTATAATTTAAACTGATTTTTTTTGGGGGGAGATAAATTGCATGTTTTTAACAGTACAAAGAATTTTCTACACTGATTAAGATCAGTAATTTGTTTGTCGTTTTTAGTCTTAAGGAGACAACATGGCATATTAAATAAATAGAAGGAAGGAAATAAGAATTATATTAATTATTTATGATGTTCTAGGCATTGTCCTAAGTGCTTTATGAATATTATCCCATTTGTTCCTCATTAAAAAAAAAAAAACCTGAAGAATAGGTAATAATTCTAACCCTATTTTATAAGTGAGTAAACTGAGACAGAGGCTTAAGTGGTCTACCTGAGGTGACCAAGATAGTCTCAGGCTAGCTTTGAACTTGTCTTCCTTGCTCTAGAACTAGAATTCTATGTACTGAGTTGATTAAAAAAGTAATTGAGCTCCCTATTCTGTGACCAGTTCCCTATCTATTATATCATACTATCTTTCAATAATCATATTTCCTTAAAAAACAAAATTTACGAATCCAACCATTCTGGAGAGCAATCTGGAATTATGCCCAAAAAATTATCAAATTGTGCATACCCTTTGATCCAGCAGTGTTTCTATTGGGCTTATATCCCAAAGAAATACTAAAGAAGGGAAAGGGACCTGTATGTGCCAAAATGTTTGTAGCAGCCCTGTTTGTAGTGGCTAGAAACTGGAAAATGAATGGATGCCCATCAATTGGAGAATGGCTGGGTAAATTGTGGTATATGAATGTTATGGAATATTATTGTTCTGTAAGAAATGACCAGCAGGATGAATACAGAGAGGACTGGCGAGACTTACATGAACTGATGCTAAGTGAAATGAGCAGAACCAGGAGATCATTATACACTTCAACAACGATATTGTATGAGGACATATTTTGATGGAAGTGGATTTCTTTGACAAAGAGACCTGAGTTTCAATTGATAAATGACGGACAAAAGCAGCTACACCCAAAGAAAGAACACTGAGAAACGAATGTAAACTATCTGCATTTTTGTTTTTCTTCCCGGATTATTTATACCTTCTGAATCCAATTCTCCCTATGCAACAAGAGAACTGTTCGGTTCTGCAAACATATATTGTATCTAGGATATACTGCAACATATCCAACATATAAAGGACTGCTTGCCATCTAGGGGAGGGGGTGGAGGGAGGGAGGGGAAAAAAAAATCGGAACAGAAACGAGTGTCAATATAATGTAATTATTAAATAAAAAATTAAAAAAAAAAGACAGGAATGCAAAAAAAAAAAAAACAAAAAAAAAACAAAATTTAAGTCTAAACATCTTTATTTAATCTAATTAGACTAACTGTGGGTATTTAAGAAATAATAAAGAAGCTAAATACCCATTGTATTATATATCAAAGTTTTGCATGTTTTAGTTTGTGTTCATCTAACATTCAATTAATACTTTATTAAGGCTTCATTTTCCTACTCCTTGGTTTTTTATCATATACAAAACTGGAAAAGCTGAAAAAATGTATACCTATATATATATATATATATATATATATATAAGACCCAAGAAAGTAGAATCAGAATGTAAAATTATAAGAAAAAACATTTTGTTATTTATTTAATTTTACTAATAGTACAAAAAGTTCTATAATAACAAAGCCAAAAGAAACCAAATTATTTTAATAAGAATAAGCTTAGTCTTGAAACTATGTTTTCATTTGTAGAGGAAATTCCCTGTGAGAAAACTTTCTCTCTCTAAGCAGAACATCACCAGCTGTGTAACTTATCTTATTTAGAAGTATGCCTGGGGCATTAAGAAGTGAAGGGACTTGCCTAGGGTCACAGAGCTTGCATAATTCAGAGGAGGGACTAGAACATCAGTTTTCCTATCTTTGAAAGCTGCTATTTGCTATATTATTTCTCAAGAAAAAATATTTATTTTTCAAATATATAATTTTCCAACTTTAAAAAGTGACTACAATTGAAAAGTCTATGTTAAGTGTGCATAGGATAATAATGAAAACAATGTTTATTTAAAAGATTGATTTTTTAAAAATACAAATTGAACCACATTTCTAAAATTATTGATTTCTGAAAGCTATCTCTAAGCAAGGAAGCCAGTAGAATCTCTACTTTTTTATATCTATAGACATATAGGCATTCAAGTGAAGAATTTCACATGAACATTAAGCAAGTCAACTTTGCTCAAGACTAAATGCAACAGACTTCCGGCCAAGATGGCGGAGAGGAAATACACTTCTGTATAACCTCCGTGTTTTTCTCTCACTATTCATTTCATTTCATGCCTCTGAATTAATGCTCGACTGAAAAAAAAACATACAATTACTTACCAAGAGAAACCATGCTTGAGACTCGTCAAGAAAGTTTGTCTTTGATAAATAGACAGAATGAGCAAGAAACTGAAAAAGAATTTAACCCTGGACAGCTTTTATACAGATAAAGAGCAGACTCCAAATCCTGAAGAGACTAAAAACAAACAGTCCCCAGGTGAATCCCCAAAGGAAGAGATCATATGTTCCTCAGCACAGATGAATCTCATGGAGGAAATTAAAAAGGCTCTCACAAGGGAGCTAGAAGAAAAATGGGAAAAGGAGAGGGAGGCTCTGCAAAAGGGGAAGGAGGCTTGGCAAAAGGAGAAGGAGGCATTGCAAAAGGAGAGGGAGACCTGGCAAAAGGAGAGGGAGGCTCTGCAAAAGGAGAGGGAGGCTTGGCAAAAGAGCCTGGAGAAGTCAGTTAAAGAGAGAGTGGATAAAGAAACCAAATCCTTGAAAAATAGGATTGGTGAACTGGAAAACAAAATTGGCGAAATGGAAAAAAATTCCACAGAACAAAAGAACTCAATTGGACAATTAGAAAAAGATCTTAAAAAAGTGAGTGAAGAAAATACCTCACTGAAAATCAGGGTCGAACAATTGGAATTGAATGACTCGAGGAGACAAGAAGAATCAGTCAAGCAAATCCAAAAAAATCAAACAATGGAAAAGAATGTGAAATACCTTCTGGGGAAGACAACAGACCTGGAAAACAGATTCAGGAGAGACAACCTGAGAATCATCGGACTTCCAGAAAAGTATGATGAAAAAAAGAGCCTGGACACTATTTTCCAGGAAATTATCAAAGAGAACTGCCCAGAAGTCATAGAAACAGAAGGTAAAATAGACATTGAAAGAATTCATCGATCCCCTACTGAAAGGGATCCTAAAATCAAAACACCAAGAAATATAGTGGCCAAATGCCAGAAACCTCAGGCAAAGGAAAAAATACTGCAAGCGGCTAGAAAAACCCAATTCAAGTATCAAGGAGCCACAATAAGGATCACCCAGGATCTGGCAGCATCCACATTAAAGGATCGAAGGGCCTGGAATATGATATTCTGAAAGGCTAAGGAACTTGGTATGCAACCAAAAATAACTTACCCAGCGAGATTGAGCATCTTTTTCCAGGGAAGAAGATGGACATTCAACGAAATAAGCGAATTTCATCTATTTCTGATGAAAAAGCCAGAACTTAACAAAAAATTTGATCTACAAGCACAGAATTCAAGAGAAATCTAAAAAGGTAAAGATTAATCTTGGGAACTATATTTCGGCTATAAAGATGTATAAAGAATACATGTATACCTTGTTCTAGAAACTAGATGTGGAAAGGACATTGTACCAGAAAAAAGGGAAAGTGGGGGTACTACATCTCATGAAGAGGCAAAGAAAACCTAGTATATCTGAGAGAAAGAATGGAGAGGGATGAATATAGTGAGTATTTTACTGCTTTCAGAATTGGCATTAAGAGAAGAATTTTAGACATATTCAATCTATGGTGAAACTTCTCCCACCTCATTGAAAAGTGAGAAGGGAAAAGTGAAAAAGGAAGGAATAAGATAAGTGGAAGGGAATACGGTAACTGGGAGGGAAAGGGGCAAGTTGGGGGGGGAACTCTAAGGGGGGAGAGGGATACTGAAAAAGGGAGGGCTGTGAGAAGCAAGTGGAGCTCACAAGCTTAATATTGGGAAGGGGGGTAAGGGAGTAAGAAGGGAGAAAAGCATAAACCGGGGTTAACAAGATGGCAAGTAATACAGAATTGGTCATTTTAACCATAAATGTGAAAGGGGTAAACTCCTCTATAAAGAGGAAGTGGTTAGCAGAATGGATTAAAAGCCAGAATCCTACAATATGTTGTATACAGGAAACACACCTGAAGCGGGGTGATACATGCAGGTTAAAGGTAAAAGGTTGGAGCAAAACCTACTATGCTTCAGGTGAAGCCAAAAAAGCAGGGGTAGCCATCCTGATCTCAGATCAAGCTAAAGCAAAAATTGATCTAATCAAAAGAGATAAGGAAGGGCACTATATCTTGCTAAAGGGTAGAATGAATAATGAAGAAGTATCTATATTAAACATATATGCACCAAGTAGTGTAGCATCTAAATTCTTAAAAGAGAAATTAAGAGAGCTGCAAGAAGAAATAGACAGTAAAACTATAATAGTGGGAGATCGCAACCTTGCACTCTCAGAATTAGATAAATCAAACCACAAAATAAATAAGAAAGAAGTCAAAGAGATAAATAGAATACTAGAAAAATTAGATATGATAGATCTCTGGAGAAAATGTAATGGGGACAGAAAGGAGTACACCTTCTTTTCAGCAGTTCATGGAACTTATACAAAAATTGACCATATATTAGGACATAAAAACCTCAAACTCAAATGCAGTAAGGCAGAAATAGTGAATGCATCCTTTTCAGACCATGATGCATTGAAAATCACATTCAATAAAAAGCCACAGGAAAGTAGACCAAAAAATAATTGGAAACTAAATAATCTCATACTAAAGAATGATTGGGTAAAACAGCAAATTATAGACATAATTAATAACTTCATCCAAGAAAATGATAATAATGAGACATCATACCAAAATGTATGGGATGCAGCCAAAGCGGTAATAAGGGGAAATCTCATATCTCTAGAGGCCTATTTGTATAAAATAGAGAAAGAGAAGGTCAATGAATTGGGCTTGCAACTAAAAATGCTAGAAAAGGAACAAATTAAAAACCCCCAATCAAACACTAAACTTGAAATTCAAAAAATAAAAGGAGAGATCAATAAAATTGAAAGTAAAAAAAACTATTGAATTAATTAATAAAACTAAGAGTTGGTTCTATGAAAAAACCAACAAAATAGACAAACCCTTAGTAAATCTGATTAAAAAAAGGAAAGAGGAAAATCAAATTGTTAGTCTTAAAAATGAAAAGGGAGAACTCACCACTAACGAAGAGGAAATTAGAGCAATAATTAGGAGTTACTTTGCCCAACTTTACGCCAATAAATTCGACAACTTAAATGAAATAGAAGAATACCTCCAAAAATATAGCTTGCCTAAACTAACAGAGGAAGAAGTAAATATCCTAAACACTCCTATCTCAGAAAAAGAAATAGAGCAAACTATCAATCAACTCCCTAAGAAAAAAACCCCAGGACCAGATGGATTTACATCTGAATTCTATCAAACATTTAAAGATCAATTAACTCCAATGCTAAATAAACGATTTGAAGAAGTAGGGATTGAAGGAGTCCTACCAAACTCCTTTTATGACACAGATATGGTACTGATACCTAAACCAGGTAGGCTGAAAACAGAGAAAGAAAATTATAGACCAATCTCCCTAATGAATATTGATGCTAAAATCTTAAATAAAATATTAGCAAAAAGATTACAGAAAATCATCCCCAGGATAATACACTATGACCAAGTAGGATTTATACCAGGAATGCAGGGCTGGTTCAATATTAGGAAAACTATTAACATAATTGACTATATCAACAACCAACCAAACAAAAACCATATGATCATCTCAATAGATGCAGAAAAAGCATTTGATAAAATCCAACAGCCATTCCTAATAAAAACACTTGAGAGCATAGGAATAAAAGGACTTTTCCTTAAAATAGTTAGGAGCATATATTTTAAACCTTCAGTAAGCATCATATGCAATGGGGAAAAACTGGAACCTTTCCCAGTAAGATCTGGAGTGAAGCAAGGTTGCCCAATATCACCATTATTATTCAATATTGTATTAGAAACACTGGCCTCTGCAATAAGAGTCGAGAAAGAGATTAAAGGAATTAGAGTAGGCAATGAGGAAACCAAACTATCACTCTTTGCAGATGATATGATGGTATACCTAGAAAACCCCAGAGATTCTACTAAAAAGCTATTAGAAATAATTCATAATTTTAGCAAAGTAGCAGGATACAAAATAAACCCCCATAAATCCTCAGCATTCTTATACACCACCAACAAAATCCAAGAGCAAGAGATACAAAGAGAAATTCCATTCAAAATAACTGTTGATAGCATAAAATATTTGGGAATCTACCTACCAAAGGAAAGTCAGGAATTATATGAGCAAAATTACAAAAAAGTTTTCACACAAATAAAGTCAGACTTAAATAATTGGAAAAATATTAAGTGCTCTTGGATAGGCCGAGCAAATATAATAAAGATGACAATACTCCCTAAACTAATCTATTTATTTAGTGCTATACCAATCAGACTTCCAAGTAAATATTTTAATGATTTAGAAAAAATAACAACAAAATTCATATGGAACAATAAAAAGTCGAGAATCTCAAGGGAATTAATGAAAAAAAAATCAAATGAAGGTGGTCTAGCTGTACCTGATCTAAAATTATATTATAAAGCAGCAGTCACCAAAACCATTTGGTATTAGCTTAGAAATAGATTAGTTGATCAGTGGAAAAGGTTAGGTTCACAAGACAGAATAGTCAACTATAGCAATCTAGTGTTTGACAAACCCAAAGATTCTAAATTTTGGGATAAGATTTCATTATTTGATAAAAACTGCTGGGATAACTGGAAATTAATATGGCAGAAATTAGGCAAGGACCCACACTTAACACCACATACCAAGATAAGATCAAAATGGGTCCATGACCTAGGCATAAAGAACAAGATTATAAATAAATTAGAGGAACATAGGATAGTTTATCTCTCAGACTTGTGGAGGAGAAAGAAATTTGTGACCAAAGATGAACTAGAGACCATTACCAATCACAAAATAGAAAATTTTGATTATATCAAATTAAAAAGCCTTTGTACAAACAGAACGAATGCAAACAAGATTAGTAGGGAAGTAACAAACTGGGAAAACATCTTTACAATTAAAGGTTCTGATAAAGGCCTCATTTCCAAAATATATAGAGAACTGACTCAAATTTATAAAAAATCAAGCCATTCTCCAATTGATAAATGGTCAAAGGATATGAACAGACAATTTTCAGATGAAGAAATTGAAACTATTACCACTCACATGAAAGAGTGTTCCAAATCACTATTGATCAGAGAAATGCAAATTAAGACAACTCTGAGATATCACTACACACCTGTCAGATTGGCTAAGATGACAGGAAAAAATAATGATGAATGTTGGAGGGGATGCGGGAAAACGGGGACACTGATGCATTGTTGGTGGAGTTGTGAACGAATCCAGCCATTCTGGAGAGCGATCTGGAATTATGCCCAAAAAATTATCAAACTGTGCATACCCTTTGATCCAGCAGTGTTTCTATTGGGCTTATACCCCAAAGAGATACTAAAAAAGGGAAGGGGACCTGTATGTGCCAAAATGTTTGTAGCAGCCCTGTTTGTAGTGGCTAGAAACTGGAAAATGAATGGATGCCCATCAATTGGAGAATGGCTGGGTAAATTGTGGTATATGAATGTTATGGAATATTATTGCTCTGTAAGGAATGACCAGCAGGATGAATACAGAGAGGCTTGGAGAGACCTACATGGACTGATGCTAAGTGAGATGAGCAGAACCAGGAGATCATTATACACTTCGACAACGATATTGTATGAGGATGTATTCTGATGGAAGTGGATTTCTCTGACAAAGAGACTTAACTGAGTTTCATTGGAGAAATGATGGACAGAAACAGCTACACCCAAAGAAGGAATACTGGGAAATGAATGTGAACTATTTGCATTTTTGATTTTCTTCCCGAGTTATTTTTACCTTCTGAATCCAATTCTCCCTGTGCAGCGGGAGAACTGTTCGGTTCTGCAAATATGTATTGTATCTAGGATATACTGCAACATATTTAACATATATAGGACTGCTTGCCATCTTGGGGGGGGGGAGGAGGGAGGGAGGGGAAAAAACGAAACATAAGTGATTGCAAGGGATAATGTCGTGTAAAAATTATCCTGGCATGGATTCTGTCAATACAAAGTTATTATTAAAAAAAAAAAAAAAGACTAAATGCAACACATTAAATTGTTGATACAAACACATTTTCATTTTAGGCATGATAGTTCATAAAGCAACTAAGTAAAATAAATAATAATAATAATAAGAAGAAGAAGAAGA
This sequence comes from Antechinus flavipes, assembly GCF_016432865.1. Taxonomy (NCBI): domain Eukaryota; kingdom Metazoa; phylum Chordata; class Mammalia; order Dasyuromorphia; family Dasyuridae; genus Antechinus; species Antechinus flavipes. The sequence goes on from NC_067403.1 coordinate 147,257,009, forward strand.
AGATAGAGGAGAAGGAGGAGGAAGAAGAGAAGGAGAAGGAAGAGAAGAAAAAGTCATGAATGAGGGACCTTAGTTTCCTTGTTTTTTTTCAAGTCCCAGCTAAAACTGTGCTTTCTTTAATTCTAATCCTTTTGTTAATCATTTCCTATTTATCTCCTCCTTGAAGGCAGGGCCTACATTTTACTTTTCTTTGCATCCCCAGCAGACAGTACATTCATGGGAACACTTAATAAACTTTATGATTGCCTTACTGATTGGAAGAGAGCAGATGTGGCAGCATAGCAGTGAAACCCAAACAGCCATTTCTGGGAGGCAGGTACATGAGTTCTTTATGATGAAATCGGATACTGGGGCCCTCCAGTTGCAAATATGGGGTTTGTTTCCCTGTGTATCTTCCCTATATCTGTGCTTTACTATCATTGTAATTAATTTTGAGCACATACACCTTATGGATATTGTGTATTTCTATGTTATTTTGTCAAGTGACTTGGCTTTGAGCTAATTGAGCATAATAATTCAAGATTAAAGTAAACCCATAAGTGGATACTGATGAGTAGGGGCATAGACCTCATGTTAACCTGGAACCTATGAGTAGCAACTGCCCTTTTTAGAATCAATTCCTGAATGACATTATAAATTGGAGAACTATGGTGATAACTATGTTGCCTTGACATAAATATCTCTATGTTGCTTTAAATCCCCATTTTGTGATGGAGTTTTCCTGTAATAAGACTTTGAATGGAAGAGCTGAGCAATTATATGTGTGGTCTCTAGATTTTATTGGCAGAGATTTGTTGACTTGTCAGGTAAATCACCTGAGAGGGGGACATATATCCTCCAGAAAAACAGAGGGAACTTTGTAATTGAATACTAATAGAGCCATTGTTGATATTTGCCTTGTATCCTCAAAGAGAACCAATGATGTCAGGAGGGTGGTATCTTGACTTGCAAGTGAATTGGATTTAAATGAGACAGAACTGTACAAAACTATTAGCCTCTCTCTCTCCTAAGGTCATTGGAGTCTAGTAGTAATTCATAGGTCAGGACTCACAGAATGGCTTTGGATGCAATAACCTTGGACCTTTTAAGCTAAGGTCTTAAAAAATCCTAGGAAATCAGATTGGTGTTTTTATTTTTTCTAATAGGGTCAATGCTTGTATTGCATGAAAGATGATATAAACTATTCGTGTGCATTTGATTAACAAAGTTTCACTGCCAGCATTGACAAGTGTAAATCCAATTAATCTTATCTCACTAGTTTGCAGTGAGAGTGCAGTTAGTTCTGCATAGTGTACTGTTAATTTCAGGGATATATCATAGTAGGCGGATGGGGAAAGGTATATTAGTATGACCTAGATTGCTACTACTGTCCTCTCTGTTTTGTATGTGTAAAGTCCTAGTATTGTATTTTGTTGTTTCTCAGCATTTCAAGCACATCCAACTTTTTGTGACCTGATTGGGGTTTTCTTGGCAAAGATACTAGCATACTTTGACATTTCTTTCTCCAGTTCATTTTGCAGATGATGTAACTCAGGCAGAGTTAAATTACTTGCTCAGGATCACAAAGCTATAAAGGTCTGAGTTCAGATTTCAACTCAAGAAGGGTTCTTTAGACAGGCAGTTCTTCTCTATGCACTGTAGCACTTGTATATCATGTTCTTAATCAATTTACCATTCTCTTTTAATCATTGACTAGTTAAAAGATGTCTTTCACAGCTTTTTGATGTCAGTTTTATTTAAATAATTAAGTACAAGATAGAATTTTCTTTCAACAAGAGAATTTTAATCTAATTCTTGTTATAGAATAACCAGAAACAATACTTGACCTATTACTATTCATAATTAAATTATAATTCAAATCTAATGGATCTGCTGAATTATCTAATGAGAAAAAAACAGTTAATTTTTTCTGTTGTTATGAAAGAATATTATTCTGACATGTTTAATTTAGACAGTTAACTTAGTACCACATCAGAAATGGCATACGCTTTTTAAAAATGCTTATCCATTCTTTTTTTTTTCTTTTGCTCATACTTCTATAATTTAAGAGGAAAAGTTCAGTTCTTAGAGTAGAAACTAATATAAACTACCATGAAAGGCTGCCATCTTTATGATGCTAAGCTATTTCCTAATGCAGAGGTAAAATACTTATTAAAATCATTTAGCATCTTCTTTATAGGGAACCAGTAATTATTTGTATTCTTTCTTTTTATTACATTTTGGATTGTAAAAATTTGATAAACGTATGACTAACCTCACTAAGGAGAAATGAAAACTACCATAAAATGCACATAAAGCAGGCAGTATAGGTTGGCAGTACAAGGATGTGAGATAGTAACTATGCAAAACTGTCTCACTACATCTTCCTCCTACTAAAACATTGAAAAGAAAAAATCCTGGTCTTTAATTCATTTGTGGGTGTAGTGGGGAGAGCAGGGAGGTAGTCACGTACATGGTATATTGTCATATTGTCTTAATAAAATATTAAACTCCTTTTTCTTATTTTCCAAAACTATGTTCACCAGGATGTTTTCCCACATGACTTATTCAAGCAAGACTTAAAATAACTATTCTGCTTTATAAATTGTTGAGGTTTTTAGAGTAGAGCTTTGTATCGGCAGGTGAATTTCCAATCACAACATACCCGACAAATAATCCTGGCAAGTCAGAACCTACTACCTCTTGAACTTTTCAATAGATTTAATTGTAAGGAATAAAAAGAATTTTTTGAATTAAATTTGCTTTTTCTGCAATTTCAATCATTTTCTCATTATTATCAAATACAACAAATCTGATTTCCCATCCATGTAACATATAATTAATCTTCCATATGATAGATCTTCAAACACTTGAGGACTAACTTTCTGTTCCAGGCTAATTTATCTTAAATCTGACCCCAGCATAACTTTACATCACCCCAGTGGCCCTGCTCTAGTATCTCACTAACATCTCAACATTTTTCATCAAATGTGCTGTTCAGTAGTAAATAAAATACATCAAGCATGGTCTAGGACAAAGTACAGCAGGGTCATAGCATCCTCAGATCTTGATATTGATTTGACTGTCTCCAGTCAAGGTAGGCTGACAGTATCTAGGGTGCTAGGAAGTGTTTGTTTGCTTGTGGCACTCTGCCACACTAGCAAAAAATTTATAATAATGCATGTCACTAGTATATATTTTACAATGCTATTATGAAGCTCTCATGACAAATAGCATATTTTGTAGATTGTAAAACTTATATGTCTGTTAATGTTGTTAATTCAGTCAAAGATACCTTTAGCATTTTGGTTTGCTTCTCAGTTGTGTGGAGGTTACCCTATGCTTGATAATAGACTGTCAATGAAGCACAACCTTAATTTTTTAAAAAATGTATTTATTTACCTAAAACTTGAAAACAAAATAGAAAAGACAAAAAAATTCTTGTGTGCACAGCAGCACATAAAGGAACATTAAAATATATAATAATAAATTTCCATTTCAAGAAAGTGTATATAATAAAATAACAATAATATGTATATAATAAAAGAACACAACAAGTATAAAGTATGCAGATAACATTTTTTTTTCACTTATATTATTCTTTCTCATTTTTTTTCCCTTTTGACCTATTTCTTCTTTAACAACTATGACTAATTTGGAAATATATGTGATAGCACATGTATAAACTATATAATAAAAATGCTTTGATATGCATTTCAAGTCATTCAATTTTTTATTTGGATATGGATTTTATTTTCCTTCTCAGGTCCCTTGTATTTGTTTTGAATCATTGTGTTGCTGAGAAGAGTTGAGTCATTCATTCATAGTTGGTCATCATAAAATGTTGCTGATGCTATGTAAAATGTTTCCCAAGTTCTGCTCCTTCCAATTTGCATCAGATTATACAGTTCTTTCCATGTTTTTCAGAAATCTGCCTGATAATCATTTCTTGTTGTGTAATGGTATTTCACTGTATTTACATACCACAACTTGTTCAATTCTTCCCCAATTAATGGACATTTCCTCAATATCCAATTCTTTGCCACCACAAAATTGACTTCTATGAATATTTTTGCATGGCAGTCCATTTCCATTTTTTAATGTTCTTTTTAGGATACAGACCTAGTAGAGATATTGCTGGGTCAAAGGGTATGCACAGTTTAATGGCCCTTTGGGCAATATTCCACATTGCTCTTCAGAATGGTTGGATCAGTTCAAAACTCCACCAATAATAAAAGTATCCTAATCTTTACACATCCTCTCAAAGATTCATCACTTTCCTTTTTTGTCTTATTTGCTAATCTGATAGGTGTGAGGTAGTATCTCAGAATTTGTTTTTAATTTTTTTCTAATATTTCTCTAATAAAAAAGTGATTTAGAGCACTTCTTCATATGCTTGGAGATATCTTTGATTTCTTCATCTGGAAACTACCTTTGACTATTTATTAATTGGAATTTGACTCAGGCCTCTATATATTTGAGAAACCGGGCATTTATCAGAGAAACTTGCTATAAAGTTTGTTTTGCGACTTTCTGCTTTCCTTCAAATCTTGGTTGCATTGGTTTTGTTTGTGCAAAATCTTTTTCATTTAACATAATCAAAACGATCTATTTTGCATTTCATAATATTCTCTCTCTTGTTTGGTCATGAGTTCTTCCAATCACTTAAATCTGACATGTATACTATTCCTTGCTCATCAATTGGACTATAGCTTTATCCTTTACATCTAAATTATGCACCCACCTTAACCTTTTCTTGGTACACAGTGTGAGGTATTGGTCTATGCCTAATTAGTATTTCTAGCATTTTCCAATTTTCCCATCAGTTTTTGTCAAATAGTGAGTTCTTATTCCAAATACTTGAGTCTTTGGATTTATCAAACACTTGGGTTACTATGGTCATTGGCTTTTATGCCTTGTTTATCAAACCTAATCCATTGATCCATTACTCTATTTCCAAACCATACTACATAATTTTTAGAATTACTTCTTTATTTTTAATTAAAATATTTTATTTTTCCAAATAAAATATCTACATATAAATATGGTTTTCAACATTCATTTTATAAGATTTTGAGTTTCATTTTTTTTCTCCCTTTCTGTTATGTCTCCTCTTCCCAAGACAATAAGAAATCTGATGTAGTTTATACATTTTCAGTCATTTTAAAAATACTTCCAATTAGTCATTTTGTGAAAGAAAATTGAGAACAATAAAAAAAAAAACATGGAAAAAAAGTGTAAATAGTACTGTTTCATTTGCATTTAATCTTCTCCATAGTTCTCTCTCTGGATACAGATGACATTTTCTAACTAAAGTCTTTTGGAATTGTCTTAGATTAATGTATTGTTGAGAAAAGCCAAGTATGTCATAGTTGTTCATCACATAATCTTGCTGATACTATATACGATGTTCTCCTGCTTCAGCTTACTTCACTCAGCATCAGTTCATGCAAGTCTTTCCAGACTTTTCTGAAATTATCTTGCACATCATTTATTTTAGAACAATACTTACTCAGCCATTCCCCAATTGATGGACATGTACTAAATTTCCAATTCCTTACCGGTACAAAAAGAACTGTAACAAACATTTTTGCACATGTGGGTCCTTTACCCTATTTTATGATCTTTTTGGGGATGCAGACCTAGTAGTAACACTCATAGATCGCACAGTTTGATAGCTCTTTGGGAATAATTTCAAATTATTCTCCAGATGCTTGCATCATTCCACAACTCCATTAACAATGCATTAGTGTCCCAGTTTTCTCATAATCTCTTCAAAATTCATCATCTTTTCCTATCATCTTGGTAAATCTGAGAGGTGCAAAGTGGTACCTCAAAGTTATCTTAATTCACATTTCTCTAATCAGTAGTGATTTAGAGCAATTCTTAGGTGAGTATAGATGGTTTTATTTTATTCTGAAAATTGTCTATAACATTTAACTATTTATCAATTAGATAATGACTTGTATTTTTATAAATTTGACTCAGTTCTCTAAGTATTTTAGAAATGAGGCCTTTATCAGAAACACTATCTGTAAAAATTGTTTCCCATTTTCTGCTTCACAACTAATTTTGGCTACAATGGTTTTGTTTGTGCAAAAACTTTTTTTTAATTTAATGTAATCAAAATTATCCCTTTTCCATTTCATAATGTTCTCTAGTTCTTCTTTAGCCATAGTTTCCTCCCTTCTCTAAAGATCTGAAAGGTAAACTAACCCTTGCTCTCCTAATTTGTTTATAGTATTACCCTTTATATCTAAATCATGAACCCATTTTCACTTTATCTTGGTATAGGTTGTGAGGTCTAGTTTCTGCCGTACTACTTTTCAGCTTTCTCAGCATTTTTGGTGCAATAATGAGTTCTTATTCCAGGCTGAGGCTTTTGTATTTATTGAACACTAGATAACTATCATCATTGACTATTATGTCTTTTGTACAAAATCTATTCCACTGCTTGATCTTAGCCAGTTCCAGATAATTTTGATGATTACCACTTTGTAATATAGTATGAGAACTGATACTGCTAGACCATCTTCCTTTGCATTTTTTTTTCATTAATTCCCTTGATATACTTGATCTTATGGTCTTCCAAATGAATTTTGTTGTAATTTTTTTCCAGATTGTGATAGAACATTTTTTGATAATTTTCTTGGTATGGCACTGAATAAGTAAATTAATTTAGGTATGAGTATCACTTTTATTATGGTAGCTTGACTTATCCAGGCACAATTGATATTTTTCCAGTTTTTTTTTTTAATCTGTCTTTATTTGCGTGAAATGTGTTTTGTAATTGTGTTCAAATAATTCCTAGGTTTGTTTTGACAAGTGGATTCCTAAGTATTTTAAATAGTTTGTAATTATTTAAGTTGAATTGCTCTTTTAATCTCTTACTGCTGGACTTTGTTGTCATAATAAAGAAATGTTGATGATTTAATGATTTTTTAATGTTTCAAGTAAGTTTTTATTTGATCCTCTGGGGTTCTATATGTATACCATTATATCATCTGCAAAGAATGATAGTTTCCCCCACTCATTTCTTATTCTAATTTCTTTATTTTTTTCTTCTTTTATTGCTTTAGCTAATATTTCTCATACTATATTGAATAATGGTAGTGATAATGGGCATTCTTACATCTCCCCTCATTTTATTGGAAAGCCTTCTAACTTATCCCCAGAATAGATAATGGTTGTTGATTGTATACTGCTTATCATTTTAAGGAATACTCCCTTTATGCCTATGCTTTTGAGGGTTTTTTTTTTTTTAATAATAATGAGTGTATTTTGTGTCAAAGCTTTTTCAGCATTTATTTAAATAATCATATGATTCCTACTGGTTTTGTTATTGATATGATCAATTTTGTTGATAGTTTTCCTAATATTGAACCAACCCTGCATTCCTAGTAAAAATTCCATCTAGTGACAGATTCTAAATCCTTATGATATATTTTATGATTGTTTTGCTAGTATTTTCTTCAAAATTTTTGCATCAATATTCATTAGGGAAATTGGGCTGTAATTTTCATTCTCTGTTTTAGCTCTTCCTGATTTAGATATTGGCACAGTATTTCTGTCATAAAAGGAATTTGGTAGGATTCCTTCACCTATTTTTCCAAATAATTTATTCAGTATTGGAATTAATTTTTCTTTAAATGTTTGATAGAATTCATTTGTGAACCCATCTGATCTTAGGGATTTTTTCCCCTAGGGAATTCATTTATGGCTTCTTCAATTTCTTTTTTCTAAGATATGGATATTTAGGCATTCTATTTCTTTATCTATGTAATTTATATTTTTGTAAATATTCACTGATTGCACTAAGATTATCAGATTTATTGGCATATGACTGGGCAAATTATTTCCAAAAGGTTGTCTCAATTATGTCTTCATTGACATAATTTTCATTTTTGACAGTGGATACTGGATTTTCTTTTTTATATCAAATTAACCAATAGCTTATCTTTTTAATTGGTTTTATCGTTAAAAACAGATTTTACATTTATTTATTAGCTATACAACACATGCACACACACAATTTTTCTTTTAATCTTACCTTTGGTTTTCAGAATTTCTGATTTGGTCTCAGTTTAAGTTGCTCTTTGTTACTTTTTTTCCCTTTTTAATTCCACTGATTTGTTCTTTTCCTATTTTGATGAATGAAGAATTTAGAGAAATAATTTCCCTCCAAGTATTACTGTGCATTCCAGAAATTTTGGTATGTTGTCTCATCTTCCCCTTTACAAATGTCAATGTTATAGCAATTAGTGTTTAAAATTGATATTGATATTACTTCATTGTCTGTGTCATCTTTTAGCAAGATGTAGTTTCCTTCTTTCTCTCTCTTAATTAGGTCAATTTTTACTTTTACTTTGTCTGAGATCAGTATTGTTACTTCCATTCCCCACTCCCATCCCTTTATCTAAGTAAGCATAATAGATTCTGCTCCAGGTCTTTAATCTCTGTGTGTGTCTCTGCTTCAGATGTGTTTGGTAAACAACATATTGTAGGATTCTGTTTTTTAATTCACTCTTCTAACCACTTTCATTTTATGGGAGAGCTTATCTTATTCACATTCACAGTTTTCATTACCATTTGTCTATTTGTCTTCATCCTATTCTCCCTCTTGTTCTTCCTCTTTCTTCTTTGATCTTTTCTTTCACCAGTGTTTTGCTTCTGTCTACTACCTCACCTGATCTACTTTCCCTTCTATTAGTCTCTATCTCACTCTTTTATTTAATCTCTTCTCCTCTTTCTTCCTTTCAGAAAAATTTCTGTATTCAACTGATTGTGTATAGTAGTTTGTATTTGAGCCGATACTGAGAGTAAGAGTCTCTCTAGTCTTCCACTGTAATGCCTTTTACATCTCTTTATTGAAATAATTTATAGCACTTTACTTCTCCTTACCTTCTGCACTCAGTGTATTTTTTATTCTCTTCCCTCATTTTTTTGTCATTACCTCATATTCCTTCTAGATGTACTATTAATGAAATAATTTTTAAGATTTACAAGTATCATTTTTCCCATGTTGGGTTGTAAACAGTTTCATTTTATTTAATTCCTTTATTTCTTTTCCTTGATCATGCTCTTTATGTTTTTCTTGGGTCTTGTTTTGGTTCTGGTCTTCTTGTTTATGAAAGTTTAAAATTCTTCTATTTATTTGAATAACCAATTGTTTTGTCCCTTGAAGTGTTACACTTAATTTCACCATGTAAGCGAACCCTTGATTGTAGTACTAGCTACTTTACTTTCTGGAATATGATGTTCCATGAACTCCATTCCTTTAGTGTATATAATCCTGATTGTGACTCTCTGATATTTGAATTTTCTGGCTACTGGTAGTATGATTTTTTTTCCCCCTTAACCTGATAGTTCTTAAATTTCACTATAATGTTCCTTAAAGTTTTTATTTTGGGATCTCTTTTCTGAGGTGATCAGTGGATTCTTTAAATGCCTTTCTCACCCTCTAGTTCCTGGACATCAGGATAGTTTTCTTTGATAACTTCTTGAAAAACATTGTCAAGGTCCTCCTTTTAGTTATGACTTTCAGGTATTTCAATGATTCTAATATTGTTTCTCCTGGATCTATTTTCCAGATCAGTTCTTTTGCTCATGAGGTATTTCACATTTTCTTCCATTTTTTTTTTTATTCTTTTAAATTCATTTGATTGATTCCTGATATCTCAATAGTCATTAGCTTTCATTTGCCCATTTCTAACTTTTAAGATATGGTTTTGTACTTTCTTTTCCATTTGTCTGATTCTACATTTTAGCAATTTTCCAAGCTCTTCTTTTTTTTTTTCTCGTAGTTTTCCTGTATCATTCTCATTGTTTTTTCCCAGTTTTTTTTCCTATCTCTTTTGTATGATTTTAAGCTCCTTTTTTGAGCCCTCTCATGTGTTGTTTCTGAACTTGAGACCACTTCCTATTAATCTTTGAGGTTTTGCCCATAGGTTTTTTGTCATGGTTGTCTTCTTTTGAATTTTTTTCTTGCTTTTCTCTGTCACCATAATAATGTTCCATGGTCAAATTCTCCTCCTCCTTTTCTCCTCCTCTTCCTCCTCCTTCTTCTTTTGCTTTGTCTTTATCTATGGGTCTCTGTCTGTCTCTATCTCTCTGTCTTTCTCCATCTATCTGTCTCCCTACCCTTTTCCATTTCTTTACCATTTGAGTTCTCTTCTCCAGGTAAAATGAATACTGTCTTAGGCTTCTTGTGACAATAGCTACAGGTTCTGGTATTGCACTGATGTTCCTTTGAGGTTCATAGGAGGCCCATATATCTTGCTGGTTGAGGGGTGGAATGGGTGGTAGATAGCACTGATTGTGGCTCTAGGTGTCCAGCAAATTATCTTTTCTAAGTTGGATATGATGATGTTATCTGCCATGTGCTGAAGCACATTAAATCAAGTTTTAGCTGCCCATTGAAGGATGCTTATTTGCCCAGGGCTATGTTGAGACAGTTGAAGGTCTGGTTGCTGGACCATGACTACAGTGAAACATGATATTGTGGAGGTGGAATCAATGCTGGCATTCACCTATGCCACCAAAATTAGGCTCAAGATCTTGGGCTAATGTACTGAGGTTCAGCTTGCTGGTGGCTTACTGGAGAGTTTCCTGTTTCAGACTATGCTTTGCTTCCCCTTTCCAAAGTGAGATAGACTCTTGTTTTGGGATGCCATATTATGGCTACCCAGAGGTGAACATGAGAGGGTTACAACAATTCACTGCTTACTCATTTTGGATTCCAAAAGTTACAATCCAAGAACAATAATTTTAAAAGAAAAATACAGAACTTTTTAGAGAAGGCATTCCAAGAATCTTAGCTAATAAAGTTTTAAATTACCCTAAATTTTTAAAATCTTTAATAGTAAAAAATGCAGAAAGACTTTTGAGAAGCATTGCATTTTTAAAAAATATTTTTAATACGAAAGCAGTATGAAATAAAGATTGAAGGATTCATACAGAATTCTCTTTTTGTATTGTCTTGTGTGCATGAGAATTTTTTGTTGATATTTAAATTCAGAATAGAAAAATATATAAAAACTTTCTATTTTGATTATTTTTTTTTCTCTAGAGCATCTTTAACTGATGTCATCACTATAACTTTGAGCAATTGGGGAGAAAAAAATCTGTCGTTCACGTGGCCATCCAGGATTGGAGAAAGTAAGGAAGCTCTGTCCACTCTTGGGTTGGTGGTGCAAACTAGAGACAAGAATCCAAAACACTGGGGAAGTTGAAAAACTAGGAAAGAAGGAGAGATCTGAAGTAGAGAAGAGTTATGGGATAGAAGAAGAGAACCAGATATTAAATGATGAAAGAGAAAATTGATCAGGATATCTATAGATTGTGGTAATCAAGATGAAGATAATAGGCTCCATTTATACTGTGCTTTAAACTTTGTAAAGAGCTTTATAAATGTGATATCATTTTAGAGATTCTGGAAATGGATAAGGTGGAACCAACTTTAAAGAAAGAGAGATGAAAAGGTTGCTGAATTAGGATGGCAAAGGGAGAGTATAAAATTGGAAAGCAAAGAGTATATGCCAACTTCTCTCCCTGGCAATATGTGTCAGGAAGCATGCGTGAAGGGGCCTACCAGCTTTCAGAGAGGGCATTAAAATTGGATTTGGAAGCAGGAAGATCTGAATTCAAATATTATCATCTAATATATTTTATAACTTTGTGACTTTGGACTAAACCTTTCTCAATTTCAGTGTCTTCACCTACAAAATGAAGGGGAATTTGGCTTAATGGTCTCTAATGACCCTTCTAGCTCTTAATCTGTGATACAGTTTTCAGTGAACATAAGAAAATATAAGGTTATGAGAGAAGGATGTTTAACAATATAAAATAAAAGTTAGGAGAGAAGACAAAGTCATCTGTCCCATTTTCAGGAAGGAAACCCACCTACAGCACACAGAGACTAGCCTAACATCCTTTAACTAATCAGTGACAGTGTTGTGATTTGTAATCCCATCTTCTGATTCTAAATATGCTCATCTTTCTGCTTTATTATGGTAGAAATGAATTACAAAAGGGTCATTAGGAATGTAGGACAAAGAAGAATGGGGACTAGAGAAGAATAGGACTTACTATAGATGATAGGGGTGTGATCTTATAGGATCAATAAGTATTAACTTTGCCTCTATTCCCCAAAACTATTTTGAAATTGATGTTGATCCCCAGGCCAGTTGGAAAGTTTGCATGTATGATAATTGTCTGAATCTCAGCAGGAAGATAGTTTAGTATTGAAACAACAGATTTCTGGGTGGTTACAATTTTGGAGACTGCAGGGGGGGCAGAAGAGGAAGTCAGACATAGTATATTCTAGCTATCTTATGAGTCCTGAGGATGAAAGCTAGAAGAATGCTGATTAGATATAGTAATTCTGGCCCTCAGAATGTTACCGACTAAGGCACAGCTTTAGCTGCTTCATAATAATTGACATTTCCATCTGCCTGAGTTATTGTCATGAGCTTTGAGTACATTTCCTTTCAATGCTATTTTTTTTTTATTCCAATCTACTCTCCCTGTAGCTAACCTTCCTTATGAAGAGATGTAGATCTCCTGTGGATACTTATTGCATTCAAGGTCAATGTCTTATATTATTCCATTCCACAGACATAAAGTTTCTACTAAACTAGATGCCTCTCTGTCCATGGAGCATGCTTTACACTTGCTTATCCTTTATGTGAAAAATAAACAACTGTGTCCATATTGCTCATAATTTACACAGAGCTTTTCACTCAATTTAACAGTGAAATAAAATGACACTTACTTTATCCAAATGTGGTGTGACTTGATGGAGAATTCCAGAGTCCATGAAAACCAGTGGTCAGATTGCCACCTTTATAATATAATATAGTATCGTCATGAATGCAACACAGGTTCATATATTCATAAAATACAAATTTACTTTTATCATTGATTCTTGTTCATAGAAATATTGAATAATTCATTTGCAAATTTCTATTATTGCAGTTTATTAAACAAGCACCGTAAGTTTATGCCATGTGGAGGGAATTGTTCTCAGAGTTTAAACTTGTATTTCTCAACACCATGTTTTTATGTTTACAGCTTTCATGTTGCTTAGTTTCAATTTCCCATTTATTTTTATAATAACATATTTATAGTAGTAAGTGGGAATTAAATAGGCCAGATGGCTCAATGAACAAAGCAGCAGAATGGAACTCAGTGGCTTTAAGTACGCAACTCTGTTTCTTATATTTACTGAGAACTAGCAGAATAGGTGCTATCTTAGCTTGTATCAGGAGCTCTTTTCACCTCTCTCTCTCTTTTCACATTCTGTGATCTTATCAGCTTCCATCAACTTAATGATCATAACTATTATTATATTGATTATTAATTATTATTGATTTCCAGATTTATACTTCCAGAACTAATTTTTTTCCTTTAGTTCATTCCCATTTCACCAAGTTGGATATAAGCATCTCAAATTCAACATGTCTAAACAGTGCTTAGTATTTTTTTTTCTAAATCCTTCATTCTTCCACTCTCCCTTCTATCTGACATCAAAATACTTGCCGGGTCTTATGGATCATTTCCTGCCAAATATTTCTTAATTTATCTTTTTCTTTCTATTCACCTGGATAGTTCAATCCCTCACAATTTCTTGCCACTAAGATTTCTTCTTCTTCTTTTTTTTTTCAGTTATACATGTACATTCTTTTTTTTTTTTTAACATATTCTCATATGAATCATGTTGGAGATCAAAACAAAACAGAAAAAACTAGAAGAGAAAAAAAAATGAAGAAAAAGCAAAAAACAAAGTGAACATAGCATGTGTTGATTTATATTGTCTCTATAGTTTTCTTTGTATGTGGATGGTGTTTTCCATCCAGAATATATTGCGGTTGACTTGGATCTTTGAACTGTTAAGAAGAAGCAAAGTTTGTGACAGTTGATCATCACATAATCTTGCTTTCCTGGTTCTGCTCACTTCATTCAACATCAGTTCGCGTAAGTCTTTCCAAGCTTTTCTGAAACAAGCCTGCTCATCATTTCTTATAAAACAACAGCATTCCATTGCATACATATAAAATAACTTATTCAGCCATATATCAATTGGTGGGCATCTACTCATTTTCCAGTTCTTTGCCACTACAAAAAGAGTTGCTACAAACATTTTTGTACATACGGGTTTTTTCCCTCTCTTTTATAATTTCTTTGGGATACAGACAAAGTACTGGCTAGAACAAAAGATAGGCCCAGTTTGATAGTTCTTTGAGCAAAGTTCCAAATTGCTCCCCAGAATAGTTGGACCATTTCACAACTCTAACCACAATGCCTTAGTGTCCCAGTTTTCCCACATCTCCTTACACTTTTATTGTTATCACTTCTTGTCATCTCAGCCAGTCTCAGAATTATTTTAATTTGTATTTCTCTAATCAATATTGATTTAAAGTATTTTTCATATAACAAGGCTAGTTTTAATTTCTTCATCTGAAAATTGTTTAAATCCTTTGATCATTTATCAATTGAAGAATGACTTGTATTTAGAAATGAGGCTTTTGTCAGAAACACTGGCTGTAAATTTTCCCCCCAACTTCCTGCTTTCCTTCTAATTTTGGCTGTGTTCGTTTTGTTTTTGCAAAACTTTTTAATTGAATGCTATCATAGTTGTACATTTTCCATTTCAAAATATTTTCTAGTTCTTCTCTGGCATAAATTTTCCCCTTCTCCAAAGTTGTTAACTATCTCTTGATTTCCTAATTTGCTAATAGTATCACCCATTATGTCTAAATGATGTAACCAACCATTTTGACATTATTTTAAAATGCGTAGGTAACATGTAGGTCAATGCTGACATTCTGACATATAATTTTCCAGTTTTCTTAGCAATTTTTGTCAAATGGTGAGTTCTTATCGCAGAAGGTGGAGTTTGGGGATTCATCGAACACTAGATTATTATAGTCACTGACTATTGCATCATATGTATCTAACTTATTCCACTGATCCACCACTCTATTCCTTAACTAGTACCATATGGTTTTGATGACTGCTGCTTTATAATATAGTTTTAGGTCTGGTACTGCTAAGCCACCATCATTTGTATTTTTTCATTAATTCTTTTCATATTCATGACCTTTTGTTTTTCCAGATAAGTGTTATGTTTTTTTCTAGCTCTATAAAATAATTTTTGGGATTTTGGGATTTGGGCAAATGAGATATTAATTGTAATGTATTTAAAATAATGCACTGGCACATAGTCTAGTTAAATCTAGACTGATTTAGGTAGAATTGTCATTTTTATTATATTAGCTCAGCCTACTCATAAGCAATTGATTTATTTCCAATTGTTTGGATCTGATTTCATTTGTGTGAGAAGTGTTTTGTAATTGTATTCATATAGTTCTTTTTGTCTTGGTAGGTAGACTCCCAAGTATTTTATTTTGTCTACAGTAACTTTAAATGTAATTTCTCTATTTCTTGCTGACAGGTTTTGGCAGTAACATATAGAAATGCTAATGATTTCTGTGGGTTTAAATTATATTCTGCAACTTTACTAAAGCTGTTAATTGTTTTAAGAAGGTTTTTGGATAATTGTTTAGGATTCTTAAAATATATCATCATATCATTGCAAAGAGTGATAGTTTTATCTCTTCATTGTCAACTCCAATTCCTTTGTATCTTATTGGGAATACTTCTAGCTAGGCTGTTATGAGGAAAATGCTTTCAAATATAAAATATTGTAGAAATGTGAATAATAAGTCATTTGTTAGCCATTAGTTTGAAATTTAACTGATCATGTTAAAAGTATGCTCTTTTGTTTTGTAGCTTATTTTAAAAATATATGCAAAGATAATTTTCACACTTGTGAAACCTTTGTAATGCTGGAGAAACAGAGGCAAAATAGAGATTAGAGAATATTTAATATTTTATTTAAAAGGGAGAGATATACTGGGACCAAATGGATCCATGGTTTGGTCCCAGGGCTAAATGAGACTATTGTCTCCAAGAATCCAGCAAACAATATGAGTGCTTAATGACATATATACATGTGGCTCAGACACGGGGGGTAGACCAAGGGGGTTGCGATTCAGGGTGCTGAGAGCAGGAACGGGACTCTGACGAGGTGGGGTGAGCCACTGGAGATGGGAATGACATAATGGGGGAGGGAGGCATCCCGGAGATGGGGAGAGGCATCTTGAGAAGACAGTATCTGACATTCCTATAATTTAGGATGGGGAGAGGCATTCTGATATTCTAAAATATAAGAACTTTTATCCTCATCAAATATACTGATTAAGAGGTAGGTGTGATTTTGCAGAATTCAGCAGAAGATAGATAAAGCATTATACTTGGATATTCATGAAAACATGAATTCAAATCTGCTCTCATACACTTACTAGTTTACTTAGATACTTACTAAACTGAGCAAGTCATTTTACATCAGTTTCCTCATCTGTAAAATAGGGTTAATGATAATAACTCATTTTCCAGAGTGTTTTGCAGAGCAAATGAGATATTAATTGTAATGTATTTAAAATAATGCACTGGCACATAGTAAGTTAGTACTCTAAAAAGGTTAGCTATTGTCATGTAGGATGGTAATGGATATATGGATATAAATTCTGGTGACCTATTCTTAAGATTACCAGAATAGGAAAAAAAGGCACTTTCCCAGCATAAATTTTGTTTTATACAACAAAATAATTTAATCAGCTACTGAAAAAATCCTTACAAACCATAGTTATAGCTATGGGTAACAGAGACTATTAAAAGCCCCTAAGGGGAAAAAAGAAAGAAATCTTCAATATAATTGTTTTATGTGAAGAGAGCAAAAGAAGACAAAAAAAGGAAGGGAAAAGAGGAAAATAGACATTCATTAATATTATATAATTTCTCTTCTCAGAGATATCCATGAAGTCCTAAGTGGTCTGCAGTATGTCCTATGTACCTAGACACATTATTCATATTTTACCAGATTCTTGAGTTTTTTTTCTTTTTTAAATTTATTTTTAATGCCCATAGCTTTATGAATCATGCTGGGAGAGGGAAATCAGAACAAAAGAAAAAACCATGGGAGAGATTAAAAAAAACACAGAAAAAAGAAGTGAATATAACATGTGTTTATTTATATTCACTCTCCTTAGTTCTTTCTCTGGATGCAGATGGCATTTTCTGTCCAAAGTCTATTGGGATTGCTTTGGATCACTGACCCACTGAGAAGAACCAAATCTTTCATAGTTGATCATCACACATTCTTACTGTTATTGTGTACAATGTATTCCTGGTTCTGCTTGTTTCACTCAGCATTAGTTTTGGTAAATCTTCCCAGGGCTTTCTAAAAATCAATTTGTTCATCTTTTTTTTATAGAATAATTATATCCCATTATTTTTATATGCCATAACTTGTTCAGCCACCCCCAATTGATAGTCATCTACTTATTTTCCAGTTCTTTGCCATCACAAAAAGAGCTGGTACAAACATTTTTGCATGTCTGGATCCTTTTCCATCCTTTATGATTTCATTGGAATGCAGACCCAGTAATGGCACTGCTGAGTCATAAGAGTTCTTAAGTTAGGGAAACATTCTTTTGAGAAATTAACCATGTGAGCTGGGAGAAGACAAAGTATGGTCATGTCTACTCTTATGCTTCTTTTGCAGACATCATGAAATGGGCATATTGTCCTCCTGCCTCTGAATGCTGGAGCAACAAAGATAAATCAAATGGGGAACAGGAATATAGTGCTAACCAGGGTAGAAGTAAAGAAATAATAAAATATAAATGAACCAGCTGAAGAAAAAAGATAAGTGAAAGTGAGAAAAAATTCATTGGAATATACTGGCCCCTGAACTGGAAGCAGGGAGCAAATTAAAAAAAAAAAATAGCTACAACTCATGTCACAATCTGATGTAGATTGCTTCATTGTCTATTTGCATATCAATGTAAACAAAAAATTAAATTTCTATTCAAAATAAATTTTAATCTAAACCTATGATTTTTTTTTTTCTGTTTGAAATAAAGAAAGCAGAAGTCAAGAGATGACAAGAAAAGATTTTTTGGGGGCCTAGTGAAGGATAGGTGCAATTAGTTGATTAAAGATAGTTTTTCAATTTTGCTAATTTCTTGGAATATTATAGAGAATAACATAGACAGACATTTCACCTATAGATATAATGTAGGGAAATGAGCCTGTGAGTAGAATTTTTACAGCATCATGATTATACCTTACTGTAGCTTTATGCCACTGGCACCTAGCCATGTGCTATGTTAGACAACTTTTAAAATGATATAGTTCTTATTCTAGGAGGGAATTCCATTATTAATGCAAACTTCAGAGTTAAAAATATTTATTTAGAAACAAAGTGCTGATTCTTTGCAGAGATGTAGAACTATGTGTTTAGAACATTGTATATATTGTCAGATTTGCTTTATATTTTGGCTGGATTTTACAATACTTCCTTTTCAAATCCCCTTTAAATTCTGTTACATAATATAATTCATTGGTTAAAGAAAAAGTCTGACATATTTAGAAATTGCTATTGTTCTGTAGTTTTATTTCTGATGCTTCATGATCTCATTTGAGTTTTTAGTGCATTTTAAAGTGGTTCACCATTTCTTTCAATAGCTCACTTTATAGATGAGAAAAAATAAGCAAACAGTGATAAATGTTTTGCTTAGTGTCACACGCTAGTGAGTGAAACAAGATTTGGACTCAATTCTTCTCTTTTTGAGTCCCATACACTAATCTACTATACCACCTAGCTACATCTATTTAGAAATTAAGATAAAGCAAAAACATAAGATATCATAAATTTAAACAAAAAAAATAGTGAACACTCAATACTAAAAGTTTTGGACAGGCCCAAGGAAGTTATAGATTCTTTCCCCCTCTCCCATCATTAACCACTTAATAATATCTTACTTTGTCAACTACATGTAAAGATAGTTTTTAACATTCACTTTTATATTATTTGTAGTTACAATTTTAACTCTTTCTCTCCTCTTTCTTTCCCCAAATAGCAAGCAAGTTTATAAAGATTATACATGTACAATCATATTAATCATATTTTCACAATAGTCATATTATGAAAGAAGAATCAGAACAAAAGAAAGAAAATGAGAAGGAAAAAAAATAAGAAAAACAAAAAAAGTAAAAATGGTGTACTTCAGTCTGCACTTAGATTCAATAGTTCTTTCAGTTATGGATAGTATTTTCCATGATATCTTGGATCATTTATTGCTGGGGCAGCTCCATGACATAGTGGATAGAGCACCAGCCCTGAAGTCAGGAGGACCTGAGTTCAAATCTGCCTTCAGGCACTTAATTCTTCCTAGCTGTGTGACCCCAGGGAAATAAATCACTTAATCCCAATTGCCTCAGCAAAAAAAAAAAAAAAAAAAAATCATTTATTGCTGAGAAGAGTTAAATCTATTATAATTGATAATCATACAGTGTTACTATTAGTAAATACAATGTTCTCCTGGTTCTCCTGATTCTTATTTTTTAATACCACTCTCTGATTTGTCAGAAAATGTGAACAGTTTATGTCTTTAAGTATCACTTACACAATTTTTTCTATTAGTTCTCTGGCATAGTACACTGAGATGACTAAATGTAAGAAATTATTAGAATTTAGGTTTGATTCAGCCAATGAAATGTACTTCCTTTGTAGGAACTTTATTATATATTTATTTATTTTGTTTTGTAGGTATTATGGAAATAATGTTGAACAGCACACATTAGGTAAATATGCTGTGGGTTTTGAGATCTCTGAAGTGTTAATAACAGAATGTCGTTTTTTTTTTTTTAATCCCCTTAATAAAGCTTGCTTTTCTTTTCCAAAAGCATTCTCTAAGCAATATAATGAGAAAGAGCCATGAATAATCCTTTCTTAAATGCCTACTATGTAATAGACAATGTGCTAAGTAGTGGAGTTACAAAACAAAACAAAACAAAAAAGGCAAAAGCCTGTCCCTATCCTCAAGGAGTTTGCAATCTAATAAGAAACACAAATTACATACACATTGCAAACAAATTACATACACATACACGTGCATCTATATAACTATAAATATATATATTATCATATAAGATAAAAAGAAAAAATGATAGACAACACTAGAATGAACTATGATGTAACATCTTTCAACAACAAGAGACAACTGGGAACTTTATATCACTTCCCTACACTGTGCAGTTCATATGTAAAATGATTGGTATCTTTTTAAGGAAATGAAGCCTGAAGATTTTTCTGAAAACAACAATTTAAAAATCTTGTTTTTGAAAGGAAAGTTAGTGTTCTCTTTTAAAAACTCCTACCAAACAGCTCTGTTTACAAACTGGCATTATCACAGCTTATTATCTCAAATGCTGATTGAAATGCTATGATTTTCTTTGTGGGCCTAGAATAGAAATGTAGGCGGTGGATGAAATAATACTCAAGAAAGAGTTCATGTAAAGAGAAATGTGTGTTCTCTGTAGAATACAAGAGCTTCTCATATAAGACTGGCACTAAGTTTATAGGTTTAGAATTTGAAGGAATCTTGGAGACCATTTAATCCTACTTCCTTAATTTTACAAGTAATGAAATTGAGGAACAAAGAGATTAAGTTGACTTACCCAGGATCATGAAAGTAGTAGATAGAATTTGAACCCACGTCCTTTGATTACAGAATCAATATTTTCCCTACATTGAGAGGCCTTGATATCACTGCTTCTGCTTCAGTGATTCAGCAAAAATCGAACTGACAAAAATTACAATAGGGCAATTCTTTTTCCTCTTTAGATATGATAGTCCTATTTGGATGATGTCATTTGGGATCTCTTGGACTAAACTCCTACATTGGTATTTAATAATAATTTTAAACTGTTTCCACTCATTCCCAAATGACGAGTTGTTTTAATTACAAGTTAAAATGTTTGCTCTATAGTCTTCTTGTTGTATTTTGATCTAGAATTGTGATTTTCTTCTTTGAAGAAACTTAGTGAGGAAACTTCCTTCTTCCATATGTTAATGAACACTTACTTCATAATTTATAGTCTTAAAAAGTTACCTGGGACATTGAAAACTAAAGTGACTTGTCAAGAACCATTCTGGTAGTACTAACCAGAGAGGTGTGAACTCAGATCATTCAAACTTTCCATAAGTATTTGTAAATCTAGGCATAGGAATACAAGGACAAAAGAAAAAAAAAAAAAAAAAAGAAAAGAAAAAGAAAAAAAATCAACCTTGTCACCCCAAAGAACTTAACCTATCAGTATAGTGCACACTCATCTACCTATATACAAAATGAATATAAGCAGAATGGACACATATTTCTCTCTCTTTCTCTCTCTCTCTCTCTCTCTCCATATATGTTTGCATACACAAATAAGTATGTTCTATATTATGCACATACATATATGTATGTATACACACATATGCCAATTAAATACAAAGTAATTCATGAGAAAGATGAAGAAAGACTTCTCTAGGAGGTAATACATAACCTATGTTTATAGGTTTTAGAAAACCTATGTTTCCTAAAATTAGGACTTTTAGGAGGCAAAAGTGAGGAGGAAGTGAATTACAGATATAAAAGTTAAACAATGCAAAAACATAAGAGATTAAAGAATTATGTAAGAGGAATAGAGAAAAGACTTGCTTTGCTAGACTAAAGAGTAAGGAAAGGGGAATGATATGTAATGAGTCTGAGGACCTTGGTAAGGAAAAGGTTGTGAAGGTCTTTAAAATTAAACAGAGGAATTAATATTCTATCCTGAGAGAACTGATGAAATCCTTTGAGTATAAGAGTTAATTTTTGTACCTGTATGGAGGATAGGTTGAAAGGACATAGAAAGTGAAAAAAATCATCTTGGAGGTCATTGCAAAATAGTGGAACTAAGATGATGATTAATTGTGTGAGTATAGAAGGGGTTGACTGCAAGAGATGTTGTTGAAAGAAGAAATGGCTAACTGTGGCAATTTCCTGGATAAATGCAGTTATGGAAAAGTAAGGATTCAAGAATAATGCTATTATTGTGAACCTGAGAGATTGGAAGAAAGGCAGTACTTTCCATTTCCCCATACTGCCTTGTTTAGGAATCAAACTCCATAGAATGAAAACAACTACATTCATATTTCTTTTATATTCTTACTTTAAATTCTATATAATTGTCATATTTAATTTAAAGATCAAATTGCATTGTGATTAATAACAACTACAGAATAGTCATATTTATTAGAGTAGAAAATTGTCCTAAAGCTTTTGATGGAAGTTTTGTAATTATATCTTCTAACACTTATGAAATTCTTTCAATCATGGTAATAGTGTTATCTGGGGAAATAGCTATCACAAGTAACTTGTAAATAATTAGAGGTGTAGGGGTGACATGTTTTCCTGTCTATTTCTCTTTAAAGATGGTGATTTATTCTAATTCTACGTGACTGGAAGAGGAAAATTTTGTAGCACACAGACTTTGGGAGCAGTAAGTACTTAGACACACTTATCACCACACTTTGTTTTGGAGATAATGAGAACATTGCAAGCTGTTTGGGGCTTTTGTCTAAAAATTCCCACCAGAGGCTCTTTCAAAGTCACTCTGGCTTTCTCTGCCTGATTCCTGTGGAGTTCAAGTCTGGTTTTGCTGTAGCTGTCAGCTGTTTCTCATGCTTGTTGGGGCTTGTATGTGCTATCCGTGGGAACTTAGCCAGCGTTTTGAGAAATAAGACTGACTTTAGGTGTTCTCCCTTGGGGCCATAATTTTGATCAGCTTGTCAACCCAGAGATTCATCTTTTTGAAATTCAGCACATAGTGACATATGTTAACTTGCCTCACCCCAACTTGAGCAGAAGTGAAATAGAACTAATAGTAAGCATACGCTAATGAATAGAAAAAAACAAACAATGCCCCCTCCCCCACAAAAAATGATAGTAAAAGATAGTTAAATGTATTGGATCAGATAGTATGTCTTTGGAATTTTCAACAAGCTAATAATGGGCTATAGAGAAGAATCTAATTGATTGTTTTGATTAGGGTGACAAAGTTGATTGTTTATTCTCTAGTGACTATAAAATATTAATTTAAACAAGATGCTCCTTTATTCCTTTGCATATTTTTCTTCTGTACTGATACAAACATCATGAAGACTAGAATAAGAAATAAATTATGAGGAAAAAGGGTTACCCCAGAAGATTTCTGTTTTCTTTTGCAACATGGGTAATTACTTACTTTAACATAGTTTATGATTTGATCATCATAACCAATGTTTTCATCAACATTTCAAAAAAAACAAAGAAATCTAGAACTACTATTTATTTACTGTGTGTCCTTGGACAAATTACATAATATCTCTGGGCTGCAGTTTCCTAATTATAAACTGAGGATAGATCACTAAGATGCCTTTAGTCTTAATTCAATGATAATATTAATATAAATAGCTAGTTACTATCTGATAATATCAGTGATGGTGGAAAGAAAGGTCATATAGGATATACACAATCACATGCATACATCTCTAAACATATATGTATATATAATTAAAAACACATTTGGATATGTATATATATGTGTATATCTGCATATATGTATAGCTTTTAAATGGACAAAAAACTACACAGAATCTTAAATAGAGTCCCAGAATACACAGAATCCCATAGCAATGAACAGGGACTGATGACTGGAGAAATTCTTTGATTGGAACACTGAAATCTGTTTGATTTTTGAGTACAAATACAGAAAGGGAAATGAAAGCCAGTAATAAGAACTCAGGAAGTTAAGGTCAAAGCTAAGAAGCATCTATTTTATTACCTTATCCATGAGTTTGGGATGGGGTGGAATCTTGTCTTTGCACATGGTGCTGTCATAAAATAAGTTTTAAAATATAAATAAACAGAAAGCACTAAACATAATGAGAAATGTTATGGGTCAGGAGATGCTCAAAAAGTAATCCCAGAAGAAAAGAGTAACTCCACAATGAAATCAAGGTCTTTGGATGGTGGGGAGTGAAATAGCTTGAAAACAAATATTATGAAAGTATCTGAAAGAAATTACACAAGAGATTAAAAAAAAATAAGATCCCTAATGGAAAAAAATGGAAAGGAAATAGTTTATAACCTTATCCAAATAGTATATTTCTTAAACATTAGAATAGATCCAAAAGAATTAAATAATTATGTGAGATAACAAGAACTATAGAAACAAAATCAAAATATTGAAACTGTAGAAGAGTATGGCAACTGTCAAAAACAACTAACATTGGTAATTTAAGAATCATTTGACTCCTTAAAAATCATGAGCAAAAAGAAACTACCATCTCATATTCATCTGTGATAAGCTTTTGGGAAGATATAGATAAAGTGTTCACAGTTTACCCAGGTGTTTATGGGTAACAATATGAATCGATGAAAGAAATATCTTACATTGAAGAAATTCTAGACTAATTGGTATATTTTTCATAACTTACTTTCTCCTGACATCAAGAGAGAAGGACTACTATTGCTCTAAACTTAAATCTAATTATACAATATGAAAATATCTCCCCAGATCACTCATTCTATTAACATTTATATTATCTATCTGTAAAACTTAGGCTGAAATAGTCTTAAAACCTGAAGGAAATGTCATATTATTTTGTATCTTCTGAATACTACAAGAATTTTTCTTTAATATGCAGCTCGGTAACAGCATAATTGATAATAATGTGATAAGCAGCAAGCCATCATCGATTTGCTTGGATATAATCCTTTGGATCCTGTTGCATTTCTTTCCCTTAGAAACTTTAAGAAGGGATGAATAGATCTTGGAAAGAAAACTGTGTCGGATGAAAATTAGCCAAAGAGAATGCACATTTGGATTAGGTTTCATGTTCAAATTGCCATTTTGATTAATCCTTTTGAAAGTACAACTGGTAGATCCTGAGGCCCTGGAAAGTTTGCTTTATCTATGTTCTAGAGGTATTGCTAAATGACATCTCTGATTTTTGATCAAAAATGTTTTCTGGAAAATTTGATTCCAAGATTATTCTAAAAAGAGTCTAAAAATGATGGAAGGGAAGAAAAAAGAAAAAAAAAACAGAGAAGGATAATAAAAGATGGGGAGAAAAAAGAATGGAAAAAAGAAGAGAGAAAACAGTGAGACAGAATAAAATCACATCCATTCTTATTTGGAAATAGCCTATTTAATTTTTTATAGAGTAAAATCATCAGTTTTTAAATTTCATCATCTTCTCTACTTTCTTTTGTTTTTCTTTTTTTAATTCTAACCTCGTGTTTAATGGATTTTGGGGAAAGAGAGACAAGGGAAATGAGGAAACAGGATGATACTTTGAAAGACCCCAGAATCTGGAGAAAATCACTCAAATCCTAGCTCTGCTTGTGGGATTCAATTACTTTGATCTTCAGTTCCCTCAGATATAAAAAAGAGAGTTAGATATGATGATTTTTTGAGGTTCCTTCAGCTTGTAATGCTATATGAATTATTTGGGGCCAAAAAAAAAAGCATTTTATTTTTTTTTTTAAACTTTGTGGTAGTAACAGGTGTGTGTGTGTGTGTGTGTGTGTGTTGTGTGTGTGTGTGTGTGTGTGAATGTGGATGTGTATTGACTTCAGGCAGGCTCAGAACTGACCTTGATCTGAGAATCCCAACTGAGTTATTTTCTGTCAGGACTGATTAGTCCATAGCTTACAGAAGATTTGGCTCATGTATTGGAAGTTACTGTTTCCAATAAATAGTTCAAGGATCTTCTTTTAGGCAAGAGATATAAACCTCTTTTGAACATTATCAACTTAATACATTTCATTTAATCCATATATACAAAGTAAACATTTTCCTAATCACAATGCTTTTGTGACTGATAAAGGTCACAGTCTAGATCACTTACTAATTGAGTCCTATTTATATTCAATCCCTATGTATCTTTTTAAACAAAAAACAATTAGATAAATGAGCAGAAACCCAGCGATCTGGGCTCTGTATCAAGGTGCACATCATGCTTTCTACCCATGTTACCACTAAAGCTTGTGTGTGGAAGTAAAGAGCTGAGGAGAATCATACTTGCATGTATGTGTATAATAAACTGCTTGATTTAAGCTCCTTCAGCATTTGTATTCCTTTTTTTTTTTTTTATGCCACACTCAAAATCTCTTCCATTCTTCTAACTTTTTTTATTCTATAATATGTGCAGCATAGTCCAGAGGTCTTAATGAAATTTTAATCTCTTGAAGTCTAAAACTAAATTAAGATTATAATAAGTATGTAAAAGTTGTAGTTTGTAAAAAGCATACTTCAGTACTAGAAATATAACAGGGACTGTTGCTATAAAAAAGTCAAATGCTACAAGGATCTCAATTTAAACCCATTTTGAAGGATCAGTTTCAACTAAAGCAGAAAGGAACAGAAAGTGCTGTCAAAAATAAAAATAAAAAAACAAACAAAAATATAGATTGACAAAGTATCATTACCATGAAACAAAATAATCCTCACAAGAAAAAAAACCAAAAAAAAAAAACAAGAACCTACAGAGGCTAACAGTGGTTTCTGAGCTGATTTTTTTTTTTTGTGTGTGTGTGTGTGTGACATGGCTTCTTGAGATTGGAAGAACACTGAGAAGAAGGTGTGTGTGTGTGTGTGTGTGTGTGTGTGTGTGTGTGTGTATGTGTGTGTGTGTGTGTATTTAATAATAGCTTTCTTATTTTCAAAATACATGCAGATAGTTTTCAATATTCAACCTTGCAATTTTTCTCCCTCTTCCCTCTACTCCCTCCCCCAGAGAGCAAGCAATACAATATGTTAAATGTGTGCAATTCTTCTATACATATTTCCACATCTATCATGTTGCACAAGAAAAATCAGATCAAAAAAGGGAAAAATTAAAAAAAAGAAATAAAGCAAATAACAAAAAAGATGAAAATACTATATTGTGATCCACATTCAGACCACATAGTTATCTCTCTGGATGCAGATGTCTCTCTCCATCAAAAGTCTATTGGTATTTGCTTGAATCACCTTATTATTGAAAAAAGCCAAGTCTATCAGAATTGATCATCACATAATCTTCTTGTTGCTGTATAAAATATTCTCTTGGTTCTATTCATTTCACTTAGCATCAGTTCATGTAAATCTCTCCAGGACTTTCTGAAATCATCCTGCTCATCATTTAGAAGAACATTTAAAAAGAAAAACAAGTGTCAAGCATTATTATGAATAAAAGACATTTGTTAAGGGCAAAGTTTTGAGGACTAAATATCTGGGAAATTTTTTGGGAAATTTTTGGGATTTGGGAAAATTTTTACTAAAACAACCAAAAAAGGCAAACAAAACAAAACTCAGTTTTTTTTTGTTTTTTTTTTGTCTAAAGGAGTGTGCTTTATAATAAAGGAGACAATGTGTGAATAATAAGGTACATATAAGAATATAAGATATTGAGTAGATGAAGATAGACTGAAAAGTAAATACATTAGAAACTAAGGTGATAAGGAAAGGCCTACAGGGGAGGCAGCTAGGTGACTCAGTGGATAGAGAACCAGCCCTGAAGTCAGGTGGACCTGACCTCAGACAATTAACACTTCCTAGCTATGTGACCCTGGGCAAGTCCCTTAATGTTAACTGCTTCAGGAAAAAAAAAAAATTCTCCTACTAAAGTGGGGATTTGAGTTGAGGCCTAAAAGAATAGGAGGAAAACTGCAGGAAGGGGGTAAGTATTCAAGACTTAAAAGCACAGAGATGGAATGACTTATTGGAAGTAATGCAAGTAGGCCTGTATAGTGAGATGTTAGAGTGTGAGGAAGGGATTAAAGAATAACATATATAGAAAGTTAAGAACTTCTTAGGATGTTAAAATGTAAAAAAAAAAGTACAATAATGTTATCATGTAAATTTCTACCCTCCCCCCCAAAAAAAACCCTTTTAAATCAAGATTCTGGCTAATTTTTTTTCTTACAGACATAGGACTTAATTTCTCTTCTGCTGATGCATCTCTTGTTCATTTTCTTTTTTATCTGATGATTATATTTCTATATTTAATTTTTATCTCAAAATTATCTAATGATCATTAAAGTCTTTCAGCAAAATTTTGTCTTCAATTCTTGATAACAATCTTGGGGGTATACTGCTTAGTTATTTCCTTTTTTTTTTTTTTTTTTTTTTTAGCTTCCCATAGAAGTTGGGATTTTTAATTGGATCTTTTTTATTTAATTTTTTAATAACTTTTTATTGATAGAACGCATGCCAGGGTAATTTTTTACAGCATTATCCCTTGCATTCACTTCTGTTCCGATTTTTCCCCTCCCTCCCTCCACCCCTTCCCCCAAATGGCAAGAGTCATTTACATGTTGAATGGGTTGCAGTATATTCTAGATACAATATATGTGTGCAGAACTGAAAAGGTTTCTTGTTGCACAGGGAGAATTGAATTCAGAAGGTATAAATAACCCGGGAAGAAAAACAAAAATGCAAGCAGTTTATATTCATTTCCCAGTGTTCTTTCTCTGGGTGTAGCTGCTTCTGTCCATCTTTGATCAATTAAGGCTCTCTTTATCAAAGAGGTCCACTTCCATCAGAATACATCCTCAAACAGTATCATTGTTGAGGTATATAATGATCTCCTGGTTCTGCTCATTTCACTCAGCATCAGTTCATGTAAGTCTCGCCAGTCCTCTCTGTATTCATCCTGCTGGTCATTCCTTACACAACAATAATATTCCATAACGTTCATATACCACAATTTACTCAACCATTCTCCAATTGATGGACATCTTTTCATTTTCCAGCTTCTAGCCACTACAAACAGGGCTGCCACAAACATTTTGGCACATACAGGTCCCTTTCCTTTCTTTAGTATCTCTTTGGGGTATAAGCCCAGTAGAAACACTGCTGGATCAAAGGGTATGCACAGTTTGATAACTTTTTGAGCATAGTTCCAAATTGCTCTCCAGAATGTATCAGTGTCCCTGTTTTCCCACATCCCCTCCAACATTCCCCATTATCTTTCCCTGTCATTCTTGCTTAGTTATTTCTTAGTACTGGTTCCCAGGTCAACTGCTTCCAAAATAAATGAAAATACTCTTCTCAGATGCATATATATAACATCTATATGCTCATCTATTCCATAATTACAACAGAAAACAGATTTGTTTCTCTGGTCTTATCTTGAAAATGATATTTTGTATTAAACTGTATGATTAGCAGATGATATATCTTTTTTACTTTTTAAATTTCAGAAGGACCTCTTTTTCTGACCCCATTTTAATTTATCCATGAAATTTCTCACAAACCAATGCTGATTTCCTCTTTTGGGTTCATTCATCAATCTTATGTCCATCCAGGACACAGGTTAAAAAAAAGATGCTTCTATCATTATTCTTATTTTGCATTGATGATGCATTTTTATTTCATTGTGATGACCTTTGTTATACTGGTCTTTCATTTTTACAAATTGAACAATTTTAATTCCATCTTTGTAAACATTTTCTTTTGTCTTCAAATACAAATAATAAGTGTGACCAACTCTTTTCCTTTTATTTGCCTATAACTAAGATTATGCTCTAGAGCAGAGTTTCTTAGTGTGAGGTATATGAATTTTTTATTATATATTTTAAAATTGCATATTAACATAAATATTCTGGGTTTTAGCTCTACACTTTTTTTTTGAGGAATTTAAAAACATTATCTTTAGAAGAGGTTCATATTCTTCATCAGACTTCAAAAAGAGTCTATAATGAGGGGGAAAAAGTTAAGGTTAAGAACCATTTTTCTAACAATTGAGTCTTCCTTCCTATGTATCCTAAATATTCTACTTGAGCTCCATCTTGTGTACTGTTTCCAATAATTTTGAGAAATCTTAGACTGGCATAGATCACTGTTCACTCATCATTCTTTTACCATTGGGCTGTATGATATCATCATTCATACCAAACTAACCCCATCCACTTCTACAGGTTTTACTGCTGTCCTCTTTAGTAGTCTTTTTAGTAAAGCACTCACAAAAACTACAAAGTCAGCAGATTTTTAGAGCTTTATTAAAGTTGAGAAACTTGCATAGTTATACTTTTTATACTTGAATATTATTAGAAGAAAAATTGCTGATCATATATGATGCAATTCTGTTTGCTTATGTTTGCTGAATATAAATTATATAGGTTTTAAAATATATGTGTATATTTGTGTATATACACACATTATATCTATGCATATATAAAGACATAAATACAAAAACATATGCATATGCACACATGTCTTTGAGGACAAGAAAGAATATGACATAATACTAATAGGAATCTTGACATATCCTTATCAGGGAAATTTTGATATCATCTAAATAGTAAGTAATATGTCTTAAAAGACTTTCTGTTTAACTGACCTCCATCTGAAAAATATTGCTTGGACCCAATATTGACTTTAAATAAAGAATTATATATTTGTGGTAGACTGAAATAAATTGATATTTTGCCAGTTGATGTGATGATCAATTTAGGAAAGTTCATTAGACTACTAAATATACTTAGTGTTATAATGAGATTTGTCCAATTTTATTGTAGTAAATTGATGTTGCCTTTTTTTTTTTTTTTTTTTTTTTTTTTTGCTGAGATTATATGCTTGAAATAAAGGTAGCTGGATTTTTAAAAAGAGGAAACCAAAAAAAATGAAAAGTTGATACTATTTCTAAAAGACCAAGTAACCCAGAAAGTGAAAAGATCAATAAAGACTGAAATGGGAGGCTTCATGGAAATAGTAAAGTTTGAGTTGGGTCCTAAATTATGAATGTACATTACTTAGAAGGGCTAAGCTTGTTAGAAGCTACCTATTGGATATCAATTGATGCTATGTATTTTGTTTCTGATGAAGTGTTTAGTGAGATATTAATGGGATATGTCCTAGATGGAATCAAGGTCACAAAAAGGAGCTCTCTGGGTCAACATGTAGTAAGAAAAACCTTCTATGAATAAAATGTCTGTCTCCAAATGGTTTGTTTCCTTACAAAAGATGTCTGCATTATCTGATTGCCCCTGTTATCTGATGCAATGGTCATATCTCAGTGTGGATGAATGAAGACAAATAGTTTTCACCTTTTTTTCCCCAATACCAATGAGACAGAGCTAAAAAGAAATAAGGAAAAAAATAGAGAAAGTACTTGACGAAAATATAATGGAAGCAGGGTTAGAGATCAGGCAGCTGGATTTACCTGCTTATTTCTCTAATTCTTAGTTACTTTGAAATAACCCAAGGAGAACCAGCTCATGATAATCCTATAATTTTCCTTAGCATTTGGGGCACTCACAAACAGGCTGACCAGATATTTACATATCAAAGGAGGAGCTAGTGATACAATGGATAGAATATTACACCAGGAAATAGGAAGAACTGAATTCAAATATGACTTTAGACACATAACAGCTGGGCAAGTTATTTAATTTCTGCTTGCCCAGCTTCACACAACTGAGGTTATATTTGAGCTCAGGTCTTCTTCACTCTAGATCCAGTTCAAGCTACTGAGTCACCTAGCTGCCTGCTGAGAGCTCACCTGCAATTCAGCAAAAATCTCAAAGATGTCTGAGTGTATCTCAAAAAATGTCTAGGATCAAAATCCTTTTTTGCCAAAGTGTTCCTGCATACCTGCTTTGTAAGCCCTTGTAAGTTTTGTTAAATGAAAATAAAATTTGCTAGGTTTATGAAAACTTAACTGTATAGATCCTTATTTAATTATTATATCTTGATGAAGTAATTTAGTATCTTACATTTAAGTTATTCACTTGTAAATAAAAGTCTTGGATTAGATGAATTCTGGCATGCCATCATTTTATAATTTTTTTCCTCTGAGGCAATTGTCTAGGGTCACACAGCCAGGAAGTGTTAAGTGTCTGAGACCAGATTTGAACTCAGATCCTCCTGACTCCAGGTTTGGTGCTCTATCCACTATATCAACTAGCTGCTCCCATTTTATAATTTTTTGTGGTATAATATTCCTTCATTTTCTTTTATTTTGATTGGTTTTTGTTTTCAGTATCTTTATCCTATTAAAAATTATTGAGGATCTCTCCAAAGAGTTTTTGTTTATCTGGATTATATTTATAGACATTTACCATATTGGAAATAAAAACTATTTTTGAATTTGTAGACCCTCTAAAACGGTTTCAGAGATCCCCAGGATTCTCTAGACCATACTTTGAGAACCACTGGTGTAGGCATTGTTATTTGATTCTGTCTATAGGAGAGTTTTATATATATATATATATATATATATATATATATATATATATATATATATATACTCTATGTAATAAGCTCTTTATTATGCCTTAGATAAAAGATAATCGCATATCTTTGGCTTTTAGAGTTCTTCACGTCCTGACCTCAACTTTTTTTCTGCCTTGTTAGATATCACTTTCCTTCCTATACTTTGTGAAGCTGATTTTCTCTTTGTTCTTCACACCCAATCTCTGAGCCACTAAATTGGCTATTCCACATGACTGTAATGCACTCCCTCCTTAACTCTGTCTCCCAGAGTCTTCCTATCTTCATTTAAGATATAGCACAAATAGTTGGGTTTTTATGGAAACTTTCTTCATCTCTTTAAATTGCAATGCTCTCCTTGTCAAATTACTTGATTTGTTTTATACCTATATTCTATATCATTTTTATATAGTTACTATTTCTTTCAGTAGAATGTAATCTTCTTGGGAGTAAAAACTATTTCATTCTTTGTACTTGTAGCTCCAGTATCTAACATAGTGTTTGGCACACTAAATATTAATTGATTGATCAAATAAAGACATCATTTGCTTCAATTGTTTTTATTATTATGAATAAATCTATTATAGATATTTATATTTTTCATTTTTTCCTTTAAATAACACTTTATGATATAATACTTATAGTGAAAATACTGAGTTGAAATATTTGTAGTTCGTTTTATGAAGTGATTTTTTAAAAATAATTGCACCAACATATTGATCTGACACATAGATAATAGTGTAGTTGTTGCTCTATATCCCAGTAATGTTGGGCTGAACTATTTTTTAACTGTTTTTGCTAATTGAATGGGTTAATAAATCAGAATTGCTTTAATTGGCATTTTGCTCCTCAATTAACAATTAGAAACAAACTTCAGATGAGTATTGGCAATTTTCATTCCTTTTAGCAAGAATTATCTGAATATTCTAAGCATTCATTTAGTAAACAATTTAACTTTTTCTTGTACATCTGTTTCAATTCCTTTTTGATGATGGATTTGAGCTTTCGTTTGTCATGGTAATAAAGATTGAAAAAAACTGTCGGATGAGAAACCACCTCCATGCAAGCAGATTGATAACTTCTTTGTCATCTATAATCTTCCAGACCTGATCTGAGCACCAAGGTTTTCAGCTACTTATCTAAGCTGTCAGTATTGCTAGCTGTCAAAGATTGTATAGGAACTCAGGTTCCTGCTTGTAAGTATCTATATTTCTATTCACCATGTCATATCTTATTTGATATATTTATTAAAAATATTTTTCTTGTTCCCTTAATCTTAATTTTCTGTGCACTGTTGAATGTTTTCATTTTTATATAAGAAATGACTATACTTTGTATTTTCTAATTTTTTCTTTTTGTTCAACAGATAGGAACTTATAATAAATATTTAACCTTCTATTCAAATGTTTTTGAACTGCTAATTTGGAAGTCATTACAATACACAGTGTAAGATATGTAACTAATATGAATTTTTTCACTATACTTTTAATCAATTCTCCCCAATTTTTTTTAATGAATTCCCTTCCTTAAATTTTATCAGTCTTATGTTCATCAAACACTAATTTATTAAATGCTATTTATTCTAGATCTAAATTATTAACACTGCATCCTTGTTTTTTAATCTGGTTGCATATACTATTATATTTTATTTAGTAATTTGAAATCTGACAACACCAAGGAATTACCTCTCATTAAAAAATAAATTAATAAATAAAAGCAAAACAAATAAAACCTCTTGTTGACATTCATTCCTGTTCTTTTTTTTTTTTTTTTTGCACTTTATCTAAACTTATGGAGTGTTTGTATTGGTATTGCATTAAATATGTTTAATCAGTTTTGGTAATGTTGTCAATTTTATTATACTGATACAACCTAATCATGCACAATAGATATCTTGTAAAATTGCAAATATTCATTTAAATACATTAAAATTATTTTATAGATGTTTATGTTGACTTTGGATGAATGTACATAAACATATTGATATACTAGTATTTGATATATTCTGTTGTTATATTATAATTTTTTTTTGCTTAAATCAACGATATGTTAAAATGATTGTTTGGTAGATTTATCTTGAGTACATCTACATTATGAAACACATTTACTCTTTTCTCAAAAATTATTTTTTGACATGAATTTATAGCACTTCTCAGCCCTTGTTAAACCAAATTAAAAAAAAAATAAAGCAAAACAAAATATAAACTTAGTAAAACAATTCCCACATTGGTCATATCTAAAAAGGTCTGTATATTTTTGCATTTTAAGAATCTAATCTCTTTGGCACAAGAAAATGAATGATTTGTCTCATCTGGAATTATAATCTGTCATTTTATTGATCAAAATTTAAGTCTTTCAGATTGTTTTTCTTTTTTTAAATGCCATTGTATAATAAATTCTGTTCAATTCAGTGTACGTCATTTCATAGATTCTTAGTTTCTTCTGAAATTCTTCATTTTATCCTTTCTTATGGCACAATAATATTTCATTATATTCATATATCATAATTTTAATCATTCTTCAATAAGTGAGCACTTTCTTTCTAATTGTCTAATTTTGGGTACCACAAAAAGAGCCATTAAAACATTTTTGTACAGGTAGGTCCCCTTATTATTTTGATCTCTTGAATATGCCATTATTGGCTGGTAGCACAAAGGATCTGTGAAATAGTTCCATATTGCTTTTTAGAATTACATTCTCGATCAATTCATAAATCCATCAGCGATGCATTAAATACTCTTGTTTTGTCAAAGCCCTTTCAACATTTGTCATTTTATTTGTGTCATTAATATTGGAAATCTGAGGGGGCTTAAGTTTGAACCTTAGAGTTGCTTTGATTTGCATTTATCTAATTATGAATTAATTAGACTATTTTTCACATAGTTCTCTTTATTTATTTATTAAAACTTTTTATTTACAAAACATATGTGTGGTTAATTTTTCAACATTGACCCTTGCAAAACCTCATGTTCCAAATTTTCCCCTCCTTCTTCCCATCCTCCTCCCCTAGATGGCAGGCAATGCAATACATGTTAAATCTGTTAAAATATATGCTAAATCCAACATATGTATACATATTTATACAATTCTTGCTGCACAAGAAAAATCAGATCAAGAAGGAAAAAAAAAACTGAGAAAGAAAACAAAATGCAAGCAAACAACAACAGAAAGAGTGAAAATGCTATGTTGAGGAGACACTCAGTTCCTACACTCCTCTCTCTGGGTGTAGATCGTTCTCTTCATCACAAGATTATTGGAACTGATTGTTGGAAAGATCCACATCCATCAGAATTGATCATCATATAATCTTCTTGTTGCTGTAAACAATGGTTCTGCTCATTTCACTTAGCATCAATTCATGTAAGTCTCCCCAGTCCTTTCTAAAAGCATCCTACTGATTGTTTCTTACAGAATAATAATGTTCCAGAACATTCATATACCATAATTTATTCATCCATTCTCCAACTGATGAGCATCCATTTAGTTTCCAGTTTCTTGCCACTACAAAAAGGGCTGCCACAAACATTTTGGCATATACAGGTCCCTTTCCCTCCTTTAATATCTCTTTGGGATACAAGCCCAATAGTAACACTGCTGGATCAAAGGGTATGCACAGTTTGATAACTGTTTGAGCATCTTTCCAAATTGCTCTCAAGAATGACTGGATCCATTCACAATTCCACCAATAATGTATTAGTGTTCCAGTTTTCCCACATTTCGCATAATTCTTTTAGTAACTGTCAATTTTTTGTAATCTCTTTCCCAAATAAATAATTATACTATCCCTAAATGGATATAGTTATCCTTTTTTTTCTTATAGTTGTCTAATTTATTTGTCTTTCCTAAATTCTATATTACTAGTTATTATTACTATTATCTATTTTGCATAGTAATGAATAAAATGAAGGATCCTACTTAAATAGAATACCTCTAAATAGGTCTATCTATAATGATTACTTTTGAATGCCAATATATTATTTTATCATATTAAGAAAGATCTTCATACTAGTACCTTAGTGTTTTAATATAAATGGGCTATTGTATTTTATAAAAAATCTTCTCTAATAAAACCTGCCATGTTTTCATTTATTCTTACTTATGTAAAGTAAAACAATTCTGCTCTGCACAAATATGAACAGTGGAGGTGTTTGTTTATGGAATAATTAGTCTTTTTCTAAGCTATCAATTGTTGCTTCATAATCAGTCTCTTATACTTCCCTTCCAGTCCTCTCATACACATATGAACATGGACCTTTCAACAAGTTTTTTTCTAGATTCCTAATATTTTAGAGCTCAGTCCAACTTTTTTCTTGCCTGGGAAGAACAGGAGGCCTTTTTTAGAAGACTAGGTTAAATTGCTAGAGGCTATTTAGTCCAAACTTCTATTATTATTTTTTTCAGATGAAGAAACTATGGTCCTGTGAAGTTATAACTTTGCCCAAAGTCACACTGGATTTATTTTCCTGTTTCATTCAAGCAGAGATATATTTATTTTCTCAAAAGTTCTTCTTAAAAATGCAAATATTTCTAAGATAAATGTGGGAGTACCATTTTTTTGAACATGAATGTGAGTTATTTAAATCAAATTGTTTTCCTCTGAATACCTATCTAAGGCGAACTACACTGAGAGAATAAAATTGCAGCTAGAAGAATTTGGTCAAGACTGGAAAAGTGGTTCTAAGTCAGCCTAATCCCCATACACCATGATTAAGAAATATTATAAGGTAGATGAGGAGCACAAGGAATGCCTTAATAAAAAGTACTTGTACAAGTTTGGAATTAGAGGCCCTGGGTTTAAATCCTAGTTTTTTCACTTGCTAAATCTGTGAATCTGAGCAACTAATCTCCTGTCTTTGTAATTAATTTCTTCATTTATAAATAAGGAAATTAAAATTAATGTTCTATAAGATTACTTTTAGATCTATATGTAGGATTCTCTTATTCAAATATGTACCTTTAGACTCCAAGTCTTTGGTCTTTTTCTACTAAATCATTCTTAATTTGTAAAACCTATGTTTGTTTGTTTTTTCTCCTGAATACCCACCCATTGTTACTACAGATAAATTTTGTTTGCTGTGTATATTAATTAGTGTACTCAAACTCTCCAAAAGAAAAGAAATTGTTCAAAGAACATTTCTGTTTCATGTCTTTGGATGTTTTGTTTTCCTATATTTTTCTCTGTGTTTTGAAGAGTTCTTTGGGCAAAACATCATAGCACAGGGAAAGCAATGTACTTTCAGCCAACTTATTTTTAATAGTGTTGCTCTCTCAAGTGTTTAAGCCATTCAGACAGCCTCTCTTGAGTGTGTTGGCAAAGTCTCTCATTTATTGTTTATTGCCTCTCCTCTGTGCTTTCCTTCTAAGAGGGACTGCACTGCTGGGTTTTGATACCATGGCCTGGGCACATTGCCATGGTGAGTGGGAGAGAGGTGGGGGAAGCTTATATGACCTTACATTAGCTGTATTCAGCAGCTCAAGTATCTGATTAGAATGGGAAAATTACTCATAGTATTTAGCAGAGGAAAGGGTATATGAAGTACCTATTAGGCCCTCCTCCAAGGCTCTTCTAAAGCATCACATTTCTAATATTTCTTAAATTTGATAGAGAACAGAGATTATTGTAGTGGGAAACTTTGAAGAGTAGAAAAACAATTATCCCAAAAAAGTTTTTTTTTTTTTTTTTCCCTAAAGCAAGGGTTTAAGTGATAAAAAAAATTTCCAGGAAGATATTCCCTTTTCCAATGAACCTGTTTTTCAATCTATAGTATTAGGAAGTCTATCTGCCTACCAAAAAAAAAAAAATGACTTAGCCAGGATCACAATGTCAGGAGATTTTAGAATGGAGGGTTGAACTTTATCCATTATGTCTTTTTATATATATGTTGGGGGGAAAGGGAGAAAAGACGTGTGTTAAAGGAGAATAACAAAATAGAAACACAGGAGAGAAAGTAAAGAGTGAGGAGAGACATGCTATAAGATCAGGGTTCTCATGGCTTCCTTATTAACTAAATATAGTCATTTTATCTTATTTTCTGATTTCAGCTAATGCTTATTTTATGTCAAAACAACAAAAATAAAAACCTGACTAGAACTAAGAAGAACACCATTAAGAAATGTTAGTTTCTAGGATAAGCAATTTTTGGATAATTTTAAATTAAAAATTTATGAAGGAAGAGAAAGTCAGATTTACCAATAAAACAACATTGAGGTTTTCCTGTCCCTCAGACTTCCTTGGCAAAAAGTCCTGGCTTTGTTTTCTAGTCCAGGCCATGCAGCTTATCTGGACTCCATTCCCCTCTGAGAAGAGCAGACAAAAATCTCCCAAAAGCTCTGCCTTATGAGTGAGGCTGTCTCCCCAGGCTGTTCTGAAGCCTGCACAGTGCCAGATAAGGAAAGAGCCCACTTCAAACAGTGAGCCATGAATCAACTAACCTGACTTCAATCTCAGCATTAAAGCTAAGGCACGCAGCAATTTTAGAAGCTCACTTACATTAAATGAAATTAAATGAAACAGACTCACTTAATTCTTGTTTATAAAGAGCTCTTGAAGAGCTGTTTTAAACCAGTTGCTTGGTAATTCCCTGAAACAAAGAGGTTGATAGAGCTCACTGGGAGAGATAGGGCCTCTGGGCTTGTTACATAGACCTATTGGACTGACTAAGGGAACCATTTCCTTATATCTTATTCATACTTTATACATTACATAATGTGCCATCCATTATCTTTGAACTAGAATGTTCATCCCCTCCCCTTGTGTCAGTTATATTTGTAAAAGCAGAGGCCCTTTGGGGAATACAAATGATAGCTTAATTGTTCTAGGGAGCAGTGTAACTCATGGCCTCTCTCATTGTACTTCAGAAAAATGTTTCTCCATTGTGATAGTGAGATGTATCACTATTTCTTTAAGGAAATTCAGCAGAAAATAAAAGTCATTTTAATTTCTCTGCATTTTAAAATATGACAAAGAATAAACTCAGTCATTATAACAAATAGTACTAAAGTAATTTCTTCTAGGTCATTTTTTTTTCAAGCTTTACATTTAGAAAATTCCATTCCGATTATTTGTTACAAAATCCAGTCTTATTGGAATAAAAAGGGACCTATGATTTCTTTGGTACGGGGACTTTCTTGAATGAGGAGACTCCCTTTATTACTAAGTCAATACCTTATTTGAAATGTAAAAATCTTTAAAAACTGCCCAGACAACTAGGGATAAGGTGAATGGGCAAAGTTTTAAGTAACTTACACAAGGTAATGTACCATTATGCCTTGAATTCAGGTCTTCCTTTTTCTAAGATTGACTGTATCAGCTATTATTTCACTGCCTTACTTCCTTTCTCTCTTCCTCCTTCCCTCCCTCCCTCCTCCTCTGTCTCTTCCTCTCTCTCTGATTCTTCCTGCTTCTGTCCCTGCTCCCCTCCTACCTCCATCTGTCTCTCTTATACATATATGTGTGTATATATATATATATATATATATGAATATGCAATAAAATATACTTACATATACACATGTGCACAAGATAATATACAACACATTTATGTACACATACAAACACATGTATGCACATATACATAATGCAATATATGTGCTTGTACATAAATATGCATATGTAAAAAATTCATGCACACATATACATGTACATATACAAATGCCTGTATGAAAAGGAATTCTATATGTGATTTCACTGATTTAAGAAGCTCCAAACTAAGTAAGGAATGGCTTTCATCAACTTTGGTTCACAACTATTCTTCAATTTAAATATTAAGGCTGTTGCCTTGAGGAACATCTGATGATCATGAACCATTTAAACCAGATTAAGGTGTCATCTGATTATAGAATTAGAAATGCAAAAAAGCTTATATGTCATTTAGTTAAAACTGCATATTTTATAGATGAAGAAATGAAGGCCCAGAGAGGGGCAATGAATATGGATCAGAGAAGAAACATAAACCTCATTCTTTCTGATTTGAAGCTCAGTCCTCTCTCTGTCCACTATACCATGCTGCCTCTTTGTGTTCTTATGTGAATTATTTGAAAAAAAAAATGAATTAACTGTCTATGAAACAAAAAAAAAATCAATTTCCCCCCTAGTAATGCAATATGACCAATCATTCTCTTTTGAAGTTTGGGAAGCTGTGTCCAAAACCAGTTCAATTCCAAAGGTTATCTATTTTTTAATTAAGTGATTAGTTAATCAGAGTAATCAATATATGCTAATGACAGGACTAAAATTCCCAAGTGGATTTAAATCTATGACTGCAAGCTCAGAGGCATCTGTTCTAATGATTAAGTCATTTGTCCTGTGTGTATCAAATAGTAGCCCATTAGTTTATTCAGTGATAATCAAAGCTTTCTCTTCTACTAGCTCAAAGTAAAGTGAATAAAACATTTCCCTCATTGACAATTTCTTAATGGATTTATTCATCAGATACAGTGACCTTTGAACTAGACCTTAGCCATGGAATTGAAAAAAAAAATCAGGACCATTTTGATTGTGTCTGCTTTTTCCTTGAAATATTGTTCTCTATGGAAGTTAATTTTCCTCCAGTATTCACAGTATCATGCCCAGCAACTACTTAGCAAAATGCCATTTAATATCAGTTGCTTCGGTTGCAAATAATATTTTAAGTACTTTCATTTTAATAAATAGCAGCTAGAATTTTAAAAACCATATTTGAGTATAGTTGTTCTTTTAAATTCAATAGAGAGAAGTTAGGAGCTTCAGAAAGAATGATAAAGAGAAGTCAGAAGAACCTGGTTTAATTTGTAGATCTGGCAGAAGAATTTGCTCTCTAATGTTCTAGATGGATTTTATAAATGCTAAGTGGTGTATGGGTTGAAAGGGGAAGAGATATGGTAGCTCATAAGGAGCTTGGAATCATTGAGAGATGGGTAGAACAGAGACCAGAGGTACTATATAAGGGAGATCAGATGGCACTGAAGGCATACTGTCCCTGGGTATCAGAAAATAGCATTCTCCACACAGGCATCCTTATTGGCTTGATAGATGAGAAGTTATGACTGCTCTCAGTTACTCTTTTCTCTTCTTTGTCAGCATCAGGAGATTTTCTTTTGTATAGAATTTTCTATCCCTCTTACAAGGATCTTTCCTTCCCTTTTTATTTTTGTTGTTGTTAATCAAGATTTGTTTAGATAGGAATTCATTTTATATTGTTATGCTGGGTAGGACTGTAAGTGCTGCCTTTAAATTGCTTAAAGGGATGCAGTTCTGACTAGGTTTTTAATATTTTGAAGAATATATATATACACACATATTCTTATGCAATATTTATGTTATATATATATATTAGTATTTTACTCCAGGTTTGATGGTCAAAGAGATGTCCTGGGGCCATATTTTATGAGCTATTTTATCTCATTTTTCATAACTGAATTTCCAAGGGCAGAAGCGGAATAGAATGTGAAGACTTACCCTCGAGATCACAACTTTGTTGTACATCTCTATTTGTTGTAGCTTCTTGGCTTAGTTCCTAGCCTGGCTGCCCTGTTCCC
Source organism: Antechinus flavipes (assembly GCF_016432865.1). Taxonomy (NCBI): domain Eukaryota; kingdom Metazoa; phylum Chordata; class Mammalia; order Dasyuromorphia; family Dasyuridae; genus Antechinus; species Antechinus flavipes. Next base: position 147,298,679 of record NC_067403.1, read on the forward strand.
TCCCTGCTCCTTCATTCCAGCTCTTCTCAGCAGAGAGGAAGCAAAAGTGAGGGTATTCAATAGAAGAGAAAGTTCTACCCTAGTTAACTCAAGAGACAGAGACCCAGCTGAAATACTTTTGTCCCCTCCTCTTTAAAGGAACAGGAAAAAGGAGGGCAGAGATCGAAAGACAATATAACAACACCTAAGGGTTATACTGCTATACTAAGAGGACAGATTGGGTGGTCCTTTCATCACGAACAATAATCTTTTAGTAACTTCATAAATTACTCTGGGTTTAATTATATTTGGGAACCTATCATTTATTAACGAGTATATCTATCAAGATTCATTCAGAAACTTCAAAAGTAAATCACTCTTTGAAGAAATAAATCTAGAGCTACATAACTAGGAAAAACATTCATTTCTAATGAGTAGGTTGAGCTAATAATAAAATAATAATAATAATAATACATTAATTAATTCATTTATTTAGTGCTATACCAATCAAAACACCAAAGATTTTTATAGAAATAGCAAAATCATATAGAAAAACTTTAAAAAGGATGGGGGTCTTGTAATGACTGCGTATTTAAAATCAGCCGGAGTCAGGAATTCAGGTTAAGGGGAAAATCTTCAATATTTATTGAAGTGAAGAGGTGAATAAAGATTGCGATAGCAAATATAGGCAGTTGCGACAGGAAGCCAGCTAAGAGAGAGCAACGCGAGCCGAGCCAACCGTGGCAATGGCAATCTCAAAAGTCTCTCCTCCCCTTCCTTTTCCACTCCCCTGCCTCCACCCACCAAAATCGTCATTTCCTATACAACACATCAGGACTTGCACAAAGAGTGGGTAGGGGCCATTCTTTCTCCAAGCTTATATATTAATAGAGTATGGTCCAATTACTATTTAGCCTCATGTGCTTGGGACCTCAGTGCATCAACTCAAGCCTCAGCCCATTACAGGGTCTCTAAGTGTCAGAACTGAAGTTATACTAGAGAAGAGTTGTCTTTAAAATAATTTGATAGAGACACAGAGAAATAGAAAAAGATAGCAGTACAACAGATTAAATGCACAATTTGATGAAGCAAACATATAGATATTACCAATAAGCCAAATATACTATTTGCTGGGGAAAAGATTCACTATTTGTAAAACTTGCTGGGAAAGCTGACAACACTTAGGCAGAAATCGGGTTTAGATGAAATACTCACTTCACAGAGCAAATTAAAATCCAACTAGATACATAGCCTAAATATAAAAGATAACATCTTAACCTAATTAGAGAAGTAAAGAAAAAACAACATTTTGGATTCATGGATGAAGTTGATCAAGTACATGATACAAAAATTTAAAAAAAGAATCACATAAAATAGACAATTTTTGTTATACAAATTAAAAAGGTTTTGCAAAAATTACCTTTCCAGAGAAAAGTCTTTATAGCAAGTTTATCTTCTAAAGGTCTTTGTTTTGCAAGATATATAAGGAACTAATTTCAATTTTTAAGACTAAGAATAATTCCCCTACTGATAAATGAAAAAAGGATATAAATATGCAATTTTCAAAAGAAGAAATTAAAAGCTGTAATCACCATATTAAAAAAAAAGTTTCAAATCACTATGATGGAGAAATGAAAACTAAAAGCTCCCCAAGGTTCTACCTCTTTAAAATGGCAAAAATTACCAAAGAGCAAGATTTAAAATATTGTAAGAGCTCTGGAAGGCATATACATCACTATGCTTGAATGACAATAAAAAAGCCAGTATGCCTGGTCTATGATTATATGAAGGGGAGTAAAGTAAAATAAAGCTGAACTGGTAGTTTGGATCCAGATTGAGAATCACTTTGTGGCAAATATAGGCTTTTATATTTGAAGTTAGAGGTACTAGGGAGCCTCTATAGTTTACTGAGCAGGGGACTGTCAGGCCAACTCAAGTTTCTTATTTTTACCCTCCTCCCAGTACAAAGGAAAATGACTTTAGGTAAATAGCTTTATTTATGCAAATGCCTTTGGGTTAAACTGTCTTGGTCAAACTATTACTGCCAACCCAAACTTTTTTTAAGAGGAGAAAGTTATGTGGAAAAGTAAAATAATACGGCTGGAAAAATATGAAGTAAGATGTAAAAGAGCATTAGGATGTTTCTGTTGAGTGAGAGGACTTAGCTTAATAATGATATGATGATTCTTCCTTTTTGCTCTTATGTTATTGTCAAGATTTTGATCTAAAAAACCCCTTTAAAATCTTATTTTCAAGAGCAGCTAGTTGGTGCAGGGGATAGAGCACCAGCCCTGAAGTCAGGAGGGCCTGAGTTCAAATCTGGTTTCAGACACTTAACACTTCCTAGCTGTGTGACCCTGGGCAAGTCACTTAACTCCACAATTGCCTCAGCAAAGTAAATAAATAAATAAAGAATCTTCTTTTCAGTCAATCTTCTCTGGAATAATTGATAATAATATATTACTAAAAAGGAACTAACTCCTTAAAGTGATAGAAAATCAGTATTGTTTTTTAAAGTTCACTTCTTTAAAAAAATCTGCCTTATTAAGTTATTTATATTATCTGATTTTCTGAAATCTGTCTGGAAAGGAAATAAAAAATAAATTCTAAAACTTAGAGAAGTAAATTTAGCTAGCGATTTTTCTGGCATAAAGGGAGGAGAATTAGTTGTGTGAGTAAATTGAATTCTAAACTTGGCTGGCTCTTCTATTCCTTAGACTTCTAACATTGGGGAATTATTTTTTCTCCTGAGTAAGTTTCAAATCTACAAAATGAAGAATACCTGTAAGATAATTTTCACTTTAAAGATTCTATGAAATGTATTCTGTGAAATGCATGAATGATAATAATAATAACAATAGCATTTGTATAGACTTTTAAGTTTTACAAAAAAATATGATCTTTAATTCTCACAATGAAATTGAAAACACTTTGGGGGAGGGGTGGATCAAATTGTCTTTACAAATGAATTACTCAAAGAACCTAAGCAGTAAAAGTTACTAGAGATTAATACTCTATAGAAATCATATGGAATGAAATCAGCTAGTGGGACAGAGAATTACCTAAAGATCATTATGTGTATTTTAGTAATTCCAGTCTTGTTTACTTTCTTACTGAAAGAGGAAACAGAAAAACATCAGAAAAACAAAGTTTGTGTTTTTGGTTCACAGTTGTGAAAAACAGTATTCTATCTCAGGATCTCTTACCTGAATTATTCTGGGGATTTATTATTTTGGTGTCATTTCAGTTTTAGAAGTTGAAGTTAGTTCAATGAATGGCTCAGGCAAGGAAACTAAATATAATTACAAGAAAAAGACAGAGGATTACATTCCTCATTCAGGCCTGGTTATTATTTGGCTGCTATAACACTTAACTAATCTAATCTGTGAGTAGCTCACACTTGGGAGTTTAATTTTCTGTTATCTTGCCATATGTCATACCTTGCTCAGATGTGCTATTGATGAAGTAACAAAGCCTATTTTATTCATCAAAGCTTGTTTCTTTGAAGTTGTGAGAGATTTCTTAGGGAACCCTTGCAGAAAAGTTGAGCTAAATTATCTCCTGGTTTATGAGTCACTATGTACATAATCTTGCAAATGATCCTTGTGTGAAGGGGTATGGTGTGTGTGGGGAAAGGTGGGTGTCTCTAGAGCTTTGTTTATTTGTTTGCTTTAGAAATTGGTGCTGTCATTCTTGGTAGTCATGAAAAAAGTCAAAGAAGGCTTCTAAATTTTCTTAAATTTAGAGTGAGCAATGGAACTTTGCAAATACATTGCAAAATGAAAATATTAAGGAGGGGAGATGTGACTTCTTAATACAAATTAGTGGCTTTAAAATGCTAAACTTAGGGTTCAGTAAGGCTTGGGGATACTTTATAAAACAAATTATAATAACAAACAAACAGCAACAATGACAAAAGAAGCAATTTTTAGAAATAACATCCCTGAGAAGAGATTAAGATCTATTAATGAAATAAAGAATGAATTAGTATATGGCCCTGGAATTCTAAACCTGATTTGAAGAATATATTCAGTGAATACTGAACCCCAGGAAGCTATATGAGTATTTACAAAAACAAAACAAAAATATTTCATATACTGTTGGAATTTTGAGTTTCATTTGATACATCTGTGTCTTGTTAGCATAATATTTTAAATTTGATACCACTCTACCCATGGATATTATTTGTGTAAGAGTGCCTACAGGATTATGGGTAGAATTTTTGCATCTATTCCTTTTATTATGACATCTAAATAAATGTTTTGTTAATAGCCAATTGTGTTGATTAGATTGTTTTTTAAAGGGAAGTGTTTTGGTGGGGGATTGTGACCTCTAACAGTATTAAGAGAAGATACCTACAAGGACTCTCCTTTGAATCTTGAGATAGCAACTATCCTCTGGGGAGCCAAGCCATGAGAGGTTAAATGAATAGCCTAGAAGGACTAGTTACAGAGTTCAAAAAAATGTATTTAAAGTTATAATCTGTTGAACTCTATTCTTCCCTATTTCATTCTCTTCTCTGCCTCCAACATTCCCCATAGAGAAAAAGAGGAAAAAACTAAATAGTCTGAGCTCAGAAGGAAATTGTCTATGGTTTCTCTCCCTTCCTTACTCTTCCCAAAAGAGTTTCTCATTTAAAAAAAAAATAGAGTGACTTAGCATTTTTTTCAGAGCATTTCACACTCATTTCTTTCTTTTTTTTTTCTTAATCTTTACAGGAATTGAATAATTTCCTCCCACACTCTCACTCCCCCCCAAAAAAAAATAAAGACAAATTACATAACAAATGTGCTTGATATTCAAACAAAACAAATTTCTGCTATTCATTAACCTATCTTATCTATCATCTATCTATCTGTGTATCATTTTTTTCCTTTTTCCATTTTAAGTCTATTACCTCTCTTATAGTAGTTAAGGAATATGTTATATCTTCAGTTCTTTGGATTCTTGGTCCATTGATCATTTAAGTCTTTCAGAGTTTTTTTCCTCACCTATATTGCTACTGTATATATTTTTTTCTTCTTCTGCACACTTTCTTCAGGATCAATTCCTAGTTGTCTTGCTATTTTCTTTTGAAACTGTCCATTTCATCATTTTTATGGAAGTATATCACTTCATTACATTTATATGCCATAATTTATTTAGCCACTTACCCAGAGTTAGGTAGTCCCCTAATTTCCAATTTAAAGCTATTATATGTAATGGGATAACCTAGCCTTTTAAAACTAAGGTCTTCAACAAGTCTCAATTTGGCTAAATCATCCATTCAGTGTTTATGGCTAGATGGCAATTGAGACAAAGAATCTCTTTTTTCATTTAGTACAAAAAAAATAAATAAATATATCTAAGAAGAGAAAACCCTCAGGGTTTTTGGCCAAAGCAGAAATGGTTGCTATTTGATCTGAGTCAATCAGGACCTAAAGTTTATCTGTGTCTCAGACTATCTCCAGTTGCCCCAGTTTATATCTTGTTACAAGACCCAAATGCCTCTGGAAGGGAAAGTTAGGCAGGTGACCTGGCCTACCCTCCCTCACTTAAATTCAGTTCACTTATATATCATGGCATCATATCCCTGATGGACAAACAACAATAACAGTTTGGAGCTACTACAAAAAGATCAATAAACATGTTTGTCTTTCCCCTCTTGCTTTGTTTTCTTTTTTAATAGATATACAAACAGATTTAACATATATATAACAGAAGAATCACTATGGAAAAGTTCTAAAGCAATTTCTAGAATGACTGGACCATTTTACAATTCTACCAAACAGTACACTAAAGTGTCTGTTTTCCTAAAACCCCTCCAATATTTGTCATTTTCCTTTTTTTTCATTTTTGTCAATCTGATGAGTATGAGGTGAATCCTCAAAGTTGCTTTAATGTGCATATTTCCATTAATGAGTTATAACTTTTTTCATATGTGTGTTGAAAGCTTTCTTCTTTTGAAAATTGCCTGTTAATATTTTTGACAGTTTCAGGTGCTTTAGTTCTAACCATATATGATATATTTTGGAATATTTTTTTGAAACAAGAAAGAGACTACAAATAAGTTTAAATAACTTGCTTTCCTTTTTTCCTCTTCCCCTCAAGGTTAACTTTTTAGTACTATCATCTTTACTCAAAAAATTTGACTCTGCCAGCCCCAATCTACTGGGAGCAACATTTGCATTGAGTAACTGCCTTTTTCAAAGAGATAAACTTCTTTCTGAAAACTTCTTTCTTGTCTATTCTTAAGTCTGAACAACTAGTATTCCAGCTGTCACATAGCATGTTAATTTAATAGGAAGCTCTGTTGCAAGCAATTATGTCTCTCCATGACACTGATTTTAGATGTAAGGAAAGACAGAAAAAATGATTAAAATACGTGATTACATTTTTCATTTTATATCCGATTAAGTGACTCAAAGCACTTTATTTTTATAAGAATCTCTTCATTGATAATGAATTCAGTGTTCCATATCTGCATAAGGCATGGGACAGTTTAGGATTTGCGAGATCCTAGTGTTCTGGCCTTCAAATTTGAGGAAGAAGATACACAGTTCCATACTCTTCAGGTCTTTGAAGGGAGAGAAAGACTTGGAAAGAAGCTGACACTTAAAAGAGCCAGCAGTTTGATTTTATTTCATTCCCCAACTTACTACTCTACTGACTTCTGAGAATTTTCTCTTGGGTAAATGTTATGGGCCAGAACTCTCAACTTGAAACAAGGATTCTGACAAGGTGCTAAGTCAGTGGAATTGATAAGGCAATGGTTATCTAGTTTAGCATGGTGATTAATAGTTCTCTAGTTCTGTATGATTAATTTAATCTTACAACAAATAATGATTTCCTAGTGATATAATGATTGGTTTATACTCAGTTTAGCATATAAGCTGGGACTCAGAGCCAGATTGATGGAGAGCCAGAGAAGACAAGCAGACTGGAGGTGGGAATTCAAGCTCTCAGACCCAAGGGGAGAGAGATTCATTTCCATCTTCATCAGCCTTGTGATGGCTGGTCTGTCCTCTTCCATTTTCTCCACTGAAACCAAGTACCCTCTGAAGGCCACAAGAAAGCTAGCTGAGCACCAGGTGAAGGTGAAGGAGACAATAAAAACTTTTGGACTTTAATATCTGGCTATTCTCATGGTGATTACTCTGCTGAAAGGAAGGCTGGCTCCAAGACCTCCAGAAAACCAAGGAGAACATTACATTTTGGCACCCAAGGTGGGACTAAGAACCTACATCTGTGACCCAGAAATTAGGATAAGTACAAAAGTAGACAAGAAGGAAACTTTGTAAAGGGCTAAACTAGTATTTCAACTGAAATGAGATGAATGTTTAGAAAGGAGCCTTTTCCACTTCAAGGAAAATGTCTTGAAAGCATAGTTAAACTTATTAAAAGCCAAGGTTTGATTGTAATTGGGGAGTAGATCATTGAACTTTTAGAAACAATACAATACACATCTCCTTGATTCTCAAAGGAAAAAGAACCCAGAGGAGTGGAAATTAGTAGGAGAACAATTAAGTGAATATTACAATGATAATGGTATCAATTCGATTCCTAAAGAAACATTTTATACATATAACAATACAATTGGCTTTAGGAAATTATATAAGTTATAAGAATATGGAAAAAGAAGAAAGTGCAGAAAGAGGAGGATACTGTCAAACTAAGTGAAAAGGATGAAGAATCAGATAAGAATGGAGGTAAGTACAATTCTGATGAAATTAAGGAGTGTGGTGCTTCACAGCAGGAGGCATTAGGGCATTCCCCACCCCCTGACCACTCCAAATTGCCCACTAAACAGCACAGGGAAGAGACTTTTGAAATGTATATTCTTGTCTCCCTGTAAACTGTATCTAGACAGACACTCAAAATATTTATTTCTAGCAAGACATTTCTAATATAAGCTACATGGGCAGCCATATCCCCTTATATATGGAAAATTACATATGGACTATGAACAGGAGTAGCATGTATGTTTATATAGTTTCTGTTGATTTCCATTTAAAGAATCAGAGAGAACATTTTTGGAATATCATTGGCTTTGCTTTATTGGTCTTTGAGAGATGGGGAACTTTTTGTAGAATTTTTATCTATTCCTATCTATCTTCCTGACCTAGCGTGGTAAGTTGTGAGATGGAGGAGAATAGCTATGTTATTTGAATCACAAACTCCAAATATGTGCTTGTAATTGTGATGGGAAATAGAGATAGGGTAGTAAACATGATATTGTGGCCCAAGCTTGTATGAGGCAATACTTATTGGTAAACCATAAAATCCAATGAAAACCAACTCTTCAAATTAAGCATTAAAAGAACACACCCTGCTTCAAAAATTTGAAGGATATGAAATACTATTCCTTTCTGTAGTTCTCAAGTCATAGTTTAGGGAAATGACCTGCAAACAGTTGGAACATAAGATTATTTCTGCCCACCAGTACAAGGAATTTTTAACCTAGGACCTATCAATTAAAAAAAAAGACAACTGTATTTCAGTATAACTGGTTTTCTTTGTAATATTTCATATTTTATTTTATTCCTTTAAAAATATTATTATGAGAAGACCATCAGCTTAATTAGACTTTCTGAAGAATCCATAACATAACAAAATGTTAAAAAATACCTTCCATAGTCCTTTTATATCTCAAGTTGAAAACAAGGTGATGTGCCTAAAATTTAAATAGTTTGGCTTAATTATTGCAAGAACAATTGTCTAATGTTTAAAGTACTGGGTTTTGCCAGTGTATGTGTGTGTGTGTGTGTGTGTGTGTGTGTGTGTGTGTGTGTGTGTGTAAGCAAAGGGAGGAAATGCCTGAAATTTAAAAAGAAGGAATAGGAGCCCTAATACAGTTTGGGAAAGAAACACAATCTCTTTCTCAGCAATGGATAGATCATTATTCCCCAGTGACTTCCCTTCAACACCCCATTTAATATTCACATAAAATCAGTGCTACTAATAGTATAGGGTAGGGAAGAGTTCTAAATTGCTGCTTTCTAGAAGTCCAAGGATATCAAAAGAAGAAAAACTATTTCCCATTGAATAAGTGATATCTCCTAATTTTGTAAACAATCATCTCTGGAGCAATCTCAACTTTCAAGAATGAAGAGCTCAAAATATTTGTCCCACAAAAGGTGAAGTACATTTGTAATTCCTCAGGAGATGTCCCCAACATTTCTGGTAAGCAAAAATTAGAGGAAAGTTAAATAAAAAGTTGTTTCCACAAGTGAGAACCATTATTTGGTCTGTACTAAGAAAGGATGAGCTATTTATTAGGAAGTGATTAATTCCAAACCCAATTTATTTGGTAATGTTCCAGACTAGAATATGTACTCTTTATTTTTGTTGTGTCCTGGACCTTTTCAACAGCCTAATTCTGTCTATTGATCCCTTCTCAGAATGTTTTAAAATGTTTTAATAAATATAGGATTACTAAATAAATCAATTACATTTAAGCAAAATTTTAAAAAGAATTTTAAAAAAACCCAATCTACTTACCTTAGGTTAAGAATTCCTAATTTAAAGAATATTTAAATATTAAAAGAGAGATATCTAAGAGAAAAGTTTTTTCTAAACTACACTTCAATTCATTTTGATGGAGGGAAAAGTATTAGGGATTGCACAGACAAGTTGAAGAACTGAGCAGAATCCAGCAATGCTAAATCTGTGATTTATTCTCTCTCCTGATGATATTATATGGAAATAAAAGCTCTAAGAACTAGATATATATATTTCCATTTTTGTATACTCCCTAATATTTAGGACAGACCAATATAGCCATCTCTCTGTTTCACTGAACCTCTCTGTTTCTCTGTTTCTGTCTCTATATCTCTCTGTCTGATTCTCTCTTTCTCTCTCTCTCTCTCCTTCCTCTCTGTCTCTGCTTCTCTCTCTCTCTTTTTTTCTATTTATCTACCTATTGGTTTGTATATCTCTGTATGTGTGTACAGAGAGAGAGAGAGACAGAAAGAGACACAGAGACAGAGAGAGAACAGAAAAATAATAAAAGTTTGTCAAATGAATAATAAAATGAATAGGTTTCTCATTTAAACAGGAAAGGGAGCTCAAATATTGTTAGTTACCTTTTCTTTAAGATCCAGTTGTCAGTACTGCAGTTTTAGAAACTCAATTTTAATAACTCCCCCAGAGTTGATCAGGTTTTGCTGAACTGATTCCTGCTGACCAAACTCTCAAGAGGCTGAGGATAAACTGCAATGCCAATTCATTTACACTGAAAAATACATCTAGTCTTCAGCCACTCCACTACTTCATAAAATGAAAATATTAGCAATTCTTTCCAGGGTAGGATTTTCATGCATTAGACCTGGAGACATAATACTTTGATGTCATCAGGGAGAATACTTTTAGGATTCAATGAATTTCAAACTCACAAACAAGACAGTACCAAATGTGAAAAATAGGTTTAAGGATGGACCTAGACAAAATTACAAAACATTTCTGTTTGATTTTTGCTGCCTTCTCACCTCCTGGATTTTTGTTTTTCTTTCCCTTTCTCTTTTATTTATCATTTGTATCTAGAGAAAATATTTTGATATTTTCACATTAATGTGTATAACATTGTGCTAAACCTAAGCCCAGGAGAGTTGCTAAATATAAATAAGAGGAAATCCTTTTCTCCTTAGAGTTTACTTCAGAAGGAGAGGGTTTAAACACCAATATATTATCACATAAAACATTACATATGTAGAAACCCCCATAGTACTATTCTTTCAACCCAAATTTGTATTTCCAAGTCAGTTACCCTACAGAATGATTGATTATACTCAGGGTTTTATGGGTAATCTTGCAAGGATTATAATCTAACACTGGAGTTTTTGAGTTGTCAGTGGATTCATTAACAATCTGACTATGTGTATGTGTGTGTGTGTGTGTGTGTGTGTGTGTGTGTGTGTGTATAAAATTAGCTTTTGGCAAAGGCAAGACATGGTATAGTAAGAAGATTTGGTACAAAATATTCCTATTTAAAATCTGAAACACTAAGGTGACTTTTGGAGACACTTAAATTGTAGAAAAGTTATATTTCCTCCTTGGAAAAGGATATTTCCTTTTCAGGAATTCCCCACATATCTGAAAATGTGTTCTAAGGATTAAGAAACAAAACAAAACAAAAAAGTTAGGTCAAAGGGGAAAGTCAGGGACATGGGAGTGGGGGTGGCAGAGTACATATTAATTATAATTCAACAAAGTACATATTAATCACTATTCAGTTGCATTTAATGGAAGGGAGTAATATCTCAAATATCACATATTTTACTTGGCTTTATGTGTTATGGTTGTCCTTTTTAAATCTACCCTTCATTTCCTATCCACAGTTCCTCATCTCAGACCTGTCCATTCATAAACAGTGCCTTAAATTCCAAAACTGATTCTAATACTTCAGTCTTTCTTTCTTTTTTACTCTTAATCAATATTATCAATTACTCAGTGCCCTTAAATATAGTAAACCAGTTCCTCTGTATGTCATTAATGATACATACCTTCATGTATTTCCCTTTCATGTAATATATGTTTATTTAAAAAGTGGAATCTAGACCAAAATGATAATTTTGAATTATGATGGAAGTTCAGGGATATAGGAGATCAATAGGTAAGCTTTTTTTCTTAATGTGGGAAGTGGTTTCCAACCCTTGGGAATCAGACCAAGTAGACAAATAGTCATACCACAGGTTGACCCTAAGGATGTTATTGGCCTGTTGTATTAGAAGGATATTTAATTCTACATAGGCTGATGCAAAACTTTTTATTTTTAATTAATATTCTGGTAAAAGAAACAATATTATCTAACCATTTAGTGGGTGCAATACTTAAATGGATAGTTTAAGCTAAGATAAAGAATGAGCAAAAAATAATCTCAATATTTGAAAACTTTATTGTACTAAAAGTTTTATTTACAATGCAAAAGGCATGAATGATGTCTCTCATTTTAGAGATGAGAAAAATGAGACAAGGCATACTTTTCCATGAGCAAAGTTAAATATTAGCTAAGCTTTAAGTGTTTAAATGTCAAGTCTAGTGTTCTTTTACTATACCATACCAATTATTGATGAGTAAAAAAGGTGCTAATTCAGGTATGCAGATAAATATAATACCCCCTTAACATATGTTAAAGGGGTATTAAGTAATGCTATGATATCAAAAGTATGTAGGCTATTTATTTATTTTGCTGGGGAGGGGAGAGTCATTTGAACTAAACTTTGAAGGAAAAGGAAGTTGTTAGACAGAAATGGAACATGTCAAGCTAATACATACATGAATACATATATACATAAATATTTGCCAATCAAAAAGGTTAAAGGAGGTAAGTAAATCCCCTTCCAAAAAAGAAAACAGAATTGGAATTGTGCTTTTTTTATGGGGAATTTATAGAATAGAAGAAAATACTTTCCCTCTATTTTTTATTGTTTAATTTTATTCTTTTTAAAAAATTATTTCTTTTTCATTAAGGATTTTTATTTTTAAAATATATGCAAGGAAAATCATCAACATTCATCCCTGTACAGCCCTGTGTTCCAAATCTCTTTCCTCCCTTCCTTCTACCTCCTGCCCTAGATGGCAAGCAATTCAACATGTGTTAATCATGTGCAATTCCTTCATTTGTTTTCACAATTATTGTGATGCACAAGAAATTAAAAAGGAAAAAATGAGAAAGAAGGCAAAATGCAAGCAAACAACAACAAAAAGTGAAAAATACTATATTGTGGTCCATACTCAGTTCCCACAGTCCTCTCTCTGGGTGCACACGACTCTCTTCATCATAAGATCATTGGAACTGCATGAAACATGTCATTGTTTAGAAGAGCCATGTCCATCAGAATCGTTAATCCTATAATCATATTGTTGCTATGTACATGGTTCTCCTAGTTCTGTTCACTTCACTTAGCATCAGTTCATGTAAGTCTCTTTAGGCCTCTCTGAAATCATTCTGCTGATCATTTCTTATAGAACAATAATATTCCATAACATTCACATACTATAACTTATTCAGCCATTCTCCAACTTATGGGTATCCACTCAGTTTTCAGTTTCTTGCCACTACAAAAGGGGCTGCTACAGACATTTTTGCACATGTGGATCCCTTTCCCTCCTTTATTATCTCTTTGGGATACAAGTACAGTAGAAGCATTACTGGATCAAGGGTATACACAGTTTGATAGCTCTTTGGGCATAGTTCCAAATTGCTCTCCAGAATGGTTGAATTCTTTTCACAACTCCACCAATGTATTAGTGTCTCAGTTTTCCCACATCCCCTCCAACATTCATCATTATTTTTTCCTGTCATCTTAGCCAATCTGAGAGGTACATAGTGTACCTACTTCAGAGTTGTCTTAATTTGCATTTTTCTAATCATTTGTGATTTAGAGCACTTTTTCAAATGATGAGAAATAGTTTCAACTTCATCTGAAAATTGTCTGTTCATAATTTCTTTAATTTCCTTTTTCTTCTCTTATTGCCAAAGCTAATTTTTCTAGTACAATATTGAACAGTAATAGTGATAATGGGCAACCTTGTTTTATCCCTGATCTTATTGGGAATGCTTCTAGTTTCTCCATATTACATATTATACTTGCTATGCATTAGATAGATTCTCCTGATGTTTTAAAGGAAAACTCCATTTATTCCTATACTCTGCAGGATTTTTAATAGTCTTAACTTAAACCTTATCTTGTTTAAGTATCAGACCATAACTGTGTCATAAAAAGAATTTGGTAGGATTCCTTCTTTCCCTATATTTGCAAATAGTTTGCATAACATTGTAATTAATTATTCTTTAATTGTTTGGTAGTATTCACATGTAAATCCATGTGGCAATGGAGATTTTTTTCTTAGGGAGATGATTAATATCTTGTTCAATTGCTTTTTCTAAAATGAGACTATTTAAGTAATTTATTTCCTCTGTTAATCTGTATTTTAGTAAGTATCCATCCATTTCATTTAGATTATAATATTAATTGGCAGACAGTTGGGCAAAATATCTCCTAATTATTGCCCTAATTTCCTCTTCATTGGTGGAAAGTTCTCCTTTTTCATTTTTGAGACTAACAATTTGATTTTCTTCTTTTCTTTTGCTAATCAAACTACTAAAGCTTTATCTATTTTGTTGAGTTTTCATAAAACCAGCTCTTAGTTTTGTTTACTAATTCAATAGTTTTCTTACTTTAAATTTTGTTAATCTCCCTTTTTATTTTAAGAATTTCAAATCTCATATTTATTTGGGAGTTTTAAATTTGTTCTTTTTCTAGCTTTTTTAGTTGCATGCTCAATTCATTGATCTTTTCTTTCTCTATTTTATGGAAGTAAGCATCTCAAGATATAAAATTTCCCCTCTGAACTGCTTTGGCTGCATCCCATATATTTTGGTATATTGTCTCATTGTCATTCTCTTGGATGAAATTATGGATTGTGTTTAAGATTTGTTTTCATCCACTCATTCTTTAAGATCAGATTATTTATTTTCCAATTAATTTTGGTCTACTTTCCTTTGGCCCTTTATTACATGTAATTTTTATTGTATCATGATCTGGAAAAGACATATTTACTATTTCTGCTTGTCTGCATTTGATTTTGAGGGTTTTGTGTCCAAATCTATAGTTAATTTTTGTGCATGTTCCATGAACCACCAAGTAAAAAGTATACTCCTTGGTCTATCATACCAGATTTTTCTAATATTCCATTTACCTCCTTAACTTTTTCTTATTTATTTTGTGGTCTGTTCTATCTATTTTTAAGAGAGCAAGGTTGAGAACCTCTATTAGTATAGTTCTGTTGTCTATGTCTTTTTGCAATTCTTTTAACTTCCCTAGGAATTTGAATGCATACCACTTGGTGCATAGATGTTTAGTATTGATATTAATTCATTATATATGATACCTTTTAGCAAGATATAGTTTTTTCCTTACCTCTTTTAATTAGATCTATTTTTGCTTTTGCTTGATCTGAGATGAGGATCACTATTCCTGCTTTTTTTTTTTTTTTTTTTAGTTCAGCTGAAGCATAATGGATTCTGCTCTAGCTTTTCTCTTTACTCTGTATGTATCACTCTGCTTTTAATGTGTTTCTTGTAAACAAGATATTGTAGGATTCTGGCTTTTAATCGAGTCTGCTATCCGCTTCCATTTTATGGGAGAGTTCATTGAATTCATAATTATAGTCAAAATTACTAATTCTTTATTTTCTCCCATCTTATTTTCCCCAAGTTATAATTTTTTCTTTCATTTCCCTCTTTCCCTCCTCCCCAGTAGTTAGCTCCTGACCACCACTTCCCTCAAATAGCCCTTCTCTTTTACAGCCCTTCCCTCCTATACCTTTCCCCTACTACTTCTGTTTTCCCTTCCATTAGCTTCTCCCTTTCCTTTCCCCTTTCCCATTTCCCCTCCTATTTCCCTATAAGGGAAATTTCTCTGTGAAACCAAATATGTCTGATATTCTCTTTTATTGGGGGCATATTGGGACACAGCTGCATATACTGCTTTATCATATTGGATTTGATCTTCATTTCTTTCATATCTTCCAACTTTCTGTATTGTTTGTCCTAAATGTGTCTGGGCATCTGCAAAGCCTTCAAAAGGGGGCACAGAGGGAGGGAATGGGAGACATATTTCCTCAGGGAGGGTGGGGGATGAGGGAGAAGGCCATGCCTCAGAGATGGAGGCCACATTCCCTCTATTTGCTTTCTCCTCCCTCCTCTTATCACTGTCCTTTACCTCATGGTCATATGTCTTCTTTTTACTTTCTCATTCCTCATCTTATCCCTGCCCCCTCCTGTTCCGTCATATCTACTTCCTGCTTCTTCCTCACTACCTTCTGCTTCTTTCTCACTATCTCTCCCTGTGACATCACATCCACCTCCTTTGTCTTCTTTTTTACTTTCTGATTCTTTTCCACGGTTAACTTCCACAGGCTCCATTTTATGGACGTGGCTGGTCCCAGTGAATACCGGTTTACAACCCTCATTTATACTTCATTATCTACTTTTAATGGATTATGGCTTATACCTCTTATAGTACTCCTATTCACTTGATAAATGAGGTGATGCTTTCAGGGATGGCTCCCAGCTTTCCTTATCATAGGAAGCCATCTGACTACCTACTATCTCCTGTTTAAAATCAATTTCCAATCCTGCTTGTTTTAATATTCTATAAACTTCTTTCCCTGGAACTTCCTGATTGGGACCCTCATAATAATTTGTCCCATTTCCTAACTTTCTATTCACTAGAGCAGAGTTCTGTCTCTCTTCCCACTCATAGACCTGCTACACAGTGAGGTCCTAGCCAAAATTGTCCCTATTTTGGCGCCACTTGTAGAGACCCTTAATGCTACTCTATCCTTGTAACTCTCCTTTGGGCTACTCTTAACTGCCCATCCATTGACCACACGACTAGGCCACACCCGTCTTTGGGCACCAACCTGGATCCCACAGAGAGACCAACCAGGAAGTAGGAATGAAGCTGAGAACTTTATTCTTAGGTAGCACACATTTATATCCCCCTCTTCCCTCTCTCCCCAAGGATCCAAGAGGAAGAGGAGGTCCTTTCTAATCTAATGATTCTAATTATTATATATTATTTACTTAAAAAAAGCAATTTTGAATATTTTCACAAAGGCAAGAATAATTTTTTTTTTAAAGTCAGGAAGGAAGAAACAAGAAAAAATTTAAAAGAGTAAAGAAGAAAAAAAAAAAGGAAGGCGGGCTGTAGAGGTCTGCAGATAGTGGGGGAACTCTGGATAAAGCATAAAACCCTTCAGCTCAGAGGGAACCTGCTGACAATGTCTGATTTGGCTCTCCCTTTGGTGTTCTCATCTTTCCTGAGAAGTCAAGGAGGGCATGACCACCTGTGTTCTACTTGAAGCAAGGGATACTTACAGCAAGAGGCATTTACATAGCAGGGTGGTTATAGTTAGCACTTGCCCAGTGCGACTGATGATATAATGGTTCTCTAGTTAGCACATTCTTAGTGTGCTGTAATGATGTAATCATACTGGAGGGCTGAGAGGACTGGAAATAAAACACTCCATCTCTGATCATCCTGGTGTCTCTCCTGATTATTTCATCCTCCACTAAGACAAGGCTGTTCCCAGGGATCCTCCAGAGAGCTAGTCTGGATACTACAGCAGGCTTTGAAGGAAGAAAGACTAGAAAAAAATTTCAGTGACAGAGAAAAATCCTCAGTGTGAAAAAATCCTCATCATATGAAATTACTGCCCTATTTTATTTATAGATATAGAGTAAATGCAACTAATGCTGAAATTTGACTTTGCTGTAGTTTTTATTGGGGTCTTTAGAGGTTATCTAGTCACCTACTCAATCATTGTCTGCTTAAAAGAAGAATATTGACTATATCTTTTGTTTGTCTTTTCTTGGCTTTTTAGCAGCAATCATCATATTAATGACATCTTAAAAATAAGAGGTTTTTGTTTTCAAATAGATGTTTGAACTTAGACTTTTAGACAAAGTCTAATATAACCAGACATATTTCAGCAGGATCCTTTTAAATCATAAGCTAGAAAGACTGGATACTCTCACTTTGGAAGACTTCATTTCACAAATGAATTCTAAAGAGTATAATAAATTCTAATTCCTACCATGCAAATTGTGATTGCAAGAAAAATGTTATTTTGCTTAAAGTGTATTCACAACACAGGCATAAATGAATAGAAGAATAATTCTTCCTAAATAGCATAAAAAGACTGAGGTCTTACTTCAATCAGGCTACATATGACTTAAAGTTTTAGCACCAGACTTATCTTCCCCTCCAACAAAACCACTTAATAATTCCAGAGCCCTACTTAGATATAATTTGTAAGTTATATCAGCACAGACTGCTGTAAGTAGTTCTGAACTTCATCAACTAACGATGGTTTTATGCTAGTGTACTGTTTGATTGAACTCTTCAAGGGGACTAATGGCAAGCTAAACCACTTAACCACTGAAAATGATTCATTTGTATAAAAAGACTTTTTATGTCTTATCTCCATTTCATTAATGTTTTTACCTTGTGGATATGGGAGGGAGGAGGATGATAATGTACTAATTTCCTCATATGTTAAAATACATGTAAAATGTACTCAGGGTAAATGATAAATGATGATTAAATATAAAACATGAATTGAATAAAAATGGGGTGATTGACTATATATAATCTAAGCATACAGTCATTATCATTAAACATGTATAAACTAATGAAATTATGATATGAAACCTTATAGAACAACTATTTCTAGGACATGAGATTTCAACAATTTTTTAAAACTTTAGTTATTTGTCCCTTTTAGAGCCATTTATGTAATTTATGGTAATGGAGAATAATTGGAAGCTATTAATATAACTTAACAAACTGTATAATAAACATTAATAAACTGTACATGGTAGGTCTAATACATTCAAACAATTCTTAGATTCATATAGGCACCATGAAGGAGAAAGTCTGTCTCCAATATATTCAGGCAAATTCATTGACTATCTTTTCACCTTGGAAATAAATTGGAGACAATTTCTCTCCACCCATTATTTAATTACTAGATGCAACTTCCAATTGAGCAAGTGCAGAGAACAACCAAAGATCAATTATTCATGACTTTGCTATTCAGTCTCTGAACTTTGCAATTTTACTCTACTCTAGGATCTCCTAAGCTCTGTTCCCTACTTATCTTTTTCATCTCCATTTTTTCATAGTAGTCTTGCTCCATTAGAATGTAATTTCTTTGAGATTAAATACTATTTTTTATTGGATTTGTTTTCTCAACACTTAGCAAAGTAACTAGTACATAATATGTATATCCATCTATCTATCTATCTATCTATCTATCTATCTATCTATCTGTCTGTCTTTCAGTCTGTCTATCTACCTTTCTATCTGTCCATCTATCTAATTTTCTATCTTGTTGAGGTTCAAATGTTGGGTTCTTTTTCTTCTTTAAAATATCATAAAAGTTCTCTCTGGGTCCCTTCCCTGGAATTAGGATTTTGTCAGTCCCTGTTCGGGCGCCAAAATGTGGTGATCTTCTTCCCAAATGCAGCCAGGTGATAAAAGTTCAGATCTTTTATTATCTCTAATATAGCCTGGTTAGCTTAGAGACCTATCTCCCTGCTTGGTTCCAAGAGCTCTTGCCACTTTGTCCTTTGCTTCTGTCTCTGCTTTCTTCAGCCTCCAGAGCCAGCACCACTCTTCATGTCATTCCGGTGAAATCTCTCAAAGTGCTCTGTATCTGCACCAGAGTGCTTCTCTCCAATGCAGCTGAACTCTCTTCTGCGACCAGCCAGCCAAGTGGAAAATATTCTGTCTTGCCTCGCCTTGGAGAGAGGGCTTCTGGCGTAATTCCGCTGAAATCTGACCGAGAGCCTCTGCCTGTTTCTTTTATA
This sequence comes from Antechinus flavipes, assembly GCF_016432865.1. Lineage (NCBI taxonomy): Eukaryota > Metazoa > Chordata > Mammalia > Dasyuromorphia > Dasyuridae > Antechinus > Antechinus flavipes. Next base: position 147,318,018 of record NC_067403.1, read on the forward strand.
CAAGAGGGATGGATTGTGGAATACGAGAGAGAGGGATTATGGGTTTTCTCCCATAGTGCTCTCTGGCCCAAAGAGTTTCAAGGGAGGTGTGAATTCACCAAGTTACAAAGTTTACTTTGTGAATCTGGCATACTTGTGAACTCCCATGAGTAAAGCTGTAAACACAAGCATTGTACTAATTAGTTCTACTTAGTATCTTGTTTCAGGTTCTGGCCCAAAACATCTTCTTGTAAGATCAGATCAATAATCTATCAATTCTAATGAGTTAGCAGTTTGTAAGGATTCCAACACTATCTATCCTGCTTTTAACAAGGTCTTAAATTCTTCCTGTAAGTCTCTTTATTTGCAAATATTCTTATTCTGCCCAGTTTGGAGATGATGATGATGATGATGACAATGACAACAATGATCATGGTTATGGTCACATAGTGATAGTAGTGATTCAAATTTGAGTGGAAGGACAAACTGTAGATATCATTTATTTTAATCACTTGATTATAGAGAAGAGAAACTAAGCACCACAAAAAATTAAATGTTTTCTAAATTTATTTCTAATTTGTGGCAAAGTCAGAAATTAGAACTCATGTCATCTGTAACCCACTCTAGACTATGTAATTCATTTTTAAATTATGGAGTTGAGCAGTTGACAAGCTTTGTTTTAATTCTCATATTCTGTAATTTAATAAGATTTTTCTATGAGGCTAATTACCTAGGTATTGGTACATTTTATATTATATAGATATAAAGAAACATAGCTCTATCTATATCTATTTCTATATAATTTATATCAGTATATTGTAATATATCATAATTCCTATGTAAAATTCTACAAGCATTTATATAGTCTTATCCATTTCTTTAATATGTATTTTAAGTGTGAATAGAAAAAAATGAAAGGAAACTAAATTAATATACTTGATTTTGCATCAGATGAATGTACTTTGGTTTATAAAGTTTAGTAGGTTAGAAATCTAACATATTTGAACTTAAAGATAGTTTAAGCATGAAAATGATGAATTAAAGCAAGTTTATCAATGGTCATTTAAAAGACTAACAATATACAAAATCAATATTTCATTTATTATAAAAAACCAGGCTTTTAAAAATTATCACCACTATCTCCAAACATCACTGTCATCATCATTATCATGATCATCACTGTTGTTGTCATCATCATCACCTCATCATCATCACCACCACTATCATCATCATCAATGTTATTGTCATAATTATTATAACAAATGTAGAGAATTGTATTTTAATCTTTTTTAAACTACGTCTTCTTTTCTCAAATATTATGAAACTAAAGCAGATTATTTAATGACTTATTTTTAAATCTTATTTCCTCCCCCTTCCCTGTTTCTTATCTTCACTAAAACTTTGGTGTTTGAGGAAATATTCCCTGGACCTACGCCAATGTTTTTTTCAAAAATGTTTGGTATTGATAATATCTTTTTACTTTTTATTGAAGCTTTTTATTTTCAAAATATATGCAATGATAGATAATTTTTTTCAACATTGATTCTTGCAAAACCTTGTCTTCCAACTCCCCCTTTCCTTTTTCCCCTTGCTCTCTTCCCTAGATGGCAAGTAATCCAATATATGTTAAACATGTAAAACATATATGTAAATCCAATTTAGGCATAGATATTTATACAATTATCTTGCTGCGAAAGAAAAATCAGATCAAAAAGGGAAAAAATGAGAAAAAAATAAAATTCAAATCAAACAACAACAAAAGAAGTGAAAATGCTATGTTGTACTCCACACTCAGTTCTCACAGCTCTCTGTCTGGGTATAGAGGGCTTTCATCATCACAAGATTATCGGAACTGGCGTGTATCATATAATTTTTGAAAAGAGCCATGTTCATCAGAACTGATCATCATATTATCTTGCTGTTGCCTTGTACAATGATTTCCTGGTTCTGCTTATTTCACTTAGCATCAGTTCATGTAAGTCTCTCTAGGCTTTTCTGAAATCACCCTGCTCATAATTTCTCATAGAACATTAATATTCCGTAATATCCCTATACCATAACTTATTCAGCTATTCACCAAGTAATGGGCATCTACTCAGATTCCAGTTTCTTGACACTACAAAAAGGGCTGCCACACACATTTTTGCACATGTGGGTGCTTTTCCCTCCTTTATGATCTCTTTGGGATATAAGCCCAGTAGAAACCATGCTAGATCAAAGAGTATACAATGTTTGTAACCTTTTGAGCATAGTTCCAAATTGTTCTCCAGAATAGTTGCATCCATTTACAATTCCACCAAAAATGTATTACTGTCCCAGTTTTCCCATATCCCCTCCAACATTTGACATTATCTTTTCCTGTCATCTGAGCCAATCTGAGAGGTGTATAGTAGTATCTCAGAGTTGTCCTAATTTGCATTTCTCTGATCAATAGTGATTTAAAGCACCTTTTCATATGACTAGAAATGTTTTCAGTTTCTTCATTTAAAATATTTGACCTTTGACCATTTATCAATTGGAGAATGTCTTGGATTTTTATAAATTTGAGTCAATTCTCTATATATTTTAGAAATGAGACCTTTATCAGAACCTTTGAATATAAAAATATTTTCCCAATTTTTTGTTTCCCTTTTAATCTCATCTGCATTAGTTTTATTTGAACAAAACCTTTTTAACTTAATATAATCAAAAATATCTCTTTTGTGATCAATGATAATCTCCAGTTCCTCTTTGGTCACAAATTCTTCTCCACAGATCTGAGATGTAAATTATCCTATGTTTTTTCTAATTTGCTTCTAATATCACTCTATGTCTAAATCATGAACCCATTCCAATTTTATCTTGGTATATGATTTTAGGTGTGGGTCAATGCCTAGTTTCTGCTTATTAATTCTTACTAATTTCCAATTTTCCCAACAGTTTTTGTCAAATAGAATTCTTATCTCAAAAGCCGGGGTCTTTGGATTTGTCAAACAGTAGATTGCTATAGTCATTGACTATTTTGTTCTGTGAACATAACTTATAACACTTATTGACTATTCTATTTCTTACCAGTTCCAAATGGCTTTGATGACCACTGCTTTATAATATAATTTTAGGTCTGGCACAGATAGGCTACCCTCTTTGGTAATTTTTTTCATCAATTTCCTTGAAATTCTTGATGTTTTGTTCTTCCAAATGAACTTTTTTATTATTTTTCTAGATCTATAAAATCATTTTTTTGAGAGTTTGATTGGTATGGCACAAAATTTAATTTAGGTAGTATTGCCATTTTTATTATATTTGCTTGGTCTACCCATGATCAGTTGATATTTTTCCAACTGATTAGATCTGACTTTATGTGGAAAGTGTTGTAGTTGTGTTCATATAGTTTCTGTCTTTGCCTTGGCAGATAGACTTCCAAATATTTTATATTATCAATTTCTCTTTTTTATCTCTTGTTGCTGGACTTTGTTGGCAATATATAAAAATTCTACTTATTCCTCTACTCTCTAGTTTTTAATAGGAATGAATGTATGATTTTATCAAACACTTTTTATGCATTTATTAAGATAACCATTTGATTTTTGAAAGTTTGATTATTGATACAGTCAATTATGCTAATAATTTTCTTAGTATTGAACCAGCCCTGCATCCCTGACATAAATATTACTTGGTCATAGTGAATTATCCTGGGGATGACTTTCTATATTCTGTATTTGCTAATATTTAATTTAATTTAATTTAAGATTTTTGCATCAATATTCATTAGGGAAATTGGTCTACAATTTTCTTTCTCTGTTTTCATCCTACCCAGTATAGGTATCACCATATTTGTATTATAAAAGGAATTTGGTAGAACTCCTTCAATCTCTATTTTTTCAAATAGTTTATATAGCATTAGAGTTAATTGTTCTTTAAATGTTTGGTAGAATTCACATGTAAATCCATCTGGTCCTGGGGATTTTTTTCTTAGGGAGTTGATTAATAGCTTTTCTATTTCTTTTTCTAAAACAACACTGTTTAACCAATTTACTTGTTCCTCTTTTAATCTGGGCAAGCTATTTTTTTGAAGGTATTCATACATTTCATTTAAATTATTGAATTTGTTGGCATAAAGTTGGGCAAAGTAACTCCTAATTATTGCTCTAATTTCTTCTTCATTTATGGAAAGTTCTCCCTTTTCATTTTTAAGACTAGCAATTTGATTTCCTTCTTTCCTTTCTCTAACCAAATTAACTAAAGGTTTATCTATTTTGTTGTTGTTTTTTTTTTTTAAAACCAACTCTTAGTTTCTTTTATTAATTCAATTGTTTTCTTTCATTCAGTTTTATTAATCTTTCCTTTTATTTTCAGAATTTGAAATTGGGCATTTAATTGGGGGTTTTTAATTTGTTCTTTTTCTAGTTTTTTTTTTTTTTTTTAGTTGCATGTCCAATTCATTGATCTTCTCTTTTTCCATTTTATGCGATTAAGCATTTAGAGATATAAAATTTCCCCTTATTGCCACTTTTGCTACATCCCACACATTTTGGTATATCGTCTTATTATTGTCAATCTCTTGGATGAAATTATTAATTGTTTCTATGATCTGTTATTTCACCAATTCATTCTTGAGGAAAAAATTAATTGGTTTTTTTTTTTTGGTCTATTTTCCCTGGCCTTTTATTGCATTATGATCTGAAAAAATGCATTTGCTATTTTTGTCTTACTCTATTTGGTTTTAAAGTCTTTTTGCCCTAATATCTGGTCCATTCTTATATAGGTTTCATGAATTGCTGAGACAAAAGTGTACTCCTTTCTGTCTCCATTCAGTTTTTTCCAAAGATCTATCATACTTAACTTTTTTAAAATTCTATTTACCTCTTTACCTTTTTAATTTATTTTGTGGTTTGATTTATCTACTTCTGAGAGAGCAAGGTTGAGATCCCCACTAGTATGGTTTTCCTCGCTATTTCTTTTTGCAGCTCTCTTATCTCCTCTTGGATTTGGATGCTATTTCTATTGGTGCACATATATTTAGTATTGATATTACTTCATTATTTATGGTGCCCTCTAGCAAGATATATTTTCCTTCCTTATCTCTTTTAATTAGATGCATTTTTTATTTTGCTTGATCTGAGATCAGCATTACTACCCTTGCTTTTTTTTAAAACTTCACCTGAAGCATAATAGATTCTGCTCCAGCCTTTTTGCTTTACTCTAAATGTGTAACTCTGCTTTAAATGTCTTTTTTTGTCAACAATATATTATAAAATTCTGGCTTTTAATCCAATCTGCTATGTGCTCTCATTTTATGGGAGAGTTAATCCCATTCACATTCACAGTTAAAATGACAAATTCTGTATTTCCTGCCATCTTATTTACCCTAACTTATGCTTTTCTCTTTCCTTTTCTCTTTTCCCTCCTCCCCAGTTTTTTTTTGTTTCTGACCACCATCTCCCTCAAACAGCCCTCCTCTTTTATAGTCCCGCCCCTTTTTTTATACTTTTCCCCTATTACTTCTGTTTTTCCTTCTATTAGCCTCACCCTTACTTTCCCCTTTCCCCTCCCACTTACCTAGAAAGTTTCTTTGTTTCTTTAGACATGTTTCTTTGTGAAGCCAGATATGTCAAAATTCTCTCTTTGAGCCAAATCTGATGAGAGTAAGTAAGATTCACACAATGTTCATCCCCCTCCCTTCTTTCCCTCAGATATAATATGTCTTCTTTGCCTCTTCATGAGATGTAGTTTCCCTCATTTTATCTCCATTTTCCTCTATTCCCAGAACAATCTCCTTTTTACCTCTAATTCTTTTTCATATTATCCCAGTAAAATCAAATTATACCTGCATTCTCTAAATATACTTATAAGAGAAATATAATTCTCAAGAGTTCTTTCCTTTTACCTTATTATGCTTCTCTTGAATTCTGTATTTGGAGATTAAATTTTTTTGTTCAGCTCTGGTCTTTTCATCAGAAAGAAATGGAATTCACCTGTATCATTGAATGTCCATCTTCTTCACTGAAAGATAATGCTCAATTTAGCTGGATAGTTGATTCTTGTCTGCAGTCCAAGTACTTTTGCCTTTCAGAATATCAGTTTCCAGGACCTTTGATCCTTTATGGTAGAAGCTGTGAAGTTCTGGATAATCCTGATTGTGGTTCCAAGATATTTGTTCTATGAAATTTTTTTTTATCCATTTCACAGATTCTGTTTTTTAAGGAGATTTCTTTTTCCATTTCACAAAGTCTGTTTTTCAAAAAGTTGTTTTCTTTTTCCATTTTGTCAAGTCTATTTTGTAAGGAGTTTTATGCTTTTTCCATTTCACTAAATCTATTTTTATAAGTTTTCTTCAAAAGATTTCTGTTTTTCCTCCTTTCCCCCTATTTTTCTTCTAATTCTTTTTAAAGATCCTTTATGAATTCTTCTGTGAGAGCCTTGTGAGATGGGAAGGATTCATATCACATTTTGGGGCTTCATCTGGAGACAATCTGCTTTTAGTGTACTTAGGGTTTGAAATCTGTTTGTCTCTTTCTCCATAAAAATGATCTATTTTCAGAATTCTTTTTGCTTTTTTGCTCATTTTTAAAAAAAAAGGTTGAAGTCTACTTTTAGGGCAAAGGGGAGATTGTCCAAGCTTCCTGTACAGGTGAGGGTGGCTATGCTGGGTCAGTGCTGAATAACTTCTAGTGTTAGATTGGTGTGGCCAGGTCCCATGATATTCTAGGGCTTAGGGGCTCACTATTTGTCTTTTGTATTTATGTTGGATGTCTTCCAGCTAATTCACTGATCTACTGGCTTGAAACCAAGACAGAGTAACTAACACTGTTGTAGGTTCCTCCTGGTAGGTTTTCTGGATCACAGGGAATCTGTGTCACTTAATTACCTGTGCTCAGCCCACCTCCCTCCATACAAATTGAAATGGATCTTTTCTAAAGATCTTCCAAATTATCTTCTGTTGGAAATTTGTTAGACTCCAAATATTTGAGAGTTCTGTCACTCCAAAATCAATTCAGAGGCTTGATTTACTGTTAATTTGAAGGACATGGGAAGAGCTCAGAAAAAGACATGTCTTCTCTCTGACATCTTGGCTCTGTCTCCTGGTAGATTTTTTATGTTTCAGAGAGCATTTGTGCATAACTTCTTAGAGCCCATTTTTTCCAACTTCAATGGAATTATAGAATTGTTTTTTGTCAAATCTTCATGTAACAACCCTTCCAAAATGCTTGACTAAGTGTATGAGGTATTAGGAATTTTTTTCTCACTTCAGTTCTCAAAAACTCTAAGAAAAGAAAAGAAAAAAAAGACAAACTAATCTCAAATAAAAAAATAAATAATGCAATTATTATGTAATAATGCTTAAATCATCACAGCTTTTTCTGTAATATCAGAAAATGAAAAGTTCAACAAGGTAATCCTCTTACAAATTAATGGTGGAAATCTTATTATATTGAAAAAAACAAACAAACCAATATGAAACTTTTGTTCCAAATGTTTTAACAACTAAATTCATAAAAGAAAAAAAAAGTGAATATTGTATTATTGGTAGGAGATTTTATGTTTCTTCATTCAGGTTGAACAAATCAGAGAGAAAGATAGAAATAAGGTAAAATATATATTCGAACAAATTGCTGGAGAAATTAGCCCAAAATTATCACTTTCTGAATTGGGCTATGAAGAAAATATAAAAGTTTATCAGTACAAAGTGGAATATTTACAAAAATAACTTTGGAAAAAAACAGAGTGATAATTATATTAATCTAAAAAGGCAGAAATATGTTTATAGATCATAGTATAACCAAAAAAATCAATTCAAGAAATACACATACACACACAAATATAGAGAATTAGCAATGAAATTTAAAATAATAAATGAATCAAAGAGCAAATCATATAATTAAAAATTAAGTGAAAGACTATAGCAATTCTAATGGAATAAACCAAAATATTTGGATTTCACATAAAATTGTCTTTGGAATACCATATACATTTGAATATATTATGTTACATAAGAATATATATATAATTTGTATCCATAAATATCTATGTCTATATATATATTTACATATATGTATACACATAATAAATTTAGGAAAGCTGTTGGATACTTTTGAGAAGCATTGGCATAATTTCAAGATATTTTATCAAATGCCAACTAAACACACACATATATAAATGTATGCATATTTTGGTATATATACTCAAATATACACACATATATGTGTGTATTTTCATATATATGTATATATATTCATTTATATAGTCTTACATATATAATCTCTTCATATATATTGACAAATAAGCATAAACATGTAAAAACATGCTTCTTTGAAAATTCTAAAAATAGAAAGACAAAAACAGAAAAAGATAAGCTTCCAAATCAACAAAATAAAAAAAAATTAACCTGGTGAAACTGAAATAAAAGAAGAAAAAAAAAGGAATTAGCAGAAAGTACTCATCACAGTTATGTACTCAGAAATATTAAAACACAAAGGGAATATAGGATTGCATTAAAATTATATAATATCATCAAATGAATACTAGACTATATAGAAGTATTGATTAATTGTATCTCAAAAAGACATTTAATATATTATAAATATAATAAATATTAAATTTCTTTATATAATGTATATATTGTATATATATATATATGAAATAATAACATAAATGAAATTTGAAAAACCAAAAATATACCTGGTCCTGATGAATTTTTTTTAATGTAACACATTATACACAAATTATGTTCAAAAACTGAGAAAATTCTCTTTCAGTGACAAAAATATGATCCTAATAAAATAAACCAAGGAATGATAAAACAAAGAAGAAATAAAGACCAACATATTAATGAATATGGATTGACATTTCAAAATGAAATTCTATCACATTACATTAGTATATCCAAAAAATAATATCATGAACATTTTGGATTTTTATCATTGATGCAAATGATGATTCAACATAACAAAATAGTGTACACAATCATGATAAAACAAAATTATCCCAAATTGTATTCTTTTCAATGCATATAGATAACAATATTCATTTATGTTGTAAACCTTTTTAAAAATTCTGAAATCTGATATCATATTTGTGAAATTGTAATGTTGTTGCTTGTCCTTTGTTTTCAAAAAGAACCAATGACATCATGGAGTTATATCTTGACTCATTTGTGAATTGACTTTAAGGGAAGCAAAGTTACAAAAAGTAGTCAGCCTTATTGTTTCTTTCAGTCATCAAAGTTCCTTGGCAAGAAGATAAAATCCAAGCTGACAGATAATGGTCCAGGATGCAATGTATCCATCACCTTGGTTTCTTTGATGTCTTACCAAGATCTAAGTGCTCCAAAGTGTCTATTTTTGTTGCTTTCATGGTAATTGGAAAAAATTCCTCCCATTCTGTCAGGGAAAAAGATTGACTGCTTATGATAAACTTCCCCTTACTTTGCCTATTGGTTTGTGGTCTGTTGGTTACTATCAATCAGATTCAGCCCATCTCCCCAAATAATTTTACTGGGGTTGTGACTACTGCCCATGCTACAATTTCTTGGAGTCATGGGTTAGAGTTAAATGGATGCCAAAAATAAATAAGCAGATTTGAAAAAAAGCTCAGTAAACCCTCACACCAGAGATTCCAGTTTTCTTTGAACTCTTTTTCTATGCTCTCAGAATTTTAGTAGTGGTAGAATTGTGTCATGAAGGGAGGTGGGCAGTGGCATTTTTGACCTTCGAAATACTGAACAAAATACTATCTACATTATAATATGAACAGATTAGTTTCTTGCTGCAGATAATTTCTATCTCAACTTTATTGAAGATGAATATGATTTTCCAATAATAATCATTTATTTTTTACAAAATACTTTATTTTGTTAACTACTTTTACGATGGTATAAATGGCATAAAACACCATTGCATATTTGGTATTTATTAATATTTTTATTATTGCTTACAATTATTATCAATTGTATGTGTGCACATACAATTATTAGAAACATGGTTGCTCTAGTTGAATAGCATCTTTTGTATGTATTGTTTGTTTTCTTGAGTCAACACAAAATATTTCAGGAAGGAATGCAGAACCTTGACTTTATGTTACAACAAGGTCAGGAAATAGTGTAGAAATAATTCAAGTTCCATATTTATGATAGATAAATGGATACAGGAAATGGTGCTATGGAAATATAGTCAAGATGCAGTTTCCATCTATTTTTCTTCTGCTAAAAGAAATGCTTTTATACCATTTCTAATTTTTCTCTTGGACTCAATGACAAGTAGAGCATGAGATGTTCCACCCCTAAACTGAAGTGATGACTGAAACATGATAGGTTGCAAATTTATAAGTGAATTCAACTTGACTTCAAAGATATAAAATCAACAAAGCAACTCTACCCCATCACTTGTACAATGCCTTTTTGCATGTGTGATTTCTTCTGAAAACCTGTCAGAAAGACTTGGAAATGTTGTTTTCATCATGATTCAGAAATGATTAGGAATGCAGGAGCAAGTACATTGATAGCACTGATGAATTAATGGACTGTCATGAACGTATTCTACCCTGAAAAGGCTTTAAGTGTATTTCTTAGAGATGTTGATTATCCAAGAAAAATACAGGCAAAGTTCCATCTCCTATGATGTCTGTCAGGCTTTCTTTCTTTTTGTTTTTAATTTCTAGAATAAAACTTTTAGAATATTCTACACGCCCAATTGTAGAAAATCAGAGTACACTTCATTGAAGTGAAATGATTATTATCTATATTAGGTATTATTCACAATATAACATTTTTTATAAAATTTTATTTTAATATTTTTCCAATTATATGTAAAACATTTTTAATATTCTTTTTTATAATTCTGGGTTCCAAATTCTCTTTCATTCTACCTCCTTACTATCTTTATTGAGAAGGCAAATAATTTGATAATGGCTACATTTGTGCAGGGAGCAATAGGGGTCTTAGTGGATAAAGCATTTGATCTGTAGTCAAGAAAACTTCTCTTCATGAATTCAAATATAGCCTCATTTACTAGCTAAGTGACCGTGGGCAAGCCATTTATCCCAGTTTGCCTCAATTTTCTTAGTTGAAATAAGCTAGACAAGTAAATAGTAAACCACTCTCATAGTTTTGTCAAGAAAACCCCAAATGGTATCATGAAGAGTCACAAATTTAAAAAAAAAAAACAACCCCTCAACAATAATATTCAATCATGCAAAACATATTCCCAAGATAGTCATGTAGTAAAAGAAAACATAAACAACAACAACAAATAAAAATAAAAATAAAAATTTAAGATTATACTTTGATCTGTTCCATTCCATCCAAATTCCATCTGTTTGAATGATTTCAGAGAGGCCTGGAAAGACTTACATGAACTGATTCTAAGTGAAATGAGTAGAACCAGGAGATCATTGTACATGACAGCCACAATATGATCAATTGTTATGGATGTGGCTCTTTTCAATAATGAGATGATTCAGGCCAGTTCTAATGATCTTGTGATAGAGAATCATGGGAACTAAATGTGGATCACAATATAGTATTTTCACTCTTTTTTTGTTGTAATTTGCTTGCATTTTAATTGCTTTCTCTTTTTTTCCTTTTTGATTTGATTTTTCTTATGTAGCAAGATAATTGTATAAATATGTATGCATAAATTTGTTTTTTTACTCATTTACTTTTTTATCTTATTTCTCTTGTGCAGCAAGAGAATTATATAAATATATTTATACATATTGGATTTAACATATATTTTAATACATATAACATATATTGAATTGATTGCCATCTAGGGAAGGGGGTATTGGGAAGGAAGAGAAAATCTGAAACACAAGGCTATGCAAGAGTCAATGTTGTCAAATTATCTGTGCATATGTTTTGAAAATAAAAAGCTTTATTTAAAAATATGTATGCATATATTGGATTTAACATATATTTTTACCATGTTTAATATATATTGGATTACTCACTATCTAGGGGAGGGGTTGGGGGAAAAGAGGGGAAATTGGAGCACAAGGTTTTGCAAGGGTTAATGTTGAAAAATTATGCATGCATCTGTTTTGAAAATAAAAAGCTTTAATTTAAAAAGTCTATATCTTCTTTCTCTGGAGGTGGATTGCATTTTGGTCAGTTCTTGAAAGTCTTTCCAGATTTTTCTGAAACCATCCTCCTCTTCATTTAATTTGTCATAATACTATTTAATCATAATCATATATCACATACTTGTTCAACTTGTTCAGAAATCATTCCTAATTTATGCGTATAACACTAATTTCCAATTTTTGCCACCATTAAAAAAGAGATGCTATAAGTATTTTTGTACACATCGGTCCATTTTCTTTTTTTTTTTTTTAAGTCTCTTTGAGATCCAGACCTAATAGTAGGTCTGGTCAGTAGTATTTTTGGTCAAAGGGCAGGCATATTTTATAGTACCTTGTGCATAATTCCAAATTGTTTTCCAGAACAGTTGGATCAATTCACAGTTCTATCAACTTAGCATCCTAATTTTCACACATGCCTACCACCATTTTGTCATTTTTATTTTCTGTCACATTTGCCAATCTGATGGTGGTAAGTGGTACCTTAAAGTTGTTTTAAGTTTAATCATTGCCAAAACAGTCCCTAATGGGGTCACATAGAGCTTAATATGATGGAAACAACTGAATAACAATAACATTATTAAAAAAAAGAGATCTTCATAATTCTATCCCTACTCCAGCTCCCTTTTTTGACTTTTTCTAGGAAGAAATTATCTGTAATATTCTGGAGGTATAATGTTTTCCCTGTTTGAAAGAACCAAGATTATTTCCTTGGTTTATGCAAAACCTTCTGAGGGAGAAGGAACCTCAAAGTGAGATTTTTAGATTTTGAGGTTTCTTCTCCCTCAATAAGGATCAGAGAATGTGAATTAGAGCTATATCTGACAAATTTCACTGTTAGGCTCACATGAAGGCCCAATCCAAGAAACTGTTGAAAAGAGAAGTTGAGTCTGCCTTTTCTTTGGTTTAGCACTAATTTATCAAAGACCCAGCCTCTGGAAGTCAATACAATCTATACTCCAAACACTTAAAAGTCACTTCAAACATTCAATAATATTAGTTTCCTTAAGATGATATGAAAGATGGAAAACTCAATAAATTTTATGGTAACAGACTGAATCTTCTAACTTCTTGATAATAAAGTAAATACCCCAATTAGATAGTGTTGTAAAGAAATCCATCAGGAAAATAATGTCTCTAAGTGTTTTCATAGTGGCTACTATGGTGGCAGGCTTAACTAGTAGTGATTAATTATAAACTGCAAAAAGGTCAAATTGCTTTTCTTGAAATAGAAGAGGATCAGTATAACCAATTGACTAATAAATCAAGATCCATATGGACTAATACTATATATTGAAGGATGGACCCTTCAATTTTCACAAGAAGCATTATCAATTAGAACAGCTGATTCCTTGTTAATTAAGAGGATCATATCTTATCATACATAATATTATGGTCCCCATATATAAAAAGATGATGGGCCCAGTCACAAATCTGTTGTTTTCATTAAGCACTAATTATTCAGTTTGTTAGAGGATATATGTCTCTTAATGAACACCAACATGCTATATGAACAACTGCAATGATATGGCCAACCCCTGCATTATTCAATATAGTAAAAACCTAAATGCCTTCAGGAAGTAGGACACCTTTTAGGTCTTTATGCCTGTCAAATGTTAGAGCAATAGATAAAATAGGAATTAAGTATTATCAATAATTACCTTGTCCAGGGTCTGAACTACAGAATCTAAGGTGTTTAAAAAGTCAGAAATGGTCAGAGAGGATTTATTTACTTCTCACTAATCTGTAAATTTTTCCCTACCATCAAACTTCTTCACCTTCTATCCAGGTTAGAGTAAGGAGAGATGGTATAGAATCATTTCTATTACTAGGGAGACTAATATGATCCTCCAAATCAATATTGCTCCATATTAACTACACAGGATTATTCAAGGAGTTACTCTATAAATTTTGTATGTAGGATCAATTGTGGAAGAAAAAAAAACATACATACCAGAAAAGGAGAAAGATCCAGCCTCAAAACCTCACCAATCGTGCTTCATTTTTTCTTCTTTTTTTTTCCTTAATTAGGAATTATAGGATCTCATCAAATAATATTAGACAATGAAGTACAAGAAACCCCTCTGTTCCAGTTATTCTATGAAAATCATTTGAAGAAATTATACATCTTTTTGAAAGTTTTGGCCTTGGAGGATAAAGCAACAAAGTCTAACATTCCCTGGAATGTAGTGAAGTAACTTTAGAATTGCCAGAACATATTGCTAGGTAAACAAGGCAGTGGACATTCAGGCCCTGGTGTGCCCAGACCCAAACTACACAAATGGAATTACAACTTTAATTGGAATCAATTTTTGTTGAGAGATCTCACCAGATATTTCATACCACATGCTAGGGCTAAATCCCTGCATAACACTGACTTACATTGCAACTTACACAAAAGTTTATAGAAAAACAGAGAAATCTTGTCACAGAGACCATTAGAGTCCTGGCCTTTTAGCTTCTTCAGTTTATCCAAGGAACTGATTTGGGAGATTTCCCAGTCCAGGAGAGTTGAGAAAAAGTTTATCTAGAAAACGAATGTGTTCTCAGTGAATGAATAAGATGAGGTATATAACAAAGAAAGCACTTCAAAAAGGGAACCCACTGACTCCCCGAAAGATCTAGAATTTTTTTTTTTTTTTTTTTTTTAGTATGTGATGAATTATCTTAGAGAATAACTCAAGGACCTGATAGTTTTATCATAGAGTCCAATACAACACAAAAGTCTATGTATACTATTCATGGTGGTGATAGCAATAAAGAATGGAAAGATACATTTATATGTTGATTCCTCCATCTTGAAACAAAGAACGAAAGGTGGACCAATACACTACACATGATGCTCTGAATTATCTCTAGAGTACTCAGTGATTTTCTGTTGTGGATCTGTATAATGGCTCATACCAGATCTTTATAGCAGAAGGAAATAAGAAGACATTTCATTGTCCAGTTTTATTTTGCCAGTTTGAGAGCATTCTTAGAGACATTTCAAGAGCATCTCTACTTTCCAAGAAATGAGTTGTAGATGTGAACATGCAAATTGGCATACCTGGATGCTATCATTGTCTTTATTTCTATATTTTCTATAATGGCTTTTTATTTTTTTAAATATACACAATGGTAACTTTTAAAACTTATCTTTGCAAAATCTTGTGTTTCAAATTTTTCTCTCTTCTTCTTTACCTCCCACCTCTACTAGACAGCAATTAATCCAATATTCATTAAGCATGTGCAATTCTTCTAAACATATTTCCACATTTATCATGCTGTACAAGGAAAAAGATCAAAGAGGAAAAAGTGAGAAAAAAAAAACCAAGCAAACAAACAACAAAAGGTGAAAATACTATGTTGTGATTCACATTCAGTCCCCATAAGTCCTCTCTCTTCAACAGCTGTTGAACATAGCTTTGTCCATTAGAATTGATCATCACATAATCTTGTTTTGCTTTATACAATGTTCCATTTGTTCTATCCACTTTACTTAGTATCAGTTCATATAAATCTCTCCAGGTCTCTCTGAAATCAGCCTGCTGATCATTTCTTATAAAACAATACTATTTCATTACATTACATTACAAAACTCATTCATCCATTCCCTAATTGATGGGCATCTTTTCTGGTTCTTTGCCACTACAAAAATGGTTGCTGCCAACATTTTTGCACATGTGGGTTCCCTTCCCATTTGTCTGATCCCCTTGGGATATAGAACCAGCAGAAACACTGTTAGATAAAAGGGTATGCACAGTTTTTTAGCTCTTTGGGCATTGCTCCAAACTGCTCTCCATAATGGTCAGATCAGTACACAACTGCAACAACAATGCATTAATGTCCCAGTTTTCCTGTTTCCTCCAACATCTATTGTTATCTTTTCTTGTTATCTTAGACAATCTGAGAGGTAAGAAGTGGTACTTCAGAATTCACTTTTCTAACCAATAGTGATATAGAACTTTTTTTTTCACATGACTAGAAATAGTTTTTAGTTTCTTCATCTGAAAATTATCTCTTCATATCCATTAACCATTTAGCAACTGGGGAGTGACTTATATTCTTATAAATTTGAGTCAGTTCTATCTAAATACTAAAAACGAGCCCTTTATCAGAAACATCGGGTAAACATTTTTACCCAGTTTTCTGCTTCCTTCCAATCTTGGTTGCCCTGGCTTAATTTGTACAAAATCTTTTAAATTAAATATAATAAAAACTAATCATTTTGCATTTCATAATGCTCTCTAGTTCTTTGTCCACCAATTCTTTCTTTCTGATCTAAGAGAAAGACTATCCCTTGTTCTCCTAATTTGTTTATAGTATTATCTCTTATGTATAAATCATGAACAATTTTGAATTTTATCTTGGTATGGAGTGTTAGGTCTTGGTCAGTGCCTAGTTTCTGCCATACTAATTTCAAATTTTCCCAGCAGTTTCTATCAAATAGTGAATTCTTGTCTCAAAAACTGCTTTGACTACATCCTATAAATTTTGGTATGTTGTCTCATTGTTGCCATTGTCTTGGATGGAAATCATTGATTATTTCTATAGTTTATTGTTTCACCCACTCATTCTTTAGGATTAGATTACACCTTCTGAGTATGCCTCTTACAGGGATATAATTCTCAAGAATTGCACATATCATCTTCCCCTTGTAGGGATGTAAACATAGTTTTTCCCCTTTCCTTTTTACCTTCTTATGTTTCTCTTAAAAGCTCTATATTTGAAGATCAATTTTTTTGTTCAGCTCTGGTCTTTTCATCAAAAATAAATAAAAACTCCATTTTTCATTAAATGCCCATCTTTTTTTTGTCCTCCAGTTTAAAGACTGGAGGGACTATTAGGGAACTCTGAGAAAAGCATACTTGAAGCAAAGATACTTACAACAGAGTGTTTACTCAGTGTGATTGATGAGAGAATGGTTCTCTAATTTATAAATAGAAATACAAACATGATATTTACCCACATACTCTAGTTTATTTGTATGGTGATGTAATGGTTCTACAATTGGCACATGCTCAGTGTGCTGTTGTGATGTAATTGTAGTAAGGTATATAAAGGCTGCGAGGACTTGAAATAAGTAGACTCAAGATTCGAGTGTTGTGTGCTCGATCTCAGACTCTAGACTCTAGAGAGATCTTCCAGAAAGCTAGCCCGGACATTACATTTTGGCATCCAAACATGGGACACTGAAAGAAGGACACTGCATTTTGAGATTCTGGATATAAGAACCTACACTCAGCAGTTAGACTGACGAAATTATGAACTCAGTGGAGAAATTCCAGTGACTGAGAAATAGGGTGAGTACAAAAATAGACAAGCAGGAAACTTTGGTAAGGGGTAAACTAGTCACTTTCCTTTTTCAGCTGAAATGGGGCAAATACTAAGAAAAGAGCCTTTCCCATCCCAAGAGGAATGTGTAGAATGCATAGTTAGGTTAAAAAAGAAGCAAGGTTTGTTGGTAAATTGGAAGCAGATCACTGAACTCTTCTCTAAGGAAGAAAAAATAGAGCCAGACATGTGGAAACTAAAGGGAGAGTAACTAATTGAATATTATGAAGCTAAGGATTGTTTCAATTCCTGAGGAATTGGCATTAAAGAATCCCACAAGTTTTAAAATAAGGAAAAATTTTAATGTGGATAGCAAGACAAGGAAATGTGAGGAGAAAGAGCAGGAGGGGAATGGTACTGACAAAGCAGCTGAAAAGCATGAAGAATTGAACAAGAAAGGAGTTAAGTACAATGCTGATGAACTTAAGGGGTGTAGTGCTTCTCACTTTCACAGTTCAGTTTCACTTCTGCCTACACCCAAGCAGGTCTGCCTTTAGGGATTTCCCTATCTCTTGACCCTCCCCCCTCAATCAGCCAAGAAGCAACAAGAAGGGGAAAGGAATTACAGTTGGGGAGAACAGAGTTGTATGCAGCTGGGATTACTGAGATATCCCCTGGAGAGGTGAAATCTGTCCCTGTCCGGCCTATAGACCCTTACTTCCAGACATAGTAGGCTTGACCATTTCACCTCCTGAGAGTGATTACAAAACAGTGTCAATTCATATACTGATAATGTGTGATATATCACACAAGAGAAGTAGTAGCATCAGGTTTACTCATATAGACTCCTAATAGGCAATTGGATGATATTTACCCAGATTTTGACTCCCAGCAACAGAGTCCAGGAATATTCTAGACAGCAGATGTTACATCTGACCATCCTATGCTCACTATCTATGTAAATAGCATACCATGGAAAGTTTGCCATTTCCACTATATTGAACCATTTCAACAATGCCATACCAACTAGGTAGACAGAGGTGCAGATCGTACAGTCATTAGAGGTGCCAATTGGTCCAGTCATTGGCTAAAGATTAAGGCAGACACCTATATGTCTGGCAGGGGAGGATCAATAGCAGCTGAAATTAATGATACCCCTTTGAGATGGATATTTGAAGGTGAAACAGGAGTTTTTACTTCTTTTGTGGTAAATAGAATCTCCATCAATCTGTGGGGAAGAGATACTTTACAACAATTGAATGCTTCCACTTTTTAGGCAGGGCTGCTATTGAAGACCTGTTGAAGTTTCCATTCAATGGAAAACTGATACACCAATGTGGGTGGAATGGTGGCCCTTAACAAGTGTAAACAATCAGGCCTTATTAGATATAGTACAGAAGCAATTTGACCAAAGACACTTACAACCTTCTCTAAGTCCTTGGAATTACCCTGTATTTGTTGTAAAAAAAAAAAATCAGAAAAATGGAGGATGTTGATTGATTTTAAAAAAAGTAAATGGACAGATGGAAATATGGAAACTCTTCAGCTTAGACTTCCATCTCCTACTCAATTGCCTAGAGAATGACCTCTTTGGGTTATAGACATTAAGGATTGTTTCTATTCTATCCCTTTAGATAAGAAGGGCATGAAAAGATTTGCCTTTTAAGTGCCCAGCGTTAATTTAGCTGAGCCTTATAAAATATATGAATGGACAGTTTTGCCACAGGGAATGAAAAATAGCCCTCCTATGTGTCAAATGTATGTTGCTGCTGCTCTTACTCCAGTAAGAAAAGCATTTCCAAAAGTTATGTTGTTACATTACATGGATGATATCTTGGGGTGTGCACCTGAGGAACAAATGTTAGAAGCATGTCTACAAAAGACCATAGAAACACTAAGGAACTAAAAATTGCATATAACTCCAGAAAAAATTCAAAGATATGCTCCTTTTCAATATTTAGGATATGAAGTATATCTAAGGTGCTTACAGTACAAAAACTTTCTTTAAGAACAGAAAAGGTGAACACCTTAAATGACTTTCAGAATTGATAGGAGATATCCAATGGATGTATCAGTGTTAGGCTTAACTACCTAACAATTACAACCATTTTAAGGGAAGACACTGCTTTAAATTCACACACCAGCTTACAAAAGAAACTCAAGAGGCTTTGAGAGAAGTTGAACTAAGGCTTTATCCAATGTGGTTGAAAGAGTCACTCAGAAATTCTTGGAAATATCAGTTTTTGCTACAAAAAGAGGCACTCATAGCAGTCCTGCATCAAGGATACAGTGAGATAGAGTGGGCATCAGAACGTAGATTGACTCAGAGAAATAGGAAGCAGGGCCCAGCTCCATGGCCCCTGGCAAAAAACACTTGAGGCATGATGGTAGCTGATGTTATACCCAGAGAGTCTTTAGAAGTTCTGTATTCTAATGTGATAAATCAACTAAGAAGCAACCTTGCAAAACCAGCACAACCAGACTAAAGCCTTACTTCTTACCCAGTGCTTGTGGCTAGAATTTTATTAAAGAGAGTAGTACAATAATCTGGAATAAGACCTGGTAAGATATACACCTTTTATACTAATGCACAAATTAATGTATGCTGTGAAACCATCCCAGAGTGGCAAATTTTATTGGCCATAGCTCCAAATTTTACACACGGGTCTCCATTAAAGATAACCTGACTATTACATAATTGGCAATGGATTTTTGAAGAAAAGGTTTCTAAGGTTCCTCTTAGAGGACCAACTATCTTTACAGATGCATCCAAAGATAATATTTGTGCTGTATACTCTCATGACTTAACTATAAATAGATAGTCAGAACTCCTTTTCAAATCCACTCAGCAGAATGAATTGTATGCAGTCATTAGCTCTTATTTATTATCCAGGAGATATTATGTCTATATCATATTTGGCTTATTCAATAGGTGTGGTAGAAAGAATTGCCACAACCCAAATAAAATTTGTTGTTTCCAATATATAATCAGCTCTTTAAGGAACTTCAAGAGCAAGTAAGAAAATATCCAGGTAAGATTTATATCTTGCATGTTTACTCTCCTAGTAGACTTCCAGGTCCTATTTTTTATGGAAATTCAAAGGCAGGTAGCCTTTTTAACCATGTTAGCCAGTACACCTTTATTTCAGGCAGCCCAAGAATCTCATTCTCAACATCATCAGGCTGCTTGAGCTTTACATTTACAATTTGGGATCACAAAAGAAGAAGCTTTATAGCTTGCCTTCATTTCCATGCTCCTACACTCCCTCCAGGCAAGACCCCTTGTGGTTTGAGACCCAATGAAATTTGGCAAATTGATGTGACACATTTTAAATCTTTTGCTTGTTTTTTTTATCCATGTACAACATGTCTACTACAAGTAGACACTTTTTCAGGATTTATTTTTGCAAACCTGAAGTAAAAGAGACTGCCTGAGTGATCACTGAATTCTTTATATGAGCTTTTGCAATTATGGGTATGCCACAAGCAATAAAAACAGATAATGGACCTGCATATACTTCTAAACATTTTGTACACTTTTGTGCACAGTATCAGATTTTACATACCACTGGCATACCTTTTGATCCTCAAGGATAGGCAATAGTAGAGAGGAGAAACAGAGACATCAAGATGCTCCTGTTAAAAAACGAAAGGGGAAGCCACAGGTAATCCTAGAGAACTTTTAAACTTAGCTCTTTATACTATTAATTTTTTTCATTTTTGATAGAGATGTACTAGCTCCAGCAGACAGGTTTTAAAATCCGCTAGAAGGGCAGTGTCCAGTGCAAGCAGCTCCACTATCTTAAGATAATTGCCAGGTGATGTGGAGAGATCCAGAAAGTGGTGAATGGAAGAGACCAGATAGGTTAAATGCTTGGGGCAGACGGTTTGCTTGTATTTCTACAGATGGAGAAGGAATGCCAATGAGTGCCAATGAGCCATATTCACCTTGTCCATCAGAGTGAGACAGAAAAAGAAAAAACACCCTTGAAACAAAGGAAAAGAACCCAAGAAACATCATATGAGTCCATCTCTGATTACATGTGCCACTTGAAAACCATTGCTATAAATCCAATGTGCATGGATGAACATCAAAAATTGTCAGTGAGACTGCTGCAGGCTTCAAAATCTGTAGGAATAATTGGATTCCTTGATATATGAAGTATTGGACAAGAGATTGGTTTTGAACTATTTCTTGGCTGGTGAAGGAGGTATATGTGTGAATGTTTTTTAGATACCCTCCTTCTAGGACTTATGTACATGTACAATTCCTTATGTTGATTCATGTTGTTTGTTACATTGCTACTAGCCTGTGTTATATTACTCTGTGCTTGTGTAATACCTCCCATGCTGATGGATTTGTGTATATCTGTCTCAAGTAAGATCCTTCAGCCTAGAGGAAACCTGCTAACAATATCTGGTTTGGCTCCTCCTTTCCCTTTGGTGCCCACTTCCCTTCCTCAGAATTCAGGGAGGGGATGACCACCTGTGTTCTACAACAACAAAAAAAGCAGGAGATATATAGGGCTGGTACTCTGAGAAAAGTATACTCCAAGCAAAGATCCTTACAACAGGGTGTTTACTAAGTGTGATTGATGATATAATGGTTCTCTAGTTTACATATACTTAATGCTTAGTATGGTGATGTAATGGTTCTACAGTTGGCATATGCTCAGTACGCTAAAATGATGTAATTTTACTAAGGTATATAAGAGCTGAGAGGACTTAAAATAAGCAGACTCAAGATTCCAGTGTGTTGGAATCCTTACTAACTGCTAACTAATTAGAGTTGATCTAATCTTACAAGAAGATGTTTTGGGCAGAACCTGAAACAAGGTACTAAGTAGAACTACCCATAATCCCTCTCTCTGGAAGGAGCATAAATGGGCCAATGGGCCAGTCGGAGAGGGCTTGAGAGGAAGACGCTACAAGTGGAGATTTCACGGGAATGACATGAAGATTGGAGCTGGCTGGAGGCTGAAGAAAGCAGAGGCAGAGGCTGAAGGACCAGACCTTTGGATTTAAAGACATTTGGAGAGAGCTCTTGGAACCAAGCAGAGAGATAGGCCTCTAAGCTAACCGGGCTAGAAGAAAAAGTTCACTACATTTTGGCGCCCTGAACGTGGGACAAACAGACCCCTCAGTGGATTTCAGTGGAAAAGCTCCGATCCTGATTCAAGTGGAAAAGCCCCGATCCTGATTCAAGTGGAAAAGCCTCTGATCCTGATCCAGTGGAAAAGACTTCAACCCAGAAATTAGGGTGAGTGCAACAAAGAAATTTTGTTAGAAGAGTTAAAGTAGAATTTCATCTAAGATGGGACAGATATTTAGAAAACAGCCTGTTTCTGTTCAAGGAAAATGTTTAGAGAGCATTGTCAAAATTATGGAAAGCCAAGGTTTAATTATAAGTTTACAGCAAATCACTGAACTTTTACAAACTGTAAAGGACATATGTCCTTGTTTCTCTCTTGATAAGGAATTAGATCTAAATGAATGGAAATTGGTTGGAAAGGATCTTTGTCAATTCTATGATAAAAATGGGCCTAACTCAATAATTAATACATATAATGTAATACAATTGGCTATAAGAAGTTATTTAAGTGATAGAATGATGAAAAGGAAAGTACAGGAGGAAGAAATGCCAACTTTACTAGTGAAAAGGAGGACGAATCAGATGAGAATGGAGTTAATTACAATTCTGAGTATGATACTTCACAGCAGGAGGAATTAGGTGATTCCACATCTCATGACCCTCCCCCCGCAATTAACCCTTCATGGGTGGAACAAGGGGGAGGGAGAGAGGCAGAAACACAGTCAGCTTCTCCTATAAAGCAGAATTTGACAAGATTAGAAAAAGCATTAATTAAAGCAAAAAATGAAGGAGAAGATATATCTGATTTTATAAATGCATATCCTGTGATTGAAGAGCTCAACTCCTCAGGTCAAAAAGAGAGAAAATACACTCCTTTTAATTTGGGAAAAATTAAAGATTTGAAAAAGGGTTGCACTCTTTATGGGGCTACATCATCTTATGTGAAGATGTTACTGGATAATTTGTCTAATGAAATCCTAACCCCGAATGACTGGAAATCCATAACGAAAACTTGTCTAGAACCGGGACAAAATTTATTGTGGCTTTCGGAGTTTCATGAATTATGTAGGATTCAAGCCCAACGCAATAGGCAAAAAGGAGCTGTTGTACAAATCACTTTTGACCAACTAGCTGGTGAAGGTCAGTATGCAGAGAGTTCAGAACAGATTTATTATCCCATAACAGTCTATGAGCAAATTTCTAAGGCTGCAATAAAAGCTTGGAATTCTCTCCCTGGACAGAAAGATGGAAATAATGCTTTCACAAAAATAGAGCAAGGTCCCAATGAACCTTTTGCAGATTTTGTGGGACGTTTACAAACAGCTGTAATAAGAACCATTGGAGACAATGCAGCAACAGAAATAATGACTAAACATTTGGCTAAGGAAAATGCCAATGAGGTTTGTAAGAGAATTATATGGGGGCTAGACAAAAATGCTTCTTTAGAGGAAATCATAAGACGCTGTGCCACAGTGGGCACAAATGCTTATTATGCCCAGACTATGATGAACATGGAAAGACAAGGTCCTTCTTGGCAGAGGAATTCTAGAGAAACTCGTCTATGTTTTCAGTGCGGAAAAATTGGACATTTGAGAGCTCATTGTAGATATGAGATAGAGTGAGAAGACAGGGTGAGAGAAAACCCAAAACCCCATGTCCAAAATGTAACCGAGGCTTTCACTGGGCCTCTAAATGTATATTGACCCAGAGGAATGAGAGGCAGGGCCCAGCTCTAAAGTATCAATCAAAGGACAGGTGGGGCATGATAGCAGCTGAGGTTACACCCAGAGAGACTTTAGAAATTCAGAACTCTGATGTCATCAACCAACAGAAAAGCAATCAGGATTACAGTTGGGAAGAATACAGGCCTTTTAAGACAACAAGACAATATCCAATGCAAACAACTCCAATGTAATTACCAGATGATGAGGAGAAATCCCAAATTTGGTAAATAGAAGGGAATTAGATTAACTGCTTGGGGAAGAGGATCTGCTTATATTTCCACAGATGGAGAAAGAATCAGATGGCTGACTATGAAACTGTTAAAAAGACTTTTAAAAGCTTCAGGAATCATTGGATTTCCTAACACAAGATGAAACTGTTTTACTTCTTGAAAAACCAGCAAGAATCATTGGGTTCCCTGAGATGAAAAATTGTTGATGAGACTTTTGCAGTACTTCAGGGCTTACAGGAACTATTGGATTCCTGGCACATGAACTAATGGACAATGGAATCCTATTGGACTGTTTCTAGGACTTATGGACATGTGTAAATTTTTAGGTTGATTCATGTTGTTACATTACTACTAACCTGTGTTATAATGCTATTTACTTATGTAAATTATGTATAATGCCTCCCATATTGATGGATTTATGTATATCTGTTACAAAGTTCTGGCCCATATTGATGGATTTATGTGTACCCCCTCAGAAACCCCCTATGTTTTAAAACAAAAGAAAGGGGGAGATGTTGGAATCCTTACTAACTGCTAACTAATTAGAGTTGATCTAATCTTACAAGAAGATGTTTTGGGCAGAACCTGAAACAAGGTACTAAGTAGAACTACCCATAATCCCTCTCTCTGGAAGGAGCATAAATAGGCCAATGGGCCAGTCGGAGAGGGCTTGAGAGGAAGACGCTACAAGTGGAGATTTCACGGGAATGACATGAAGATTGGAGCTGGCTGGAGGCTGAAGAAAGCAGAGGCAGAGGCTGAAGGACCAGACCTTTGGATTTAAAGACATTTGGAGAGAGCTCTTGGAACCAAGCAGAGAGATAGGCCTCTAAGCTAACTGGGCTAGAAGAAAAAGTTCACTACACCAGTGTGTGTGTGCTTGAGCTGAATGTCAGACTCCAGACTTCACAGAGACACTTGAGAAAGCTAGCCCAGACATTAGACTCCAGAATATCATATTCCAAGACTTTCAGTCCTTTAAAATGGAAGCTATTAGGTCCTTGGTAATCTTGATTATGGCTTCTGGATATTTGAATTGTTTCTTTCTGGCTGCTTGCAGTATTTTTTCCTTCATCCAATGATTTTATAATTTAGCTACAATATTCCTTGGAGTTTTCATTTTGGGATTTCTTTCAAGGGGTGATCAGTGGATTCTTTCAATGGCTATTTACTTTCATGTTCTAGGATATCAGGGCAGTTTTCCTTGATGATTTCTTGAAAGACACTGTCCAGGCTCTTTTTTCTTTTCAATGTGGTTTCAGATAGTCTAATAATTCTTAGTTTGTTATATCAGAATCTATTTTCCAGGTCAGGTATTTATCTAATGAGATATTTAAAATTTTCTTCTATTTTTTTTTTCATTTATGGTTTTTTTTTTTTTTTTTTAACTTATTCTTGATATCTCATTGTGTAATAATTGCGTATTTAAAATCAGCCGGAGTCAGGAACTCAGGTTAAGGGAAAAAATCTTCAGTCTTTATTCAAGTGAAGAAGTGAAAAAAGATTGCGATAGCAATATGGGCAAGAAGGATTGCAATCTCAATATGGTCAGCTGCGACAGGAAGCCAGCTAGCAGAGCAAGTGAGGGCTGAGCTCTCCTCCCCTTCCTTTTTCACTCCCCTTCCTCCACCCACCAGAATCGTCATTTCCTATACAACACATCAGGACTTGCACAAAGAGTAGGCGGGGGCCATTCTTTCTCCAAGCTTATATATTAATAGAGTATGGTCCAATTACTATTTAGCCTCATGTGCTTGGGACCTCAGTGCATCAACTCGAGCCTCAGCCCATTACATCATTGAATCATTCAATTCCAGTTGTCCAGTTCTAATTTTTGGTGAATTATTTTCTTCAGGTAGCTTTTTTTTTTTTTTTTAACCTCCTTATGTATCGCGAATCATACTTTTAAAGGGATTGTTTTATTCATTGGATTGTTTTTCTATTTCATCAATTATATTTTCAAGGCATTGTTCTCTTTTTCCATTTCACCAAATCTATTTTTTAAGGACTTGTTCTTTTTTTCTTTTTCATCATTTCTACTTTTTATGGAGATGTTTTCTTTTTTCCTTTGGCTAAATTTATTTTAAGAAGTGGTTTTTTCAGTATATATATTTTTCCATTTCAACAAATGCATTTTAAGGACTTGTTTTCTTCAGTCAATTTGTGTGTTACCTTTTTCTGTAATGGGCTGAGGCTCAAGTTGATGCACTGAGGTCCCAAGCACGTGAGGCTAAATAGTAATTGGACCATACTCTATTAATATATAAGCTTGGAGAAAAAATGGCCCCCGCCCACTCTTTATGCAAGTCCTGATGTGTTGAATAGGAAATTACGATTTTGGTGGGTGGAGGCAGGGGAGTGGAAAGGGAAGCAAAAAGAGAGACAGCTGGCTGGTGTTTTGATACAGCTGCTTGCATTGCTATCATGACCGCCCTTCACCTCCGATCCCTCTCTGCTAGCTGGCTTCCTGTCTGCCCACATTGCTATTGCAATCCTTCTTCACCTCTGCTGAGAATAAAGATTGAAGATTTTTCCCCTTAACCTGAATTCCTGACTCTGGCTGATTTTAAATACGCGGTCATCACATTTTTCAAACTCTCCTGTAAAGCTTTTATTTCCTTTCCCCATTTTTTTCTAATTCTATTAACTCTCTTCTATCTTTCTTCTAAGAGAGCCTTTTGAATAGACCAGTTTATTATTCCCCTCTGAGGCTTCATGAGGAGGTGTTTTGCCTTTAGTGTCCTCAGGGTTTGGATTCTGGTCTTCTCTGTCTCCACAGTAACTACCTATTTTCAGAGTTCTTTTTTTGCTTTTTTTTTTTTTTTTTTTTGGCTTATTTTTAATCTATTTCTAATGAATAGGGTAGATTGTTCTAAGCTTTCTCTATAGGGCAACAGGGGCTTCTTTTTGCCCTGGGGCCAGTGGTGCTGCAGGCTTTTCTACTGAGCAAAGTGAGCCTGGCTAAGTACTGCCTGTTGTGCTGGGGTTCAGAAGTTATTGTTTGTCTTCTATAATTGCTTTGGAGATCTTACTTCTATATTTTTTCACCCATTGGCCTTCTGAGTCAGGACAAAGTAGCTAATACTGCTGTAATTTGGCTAAAAGCCCTCCTCCTTCCCCTCCCACTCCCCGATTCCCAGTGTAGAGGTTCTCCACTTTGGACCTTCCCATGCTGTACCTGTACTGGGCCAGATTCTCCTTGCTCAATTGAGAAGGACCTTTCCTCAAGATGGCAGAGTGAATCCAGGAAAATGCTGGAGTTCTCCCAATTTCCCTTGAAAACCACATAAAACCAAACCTCTGAACAGAGTCTGATGGAATGAAATTACTCTCCAACTCAAGATAGACTGGAAAAACTTCAAGAAAGTTCAGTCTCACTGAGGTGAAAAGGATGTTCAGGCCTGCTCAGAAGTCTCTGGGAAAGCAGGTCAGAGGTTCTTGACAACAGCAGCTAAGACCTTCAATCCTGGCTTAGTAGAGGAGCAAATCGAGAGGGGGGGGCAGTTTCCAGTGCCAGTTCAGAAGGTGAATGTAGAGAACCAAAGACTCTGAGCAACTCTGGGGAACGCTGAGAAAAGTATACTTGAAGCAAAGATACTTACAGCATGGTGTTTACTCACTATGACTGATGAGATAATGATTCTCTAGTTCACATATACTTACTACTTAAAATGGTGATGTAATGATTCTACAGTTGGCCCATGCTCAGTGTGCTGTAGTCTTGCAATTGTACTAAGGTATATAAGGGCTGAAAGTACTTGAAATAAGCCAACTCGAGTGAGAGTGTGGTTGAGCTCAGACTCCAGACTTTATTTTTTATTTATTTATAATAACTTTTTATTGACAGAACCCATACCAGGATAATTTTTTACAACATTATCCCTTGCACTCACTTCTGTTCTGATTTTTCCCCTCCTTCCCTCCCCCCATCCCCCAGATGGCAAGCAGTCCTTTACATGTTGAATAGGTTACAGTATATCCTAGATACAATATATGTGTGCAGAACCGAACAGTTTTCTTGTTGCAAAGGGAGAATTGAATTCAGAAGGTATAAATAATCTGGGAAGAAAAACAAAAATGCAAGCAGTTTATATTCATTTCCCAGTGTTCTTTCTTTGGGTGTAGCTGCTTCTGTCCATCCTTGATCAATTGAAACTGAATTAGCTCTCTTTATCGAAGAAATCCACTTCCATCAGAATACATCCTCAAACAGTATCATTGTTGAAGTATATAATGATCTCCTGGTTCTGCTCATTTCACTTGGCATCAGTTCATGTAAGTCTCGCCAGTCTTCTCTGTATTCATCCTGCTGGTCATTCCTTACAGAACAATAATATTCCATAATGTTCATATACCATATTTACTCAACCATTCTCCAATTGATGGGCATCCATCCATTTTCCAGCTTCTAGCCACTACAAACAGGGTTGCCACAAACATTTTGGCACATACAGGTCCCTTTCCTTTCTTTAGTATCTCTTTGGGGTATAAGCCCAGTAGAAACACTGCTGGATCAAAGGGTATGTACAGTTTGATAACTTTTTGAGCATAGTTCCAGATTGCTCTCCAGAATGGCTGGATGTGTTCAGAATTCCACCAACAATGTATCAGTGTCCCTGTTTTCCCACATCCCCTCCAACATTCTACATTATCTTTCCCTTTCACTCCAGCCAATCTGACAGGTGTGTAATGGTATCTCAGAATTGTCTTAATTTGCATTTCTCTGATTAATAATGATTTGGAGCATATTTTCATGTGTCTATAAATAGTTTCAATTTCTTCATCTGAGAATTGTCTGTTCATATCCTTTGACCATTTATCAAATGGAGAATGGTTTGATTTCTTATAAATTAGAGACTCCAGACTTTAGACTCTTAATCCTGACCATCCTCGTGGTGACTTTCCTGCAAAGACCAAGGCCCATCAGAGAAACTCAAGAAACCTAGCCTGGACATTACAGGCAACTCTGGGAAATCAGGCTATTTCCTGGACAGAGCAGACAGAGTTAACCCCTACAAACACAAGAGGCCCCTGTGTTCAAAGCCAAGGCTCAGAGTTGCACAGGAAGCTTGAGACAGCACCACCTTTACTCTAGCACCAGAACTGAACCATAAAAGTAAAAAAAGAAGTAAATACTAAAAGAAAAGGAAATGAGCAAGAAATAGAAAAGAAATTTGGCTATTAAAAGCTACTATGGTGACGGGGCAGACCAGAACACAAATTCAGATGAGGACAAAATGTGCAGAGAAAAAAATCTCAAAGAATGATCTGAATTGCTCTCAAGCCAAAGAGGCTGCTTGGAAGTGCTCATAAAAGACTTTACAAGGCAAACAAGAGAGTTAAAAAAAATGAGAATGGAAATGAGAGGGATATAAGAGAGAAAAGAAAGGAAAAAATTGTCTGAAAAAAAATAACATCTTCAAAAGTAAAATTAACCAAATGAAAAAAGAGATACAAAATCTAACTGAAAAAAAACCACACACATTAAAAGGTAAAAGGACAAATGGACATTAATGACTATATGAGATGGCAAGAATCAGTCAAACAAATCAAAAAAAAAAAAAGAAAAAAAAGAAAATGTGAAATATTTCATTGGAAAAACAGCTGACTTGGAAAATAGATCCAGAAGAGACAATTTAAGAATTATTGGCCTACATGAAAGCCATGACCAGAAAAAAGAGCCTGGATAGCATTCTTCAAAAGATCATCAAGGAAAACTGCCCCAATATTCTAGAAATAGAAGGGAGAAATAGTTATTGAAAGAATCCATCTATCACCTTCGGAAAGAGTTCCCACAAGGAAATCCCAAGAAACATTGTTGTGAAACCCCAGAACTACAACTTCATAGAAAAAATACTGCAAGTTGCAATATCATACCCCAGAAGACAAAGGATCTAGGGTTACATTAAAAATTAACTACCCAGAGAAAATCAGCATTATCTTTCAGGGGAAGTGATGGAGCTTCAATGGAGTAAGAGACTTTCAATCCTTTCTACTGAAACAGAAACATTAATTCTACAAACACAGAACTCAAGAGAAGTATAGAAAGGTAAACAAGGGGAAAATTATATATTATTTAAAGATTAAATTATTTACATAGATATGTCAGGAAAAATAAAACAATACACTATGACCAAATGGGATTTACACCAGGAATGCAAGGCTGTTTCAATATCAGGAAAACTATTATCATAATTGACCATATCAGAAACAAAACCAATAGAAATCATATGATAATCTTAATAGATGCAGAACAAGCTTTTGACAAAATATAGCTCCCATTTCTATTAAAAATATTAGATATCTCAGGGATGAAGGGAGCTTTTATTAAAATAATAAGCAATATCTATTTAAAACGTAAAGCAAGCATTATTTGTAGTGGAGAAAAGGTGGACACATTCCCAATAAGATCAAGGGTAAACCATGGATGTCCATTATCCTCATTATTATTCAAAAAGAAATATTAACTTTAGCAATAAGAAAATAAAAAGAAATTAAAGGAATTAGAATAAGCAATGAGGAAATAAAATGATCACTCTTTGCAGATGATATGAGGATATATATATATATATATATATATATATAACCCTAGAAAATCATCCAAAAACCTACTGGAAACAATTCACAGCTTTAGCAAAATTGCATGATATAAAATAGATCCACATAAATCATCAACATTTCTATATATTACTGACAAAGCTATTCAGCAAGAGATAGAAAGAAAAATTACATTTAATATTACTATTGACAAAATAAAATATTTGGGGTGTCTATCTGCCAAGACAAATCCAAGAACTACATGAACATAATTACAAAACACTTCTTACACAATTAAAGTCAGATCTAAACAATTGGAAAGATATCAATTGCTCATGGATAGGTTGAACTAATATAATAAAAATAACAATTCTGCCTAAATTGGTCTACTTGTTCAGTGCCATAATAATCAAACTGTCAAACAACTTATTTTATAGAACTAGAAAAAATGATAACAAAATTCATCTGAGAGAATTAAATGCCAAAAATATAAAAAAAGAATGAATGAAAAAAATACAAAGGAGAGTGGCTTAGCAGTATCAAAACTAAAAAAATATGTTACAAAGCAGCAGTCATTAAAACCATTTGGTCCTGGCTAAGAGGTAGAGTGGTGGATCAGTGAAACAAATTAGGTACACATGACAAAACAGTCATGTCCTATAGTAATCTAGTATTTGATAAATCCCTAAACTCTAGTTTCTGGAATAAGAACTTTCCACAAAAATTGCTGGGAAAATTGGAAAATAATATGTCAGAAACTCAGCATAGATCTACATCTCACACCCCATGCCACAATAAAATCAAAATGGATGCATGATATGGGCATGGAGGAGGATATCATAAACAAATTAACAGAACAAGGAATAATTTACTTATCAGATCTTTGGAGAAGGGAGGGATTTATATCCAAAGAAAAATTAGAGCATATCATGAAAGACAAAATGGACAATTGTAATTACATTAAATTGAAAAGTTTTGGCACAAAATAAAACCAACAGAAACAAAATTAAAAGTGAAGGTCAGAGCTGAGAAAAAAAATCTTTACAGACCATATTTCTGATAAAGTTCTCATTTCTAAAATATATAAAGAACTGTGTCAAATTGATAAGAATACAAGTCATTCCCCAATTGATAAATGATCAAAGGATATGAGCAGACAATTTTTAGATGATGAAATTAAAGCCACTTATAGGTATATGAAAAAATGCTCTAGATCACTATTGATTAGAGAAATGCAAATTAAAACAACTTTTAGGTTATAACTCATAATGTGTTGCTCTCCCTCTGATGGCTTGTGCTTCAGTCACTACAAAGGTGGATGATGGAATGAATCTGTCTCTCAGTCCTTCTGACTCTGAACCAGTCTTTCCCAAAGTGCAGGAAGAAGAGCCACCAGAAGCCTGATCATAAATGGAATGTCTCTGGCTGAGTTTGTCCCAGCTTATATGCCTTATTTTAATTACATCATCATAGGTGTGAATCTTGTAGAATAGGTGTCAATCTTGTGGAACTATATTAAATACAAAATACATGTACTGAACTAGAGAACTATTAAGCATCATGCTAAACTAGATAATCATTGTTTTTATCAATTCCACTGAGTTAGCTCCTTGTAAGTATCCTTGTTTCAAATACAGAGTTCTGGCCCATCACACTGAGTACACTGATGCATTGTTGGTGGATTTGTGAAAGGATCCAACCATTCTGAAGAGCAATCTGGAACTATGCTCAAGGAACTATAAAATTGTACATATCCTCAGCAATGTCATTCTTGGGTTTATATCCCAGGAAATCGTAAAGGAGCATTTTGAAAAGACCCATATGTGCAAAAATATTTGTAGCATCTCTTTTTGTGGTTGCAAAGAATTGGAAAAGGAGTGCATGTCCATCAATTAGAGAATGGCTGAAAAAGCTGTGGTACATGGAGGTAATTGAATATTAATTGTCTTATAAAATGATGAACCAGCTGATTATAGAAAGGCCTGGAAAGATTTACATGAACTGATGTTAAGGGAAACCAGGAGTACATTGTACACAAGAATGTGTGATCATCAATTATGAAAGACTTGGTTCTTTTCAGTAGTTCAGTGATCCAAAGCAATCTCAATAGACTTTGGACAGAAAATGTTGTCTGCATGCAAAAAAGCATCTAAGGACACTGAATGTAAATCAATACATGCTGTTTTTTTTTTTTTTCTGCTTTTTATTTCTCCCATGATTTTTTCATTTTGCTCTGATTTTTCTCTCCCAACATGATTCCAAATGCAATGGGTATTAAAAATACATAAACTTACTTCAAAAAAGAAAAGAAAATCAAGCAAGAGACAGATAAATATTTTAAAAACCATATGGGCAACCAACTCTCTGACATATAAACTTAACCTTTTAAATACTAATATTTTTATGTTATATGACTATTTATCATCAAATACCAAAATCTCCCAATAATCATAATTATAAGCAACCCAAAACATTTGAATAAGTATATATTGGGCACAAATAAACTGGGTCGCATTTTACCAATTACATCAAATGTGTAGAAAGTAGGCAGCAAGTAAACTATTGAAGAAAGAGGTACAATTTTCATGTAATGAAAGTATATGATAGCATATCAACTTCCTGATTTTTTTCATTTGTATCCTAAGTTATTGAGTATGGTAGGATTGGGGTTCAGATTTCAAGGAGATAAAAAGGAGATAAATAATGGAAAATTGCTGGAATTGGTTGGAAACACTTTTTTTCAATATTTTATTTCGTTCATCTTCTACCAAGGACATGCTTCAGAGATCATTCCTCCTCAGTTGTATAAGAAGGTCTCTTAAAATTTAGATAGTTTCTTTTGGATGAATTATGGAAAGATATGAAAAGATTATATAAGATAAGAACTTAGAGATGACTCATCAAGAGCACTTTGTGCTGTATTCCTAGTGCTTTACCCATAGTGGGACTCTTAATGAATGATTGTTGGATTATCCTAGCTATCATCAAAAATTAATGAAGTGCTGATGAATGACCCAGAGTTACTGCAGAAACATTAAATAGATAAGGAAGTCTTTTCTCAATCATAATGTGAAAAAGTCAACAGCACTAAGATCATATTTTTAGAGTATGAGGAGACCTATAAGGTTATGTAATCCAACAATCTCATTTCACAAATGAAGAAACTGGCCCTGAGGGAAATACAGAACCTTGCCCAAAATCATACAGATAATACAGGAAATAGGATATGAACTCATGCCCTGATTCCAGAATCATTTTATAATATATAATGATGTCTCCACTTACATTAATGTAATGATGTGTTGTAAAAGTTTCACACAAGAATTGTTTTCTTTCTTTTTTTTTTAAGGAGGAACATGAATTAATTTATATCATATCCAATATTTGTTAGTAATGAGTCAGGTTTTAATGTTTTACAATAAATTTATAAATGAATGATACTAAAGCAATGCTACAAGGACATTATTTTTGAAACAAAAATTGAGTTATAGAGCCTCCATATTGAGATTGAGGGCCAAGGAAAGATTCAGCTGAATTTCTGGTTAATCAGGAAAGTGGTAGTGTATTTTCAGGTATTTATTGATTCTCAAAAAAGAGGAGCACTTGGTGAAGTAAGAAGGGACACCATTGCATTTTTAAAATAATGTAAGATCAAAGGAAGGAAACTTTTTACTGAGTAAATTTATATAAAAGAACTCTATAAAAGCAGAGAAATTGGAAAAACTTATAGAATCAAAGTTCAGGGAAACAAAAAAAAATAGTAATTTAGATTACAAATACTTGTCAATATTATAAGAAATGTTTATATACTACATTATAAAACTTAAGTTATTTCACTTTCTTATTTAAACATCTTTTCCTATTTTATTTTTCTGTTGGATTCAATAATAGAAAAATTTAACAAATAAAGGTGATTATAGTCTGAATTGGAAATACAAAACACACATTCACACACTTCACACATAAAAACAGGAGGAGATGAGATATTAGCCCTTTTTAAATTTAACTTCCATCTGGGGAAATTTTTTTTGGAATTCTATGAATTTCTAAAGTAAATGAATTTGTGCTTTATTGGTTAGGTGATGAAGCACCAGGAAATCATAACCTCAAAAATATTATTTAAACTATTTGATATGATTTATAACCATTCAAATTGCCAGGTTAATATCAGTTACAAGTGAAGAAAAGTAAGGCTTATTCTGCACTTAAATCATTTAGTCCAAATTCATTCTATTATTGTTAACTTATTATAATCAAGAATAAGAAGAATGATTAAAACTTTTTTAATAACTTTTTATTGACAGAACCCATGCCAGGGTAATTTTTTTTTATAACATTATCCCTTGCACTCACTTCTGTTCCAATTTTTCCCCTCCCTCCCTCCACTCCCTCTCCCAGATGGCAAGCAGTCCTATCCATGTTAAATAGGTTACAGTATATCCTAGATACATATATATGTGTGCAGAACCGAACAGTTCTCTTGTTGCACAGAGAGAATTGAATTCAGAAGGTATAAATAACCCGGGAAGAAAAACAAAAATGCAAGCAGTTTATATTCATTTCCCAGTGTTCTTTCTTTGGGTGTAGCTGCTTCTGTCCATCCTTGATCAATTGAAACTGAGTTAGATCTCTTTGTGGAAGAAATCCACTTCCATCAGAATACATCCTCATATAGTACCATTGTTGAAGTGTATAATGATCTCCTGGTTCTGCTCATTTCACTTGGCATCAGTTCATGTAAGTCTCGCCAGTCCTCTCTGTACTACATTCATTTTTAAAAAATATTTTCCATTGACATTGTTATAGTTATTACCTAGATTGTTTGTGTAACTTTTCCCACTTCAATTAAGTTTAGTTTACAATTTTTTCCCATGAATATTGGTGTTTTTCGTATGCATTGTTTCTTTTTTTTTTTTTTTTTTTTTTTTTAATTTTTTTATTTAATAATTACATTATATTTACACTCATTTCTGTTCCGATTTTTTTTCCCCTCCCTCCCTCCACCCCCTCCCCTAGATGGCAAGCAGTCCTTTATATGTTGGATATGTTGCAGTATATCCTAGATACAATATATGTTTGCAGAACCGAACAGTTCTCTTGTTGCATAGGGAGAATTGGATTCAGAAGGTATAAATAATCCGGGAAGAGAAACAAAAATGCAGATAGTTCACATTCGTTTCCCAGTGTTCTTTCTTTGGGTGTAGCTGCTTTTGTCCGTCATTTATCAATTGAAACTCAGGTCTCTTTGTCAAAGAAATCCACTTCCATCAAAATATGTCCTCATACAATATCGTTGTCGAAGTGTATAATGATCTCCTGGTTCTGCTCATTTCACTTAGCATCAGTTCATGTAGGTCTCTCCAAGCCTCTCTGTATTCATCCTGCTGGTCATTTCTTACAGAACAATAATATTCCATAACATTCATATACCACAATTTACCCAGCCATTCTCCAATTGATGGGCATCCATTCATTTTCCAGTTTCTAGCCACTACAAACAGGGCTGCTACAAACATTTTGGCACATACAGGTCCCTTTCCCTTCTTTAGTATTTCTTTGGGATATAAGCCCAATAGAAACACTGCTGGATCAAAGGATATGCACATTTTGATAATTTTTTGGGCATAATTCCAGATTGCTCTCCAGAATGGTTGGATTCGTTCACAACTCCACCAACAATGCATTAGTGTCCCAGTTTTCCCGCATCCCCTCCAACATTCATCATTATTTTTTCCTGTCATCTTAGCCAATCTGACAGGTGTGTAGTGGTATCTCAGAGTTGTCTTAATTTGCATTTCTCTGATCAATAATGATTTGGAACACTCTTTCATATGAGTGGTAATAGTTTCAATCTCATCCTCTGAAAATTGTCTGTTCATATCCTTTGACCATTTATCAATTGGAGAATGGCTTGATTTCTTATAAATTTGAGTCAGTTCTCTATATATTTTGGAAATGAGGCCTTTATCAGAACCTTTAACTGTGAAAATGTTTTCCCAGTTTGTCGCTTCCCTTCTAATCTTCTTTGCATTAGTTTTATTTGTACAAAGGCTTTTTAATTTGATGTAATCGAAATTTTCTATTCTGTGATCAGTAATGGTCTCTAGTTCATCTTTGGTCACAATTTCTTTCTCCTCCACAAGTCTGAGAGATAAACTATTCTATGTTCCTCTAATTTATTTATAGTCTCGTTCTTTATGCCTAGGTCATAGACCCATTTTGATCTTATCTTGGTATATGGTGTTAAGTGTGGGTCCATGCCTAATTTCTGCCATACTAATTTCCAATTATCCCAGCAGTTTTTATCAAATAATGAATTCTTTTCCCAGAAGTTAGGGGCTTTGGGTTTGTCAAACACTAGATTGCTATAGTTGACTATTCTGTCTTGTGAGCCTAGCCTTTTCCACTGATCCACTAATCTATTTCTTAGCCAATACCAAATGGTTTTGGTGACTGCTGCTTTATAATATAATTTTAGATCAGGTACAGCTAGGCCACCTTCATTTGATTTTTTTTTCATTAATTCCCTTGAGATTCTCGACTTTTTATTGTTCCATATGAATTTTGTTGTTATTTTTTCTAGATCAATAAAATATTTTCTTGGAAGTCTGATTGGTATAGCACTAAATAAATAGATTAGTTTAGGGAGTATTGTCATCTTTATTATGTTCGCTCGGCCGATCCAAGAGCACTTAATATTTTTCCAATTATTTAAGTCTGACTTTATTTGTGTGGAGACTTTTTATAATTTTGCTCATATAATTCCTGACTTTCCTTTGGTAGATAGATTCCCAAATATTTTATGGTATCAACAGTTATTCTGAATGGAATTTCTCTTTGTATCTCTTGCTGTTGGGTTTTGTTGGTGATGTATAAAAATGCTGAGGATTTATGGGGATTTATTTTGTAGCCAGCTACTTTGCTAAAATTATGAATTATTTCCAATAGCTTTTTGGTAGAATCTCTGGGGTTCTCTAGGTATACCATCATATCATCTGCAAAGAGTGATAGTTTGGTTTCCTCATTGCCTACTCTAATTCCTTTTATAT
Organism: Antechinus flavipes; assembly: GCF_016432865.1. Taxonomy (NCBI): domain Eukaryota; kingdom Metazoa; phylum Chordata; class Mammalia; order Dasyuromorphia; family Dasyuridae; genus Antechinus; species Antechinus flavipes. Next base: position 147,355,939 of record NC_067403.1, read on the forward strand.
CTTTCTCGACTCTTATTGCCGAGGCTAGTGTTTCTAATACGATATTAAATAATAATGGTGATAGTGGGCAACCTTGCTTCACTCCAGATCTTACTGGGAAAGGTTCCAGTTTTTCCCCATTGCATATGATGCTTACTGATGGTTTTAGATATATGCTCCTGACTATTTTAAGGAAAAGTCCATTTATTCCTATGCTCTCAAGTGTTTTTATTAGGAATGGATGTTGGATTTTATCAAATGCTTTTTCTGCATCTATTGAGATGATCATGTGGTTTTTGTTTGTTTGGTTATTGATATAGTCAATTATGTTAATAGTTTTCCTAATATTGAACCAGCCCTGCATTCCTGGTATAAATCCTACTTGGTCATAGTGTATTATCCTGGTGACAATTTTCTGTAATCTTTTTGCTAATATTTTATTTAAGATTTTAGCATCAATATTCATTAGGGAGATTGGTCTATAATTTTCTTTCTCTGTTTTCAGCCTACCTGGTTTAGGTATCAGTACCATATCTGTGTCATAAAAGGAGTTTGGTAGGACTCCTTCAATCCCTATTTTTTCAAATAGTTTATATAACATTGGAGTTAATTGTTCTTTAAATGTTTGGTAGAATTCACATGTAAATCCATCTGGTCCTGGGGATTTTTTCTTAGGGAGTTGATTGATAGTTTGTTCTATTTCTTTTTCTGAGATGGGACTGTTTAGGATATTTACTTCTTCCTCTGTTAGTTTGGGCAAGCTGTATTTTTGGAGGTATTTTTCTATTTCATTTAAGTTGTCGAATTTATTGGCATAAAGTTGGGCAAAGTAACTCCTAATTATTGCTCTAATTTCCTCTTCATTAGTGGTGAGTTCTCCCTTTTCATTTTTAAGACTAACAATTTGATTTTCCTCTTTCCTTTTTTTAATCAGATTTACTAAGGGTTTGTCTATTTTGTTGGTTTTTTCATAGAACCAACTCTTAGTTTTATTAATCAATTCAATAGTTTTTTTACTTTCAATTTTATTGATCTCACCTTTTACTTTTAGAATTTCAAGTTTAGTGTTTGACTGGGGGTTTTTAATTTGTTCCTTTTCTAGCATTTTTAATTGCAAACCCAATTCATTGACCTTCTCTTTCTCTATTTTATACAAATAGGCCTCTAGAGATATGAAATTTCCCCTTATTACCGCTTTGGCTGCATCCCATACATTTTGGTATGATGTCTCATTATTGTCGTTTTCTTGGGTGAAGTTATTAATTATGTCTATGATTTGCTGTTTTACCCAATCATTCTTTAGTATGAGATTATTTAGTTTCCAATTATTTTTTGGTCTACTTCCCCCTGCTTTTTTGTTGAATGTAATTTTCATTGCATCGTGGTCTGAAAAGGATGCATTTACTATTTCTGCCTTACTACATTTGAGTTTGAGGTTTTTATGTCCTAATATATGGTCAATTTTTGTATAGGTTCCATGAACTGCTGAAAAGAAAGTGTATTCCTTTCTGTCTCCATTACATTTTCTCCAGAGATCTATCATATCTAGCTTTTCTAGTATTCTGTTTACCTCTTTGACTTCTTTCTTATTTATTTTCTGGTTTGATTTATCTAATTCTGAGAGTGCAAGGTTAAGATCTCCCACTATTATAGTTTTACTGTCTATTTCTTCTTGCAGCTCTCTTAGTTTCTCTTTTAAGAATTTAGATGCTACCCCACTTGGTGCATATATGTTTAATATAGATAGTGCTTCATTATCCATGCTACCCTTTAGCAAGATATAGTGTCCTTCCTTATCTCTTTTAATTAGGTCAATTTTTGCTTTAGCTTGATCTGAGATCAGGATGGCTACCCCTGCTTTTTTGACTTCACCTGAAGCATAGTAGATTTTGCTCCAACCTTTTACCTTTAACCTGCATGTATCTCCCCGCTTCAGGTGTGTTTCCTGTAAACAACATATTGTAGGATTCTGGCTTTTAATCCATTCTGCTAACCGCTTTCTCTTTATGGGGGAGTTTACCCCGTTCACGTTTATGGTTAGAATGACCAATTCTGTATTACTTGCCATCTTGTTAACCCCGGTTTATGCTTTCCTCCCTTCTTTCCCCTTTCCCCCCCTTCCAAGTATTAAGCTTGTGAGCACCCCTTGCTTCTCACAGCCCTCCCTTTTTAGTATCCCTCCCCCCTCCTTAGAGTTCCTCCCCCTATCTTACCCCTTTCCCTCCCAGTTCCCGTATTCCCTTCCCCTTAGCTTATTCCTTCCCTTTCCACTTTTCCCTTCTCACTTTTCAATGAGATGGGAGAAGTTTCACCATAGATTGAATATGTCTTAAGATTTTTCACTTAAAGCCAATTCTGAAGGCAGTAAGATACCCACTATATTCATCCCCCTCCATTCTTTCTCTCAGATATAATAGGTTTCCTATGCCTCTTCATGAGATGTACTACCCCCACTTTACCCTTTTTCTGGTACAATGTCCTTTCCACATCAATTTCTAGAACAAGGTATACATGTATTCTTTATACATCTATATAGTCAAAATATAGTTCCCAAGATTAATCTTTACCTTTTTAGATTTCTCTTGAGTTCTATATTTGTAGATCAAACTTTTTGTTAAGTTCTGGTTTTTTCATCAGAAATAGATGAAATTCGCTTACTTCGTTGAATGTCCATCTTCTTCCCTGGAAAAAGATGCTCATTCTCGCTGGGTAAGTTATTTTTGGTTGCATACCAAGTTCCTTAGCTTTTCGGAATATCATATTCCAGGCCCTTCGATCTTTTAATGTGGATGCTGCCAGATCCTGGGTGATCCTTATTGTGGCTCCTTGATACTTGAATTGGGTTTTTCTAGCCGCTTGCAATATTTTTTCTTTCACCTGAGGGTTCTGGCATTTGGCCACTATATTCCTTGGTGTTTTGATTTTAGGATCCCTTTCAGTGGGTGATCGATGAATCCTTTCAATGTTTATTTTTTCCTCTGTTCCTATGACTTCTGGGCAATTCTCTTTGATAATTTCCTGGAAGACAGTGTCCAGGCTTTTTTTTTCATCATGTTTTTCTGGGAGTCCAATGATTCTCAGATTGTCTCTCCTGGATCTGTTTTCCAGGTCTGTTGTCTTCCCCAGAAGGTATTTCACATTTTTCTCCATTGTTTGATTTTTTTGGATTTGCTTGACTGATTCTTCTTGTCTCCTCGAGTCATTCAATTCCACTTGTTCAATTCTGATTTTCAGTGAGGTATTCTCTTCACTCACTTTTTTAAAATCTTTCTCTAATTGTCCAATTGAGTTCTTTTGTTCTGTGGAATTTTTTTCCATTTCGCCAATTTTGTTTTTTAGAGAGCTGTTTTCTGTTTCCAGTTCACTAATCCTATTTTTCAAGGATTTTACTTCTTTATCCACTCTCTCTTTAACTTTCTCCAGACTCTTTTCCCATTTTTCTTCTAGCTCCCTTGTGAGAGCCTTTTTAATCACTTCTATGAGGTTCATCTGTGCTGAGGAACAGCCGATCTCCTCCTTTGGGGAATCACCTGGGGACTGCCTGTTTTTAGTCTCCTCAGGATTTAGAGTCTGCTCTCTATCTGTGTAGAAGCTGTCAAGGGTTAAAGTCCTCTTCAGCTTCTTGCTCATTCTGTCTATTAATCAGAGACAAACTACCAAAGAAAAACAGAAAAAACTGGAGTCTTTCTTTGGGGGGGGGCTGGGTGTGTTATCGAGCTTCCTCTACAGACTGCAGGGGGCAGCAGTGAGGCACTAGCAGGACTGTGCTGCGCCTGCGCTCTGAGATCCCAGAGCGTGCTGAGTCACTGAGGGGGGGGAAGGGGGGGGGGCCAGGTCCTGAGAGACTTCAGCTGTTTGCGGTTGTATTCTTCAGCCCCGGTGTTTTTAGCTTTTCTGCTGGGCTGTTGACTTGCTGCCGGAGGAAATTATCCAAACCTGTAGCGAAGCTCTCCCCGCAGAAACGGCTACGATCACTCTCCACCCCCTCTCCAGTCTGCTCCCGTGCTCTCACTGCCGCTGCCCGCCGCCTGCGCCCGATCTAAAACCGCCCCAGCCCTCCAGTAAAGACAGACCTTTCTTGGCGGATCTCAAGGATGGCTTCTCTTGGTAACTATTTGTGGGTTTTTTTCAGTCAAGCATTGATTCAGAGGCTTGTAATGAAGTGGATAGTGAGAGAAAGCGCGGAGCTTATGCAACTGTGAGCCTCCTCTCCGCCATCTTAACCGGAAGTCCTGCATTGTTTCTTATGTCACAATTTCTTTCCATTAATTCGATTTATTTAATAATTTATTCGATTAATTTATTTTCCCACCAATAGGCATCTACTGTCTTTTCCAGTTCTCCGCTACTACCAATCGTACTGTCATACATATTTGCAGACTTAAGCTCTTTCTTTTTCTTTGAATAGAGAGTCATTCAATGCTTGCTTACATTATATGCATCAAAAATTTTATAAATAGGCTCCTACACCCTACAGTCTCCTCCTCCCCTGGTTATATTGTGCTCTTTCAGGCTTGTATGTTTGTTCAAAATTTTCCCTTATCTAGTCAATATTCCCCTCTGGCATACTTTCACATTGACTTTCAAAACTTGTGTTCTGTGTCAATGTTTATCTGTATTGCATAATTTAACATCAGCTATTTTGGCCCCATTCTTGAACTCTTCTGAGATTTAGGAGGTGACTGTGATTCTCTCAGCATGACTTAGTTTTATTTGAATATAGGAATTTGTATTCTATATAATCTGATTTTGTGAATGGAAAAGGTATGTTTCTTTGTTTTTGCCTTTGCTAATGCAGACTTTTTCTAGTACCAGCAGGTTTCTATAGTTTTGGTGTCTCATGCTGGCTTCTCATTGTTAGTTGTTGACACAAATCACTGGATATTAATATTGAGACAGGAAATACAATTATTTTCTGATTTTGAATTAATACTACTAGTCATCATGAATTAAATCACCGAGACTACACTTAACCATGTTCTTTCTGTTGAATAGAAAATTTAAAATACAGTTGGTACTTGGGCTTTACAGAACTGACAAGAACCCTAATATATGTATTTCATTAGACACATAGGCCAAATTTTTCCATGATGCAAACAAATGCTTAGAAATAATATGCTTTGCTGTTTGCTGGTAGCATAAGGAATCATTGCAAGAGCTAAGGAATTTTGACCTACTTGACAAGTAGTGGAAACCTTGTGACAGTCCTCAAAATTATTTTCAGTCATTGTAAAATTTAACTTGATTTTTGTCTGATAATAATTGAACATCATTCATTATTGTAATCAAAGAATAATAGTAGCAAGACAGTGTGGTAAAGTGGAATGAATACTGAATGTGAAATCAGACAGATGTCTTGGATTCAAATTCAGACTCTGTTGTTTACTACTTGCATGATCTTGGGGAGTGTCATTCAGGTTCTCTGACCCCTAATTTTTTTTTTCACTTGAAAAATAAGGATTTTGGAAGAAATGACCTCTAAGGTCCTTCCTTTTCCAGTAATAAATCTCTCGTTATAGCATGTATGTTTATTTTGATAAAAAAGAATCTATTAATGCAGCATGAAATAGCAAAGTTATCCCTGAAAAAATAAAAAAAAAACAGTAAATACATTTTAAAAAAAATCAGTTTTCCATTCAGTTGGATTTGGTTTTTGATGAAAGGCAGCCCTGAAAGGGATGTGGTGAAGACTAAGGAATCACACAGCACATTTCATGAATTATGTTTGTCTATCAAGGAACAAAATAGTTCTGTCATAGCTTTGTCAAAATAATTACAGAGATACCATTACTATAACTATCTTCCCTCATGTATTTCAACTGCCCATCAATAGAAATGATCCTGGTGAGTTTTAGTGGGGTTTTTTGACAGTTAATATTCCTCTTATGCTTTCTTTCAAGGTATTGTCTGGTAAAGGATATGTAAATAGAAATACAGTTGTCATAGCTTTAAATTTGATGTGAAATGGAAACATTTATGAAAGGCTGCCTTTGTACTACTTCTTGATATTTTGGTGTATGTGTGTGTGTGTGTGTGTATGAATTCTCACTGAATTCTAAACATCTTTAATATTTTGAAACAAGATTAGTTTCTTTCCCTTATCCCTAATTTTAAAATCTGCATATAATATTTGAAAGATTTGGACACTGATTTTTAAAAAAAGGAGGTGATGACAGAATGTTGTAATGATAATATGCACACTTTTTGCTCAGTTGCCAGTAAGTGATTTTACACTTACTTTTAGCATTCAATTTGGACAAAGCCATTTATGGAAATGAAAAAAAATCCCCACAAATTATTGTTAACTTTGAATTATGTCTTATTCTGAGAGTTGTAGTAGGGTTTACTTTATTTGATATTTAAAAATATGAGGATGAAACACCTTGACAATATTTATGCAAAGATGAAGCCTAATTTTACCTCATACATGTTGATATTATATTTAGTTTTCAAATGGAAATGGTCACTAATAAATTTGAGAACAAAATGTAGGATACTTTGATTGACTCAATTTTAATAATTGTGTGACAATTTTGATAGATTAAAAACCCGTTCATTTTTTTTTTTTTTTTAGATTAGATCATCCTATCTCATTCAGGATGGAAGTGCAGGGGTCATTCAGAGGCCCAATTCCACTTTGATAAACTTAGAGTTTAGATCAGCTCTTTCTGATTTAGGCAATCAAGTGACCACCATTTCTTAGGAGCCTATGATATTGATGTTGAACTTAGTGAACACAGCTAATCAACTTAATCCACTTGCAGATCAGAATTTAAAAGTTAAAGATATCATCAGCCTTTACGTCAGTGGTAGCAAGGATTATACACATAAACTAGATAAAATGAAAGCTGATTATGAATTCCACAAGAATAGAACAAGTTTATAATTACCTTATGATAAAATCTTCATTTTAGGGCTCTTTGAATTTTAAATTTTATGATGCTATGTGGTCAGCCATCAGATACTGAAACTCAGTGACTCTGAAATTTGAAGGGCAAAGAGAGATGGTCAGTGATGTATGCTTTTAAAATTAGCCTAGTCATGAAAATATGAATCTCAGAAATATTACAAGCTCAGGAAATCATTCATGCATTATTCAACTATAGCTTTTATATTTAATGTACATTTTTAGTTGCAAGAAATCATTTATACCTATAATGGAATTATATTTTTATTCTCTGGGATAAAATTCTTCTTGAACAGGAACCAAAGGCATCACTTAGCGGGTTATATTATCATCAGAAGAAGGAAGATCTCTCTTAAGTCCGAGAAATCATTGTTTGGAACAGAAACATCTATTGTATGGTATATTGACTAATTATATTTCATCACACAGATCCTTCCTGTCCCCAGTGTAAGCACTATTGGTAATGACAAGTGTTAGAATTTAATGTCCATCTTAGTTTTTATAAACTATATGGATTTTTTTTCTTGTAACAGTAAGTAGGTGACTCTAAATCATATAATTTAAATTATTTTCCCAACTTTCAAAGAGAACATTAAATAGTTGTTTAGCAACTTTACATTTCTCTATAAATTGGGAAAGTATATATTTATATTTCAATCAAAATTTAATTATGTATACATAGACAGGGTCAGATTGGGAAAAGTGTGGCTCACAACAATAGGCATTCCTTTTTTTTTTTTCCTGACTTAGCCTTGGTTATTCCTCTTTCTATAATAAAAGGCACTAAGATGAATAAACATTTACTTCCCTTGAATGAAATGTAAATGATTACTAAGAAAATGATCTTTTGCCCTATTGAACAAATGCATAAGATATATGAATAACACCTAGCTTGTAATTTCATTTAGAATTTAGCTATGGAATAAACTGATTCAATTTTCAATTTAAAAATGAACTATCATCTTTAAACAACATAAAGTCAGTTTTCACAAGAATATGCCATTCTAATCATGAAAGGAAAAAAAGTAAAAGCAGGAAATAGATCTTTAAGAATGAATTATGTAGAAACTAATGAGTGCCTATTTACTGAAAATGGAAAAGGAAGAAAAAAGTTTGAAGCTGTCAGTAATGAGAATATTAAATAGATGATTCTAAATAGCAAGCTGTTTCAAAAAAAAACCTGACCTTTGAGCTATCAGGAAAACAATTTAGGTATTTCTCAATATTAGAAGGAAGGGAACAATTTAAAATACAATAAACATGGTGTTGGGTGTCGTGATCTATTGACAATCAATTGAAGCAAAAGTCATGTTTTTTGGTCAAAATCTAAATTGCCAGCTCCTGTTTCAGTGAGCATAGGTAACTCAGCAAAATTTCTCCATTTGAAGAAAAAAAATGGAACACAGTATAATAGATTTAAAACTGGAAAATAACTTGGAGGTCCTTCTCTTCCTTACCTACTTTCCTTCCTTCCTTCCTTCCTTCCTTCCTTCCTTCCTTCCTTCCTTTCTTCCTTCCTTCCTTCCTCACTTTCCTCCTCTTCCTTCCCTCTGTCCACATAATATACCATATCTTTACCTATAGATTTACCTTGTAGTTCATTCTGAAATAGTGGTGAATATATTCTTTATTCATTAAAGATCTTGGCACTTTTTAAATATATTAATTGTTTGTGGCCAGTGAACTCAGTGAATTATTTCAAGGTACTATTAGGTCTAGACTTTTTCATTGCTTTAAAAGACAATTTAATTTTTTTCTTCCTTAGCAACCCCCTCAAATTTCAAGTACACATATTAAAATGAGGGAGGGAAGGAGGATAAGGGAATGGAATCTATATTTATTATATTTTGTTATATTCTAGGCACTGTGCTGTTTTAAGAATATTTCAATTCATATTCACAACAAACCTGTGAAAAAGGTGTTATTATATCACATATTTCATAACTGAAGAAATTGTAAAATTTCACTCAATCTCATTTTTAAAAGATAATTTACTATATTTCTGAACAAACACATTTAACCCATTTGATGCTGCCAACAACATTATAAGGTAGTTGCTACAAGAATTATTACCACTTGTTATGATGAGATTTTACACATTCTATTTCCACAATCTAATTCTAATTTATTCTCTTTGTCTCTATTCTGAAGTAAAGGATACTTAGGATGAGGGGATGAGGAAGTGAATTATTTAATATGAAGAACTAATGCTAGAGACATTGAATGGAAGCAATAGTGCAATCTTTGAAGAAAAAATGTATTCATAACACATTTTACAATTATTCTGATTCTTCAATATTTTCTCTATCATTTTCCTAAGTATAGATAGTCAACCAAAGAATAAGCCAAGTTCTGGATTGTTTGTTGTTGTTGGGTCATTTTGGTTATATCCAGCTCTCTATGACCCCATTTTAGGGTTTTCTTGGCAAAGATTCTGCAATAATTTGCAATTTCCTTGTCTAGATCATCTATTAGAGGAGGAACTGGGTTTCCAAAGAGGATTAGGTTACTTGACTAGGTTTAAACAATTAGTAAATGACGGAGGCCTGATTTGAACTTGGGAAAATAAATTTTCCTATTTTCATGCCCAATATTTGAACCAATGTGCTACTTAGTTGCCCCTGAAATATAGTATTTATGATTTTTAGAAGAATAAATGATCTCACTGAAAATTTAACAATCAGTTCTCATGAACCACTTTAACAGACTCCAGAACTCTTCAGCTCTTCAGAATAGAAGTGGCCAATATTAAACCAGAACACAATTTGGGGAAGAAGAAAAAGTAAGAAAGGAAACATTACCTCACTGTTTCTCATTCATATTTATAACTAGCTATTATATATGACTGAGATACTCAGATTTTTTTATGATTGAACATTTGTACATCCCTCTACATTCATGAGTGTAATGAAAAATAGTAGCTTTTGACTTAAAGGACAATCAGATGACAAATTAACCTTTCTCTAAATATCCCAAGACACACAGGCCTATGCAGGGACATATGTACATAAGGAAATAAATGCCAGATACATGGCAATCACACCTGAATCTACAGGAGAGAGAGAAACAGGGGAGCTGGGGAGGAGGAAGGAAAAGCAGCCAGTAAACAGACAGACAAAGAGAAATAGAGAGATAGACAGACATCCACAGAAAGATAGACATATATACACAGACAGAGAGAATGACAGACAGAGATGGAGACACAGAGAACCACAGAGATAGAGAGACAGACACATAGAGAGACATAGAAAGAGAACTCCAATAATATAAAAATCTTTATTATTTAATACTAGATAATATTACTATTTAAATCATTAACTCATCATTTCTCCCCTAACCAGCCTCCATGTATAAGAGAGGACAACATAAACTTATTCATAATATTTTTGTATAGAGACCAGATTAAAGCATTTTCTTGCTGTAGAGTCTAGTTATGCACATTACTGCCCATATCTCATCCAGCAACAAATGAAAAAAAAAAGATTTTTCTCAACTATGAGAAATAACCATAGAAAGCGTGCTATTTTCTGTCCAGGATTTGTTCTAGATTAGGTACCATCAAGAACAGGGGATCTATATTAAAATTCATTTTTTATTCCCCTCAATACTAAATTCCTGAATTCTGCTTAAAGTGAGACATGGTGATCCCATTTCAGAATATAAAGGGGGGGGAGAGAGAGAGAGAGAGACAGACAGACAGACAGACAAGAAAGGAACTATAACCAGGAGGTGTATAAACCAATTTGGTACAAGTTTGATTCTCCTAGAGGATACATAGGGTGGAGCCTCAGGTCAATTTTCAAATAATTCCTTACTGATGAAGGAGGCTGAAATAGATTTGCAGCTCAGTCCCAGGATATACCAATCAGCAAGGGGACAAGGGGCGAGTCATAAACTGGATAAGAAAAGAATATGAAGAAATAAAATAAGATTGAACCATCAAAAATTTCAAGAAGAAAATTTGATTTAAAAAACCCATTAAGTTCACAAACATAATCCCAAATCTAGGACTCTAATGATATCTTAAAAGAAATTACAAAGCTCTTTTAAATATTATAAAAGAAAGTGAACTGAATTCTAATAAAATGTAGAATCCCTTGGATTTCTAAGAGAACCTAAAGCAATATTATGAAGTTTTAGGGGCAGCTAGGTGGCACAGTGGATAGAGCACCAGCCTTGAAGTCAGGAGGACTTGAGCTTAAATCTGATCTCAGACACTTAACACTTTCTAGCTGTGTGACTCTGGGCAAATCACTTACCCCCAATTGCCTCAGGGAAAAAAAAGAAATTTTATCATAATTTAAGTGAGAAATCACAATACTTAATGTGAATATTTATAATAATTTATAGCTAGAGAATAGGAGCAATTAGCAGATTTTAACATTTTAATTCTTAGTACACAATTTTCATAGAAGTGAGAGAATGACTGATTTGAAATTTTAAAAATACTGAATTGATGGAAAATACAGTGGAAATGAAGCAAAACACAAAAAAAAATTAAAAGAAGACACGATCCTTTTACAAGCAAAACTCAAAAAAAGATGCAAAGACAAACTGAATGGATCATTGCTTTCTCAGAAGAATATGATAAACTCGAATCCCTGAATACCATTAAGCAGAGAATAACATAAGAAAATTGTTCAGAATTTCCAAATATAGAAAACAAAGCACTAATCTAAAACCCTAGAGTTTGGCTATAGAAAAATAGAACAAGGAAGCAATAAACTGGGAAAATATTTTTTACAGTCAAAGGTTCTGATACAGGACTCATTTCCAAAATATATAGAGAATTGACTCTAATTTATAAGAAATCAAGCCATTCTCCAATTGATAAATGGCTAAAGGATATGAACAGACAATTCTCAGATGAAGAAATTGAAACTATTTCTAGCCATATGAAAAGATGCTCCAAGTCATTATTAATCAGAGAAATGCAAATTAAGACAATTCTGAGATAACACTACACACCTGTAAGACTGGCTAGAATGACAGGGAAAGATAATGCAGAATGTTGGAGGGGATATGGGAAAACAGGGGCACTAATATATTGTTGATGGAATTGTGAATACATCCAACCATTCTGGAAAGCAATTTGGAACTATGCTCAAAAAGTTATCAAACTGTGCATATCCTTTGATCCAGCAGTGTCTCTACTGGGCTTATATCCCAAAGAGATCTTAAAGAAGGGAAAGGGACCGGTATGTGCCAAAATGTTTGTGGCAGCCCTTTTTGTAGTGACTAGAAAGTGGAAACTGAGGAGATGCCTATCAATTGGAGAATGGCTGAATAAATTGTGGTAAATGAATATTATGGAACATTATTGTTCTGTAAGAAATGACCAACAGGATGATTTCAGAAAGGCCTGGAGAGACTTACATGAACTGATGCTGAGTAAAATGAGCAGGACCAGGAGATCATTATATACTTCAACAACAATACTATATGATGACCAATTCTGATGGACCTGGCCATCTTCAGCAATGAGCTGAACCAAATCAGTTCCAATGGAGCAATAATAAACTGAACCAGCTACGCCCAGCGAAAGAACTCTGAGATGACTAAGAACCATTACATTGAATTCCCAATCCCTATATTTTTGCCTGCCGGCATTTGGATTTCCTTCACAGGCTAATTGTACAATATTTCAGAGTCCGATTCTTTTTGTACAGCAAAATAACTGTTTGGTAATGTATACTTATTACGTATCTAATTTATACTCTAATATATTTAACACTTACTGGTCATCCTGACATCTAGGAGAGGGGATGGGGGGAAGGAGAGGAAAAATTGGAACAAAAGGTTTGTCAGTTGTCAATGCTGTAAAATTACCCATATATATATATATATATATAAATAAAAAAATAGAACAAGAACAAAATAAAGTTAAATATACTTCAAATATGAAGGCACATATTGATGAAATTTAACATTTCTAATTGTAAGAGAGAGAGAGAGAGAGAGAGAGAGAGAGAGAGAGAGAGAGAGAGAGATGTACACAAGAAAGTCGGCAAACATTTAGTTGAAAATACTTCCAAATATAAATAAGAAGCAATTCAAATAATTAAAGTTATCCTAAACCCAATAGAAACCATGTAATGAAATTGTTTAGCATATGTCAAAAGGCAAAGGAACTCAGATTGCACCAAAATATATATATTTCTTGAAATCTTGAGTATAATCATCAATAAGAAAAGTTACTTAATATATTCCTATAAAAAAGAAAGAAAAGAAAAAAATAGTTGTGAGAACAGTATTCTAATTGCAAATACTCCAAACAATAAACATACAAGAAAATAATTATTTATAATCCCTCAACATGTAATTGCCAAGAAAAGAATTTATCAAATAAAATTATTCTATGTTTATATTTTATTTTTTATTGTAGTAAGTTTCTATATTTTTAATACAAATTGCTTTATGAATTATGGAGGGAGAGAAAAACCAGATCAAAAGGGAAAAACCATGGGAGAGATAACCCCCCCCCCCAAAAAAAAAAAAAAACAGAAAAAAAATGAACAAAGAATGTCTTCATTTATATCCAGACTCCTTAGTTCTTTTTCTGGATTCAGATGGAAGTTTTTGTCCAAAGTCTATTGGAATTGCTTTGGATCACTGAACTACTGAAAACAACCAAGCTTTTAATAGTAGATCATTGCAAATTCTTGCTGTTATTATGTACAATGTATTCCTAATTCTGCTTGTTTCACTCAGCATTAGTTCATGTAAATTTTTCCAGGCCTTTCTATAATCAGCTTAATGATTCTCTAAGCATATTATCATATCATCTGTAAAGAGTTATAATTCTATGTCTTCATTGTCTATTATAATTACTTTAATTTCTTTTTCTTTTCTTATTGCTAAAGCCAGCATTTCTAATACAATGTTGAGTAATAGTGGTGATAATGGGCATCCTTGTTTCATCCCCGATTTTATTGGGAATTTGCCCAGTTTCTCTTCATTATAAATAATGCTTGCTATAAGTTTTAGGTAGATAATACTTATTACTTTAAGGAAAACTCCCTTTATTCCTATGTTTTCTAGTGTTTTTAATAGGAATCAGTGCTGTATTTTGTTAAAAGATTTTTCTGCCTCTAATGAGACTTTTTTTAATAGGAAAGATGGAGTGTATATATATGTGGGTATATAGGTTTGTATATACATATATGTACATGTGTATATACATATGTATATGTAAAAATGTGTAAATATAAAGAAATATATGTGTGCATGTGTGTAGCCACATTTGATTGTAGCTTTCTTAGGGAAGGAGGAAAGGGAAAAATAAAGTAAAACTTTCACAGCAAAGAAACAAAGAAAACTTATGTCAGCAAAGATGAACAGCTCTGAACACAATGTGTAGTGTTTATAGTATAGGCTTTCTTGAAATGGAAATTTATTGCTTTATATTTTGAATCCTCTCATTTTCTTCTATACACACTTTTTTTTTCTTTTTCTATTTTGTATTTAACTTTAAAATAAATTTAAAAATAAAATAACTGTAGGCAAATAAAAAAGGAAAAGATGAACGATTGAAATAAGAGTTAAAGAATATAAAAAGTTAGTTTATGAGACATTAAAAATTCACAAGAAGGTATAAATATGTAAATTGATTTTTTTAAAGGGAGAAATGAAGGGAGAGGGCCTAAGGGCCACTGACAACCAGAAGTATATTTTTAAGTACATAACCAATGGAAAAGGGAATGATTTTGGTGATACAGTTGATATATTATATTGCATGATAAACAGGAGTACTAAGGAGACATTGGAAGTTATTGGTGTTTGTACTGGGGAATAGTTAATAATGCTAGCACCTGTACCAGAAGATAAATTATCTCAGTAAGATGCAACAGTAAGATGTAACATATTTTACCAGAACAGAAAGCAGAGAGATCCACTCCAAGGACAAACACAAACACAAAGTTAAAGAAGGATAGTCACCTGGAGGCAGTAGCTCATGTTTACTCTCCCCTGCCCCATGTTAAAGAGCATGCTGATTTGTGGCTCTCTGAAGACACTGATTCTTGGAATTCAATAAAAAACCAAATCTAGGGGGATTGAATTGGGAAGCTCTACTTGTGAAGTTCCATTCCCCCATATGTATTCCCCATACGTATGCTTCATTACCTTTCTAACTTGAGTTTGAGACCACTCTCCCCAAGGATTTTGAGTATATTTCCTGTAGAGGGAAAAATGTTTGGTAACTGCCATTCCTAATATCACTAAATACCATTTTCTCAATGCAAATTGAGTCTTACTGATTCATGTTAATGAGAAGCACACTAGTTCAGGTTCATAAACAACAATGCTAGAGATCTGATCCATCAGAGAATCCCTGGAGCCTTCTGTAGTCATAGAAACTACTCCATGGAGATCCAACTTATAAAGGTGAATAGGAGTTGGGGAATTAACCCTGTAGAGATTGTTACACTGGTTCTAGTAATGGTAACAGAAATAACTTATAGGCAAAAAGAAGTAGAGATAACATGATGGGTCTGTTTTCAAAATTTTATAGAATCCACAAAGAAAATACTTGAGATAAGAGCTTTAATAAACCTTTAGGCAACAGAATAGTTTCACAAAAATCAATAGTATTTCTATATAGCCCCAACAATATCCAAAAGGTTATTTCTTTTAGAAGAAGAAAATTGAGAAAGAAAAATGAACCCAGTAGTCAATATGTTAAAGCACCCTCAATATTTATATAGATCATTACAATTCTCCTTAAAATAATAAAGAAGTGTCCTTGAGAACAAAAGTAACCTTTGGTGCTCATGGGTGGGCCATACAAATAAAATATGCAAATGAAAAAACTACCAAAGTTCATTTACATATTTAATGATGTGCCAAAAATTATTTGAGTTTTTTAATAAAGCTAGACAAAATAACAGTAAAAAATACATATGCCAAAAGATTAAGAAAAAAAAAAAAACAAGAGAGTAATAAAGACCTTAAACTCTTTGAAAAACAGGAACTATCAAAACCATTTGATACCATTAAGCAAAGAGTAATAAATCAGGCTAGAGAAGTAAGAATCAGAGGGGAAATTGCCTTTAATAACTATGTTCAACAACCCTCTAACCATAAATTACCTAGGAAAGCAATTCTGAGAAATTAAAAAAAAAACAACAACATAGTAAAAATTAAATTTAGACCAACATTATATATATATATATATATATATATATATAATATATATATATATATGTATATATGTATACTGCTGAGGCAATTGGGGTTAGTGACTTACCCAGGGTCACATAACTAAGAAGTATTAAGTGTCTGAGGCCAGATTTGAACTTAGATGCTCCTGACTTCAGGCCTAGTGTTCTATCCACTGCACCAACTAGTTGCCCTAAACATTTTATAATTCTTGAGATTTATAAAATGCTTAGAATTTTGGAAAATGCTTTACACATATATTTCATTTGATCCTCACAGTAATCTTGTGAATTAGATGCTATTATTATCCCCATTTTATAGAAGAGGCAAATGAACTGAGAGAGATAAAGCAGCTTGCCTAGTCACACAGATAGTAAGTGTCTGAACAAAAATTTTACTGTATATAAGTCCAATACTCTAATCATTATTTCATTTAGCTATACCCCAATTATTGCTTAAAGATTCTATCCCAAAACCATTAGAAAATAAGCATATTATATTCCTTTCATGAACATAGAGAAAGATTGAATTCTTAACTAAATAAGGTATAGAGGCAATTATAAAATTCAAAATAAGTAGCTTTGTAGGTAAAAGTAAAATATTAGCTTAAAATAGAAGAGAAAAAATATTGGCATCCCATATATTTGGTTAAAAACAATTAGAAGAGATATATAATATCAATTGCCAATTTTCCTATATATGTGGTCAAAATATATGATTAAAATGTTCTCAGAACAGAAATTACAAATTTTTTTTTTTATAATAAATTTTATTTTATTTAATAATAACTTCGCATTGACAGAATCCATGCCAGGATAATTTCTACACGACATTATCCCTTGCAATCACTTATGTTTCGTTTTTTCCCCTCCCTCCCTCCTCCCCCCCCCCCCAGGATGGCAAGCAGTCCTATATATGCTAAACATGTTGCAGTATATCCTAGATACAATACATATTTGCAGAACCAAACAGTTCTCTTGTTGCACAGGGAGAATTGGATTCAGAAGGTAAAAATAACTCGGGTAGAAAATCAAAAATGCAAATAGTTCACATTCATTTCCCAGTATTCCTTCTTTGGGTGTAGCTGTTTCTGTCCATCATTTCTCCAATGAAACTCAGTTAAGTCTCTTTGTCAGAGAAATCCACTTCCATCAGAATACATCCTCATACAATATCGTTGTCGAAGTGTATAATGATCTCCTGGTTCTGCTCATCTCACTTAGCATCAGTCCATGTAGGTCTCTCCAAGCCTCTCTGTATTCATCCTGCTGGTCATTCCTTACAGAGCAATAATATTCCATAACATTCATATACCACAATTTACTCAGCCATTCTCCAATTGATGGGCATCCATTCATTTTCCAGTTTCTAGCCACTATAAACAGGGCTGCTACAAACATTTTGGCACATACAGGTCCCCTTCCCTTTTTTAGTATCTCTTTGGGGTATAAGCCCAATAGAAACACTGCTGGATCAAAGGGTATGCACAGTTTGATAACTTTTTGGGCATAATTCCAGATCGCTCTCCAGAATGGCTGGATTCGTTCACAACTCCACCAACAATGCATCAATGTCCCCGTTTTCCCGCATCCCCTCCAACATTCATCATTGTTTTTTCCTGTCACCTTAGCCAATCTGACAGGAGTGTAGTGATATCTCAGAGTTGTCTTAATTTGCATTTCTCTGATCAATAGTGATTTGGAACACTCTTTCATGTGAGTGGTAATAGTTTCAATTTCTTCATCTGAAAATTGTCTGTTCATATCCTTTGACCATTTATCAATTGGAGAATGGCTTGATTTTTTATAAATTTGAGTCAGTTCTCTATATATTTTGGAAATGAGGCCTTTATCAGAACCTTTAATTGTAAAGATGTTTTCCCAGTTTGTTACTTCCCTACTAATCTTGTTTGCATTCGTTCTGTTTGTACAAAGGCTTTTTAATTTGATATAATCAAAATTTTCTATTTTGTGATTGGTAATGGTCTCTAGTTCATCTTTGGTCACAAATTTCTTTCTCCTCCACAAGTCTGAGAGATAAACTATCCTATGTTCCTCTAATTTATTTATAATCTCGTTCTTTATGCCTAGGTCATGGACCCATTTTGATCTTATCTTGGTATGTGGTGTTAAGTGTGGGTCCTTGCCTAATTTCTGCCATACTAATTTCCAGTTATCCCAGCAGTTTTTATCAAATAATGAAATCTTATCCCAAAATTTAGAATCTTTGGGTTTGTCAAACACTAGATTGCTATAGTTGACTATTCTGTCTTGTGAACCTAACCTTTTCCACTGATCCACTAATCTATTTCTAAGCCAATACCAGATGGTTTTGGTGACTGCTGCTTTATAATATAATTTTAGATCTGGTACAGCTAGACCACCTTCATTTGATTTTTTTTTCATTAATTCCCTTGAGATTCTCGACTTTTTATTGTTCCATATGAATTTTGTTGTTATTTTTTCTAAATCATTAAAATATTTTCTTGGAAGTCTGATTGGTATAGCACTAAATAAATAGATTAGTTTAGGGAGTATTGTCATCTTTATTATATTTGCTCGGCCTATCCAAGAGCACTTAATATTTTTCCAATTATTTAAGTCTGACTTTATTTGTGTGAAAACTTTTTTGTAATTTTGCTCATATAATTCCTGACTTTCCTTTGGTAGGTAGATTCCCAAATATTTTATGCTATCAACAGTTATTTTGAATGGAATTTCTCTTTGTATCTCTTGCTCTTGGATTTTGTTGGTGGTGTATAAGAATGCTGAGGATTTATGGGGATTTATTTTGTATCCTGCTACTTTGCTAAAATTATGAATTATTTCTAATAGCTTTTTAGTAGAATCTCTGGGGTTTTCTAGGTATACCATCATATCATCTGCAAAGAGTGATAGTTTGGTTTCCTCATTGCCTACTCTAATTCCTTTAATCTCTTTCTCGACTCTTATTGCAGAGGCCAGTGTTTCTAATACAATATTGAATAATAATGGTGATAGTGGGCAACCTTGCTTCACTCCAGATCTTACCGGGAAAGGTTCCAGTTTTTCCCCATTGCATATGATGCTTACTGAAGGTTTAAAATATATGCTCCTAACTATTTTAAGGAAAAGTCCTTTTATTCCTATGCTCTCAAGTGTTTTTATTAGGAATGGCTGTTGGATTTTATCAAATGCTTTTTCTGCATCTATTGAAATGATCATATGGTTTTTGTTTGGTTGGTTGTTGATATAGTCAATTATGTTAATAGTTTTCCTAATATTGAACCAGCCCTGCATTCCTGGTATAAATCCTACTTGGTCATAGTGTATTATCCTGGGGATGATTTTCTGTAATCTTTTTGCTAATATTTTATTTAAGATTTTAGCATCAATATTCATTAGGGAGATTGGTCTATAATTTTCTTTCTCTGTTTTCAGCCTACCTGGTTTAGGTATCAGTACCATATCTGTGTCATAAAAGGAGTTTGGTAGGACTCCTTCAATCCCTACTTCTTCAAATAGTTTATTTAGCATTGGAGTTAATTGATCTTTAAATGTTTGATAGAATTCAGATGTAAATCCATCTGGTCCTGGGGTTTTTTTCTTAGGGAGTTGATTGATAGTTTGTTCTATTTCTTTTTCTGAGATAGGAGTGTTTAGGATATTTACTTCTTCCTCTGTTAGTTTAGGTAAGCTATATTTTTGGAGGTATTCTTCTATTTCATTTAAGTTGTCGAATTTATTGGCGTAAAGTTGGGCAAAGTAACTCCTAATTATTGCTCTAATTTCCTCTTCGTTAGTGGTGAGTTCTCCCTTTTCATTTTTAAGACTAACAATTTGATTTTCCTCTTTCCTTTTTTTAATCAGATTTACTAAGGGTTTGTCTATTTTGTTGGTTTTTTCATAGAACCAACTCTTAGTTTTATTAATCAATTCAATAGTTTTTTTACTTTCAATTTTATTGATCTCTCCTTTTATTTTTTGAATTTCAAGTTTAGTGTTTGATTGGGGGTTTTTAATTTGTTCCTTTTCTAGCATTTTTAGTTGCAAGCCCAATTCATTGACCTTCTCTTTCTCTATTTTATACAAATAGGCCTCTAGAGATATGAGATTTCCCCTTATTACCGCTTTGGCTGCATCCCATACATTTTGGTATGATGTCTCATTATTATCATTTTCTTGGATGAAGTTATTAATTATGTCTATAATTTGCTGTTTCACCCAATCATTCTTTAGTATGAGATTATTTAGTTTCCAATTATTTTTTGGTCTACTTTCCTGTGGCTTTTTATTGAATGTAATTTTCAATGCATCATGGTCTGAAAAGGATGCATTCACTATTTCTGCCTTACTGCATTTGAGTTTGAGGTTTTTATGTCCTAATATATGATCAATTTTTGTATAAGTTCCATGAACTGCTGAAAAGAAGGTGTACTCCTTTCTGTCCCCATTACATTTTCTCCAGAGATCTATCATATCTAATTTTTCTAGTATTCTATTTATCTCTTTGACTTCTTTCTTATTTATTTTGTGGTTTGATTTATCTAATTCTGAGAGTGCAAGGTTGAGATCTCCCACTATTATAGTTTTACTGTCTATTTCTTCTTGCAGCTCTCTTAATTTCTCTTTTAGGAATTTAGATGCTACACTACTTGGTGCATATATATTTAATATAGATACTTCTTCATTATTCATTCTACCCTTTAGCAAGATATAGTGCCCTTCCTTATCTCTTTTGATTAGATCAATTTTTGCTTTAGCTTGATCTGAGATCAGGATGGCTACCCCTGCTTTTTTGGCTTCACCTGAAGCATAGTAGATTTTGCTCCAACCTTTTACCTTTAACCTGCATGTATCACCCCGCTTCAGGTGTGTTTCCTGTATACAACATATTGTAGGATTCTGGCTTTTAATCCATTCTGCTAACCGCTTCCTCTTTATAGAGGAGTTTACCCCGTTCACATTTATGGTTAAAATGACCAATTCTGTATTACTTGCCATCTTGTTAACCCCGGTTTATGCTTTTCTCCCTTCTTACTCCCTTACCCCCTCCCTTACCCCCCTTCCCAGTATTAAGCTTGTGAGCTCCCCTTGCTTCTCACAGCCCTCCCTTTTTCAGTATCCCTCCCCCCCTTAGAGTTCCCCCCCCAACTTGCCCCTTTCCCTCCCAGTTACCGTATTCCCTTCCACTTAGCTTATTCCTTCCTTTTTCACTTTTCCCTTCTCACTTTTCAATGAGGTGGGAGAAGTTTCACCATAGATTGAATATGTCTAAAATTCTTCTCTTAATGCCAATTCTGAAAGCAGTAAAATACTCACTATTTTCATTCTTCTCCATTCTTTCTCTCAGATATACTAGGTTTTCTTTGCCTCTTCATGAAATGTAGTACCCCCACTTTCCCTTTTTTCTAGTACAATGTCCTTTCCACAACTAGTTTCTAGAACAAGGTATACATGTATTCTTTATACATCTTTACAGCCGAAATATAGTTCCCAAGATTAATCTTTACCTTTTTAGATTTCTCTTGAGTTCTGTGCTTGTAGATCAAATTTTTTGTTAAGTTCTGGCTTTTTCATCAGAAATAGATGAAATTCGCTTACTTCGTTGAATGTCCATCTTCTTCCCTGGAAAAAGATGCTCAATCTCGCTGGGTAAGTTATTTTTGGTTGCATACCAAGTTCCTTAGCCTTTCGGAATATCATATTCCAGGCCCTTCGATCCTTTAATGTGGATGCTGCCAGATCCTGGGTGATCCTTATTGTGGCTCCTTGATACTTGAATTGGGTTTTTCTAGCCGCTTGCAGTATTTTTTCCTTTGCCTGAGGGTTCTGGCATTTGGCCACTATATTCCTTGGTGTTTTGATTTTAGGATCCCTTTCAGTAGGGGATCGATGAATTCTTTCAATGTCTATTTTACCTTCTGTTTCTATGACTTCTGGGCAGTTCTCTTTGATAATTTCCTGGAAGATAGTGTCCAGGCTTTTTTTTTCATCATACTTTTCTGGAAGTCCGATGATTCTCAGGTTGTCTCTCCTGGATCTGTTTTCCAGGTCTGTTGTCTTCCCCAGAAGGTATTTCACATCCTTTTCCATTCTTTGATTTTTTTGGATTTGCTTGACTGATTCTTCTTGTCTCCTCGAGTCATTCAATTCCAATTGTTCGACCCTGATTTTCAGTGAGGTATTTTCTTCACTCACTTTTTTAAGATCTTTTTCTAATTGTCCAATTGAGTTCTTTTGTTCTGTGGAATTTTTTTCCATTTCGCCAATTTTGTTTTTTAGAGAGCTGTTTTCTGTTTCCAGTTCACTAATCCTATTTTTCAAGGATTTGGTTTCTTTATCCACTCTCTCTTTAACTGACTTCTCCAGGCTCTTTTGCCAAGCCTCCCTCTCCTTTTGCAGAGCCTCCCTCTCCTTTTCCCGTTTTTCTTCTAGCTCCCTTGTGAGAGCCTTTTTAATTTCCTCCATGAGATTCATCTGTGCTGAGGGACATAAGGTCTCCTCCTTCGGGGATTCACCTGGGGACTGTTTGTTTTTAGTCTCCTCAGGGTTTGGAGTCTGCTCTTTATCTGTATAAAAGCTGTCCAGGGTTAAATTCTTTTTCAGTTTCTTGCTCATTCTGTCTATTTATCAAAGACAAACTATCAAAGAAACAGAAGGAAAAAAACCCCTTGAATGGAGGCTGCTTTCTTTGGGGGAGGGGCAGGGTATTCATGAGGCACGGGTCCTACTGTGCTATGGCGCCTGCGCGCTGAGATCCGAGCGCTCTGAGATCCGAGCGGGCTAAGACACTGTGGGGGAGGGGTGGCCAGGTCCCGAGAGACTCCAGCTGTTTGGGGTTGTATTCTTCACCCCCGGTGTTTTTAGCTTCTCTGCTGGGCTGCTGACTTGCTCCTATAGCAAAGCTCTCACAGCAGAGACGGCTGCGATCGCGTCCTACCCCCTCTCCGCTCTACCCGGATCTGAGCTGCTATCTGTGCTCTGGTTGCAGCTGCTGCCCGCAGACTGCTTCCAAATACCGTCCCCGCCCTCGCGCAAAAACAGACCTTTCTTGACGAGTCTCAAGGATGGTTTCTCTTGGTAAGTAATTGTATGGTTTTTTTTCAGTCGAGCATTAATTCAGAGGCATGAAATGAAATGAATAGTGAGAGAAAAACACGGAGATTACACAGAAGTGTATTTCCTCTCCGCCATCTTGGCCGGAAGTGATGCAGAAATTACAAATTAACAATAAAAAAGATCACTAATAGTTGGAAAAATGCAAATTAAAATAAACCTACAATTTTCATCTCTCACTCAGCCAGCTGAGAATATTCATTGTAGAAGAGAACACAGAAAGACAGAAACAGAGAACATAGAAAGATAATCGCATATTGTTAGAAAAGCAGTGAATTAATGTACCTATTCTGTAAAGTATTTTGAAATTTTGTGAGAGTAACAAAAAAAGTCTAGATAATTTGATTTAAAGATTCCTTTGCTAGACATATAATCTGAGGAGGTAAAAGAGAAGATGAAAATATTCATCAAACATATGCATAGTATACATCTGTATACAAATATATATATATATATATATATATATATATATATATATATATATATATACACACACATGCACATAATACATACATACAAATGGGTATATGCTCATAGATATATGCATGTTTATGAATATATATGTAACTATATGTATGTATACATGTACATATGTGTGTGTTCACAAATTTGCTTGTAGAAGCAAAATGATTGGAAACATTCCTATTGATTGGGAAATGACTAAACAAATTGTGGTACATAAAAGTTTTGAAATATATAAATATGCTTTAAAAAGATGAGAATGATTATAGACATAAAAGAGATTATGAAAACCAAGTGATGTTAAATAATTTTTCATAATGACTTCAGCAATGTAAATGCAAATAACTGAAAAAATAGAGCATTTTCATTGTGACCATTTTGGTTAAGCAATCAACAATTACTACAAATCAAGGCTTGATTTAATGTTTTGTTGATTGTCTAGACTTATGAAAGTGTTAATAATATAGTTTAAATTTAGTAATATGGGTATATATACAGCCTACTCCATACTTCTCCCCCAATCCTGTGTAGAAAAATTTTAGTAGAATAAAACTGTTTGGCTCTACAAGCACTGTAATAACTCAGCAGTAGTGCAGTACAAAACTCTGGTATGACATCATTACAAGACTAGATGCAATTAATAACACTAACTGACATTTATATAGTTCTTTAAAGCACTTTTGTATAGTTCTTTATTGTCTATTTGCTCATTTAAGTCACACAACACTCGTGGTTATTTGTTTCATCCATGTGAAAAAGAATTACCTCCAAAGTCTCATAAACATGCATTGACAAAGATTTAAACAAGCAGCAGTAAATTGTAACTAGTATACCTTCCAAAGGTCTTCCTGACTCCTGGGCCAGTGCTCTATCCAGTGGGCCATCTAGCTTGAACTTATTGGGAAGGCTTCAACTTTATCCCTGCTAAAATTTTTATTTTTTGATAGTTTTAGATAGATTTTACTTTCCATTTTAAGGTAAGTTCCATTGATTCCACTATTTTCTAGGGCTTTAAAAGGAATAAGTATTGTATTACTTTAAAATATTTTTCTGCTTTTATTATGATAACCATATAGTTTTTGCTGTTTTTATTACTGATGTGTGCAATCATGCTGATAGTTTACCTAATAAAAACCAGTCTTGCATTCCTGCAATAAATCTCACCTGAACATAGTATAGGATGTTTGTGATGTATTGCTGTAATTGTCTTAACAGTTTTTCATTTAACACTTTTGCATTAACATTTATTTTCCTTTCCCCCTTACTTTCCCCCCAGTAGTTTGCTTCTGACCACCACCTCCCTCAAACAGTCCTCTTCCTTTATAGCGCCTCCTCCTTTCTTATACCTTTCTGCATTAACATTCACTAGGAAAATTGTTCTATAATTTTTTCTCCATTTTTGCTCTTACTGTTTTAAGTATCAGAACCATATTTGTGTGATAAAAAATTTGGTAGGGATATTTTTTTGCCTTTTTTTTTTGGCAAAGAAATTTATTTTGAGTATCTTTCCTTGGGCTGGATGTTTCACAAGATAGCTGATTGCTCTCTCAGATCCCTGACTTTTTGTCATCCAGTCACCTCCAAAAATAAGCCAGGCATAAAATTCATCCTGTTTTTAGGAAGACAAGATCCATAGAAGACATGAACTTCTCTGGTTCTCCACTTCTCATTTCTCAAGAGCAATCACAAGAAATAATTTTGACCAAATACAAAAAAAAAATTATCATGACATCAGTGGGAGGAATATTAGGTTTAACTGGATTCTTTATATCCCTCAATATCCATTTTTGGAATCAATTTTTTAAAGCATTAGCTTCTCTCTTATAAATGTTAGATTTATTCTGATTATTTTCATACAGCAAATGAAGATGAGATTTATGAAGCTAAATACACTGGAAGACCCAGTCATGATATGGAATAGAACTCACAGAAGACAGAATAGAACTTGTACCACTATCAGAAAGCAGAACACAACCCAATTCCCTATCATGATGGAGAATTTGGCCCCAACCTCTACCACAACTGAGGATATAATTGAAGCTACTATCAAGGTTTAATCATTTATACATTTTAAGTTTATGACATTAATATATGTTGTATTAGAATGAATTATTTCTTAAAAGTTTGGAAGAATGCACTTGTCAGTCTCATTGATGTCTTACTCAAATTCTTCACCTCTCCCACAATATATAGTTATTTCTGTTTTCTTTCCTTTTCTATTAATCTTGACAATTTATGTTTTTGCAGATTTTTATACATTTCTCTTAAATTGTAAAACACTATTCTTAGTTGTAATCTCTCTTCCTTTGCTTTCCACAAAATCATATTTCAAGCCTTCTCTTCCTTTCACATGGTGCTATTAATTTTTGTGTAATTTTGATTGTATCTCCATGATATTTGAATTATTTCTTTTTAGCTGCTTGCAATATTTTTTCTTTGAACTGAGAGTTCTGACATTTAGTTATAATTTTCCCTGGAGTTCTTGTTTTGGGAATCTCTTTCAGGTGTTGATTGGTGGAGTCTTTCAACTTCTATTTTACCTTCTGGGTCGAGGATATCAAGATAGGCAGTTTTCCTTGGTAACTTCTTAAAATAGGGTATCTAGGCTCTTTCTTTAATCATGACTTTCATGTATTCCAAAAACTCTTTAAAAAAACTAATTTAAACAAGAATTTTATTTAAACAACAATTTGTTTTTTGATGTGAAGAGATGAATTGCTTCATAGTCATTTATGCCTAATGAGAGATAGAATTGCCCTATATGTAATAGCTATGTACATAAAAGGTATAAAACCATCCCTGGTTTTTCAGTGACAAAAGAAAAATATTGAAATTGTTCTAATCAAACAAGGAATGAAAGAGTGAGTGTGTGGCAGGGCACATATATGTTGTTGTTTAACAATGAAAGCAAAATAACTTATTGGAATATAAAAATAAAGGTGGAATGGGCATTCCACTACTGGAGAAAAGGTAGATTTTCATAGAATCAGTATGTCTTTTTCCCTTCCTCATCCTCATTTGGGGTTGACAATGCATTTAGCTTGTGCAAATATATCAGTTCCTTTATATGTAATAAAGCAATGGTGAAAGGGAATCAAAAAAGAGATAAGATTATACTTTAGCAATCAGAATGTGAAGGAATCAAATCTGCCTTTCTGTTTGTGAATGTATTGTTTTCTTTTTGTGCACAGTTCTGGACTAGAGTTGTAGGTTCTCTTTTTAGTAAATGCCTCCTGTCTTCGGGTGAAATAGATCAATTGTATCTTCATTCTCCATTTCTAACTGTGCAGGTATGTCTGTTTTATTGATTGGTTGTCCATCAAATCAAAATCAAATCTGCTTGATTGACAAACCCTATCATTTACAACAGGTTTTTATTAACTTAAAAAGTGATATATGCTTCTTACCCTCAAAATGCACCATTGAAACATTTTGCCCTGTCTCTTTCAGATTAATGTGAATCCCTATAACCATCAGTACTGGCATACCTCTTGGTCTTGGAACTGCAACCAGGTCCCCTGCTCTCAGGCATCTGTAAGTAGTACTATTTCTCTCTGTGTTGGACTTGATACCAGGATCATACTTTCTTTTGGCAGCTGCAAGAATTCAGAACTCCTCCCCTGAAACCACAAATGCCTAGGCTCTTCTTTACTCTGTAACTGCAACTCTTACTTGCATTTGACAATGCAAAAGAGTCCTGCAATAGTACCAGCAAATTTTATCCCAGAAATTTTTTTTATCAGTTGTTTGACCATCTTGCCTTCTTTTAAAAGTTCCTACAGCTCCTGCCATCAATGCCCATCAGAACATGGGGAAGTATAAAATACATAGCAATCAATTTCCATTTCAACAAAGTCAATATAGTAATAGAAGCCATTGCATTCATAATCATCTTTTTTTTTTTTTTTTGGCTTCTTTCTAAGCTTTGTCTTGTTCTCTGCTGTGCACTTTTTACTTTATTTTTCCCTTTTCCTCCCCATTTCTATCTCTCCCAAGAAGACTGCAGTTAAGTATGGCTGTATGTATGTATATAGCATGCATATGTGTATATATAAATGCACAATACATATATCTGCACACAGAGAACACACTATACATATGTGAACATATACATACAGATATATATATATACACATATTTATATATATATATAAGCATATGCAATATATATCTAAAATAATATTAATATAGTTGACATAAAATATAGATTTCTCTCTTGATTAAATCTTTTTTGTTTGACCTTGTTTAAGATCAGTGATTATTGCCTCTACTTTTTTCCTAATAAATTCTACTCCTGGTCATTATTTTGTTTATATACAAATATTATTTCCTATTCCTGTTAACTCTAGATTTTAGTTAGTGATTTCATAAATTTCTATGAACAAAAGCAAAGAAAGAAACAAACAAAAAAAAACAATAATTCAGGAAGCTTCCTTTGAACATAGGCTATTCACAGGCTTTTGGGGAGGAATTGCTCCATTTGGAATGGCCTTTGAGATCCTTCTCAATCATTTGAAGCATAAAAGAGTGACTATGGTGTTAAGTTCAAGATTTTTTAAAAAGTATTTCTGAGTGAATTGAAATGTAGGGGAAGACATTCAATTTAGAGATTTTACAAGAAGACTTGACATTATGCAAAGAAGATGCCCACAAAAGGTTCAAAGACCAGTTCTGACACCCTTAATGTTTGACAAAATTGATTACTTCAGTCTTTCAGAGTTAATTTTAGGAAGTTAATTAACATTCTGTTATCCATTGCCCTTTAAGTCAATAATGGGATGCTGGGAAAATTTCTGCGGTACTTAATATATCAAAGCCTGGCTTAATTAAATCAATTCCAATTTGACATAAATGTGAAAAATGTTTAAAAAAATAAAATAATGTGAATTAGCTGATTTTAAAAATGTTCTTACCTTCTACATGTTCAAAGCATACTGTCTTAGAATGTTAAAGACTAACCCCCACCACATCTGATGACATGTGAATGTGTAGATGTTATAGTCAAAAAGGTTAAAAGTCACTTGTCTTGACCCACTTATAAAAGACTCCAGAGAAAAAGGGAAATGAAAAAAAAAAGAAAAGAAAAAGGGAAATGGATACTCTGATAGTGGAAATAAAGCAGAAATTGAACTTTTGATTTTGTGGTCTTTTCTGTAAAGATATCTCAACTCTGGGTACAAATGGATTGTGTTAATTATTCATTCATGATTATTAAGTTGAAAACTCATTAACCCTTCTTTATGTCACCAACTCACTACTTTAAGTTACCCATAACTGAATTATCCAATCTAACTGGTTATTTTTTGAAGCCTCCTTACCACACAGAATTTCCTTTTTGGAAATTGCCTTCATGATAAGTGTGGGCAATTTTCTGGCAGATGCAACAAGGAAGACTTCCAACAGAATGTCTTCTGGAGGTTTGCCAAAGAGTTAACCTCCTTTCTGCCACATGTTTGCCTAAAACAAATCCAGTAAATTTTGGACTGCAGCTTATAATAATGGGGGAAATTTTGGGTAGTGATTGAATCAAGAGGCTTGATTAGATATTGGGGAGGGGTGACTGGGAAAACATGTAACTAAGCATAAACTAAAAAGAATACATTTCTCAACTGAAATAAATAGAAAGGATGTGTATGGGTGAAGGTCATCACTCTTATTTGAATATTCACTTAAATCTTAATTTGAAGTATCTATTAGAAAAGGATATTTTTATGTAAGCATTAGCAAAAAAAGAAAACACCAAAAAAAGACCTTTAAAGCACAATCTTCCTCTTCTATGGGCTTTTGGGTTCAGTTTGAGTTATTAATTTCTTATTGACTAAATTTATCAACTTGCATATTTATCAACTTGAAAGCGCTTGAGAGTATTATCATAAACTGCCTCCAGAGTATTTGAGATCCCCAGAAGGAGATAACTATCTTTGCATTTCCTTCCATTGAGGAGGGATGTCTCTGTTTCATATCTTTATTCACTCTACTCAGATTCAAGCATTTCCTTCCCTTCAAATGATGTTCCCTTTAAATGGATTCAATTGTCAGTATTATTATTATAGAAACCATGTGATACTTTTTTGGATGGTAGTTGGAAAGAGAACTCTGTATCAAAAAATGTGAAAGGAGTCATGGCTGAAAGATTTAATTTCTGCTGACTGGAGACAGACTTTGAGATAGTACTTCTAAGAAGTAAGAAATGGATGGATGGAAGAGAGGGAGAAGAGAGAAAAAAAAGAGAAAAAGAGAGAGAGAAAGAAAAAACACAAAGAGACAGAGAAAGAGAAAGAGACAGAGACATAGAGAGAGACAGAGACAGACAGAGACAGAGATGCAAACTTATAGAGTACCCACATGTATGGGAACAAGGCACATCCATCATGTCTTTTGATCTATAACACTGTTATTCTAGAGACTGCTGACAGGACTCCTCATTCCATCACTCCTATTGATTGGAGATAACTTTGGGATAGGACTTCTAAAAAACAGGAGGGTGGGGGAGAGACAATGGAGGGAGGCAGGGAGACGGACAGAGACAGAGAGAAAGGTGTGATCTTATCTCACTTCCCAGTCATTGTATTCCAGCAAAGCAATATACTCATTTGTTACAACAAAAACTATAGTGACCACTATTCTGTTTCTCTCTAGAAGGGAACATGGGGTAGCAGAACACTAGGAAAATCTTGTCCACATGATCCCAAGATAGACAAGAAATTTCTCTTGATTATTAGATGTTGATGATTAGAAAATGCCTCCTCATCTCATATGATTTTCCCATGAATCATCATAGTCTGTTCTAGAAGTTCAAGTTTTTAAAATGACAATAGCCTTTGAATTCTGGGGTGACATCTGCTAGAGTATCTTATCCCCTTGGCAACACAGGTTGTACAAAAAATGAGAAAAATATTATAAAATGAATGATAGATAGAATGAATTACATATTGTTAGGAATAAATCTACAATTCAATACTATCATTTGAATGTGATTACAAATATTGAAACAAGACAAAACATCCTTTTTTCTCAAGCCAAGTTATTTGGAAGTATATTTAAATATAATTTGCTTCTATTGTTATTAATTTTTAGAAAATGTCATATATTGGCCTTAGCTATTGGCAGAAATTTTAAAAAGTAATTGAATTAATATCCATTGTTGGAAATATTATAAAAGAGAAAATAATATTGGTAAATTAAAATAAAATTACAGTATTGCCATGGGACTAAGGCTTCTTTTATTTCTTTCTGTAAAACCATAAAGACATTTGAAAATTAAGGATGATAATTAAGAACGATAATGTTAAAATACAAATAAAATTGTGGAGAAAACTAATATTTAGAATGTAGAAGGACATAGAAAAAGCTTTGAAATATTTTGAGATTTGTTTTAGAAAATCAAAATTATGTCAATATGAATTTCTGGTTTAATCATAGGATCAAAGATCTAGAGGTGTTAGGGATTTTTAGATAACTGTTGGCATTTCTTTGGCTTTAAGTTTTGCAAATAATTTTATATAATGTTATCTCATTAGATGTTGGAAGTCATTTAATTTTTTTGCCTCACTTCATAAAAACAGAAACTAAAGCTTCCAAGGTAAGTGACAATTAATAAATGGTAAAGCCAAAATTTAAATTCAGACCTGATTATTCCAGTTTCAAAACTGTTTATGCCACATCACATTCTTTTTATATTTTCATATTTGAATTTTATATTTTTATATTTGAACCATTTATTTATTTTTATTTTTTATATTTGAATCTTCAAGAAAAAAAATAAATCCCCTGGGATGGTTGTATTTTGCTAGTCATTATTCCATTTATTTCATTTTCAAAAACAAACAAATAAAATACATAAACACTCAATTTTTGAAATTCTGGCAAAAGAGGTATAATTTTATATGATTTTGTTAGAGAATTAAGATTTGTTTTAGCAAAATTCTATTAGAGGTTCCAAAATATATTTAATAGTCTGGAGAATTCTTCATAAAAATCATAAATTTCAATGTCGTGTGTGGTCATTCAGATTTTTGTTATTTAATCAAGAGGCATATGATGATTTTATTTTGTCTACATACATATGAATGAAATGTTAATGTTATGATTCGTTCTCTCATAAAGCAGTTTATATAAAACAATAATGATAATAGAAAACATTAATACAGAATTTTAAGGTTTGATATATATAGATATGTATATACACTTCTGTATCTGTCTCTCTATCTATCTAATTTGATAATAACTCATTAAGTGCTTATTATTAACCTCATTTACAAAGATGGAAATTAAGGCTGAGAGAGGCCTACCAATTTGCATAGGTTTATGTGACTAGCACTCATGTAAGGCCTTATTTGAATTCAACTCTTCCTGACTCAAAGACCAATACTTTAATATGCCACCTAACTTACAGTCCCAAACTGACTTCCTATCACTAAAAGAATCTTAGTGTAAAAAGTTTATTTACAAGTCTTTTTGTTTTATTATATAATTACAATAATTAATTGGAGACTACTATCTTCCTATAATATTAATGAAAAACTATTTCTGGACTAATCAAACTAGGATACTGGCCCTAACAAAAACACAATTTAGATTGGATTTAGTTCTGGGGATCTTGTACCATGATGAAGAATCAGCTAAACTCCCTGCCCTCATGCTTTATCATTCATTAAACCCCTTACCTCTCCACCTGGGGACATATTTACTTAAAGCTTACATCAAAGATGTCAAACAAACAGCCAGAGACAAGTAGCTTAAAACACTCCTGAACAGATCCAACCAAATTAAAATTGAATTGGAAAAAAAAATTACCAAATAAATGAAAATTCAGCAAAAGATTCCATTTTAAAAACCAAGTCAACATGCATCTCACAAAGATCATATGTATGGATTAGTGGATATTGTTTCTATTTATTTGATACTACTAGTTTAGATCATGGCTCATGATAATACCTTCCTCTAAAGAGAAGTAGTATATATGGGATAGATAACTGATTCATACATACAAATGAAATACTAAACATAAAAAACAGTAAGGAGAACATACTCAAAAAATAAAAAAAAATAGGATTCAGTAATACTTTAATTATAACTGCTGTTAAAATCTATTGATAGACTGTTGCTTAGACATCAGAATAAAAGGCAGTTTGCTAGATTGTAATTAGGTTTTTATTTATTTATTTATTTTTTTGCTGAGGCAATTGGGGTAAGTGATTTGCTTAGGGTCACACAGTCAGGAAGTGTTAAGGGTTTGAAGCCAGATTTGAACTCAGGTCCTCCTGACTTCAGGGCTGGTGCTCTATACACTACACTAACTAGCTGCCCTAGGCATTTATTTTTAATATTGGCTTTTACTGCTGGTACATGTCTGTTGATAAAATGGATAGGTTTAAAAAAGCTCTCTTATTTGTGACTGTACTTTTAACTATGGAATAGATTCTGGGGACTACTCCCCTGACCTTCCCCTGGGATCCAGGACCTCTGGTTATCACTAAAAGATTATTTCTAAGACATCTATCATGAAATACATACATAGTTGACAAAATCAGGAAAACAAAACAAAACAGAAAAGTAGCCAGTATCCAGGGTACAAGCTTGACTAGTTGAGCCTCCATGAGCTAGTGACATATAAACTTGATAACCATAATGATAAGGTAGAAAAAAGTTAGCCTTTTTCTTCCTTTCATTTGAAGTACATGAGGCTACCTGGTGAGCTAAAGTAAGAGACCTGAAGCTATCCTTTAAAAAAAAAAAAAACAAACTGATATAGCAACATATACTCCTTTCTCTGCTTGATGCTAGCATAGCTTGAATAAGGAACAAGAAAGTACTCAGAGTTTGCTATGTCATCTAAAAATGCCAATTTCTTTGTATGGCTCACCACATGTTGTGTTTTGGCAGTTGATAAGCACCAAGAAGGGCAGCTTTGAAAATGTATCATGGCGATTTACATAAATGATTTTCTTTGGTCCCTACAAAACATTACAATATTATAATTTATGAAAAAAAAGGATTAACATGTTAATCTATCTATTTTCTAACTACTGTGACAAAAACAGTTATTAGAAGGAAAATATTTTTAGCTTTTGTTAGTATTTGAATGAGGATTCCATCTTCCTTTCCAACATATATAGCATTGATAGTCTTTTACTCCTTTAACTTTATTTACCTTTCTCTAAATCAATTTCTTAATATTTCCAACTAATTACCAAAAAGTTATGTTTTCTTACATGACATTTCTAAAATTTGCTATATTTGTCCATCTAAACTTTTATTTTTTTAAGTGTTTTTATTTTTCACTCTGAAATTTTCCTGTCTCTTTCTTCTGTCTCAATTCTTCTCACTTCTGCCCTGTTTGCCTAATCTAGATTGGAATAAACATCTTGAGTCTATAAAAGTAGTGCTATGTTTTGTTTGACAATAAATATGTAGGCCTGTTTATATACATTAAACATTATTTTTAATGCTGATTAAAATGAAATCAAACATGATAGAACAACTATTAAGAATGAAATGGATTGAATTGCCATTAGTGAAGGCAGCATTATAATGAACATTTTCTTTTCTTTTTTTTTTATAAATTAAAAATATTGGCCTACTGATAGTAAGAAAAAATGTCGTTTAATTTTAACTCTGCATTATAGAAGTCATTCTCCTCAAAAACTCATAAAACATATGGAAGTTCAATCCAAAAGTGGAAAGGGGGAAGTAGAAAGAAGTGTGACAAATTGGTCCACATAAAGATCATAATCATCACAATGCAGAAGATGTAGCTATATAGCCAGAGGACCTGGCTTCAAATCTTAGGTTTGTATAACCTTACATGTCACCTCAATCTCTCTGAACTTCCATTTTTCTCTCTGTTAAATGATAAGGTTATATTGTATCAGAGGTTCTTAACCTAAGGTATGTAATTATAATTTTTTTAATATTCTGAAACCCATTTCAGTATAATTGGTTAACTCTGTAATCTTCTGCATTTTAAGCAATGAAAGACATTATTCTGAAGAACTCACAGGCTTTATCAGATTGCCAAAGGGGTATTTGACCCACAAAACCACCTTAACTACATGCTCTTTATTGTCTAATACATCTCTAAAATAGTATGATTCAACTAATCATTTTCTAGGAGATAGCCTTCCCCTAACTGCTTAAATTATTCAAATGAACAACAGTAATATAATGTATAACATGATCTATCTGTCTGTTTATCTCTTCTTTCATCTCTTTTTCCTTAAATTACCTTATATTATCCTTATCTTTGTATAAATTGCAGCTTCCTGCTCCTATTTGGCTCTATTTTGGTATTCTTAGGTATGATAATAGGTACTTAATACATAGAGGCTGAAGTTTCTTAACTCTGAGATATCAAATACACAGTCTGAAGGCCATATGTGATGAGAACTCTCCTGACCCAGAATAAAATATAATTGGGAAATATTTATCAAACTAGATAAAAATACAATAAACATTGATAACATTACATTCTAATACTAACATGGAACCCATAGGAATTCTTATGTATAAATTAATGATCTCCATTTTTATTTGATTTTGACATCATAGCTTTAAATCACTAAAGATTTGCTTCATCCTTGAATTTACTACCAACCATTTCTAATGCTCTTCTGTGTACATATTTGCCTAGAGCAGAATCAACTAAAGGATACCTCTGTAACATGTCACAGAAGGGAATCTGAGAGGTAGAAGACTCCTCTGAACTCATCTACAGAAATGATAAAACAATTCCTGTCCTCAAAGACTTTGTTTTAATGAAAGACCACATAGAAAAGAGATTTATAAAGACTAAAAGAAAGTAGGAGGTGATGATAAGAGTAAAAATTATGAATGAGGTACTGGTAATATGGTTTGGAAAATACCAGGAACTGATGTGAAGACCAGCTTCTGAACAAAAGAAGGTGACAACTTACTTATAAGAGCTGAGGTTTGGCCTAGGTTCTGAGTCGATGATTATAGGATGGGGGAAAGAAGGGGTAGAGGATAATGACCCGTGTGCAGGCATAATTATTTGGAAATTACTCAATAAACCAAGTTGAGAGAAACTGACAGGTTTCAAACCTGGTGAGTTTAAGGTATGTCTACCCCAAGTATGTGAAGACTTATTCCATCAGTGTAGATGAATAAAAACAGTTTGTTCCAGCAGCCATGAAAGTGATGGAAGAGGAGCTGTGGAGTGATTAGAGCTTGATGAGACATTTAAAATGCCTATGGCATCTATTGTATTCTGGGTTATTGCCAGTCATCTTGACTTGTCTTACCATGGGACTTCAATGATTGTGGAAGAGAGAGCGAGACAGATGACTTTGCCCAACTCCATCTCACTTAAATCCAATTCAAGAACAAATCATCTCACATTATATTATGAAGTCAATTGTCCTCATAAAAACAAAGGATGAATGAAAAAAGTTAAGAAAGAAGACTCAGAAAAGAAAAAATTATTTGTCAGGTGCTAAGTAATAGAACTGGAATCTTAACTCAGGGATGTTGATTCAAATGTTTTATCTTACTGCATCACACTATATAAAGTGTTTTGCAAATGTGAAAGCATTTTATAAATGCAAGTTTAAATCATTATTATTATTAGCACTTCCTTCCCAGCGATGCATGATCTATAAATCTACTAGGAATTCACTGTATTTCATTTTCCAAATTATTGGTAAAAATCTCAATGTATAGAGTCCAGCACACCTCTGTATGTATTACATTGGACTTCTCTTCAAGTTATCTGGTCCTCATGGGTAAATACTCTTTCAGAGTGTTCATTAAAATCAGTTCCAACACTAATGCATTGTTGATGGAATTGTGAATACATCCAACCATTCTGGAGAGCAATTTGGAACTATGCTCAAAAAGTTATGTGCATACCCTTTGATCCAGCAGTGTTACTACTGGGCTTATACCCCAAAGAGATCTTAAAGGAGGGAAAGGGACCTATATGTGCAAGAATGTTTGTGGCAGCCTCTTTGTAGTGGCCAAAAATTGGAAACTGAGTAGATGCCCATCAATTGGAGAATGGCTGAATAAATTGTGGTATATGAATATTATGGAATATTATTGTTACGTAAGAAATGACCAACAGGATGATTTCAGAAAGGTCTGTAGAGACTTACAAGAACTGATGCTGAGTGAAATGAGCAGAACCAGGAGATCATTATATACTTCAACAATAATACTATATGATGATCAGTTCTGATAGACCTAGCTATCTTCAGCAATGAGATGAACCAAATCAGTTCCAATGGAGCAGTAATGAATTGAACCAGCTACATCCAGCAAAAGAATTCTGGGAGATGACTAGGAACCATTACACAGAATTTCCAATCCCTCTATTTTTGTCCACCTGCATTTTTTATTTCCTTTACAGACTAATTGTACAGTATTTCAGAGTCTGATCCTTTTTGTACAGCAAAATAACTGTATGGACATGTATACATATATTGTATTTAACATGTACTTTAACATATTTAACATGTATTGGTCATCCTGCCATCTGGGGGAGGGAGTGGGAGGAAGGAGGGGAAAAATTGCAACAAAAGGTTTGGCAATTGTCAATGCTGTAAAATTACCCATGCATATATCTTGTAAATAAAAAGCTATTAATAAAAAAAAAATCAGTTCCAAATATACTTTGTTGAAATATGGTCTAACCAATTTCATTGTCATCATTATCCTCATCATCATCATTATCATCATCATCATCTTCTTCTTCTTCTTCTCCTTCTCCTTCTTCTTCTTCTTCCTACATGGAATGTATGAATAACCAAATTGGCCAAGTGATTGCTGAAATTGAAGAAAATTAAACCATTCTCCTAACTCATCAGGTTAGTCACCCTGGCACAAACAAAAAAAAATGAAATGAGTGTGACATAATTTATTGTTGATGAATGTAGAGGACCAGAACTCTGAAAAGTTGTAGTTGAATTAAGGACAGCAGGGTGCTTATAGTTAAGCACGTACTAAGTGTGAGATAATGTTTCTCTAAACGTATACTTAATATGATGGTTATGTAATGGGTAATTGGTGCATGCTCAGTGTGCATAGTGATATAATTGTACTGAGGTATTTAAGGAAGTCTCAGACACAGAAAGACGCTCTCTCAGCCACGGACACAGAAGAGTCACAGACACAGACACAGAGAAGAATCAAGACTCCAGATTGCAGACTTCAGACTCCATCTTTGACCAACCTCATGATGGCTCTCCTGCCCCGTCCCCTCCTCCACTAAGATCAAGGCTGGTTCCTAGATTATCCAGAAAGCTAGTACAGATACCACATTTTAGTACCCAAACAGGGACCTCTAGAAGGACACTACATTTTGGTACCTAAGCAGGTATATCCAAAGGACACTACATCCCTATCCTATTCAGTCTTTTATACTATACTCTATATATTGCATACTATATTATAACAGATCATACTCTATTGAGATAGTGGCCAGGTGATAACATATTATATCACATATAATAAGGTACATACTCTGTTACTAATGTTAAATTCATATTATTTGATGTTATGTTGTATTATATTATCTTTCATTAATTTTATTATACTACATTACATTATGTGTATAGTATCATTCATATTACATTGTTGTGTTTTATTGATTGTATTATTTCATACTTTATATAGACATATTTTGGGAAGGCTGATATCACAAACTTGCTATTAATGAATGGTTACATATAGATTAGCTGTTCCTTTCTCACATGATCTCAATAAGCTTTAGTTGCTTTATCACATGTTGGGGACAAATATATCTATAGTACTTACCTTATAGGGTCATTTTTTAGACTCAAAGCTAAATTGAAATCATTTATATGATTAATTTTGTAAGTGAGCCAATGAACCTTGATGAAATTTTATAATTTGAAATTTGATATTATTAGCATCAAATCTAATGAATAATACCAATTTACTTCATTATTCAGTTGCTCAAAGTGAAATATGATCTATATTTATTCAGATTTTGACTCCCAACTACAGAATCCAGGAATTTTCTGGACTGCAGCTGTTACAGCTGACCATCTTATGCTCACTATCTATGTAAGTGGTATACCATTGAAAGGGTTGGTAGACATGGGTGCAGATTGGTCCAGCCATTGGCCAAAGATTAACGCAAACACCCATATGTTGGCATAGGAGAATCAACAGCAGATGAAATTAGTGCTACCCCTTTGAGATGGATATTTGAAGGTGAAACAGGAGTTTTTACTCCTTTTGTGGTAAATAAAATCTCCATCAATCTGTGGGGAAGAGACATCTTACAACAATTAGGATAATGACTGAGTACTTCACCTTTTCAGTCAGGGCTGCTGTTGAAGGCCTGCTTGCACTCTCACCTGTCCCCATTAAAAGGAGAATTGATGCACCAGGGTAAGTAGAACAGTGGCCCTTAGCTAGTGAAAAAAATAAGGGCTTATTAGATATAGTACAGGAGCAACTTGACCAAGGACACTTACAACCTTCTCTAAGTCCTTGGAATTACCCTGTATTTGTTATAAGAAAGAAATCTGGAAAATGGAGCATGTTGACTGATTTTAAAAAAAGTAAATGAACAGACGGAAACTAGGGGAATTCTTCAGTCTGGACTTCAATCTCCTACTCAATTGCCTAGAGAATAGCCTCTTTGGGTTATGGACATTGAGGATTGTTACTATTCTATTCCTCTAGATAAGGAGGATATGAAAAGATTTGCTTTTTTAGTGCCTAGCTTTAATTTAACTGAGACTTATAAAAAAATATGAATGAACAGTTTTGCCACAGAGAATGAAAAATAGCCCTATTGTGTGTCAAATGTATGTTGCTGCTACTCTTACTCAAAAAAGAAAAGCATTTCCAAAAATTATGTTGTTACATTACATGGATAATATCTTGGAGTGTGCACCTGAGAAGCAAATGTTAGACGCATGTCAACAAAAGACCATAGAAACACTAAGGAACTACAAATTGCATATAGCTCCAGAAAAATCAAAAACATGCTCCTTTTCAATATTTAGGATGTGAAGTATACCCTAGGGTGCTTATAGTACAAAAACTTTCTTTAAGAATAGAAAATTGAACACCTTAAATGACTTTCAGAAATTGATAGGAGATATCCAATGGATGTTTCTAGGGTTAGGCTTAACTACCTATCAATGAAAACCATTATATGACATTTTAAGGTGAGACACTGCTTTAAACTCATCGCACCAGCTTCCAAAAGAAGCTCATGAGGCTTTGAGAGAGGTTGAACTGGCTTTATCCAATGTGGTTGAATGAGTCACTCAGAAATCCTTGAAAATATCAGTTTTTGCTGCAAAAGAGGCATTCATAGCAGTCTGTCATCAAGAACACAGTGTGATAGAGTGGGTGACTATCCCAGCACAATCACACTAAAGCCTTACTCCTTACAGCACAACCAGAACAAAGCCTTACTCCTTACCCAGTGCTTGTGGCTAGAATTTTATTAAAGGCC
Organism: Antechinus flavipes; assembly: GCF_016432865.1. Classification (NCBI taxonomy): domain Eukaryota; kingdom Metazoa; phylum Chordata; class Mammalia; order Dasyuromorphia; family Dasyuridae; genus Antechinus; species Antechinus flavipes. Next base: position 147,396,002 of record NC_067403.1, read on the forward strand.
ATTAAGAGAATAGTATAATTATCTGGGATAACAACTGACAAGATATACACCTTTTATACCAATGCACAAATTAATGTATGCTGTGAAACTATCCTAGAGTGGCAGATTTTATTGGCCATAGCTTCAAATTTTACACACAGGTCTCCATTAAAGATAACATGACTATTACATAATTAGCAATGAATTTTTGAAGAAAAGATTTCTAAGGTTCCTCTTAGAGGATCAACTATCTTTACAGATGCATCCAAACATAACATTTGTTCTGTGTATTCTCATGACTTAACTATAAATAGATAGTCACAACTCCTTTTCAGTCCACTCAGCAGAACTTCAAAAGAAAGCATCCAGATAAGATTTATATCTTGCATGTCCACTCTTATACTGGACTTCCAGGTCTTATTTTTTTAATGGAAATTCAAAGACAGATAGCCTTCTAACCATGTTAGCCAATACTCCTTTATTTTAGGCAGCCCAAAAATCTCATTCTAAATATCATCAGGCTGCTTGAGCTTTACATTTATAATTTGGGATTACAAAAGAAGAAGCCTGTATAGCTTGCCTTCATTTCCATGCTCCTACACTCCCTCCAGGGAAGACCCCTCATTATTTGAGACACAGTGAAATTTGGCAAATTGATGTGAAATATTATAAATTTTTTGCTTGTTTTCTTTTATCCATGTACAACATATTTACTACAAGTAGACACTTTTTCAGGATTTACTTTTGCAAACCAGCAGCAAAAGAGACTGCCTAAGTGATCACTGAATTCTTTATATGAGCTTTTGCAATTATGGGTATGCCACAAGCAATAAAAACAGATAACGGACCTGCATATATTGTTTCAGATCTTTAAAACCAACAGGAATCATTGGATTGCCTGAGACATGATAAGACTGTTGTATGACTTTGAAATCTGCAGGAATTATTGGATTCCCTGATATATGAAATAATGGACAATAGATTGGTTTTGGACTCTCTTGGCTGCTGAAGGAGGTGTATGTGTGATTGTTATTTATATACTCTCCTTCTAGGACATATGGACATGTGTAATCCCTCATGTTGATTCATGTTGCTTATTACATCACTACTAGCCTGTGTTATATTACTATGTGCTTATATAATACCTCCCATGCTGATGGATTTTGTATACCTGTTTCATGTAAGACTCTTCAGCCCAGAGGAAACCCACTAACAATATCTAATTTGACTCCCCATTTCCCTTTGGTGTTTTCATCTCCCTTCTTGAGAATTCAGGGAGGGTATGGTCACTTCCTTTTTGGTGTTTCACCTGCCATCCTGAGAAGTCAGGGAGGGCATGACCATCTGTTTTCTAAAACAAAAGAAAGCAGGAGATGTAGAGGGCCAGAAGTCTGAAAAGGTGTACTTGAATCAAGGACAGCAGGGTGCTTTTAGTTAAGTACCTACTCAGTGTGAAATAATGTTTTTTTAAGCACATGCTTAATGTGATGGTGATGTAATGGGCAGTTGGCACATGCTTAGTGTGCTGTAGTGATACAATCATACTGAAGTATTCAAGGAAGTCTCAGAAACAGAAAGATGCTGTCTTAGTCATGAAAACAGAAGAGTCTCAGACACAGACACAGAGAAGACTCGAGACTCCAGATTATAGACTCTAGACTCCATCTTTTACCAGCCTTATGATGGCCCTCCTGCCTTCACCACTTCTCCACCTAAAGACCAAGGACTGTCCAGAGATCCCCAGAAAGCTAGCCAGACATTACAGATGAACCCACACAACTTCTCTGTGATCACTGCTTTCCTTTCTGAATGTTTACAGCCAGATTTTTAATAATGTATTCAAAAATTTTGCCAAGAATACAAGGCAATCTTATTAATTGGTGATGTGCAGATTTCTCTCTTCCCTTTAAAAAAAATGGAACATTTCCTACAGGATCTTATCCCTTCTTTATAATAACTAAATATTATTAACAGTGGATTAGAAATCATTTTTTCTAGTTCTACTACATCATTTGTTATTATTAGTACCTTATGATGTAATCTTGCTTCTTCTGCTTCCATCTTCTGTATGTATAAATCATATATTGAGAATTTTCACTTGCCATTTCTCTGCCACTGCTCCTGCTTGCCTACCGTCAAATTTTATAAATTTCTAACTTACCCATATTTTTTACCTTGACATGACACTAGCTTGGGCAATTGCCTTTAATTGTCATTTAGTAGCACCTTTTGAAAGCTCAGAACAGACAGAAGCTATATTTATTAACTGGAAGCTATTATTACTAATTGAAAAGCATGCAAGTAGGAAAAGTCTTCCTTACCAGTATTGCGCAGAGAGGAACATCCAATTATAAGGCAGGACATAATAGAGCTAAAACTGGAGGTATAGTGGTATGAAGGTATAGAGACAGAGAGTACAAATGTTAAATATTCTGTACTTAATGGATTTTTTGCATTTTGCAATGAAAATAGAAAGTGAGAAAAAAACATAGTTGGAGAAAACAAATTAGTAGAACAAGGGATAATTTAGTTATCAGATCTTTGGAGAAGACAGGAATTATGACCAAAGAAGAACTAGAGAGAATTATGAAAGTCAAAATAGACAACCCTGATTACATTAAATTTAAAAGATTTTGCACAAACAGGATCAACAGAAACAAGATTGAAAAGGAAGTAGAAAGTGGGGGGGGGGAATCATTACAGCTCGTGTTTCTGATAAAGGTCTTATTTCTAAAATATATAAAGAGCTGTATCAAATTTATAAGTCATACCCCAATTGATATATGGTCAAAGAACATGAACAATTTACAGATGACAAAATTAAATCCATCTATAATTATATGAAAAAATGTTCTAAATTATTATTGATTAGAGGAATGCAAATTAAAAAACTCTGAGCTACCACCTGGCATCTCTCATATTGGCTAAGATGACAGGAAAAGATAACAAATGTTGGGGTGGATGTGGGGAAGCTGGGACATTAATGCATTGTTGGTAGAGTTGTGAAATGATTCAGCCATTCTGGAGAGCAATTTGTGGTATATGATATTAATGGAATATTATTGTTCTATAAAAATGATGAACAAGCTGATTTTAGAAAGGCCTGGAAAGATTTATATGAACTGATGCTGAGTTAAACAAACAGTACCAGGAATGCATCGTACACAATAACAGCAAGAATGTGAGATGATCAACTATGAAAGTCTTGGTTCTTCTCAGTGGTCCGGTGTTTTTCAATTTCAATAGATTTTGGACAGAAAAATATGCATCCAGAAAAGGAACTAAGGAGATTGAATGTAAATCAATATGTGCTATGATCACTTCTTTTTTTCTGGTTCTTTTTTTTAATCTCTCTCATAGTTTTCCTCTTTTGCTTTGATTTTTGTCATGATTCATAAAGCAATGTGTATTAAAAATAAATAAATTTACTAGAAAAAATGCATTTGGAGAGCAGCATCAGAAGAAATGGAAGGAAGTATATAAATTTACCACAATATTTTTCAAAAAGCAACTTTCTGTCTTGTGTGGCATCCATGAAAAGGGATGCAAAGAGAGCAAGACAGAACTTTGCATTAAGAAGCACTAGCTTGACCCAGCTAGTAGGAAATGATTCATAATCTACCATTTCATTGTTATTTAAATAAGTAGACCAAAAAAAGCAATTCTGTAAGTAAAAATACCTTTTCTTTAATTTAACAGGAAAATCAGACATCTATGTAAAACAACATTAAAAAGTTTCATTTCTATTGTCTTATTCTATTATTCATCAAATATTTATTAACTCTTACTATATGTATATCATTGTGTACCACAACAAAGGAATTATAAGAATGACTAATTTTGTAAAATGAAAAATTTTGTTTTATAAACTCTTAGATTCAAATTACTTTACAGTGGGTTTGTTCTTCTAATTGGCACTTGCTTTAGTCCACTATGTGGAGTCATAGAAAGCTTATTTTCCTATTAGTCAGGTTACAAATACACACACACACACACACACACACACACACACACACACACACACATATACACACACACACAGAATGAGAAAAATAAAGTTTAAAAAGTATGCACTCAGAATTCAGTTCTTTCTGGGGAAGTAGATCGCATTTTTCATTCAAAACCTGGGGGGGAGTGTTTTGATCACATTAGTGTCATTGACAATCATCCTTATACTATTGCTGTCACTGTGTTCAATATTCTTCTTTTGTTCATTTCACTTTGCATTAATTCACATAGGACTTCACAAGTTTTTTCTGAACCCTTTTCTTCAACATTTCTTACAGTACAATAATTTTGCATTGCAATTGTTCACTCATCCCCCAATTGATGTACTTGACCTCAGTTTCCAAATTTTTTTTTTGCCACCACACAAAAAAGAGCTATTATAAATATTTTTGAATAAGTAGATCTTTTTCTCTTTTATTCTAAGAGCTGGTAATTGTACTGTTAGATAAAAAAGTAGGCACAGTTTTATAGCCCTTTGGACATAGTTTCGAATTGTTCTCCAGAATGATTGGACTAATTCACAACTCCATAAGCAGTGCATTAATGATCATTATTTTAAATGAGTTCTCAACACTATTTTGTTTCCCTCCTCACTCAACTCTTTAGAATTATTCTTGCCAAGCACCCTGTTTCTCCATATTTTCATTTGCCATCTTCCATGAGAATAAAATATTAGGGAAAGTGTTAGATGAGTAATGGAGAAAATTGAGGGAATTAAAGTTTAATCACATGTCTTATAAATAGTATTTTTCCTACTGGATGTTGTTCATTCATTCATGAATCCATTGATTCATTTGTTCAATACTACTACTAATTAATGATGGAGCATGTCACCCTAGAAAGATGATGAACTAGAAGTTCAGAAAGACACATTCATTTTCAGATATGGCCATTAAGTATAATTGTTTGGTTTTATCATGTTATTGGTACCAAGAATAGAATACATTTAGAGAGTGTAGAATGAATTAATATCAATTAATATCAAGATTTAAAAAAAAGGTAGAAAGAAGCTATAAGAAATTTAGATGGGTATACAAACAGGGTTATTTCTATAGCACTACATTAAATTTAATAATGATAGGGATGGAGAATAGTTCTGAAGTTTCATTGACATAGTAAAGTTCTAGATAGGGAGACTTCCTCTAACAATGAACATTGGCACCTTCTCTGAAACTTAGGTAAATATAACACTTAGTGGTTAAGTGACTTTTCAGTCTTATTTCAGACTGAAACTTGATCTAAGGTCTTCCTCCCTCTGATTCCAGCTCTTTATTTAAAAAAAAGTCATACAATTTAAATTTTTCACATATAATCTTTATTTCTTCTTTTTATGCCAATATGTTATTTTTGGTGATGAAGGTTTTACATTGCTTTTGGCACGTAGGCACTTAATAAATGTGTATTGATGGATTTATTGATGAATGCTCAATTCTTATAAAATGATATTTTTAAAGTATCAATTGCCTACTATATGCAGAGCATTATGATGGCATTAAGATAAATGCAGAATTTAGAGAAAGTATGTCTACTTCACTGAATTTAAAGTCTAGTAGTAGAATAAGAAACACAATAACATTAATGTTCACTATCTATATTAGTAGACATATAAAACAAGTTGAAGTTTGAATGTAATAGCATCTCTTATTAAAGACAGGGAAAGCTTCAAGAAACAAAAAAAATAAATATTAGGTTATAAAAATTGTATGTTGTAATATTGTATATTGTAGTTGCATATTGTAAAATTTGTGATATTAAATTATAAAAAAATATTAGTTTTCTGGGAATCAATTAGGCAAATATGGAATTAAGAGCATTCTAGCAACATGGGAAGGTTATGGGTACTAGAGAATCTGGGGAAATTTCCATTTTGGATGTGGGAGAGATCAAGCCATGTTTAAATGAAAAGGAAGTAATTCAGTTTAGCTGGAGTAAAGGGTATATGAGAATAATAGGAGAAGGAAGGAATGAAGGAAAGAAATAAGGGAGGGAAGAAGGGAGGGAGGAAGGAAGAAAAGGAGGAAGTAGGGAAGAGAGGAAAGAAGAAAGGGAGGGAAGAAGGGAGGGAGGAAGGGAGGAAAGAAGGAAGGAAAAAAGGAAGAAGAAAGGAAAGAAGGAAAGAAGAAAAGAAAGAAAGGAAGAAAGGGAAGAAGAGAGGGAGGGAGGGAGGAAGTAGGGAAAGGAGGAAAGAAGAAAGGAAGGAACGAAGGAAAGAAAGAAGGGAGGGAGGAAGGGAGGGAGAAAGGAAGGAAAGAAGGATGGAAGGAAGGAAGGAAGGAAGGGAGAGAAGGAAGGAGAGAAAGGGAGAGAAGGAAGGAGAAAGGGAGGGAGAGAGGGAGGTGTTAAGGACCATGCCTGGGTGAAAGGGCAGGTCAATTCTCTGAGAGCCTCTGCAGCTCTCAGGATTGTGACACTTGAGGGAGTTGTGGGGCAGCCTTTACTGACACAGGTGTTGCTTGTGGACTGGGAATGAAATAAATTGGAGGCAAAGGGAAGAGGAGAAAGGTCAGAGAACAGCAACTGCCTCTCAGTCTCCTTGTATTACCATCATCTGCTCACAAGAAAAAATAATTCCAGGGACTGGTGTCTGGATTCGGGAAACCACAATAGCAGCAGATAACATATGGTACCTGAACAGGGACAAGAACCAACAGTGTTCAAAAGCTTTTCATGAATAGGATCCTCACAGAGTTCCTTCAGTAACCCATGGGGAAGGAAAGGGAGAGGAGACCTGGTAAGAGTTGGAGTAATTAAACAGGCCAACACATCAAAGGGCTGAGCCAGAAGACTGATGAGAGACTTAAATGCCTGTTCTGACTATAGTCCTCTTCTCCCTCCATGACATTTCACAAGATTCAACACCTGCTATAGTGCTGTTTGCACTCCCAAGCATGTGGAAACTATCTGACCATGCTGTGGGGGGAAAGCAATTGAGTTTAAAACCAAAAAATGGGGAATTGTTAAGGACCATGCCTAGGTGAAAGGGCAGGTCAATTCTCCAAGAGCTTCCGAAGCTGTGGATTGTGACACTTGAGGGAGTTGCAGGGTAGCCTTTACTGACAGAGGTTGCTTGTGTACTGGGAATGAGATAAATTGGAGGCAGAGGGAAGAGGAGAGAGGTCAGACAAACAACAGCCTCTCAGTGGGGAGGTCAGAGAACAGCAACTGCCTCTCATTCTCCTTGTATCACCATCATCTGCTTGTGAGAAGAGGTAACAATTCCAGGTACTGGTGTCTGGATTCTAGAAACCACAAAAGCAGCAGATAACAGGGAGAGAGGGAGGAAGGAAGGAAAGATGGGAAGGGAAGAAGGAAAGGAAGGAGGGAGAGAGGAAAAAAGAAAGGAAGGAAGAAAAAAAGTTATGAAGAAAGGAAAAAAGGAAGGAAGGAAAGAAGAAAGGAAGGGAGGGAGGAAGAAGGGAAGGAAGAAGGAAAGAGGGAGAGAAGGAGGAAGAGAGGGAGGAAAGAAAGAAGGAAAGAAAAAGAAAGAGAGGGGATAAGGGAGGAAGGAAGGGAGAAAAGAAGAAAGGGAGAAGGGAAGAAGAGAGGGAGGGAGGAAGGAAGAAAGGGAGGAAGGAAAGAAGGGAGGGAGAGATGCTCTTGATCCCATGCTTCATCATTTCATTGCTATAGTTTATCTTTAATTTAGTTTCTCCCAATTTCCCTTTATCTCCACTATCCAAAAAACAAAACAAAACAAAAACCAAAAACAAATAAACATAAAAAAAAAACTTTTACTGGACCCTATCATCCCCTCAAAATGTAATTTGATATTTCTCTCTCACTTCTTAGCAAAATACTAAGGGGGAAAAGGTGTCTGTACTCCTTGTCTACACTTTTCTTCTACTCCAACTCCGCTGAAACTGCTCTCTTCACTGTTACCAACAAATTCTTAATTTCCAAATTTGATTTTCTCTTCTCAGTATTTCTTTTTATTTCCTCTCTGCTTCACTGGATGCTGTTGACCAATATTCCCGTGTGGTTTTATGGTACCACTTTTTTCTGTCTGCCTGACAATTCCTTTTTATTCTTTGTTTTTTTCTAGCTCATCATTCATCTCACACCTCTTAATTGTGGTTATTCCCACAGGTTTTGTTTTGTGACTTTTTCAGGGTTCCTGTACTTTCTTGATGACTTTATCAGTCCCTATAATTTTAACTATAAAGCTCAGATTGAGTGAGGTGCTTAGATAACTTTTATTTGACTATGTTTTTTAGCTTTTTTCACAGTGACTTTGGATAAAGGCACATTTATTCCATTTGTAGACAACCTAAAATTGGAAGAGATAACTAACATACTGGATAACAGAATCAGCATCCCCAAAATCTTGACAGACTAAAGCACTGGTTTATATCTAATGGAATGAAATTTAGTTGGGATAAATATAAAGCTCTACATTTAGATTATATCAAAAATACATTCACAACTATAATATGGGGGAGGTATGACCAGATATCAGAATGTCTGACAAAGGAAATCATCACACTGTTCTCTATATTGTGAAAACAAAATGAGAAATGCACTGGTATTTGGTAACTCCAGTCAAAGAAGGATTATTTCAACCTGGAGGAACTCAAGAAAAGCTTTGTGGATGACATAGTATTTACTCTAGCACATGTAAAATGAATTGATATCCCTGGGTAAAGGAAGGTCAATCCAAAGGAGGGAACGGTGTTATTAAAGGTATGGAAGCAAGGGTTTATATTTGGGAAAATAATTAAGAAACATTTTTGAAACAACTAAGCAGAATAGTAGATAGAGCACTGAACCCAGAAACAAAAGGACCCGAGTTTAAATCCAAACGCCCACACTTACTATCTCTGTGGCCCTGGGCAAGTCACATAATCTGTTTGTGTCAATTCTTTATCTGTTAAATGAGCTGGAAAAGGAAATGATGGGCCACTATGGGATCATTGCCAAAAAAAAAAAAAAAAAAAATAGAGTCACAGAAACTTGGATGACACTGAAATGACTCAACAATTATTAAAAAATTATGAAGATATTATGTGCTAAACACAAGCATATAATATTTAAAACACAATAAGCCTCAAGAGATATGTTGAGGTCAGATTGTGAAGGTGTTTAAAGATCAGAGTAGCTGATATTTCAATATAGAAACAAATTGGAACAACTTGGAGTTTTTAAATAGGAAAATAATAGGGGAAGAATTCCATAGGATAATCACTTGGGCAGTTGTGTGAATGATGGATTGTAAAGACAGGGAGAAACCTGGGGAAGTAGGGAGACCAGTTAGGAGATTTTCCCCATAGTCTATAGGAGCAACAGTGCTTCAATTAATTTTAGGACTATGGGGGTAGAGAAAAGAGATTGAATTTGAGAGATATGTAGGTATAAAGTGTAATAGTGGAAATTGTGGAGTGACAACTATGGGATGACAATAGAAATTCAAATATCCCATCCAGGCCACAAATTTAGGAGACTGGAACAATGGTAGTGCCTTCAACAGAAAAGACGAGTTTGAAGAGGGGTGAGCTCTTTTTTTTTCTTTTCTTTTCTTTTCTTTTTTTTTGAAAGATAGTGAGTTCTGTTTTGGTCATGTTTCTTTTGAGATATATCCAGGACAGTCAGTTTAGTCCAATAGAAGTTGTTATTGAAAATCTGAACCTCAGGAAATTAACCAGTCTGGATACAGACATATATGTCAACTAAATAGAAATAACACTTAAAATTATAGGGGTTGATAATATCACCAAGAAAGTACAGGGAGCAGTGAAAAAATCACAAAACAAAACCTGTGGGAATCCCACAATTAGGAGAAAACAAGAAGACCTAGAAGTCTGTTTCTAGTATGTAGCTAAAGTTAAATGTCCTAGTAATTTCTTTGTCTCTTCAATCATTTCCAATCATTTTTGACTCTGTTAATCCATTTTAGGTATTGTTGGCAAAGATTCTGGAGTGATTTGCCATTAAGTGACTCCTCCAGTGTCCCTTAACTGGTAAATGTCAGGCCAGATGTGGAATAATGTGAATAAATCTTCTTGATTCCAGACCCAGTAATCTATTCACTATATCGTCTAGCTGCTCCTAGGCATTCCTTCAAATCACAAACATGTTCCTCCTTATTCATCAGAGTTACATTGTCTTCCTGATTTTTTCACTTTCAACACTAAGCTTCCTCTTCCACTGACTCATCTTGGAACTTCCCTTGTTGATTAAGGGAGTTCTCTCTTTGTCCTGCAATAGCCTAGCATCCCTGCAAGCAATATGCTTACTCTCTACAAGTTTTTCACTTCTCTTTCATTAATGAGTATCTTTTTGGACAGTCCATTTTGTGAAAAGTTTCAGATTAATTTACCTTCATTCTTCATCTGACTCAGATCCTGACTTTCTAGACTTTAAAGCCATGTCTTCTTCATATACTTTCATTATTTGCTTACCTTCTGATCTTTAGTTCCTTTTTGTGTGTTGTCTTCTTTCATCAGAATGTAAGGTCCTTGAGAGCAGAGGCTATCTTTTTAAATTTATTTTTATCTGCAGCATTTTTGCATTGTACCAGAGCACATAGCAAATGCTTAACACATATCTCTTAAAGCAGATCACAAAGCACCCATGTTTGTCCATCCTTTTGTAATTCATCAATGTCCATCCACATATCTGTCACAGGGTGATCATTAATTGGATACCTATAGGGTGCATTCTTAATATTCCTTCTATGTTTTTGTTTTGTTTTGTTTTGGTTTTTTGGCTTCTGGACATGTATCTGCATATGCAGATTTTAAGAAAAATTTTCCTCAAGCTAAAAATCTTGGGTGGCTTTCAAGAGTTGGCCCTGGTGGCCTCTCTAAGTGGACAGATGCTTAAATGGATTTAAGAGGTAGTGCCCTGGAGTCAAACAGTCTATATGCTATTTATGCCCAAACAATTTTAAGCTCCCTTGAGCATATTTGTTTATAGACACTTGCTTAGGGAAAAAAAAAAGCTGACTCTTAAAAAAAGCAAATTCAGGGGTTTCATAAATCTTTGACAATGGTAGAACAAAAGATGAGAAAATACAAGCAAAAGCCATCTAAGCCCCAGGCCAACTATAAATCATAAACTTATATTTTAATAGAAATTCTCACAAATCTCCAAACCATTCAATTTTATTTTTGAAACTTATTTTTTAAAGTGTGTCTAAATAATAGAGCCATCTAGGTGACAGAACAGATAGAATGATGGACCTAGAGTCAGGAAGACTAATTTTTAATCCAGAGACAAGATATTTATTCATGTGTGAACCCGAACAAGTCACAACCACTAACTACCTCAAATTCCTCAACTGCAAAATGGGTATAATACTAACACGTAACTACCGGGGTTATTTGAGAATAAAATGAGATAAAATTTATAAAGAGCTTTAAACTTTAAAAGAGCCTATTTTTTAATTGAATAATGGGGGAAACAATCACTGGTTAGGATAGAGTGCATAGGGGGTCAGCTTCAGAGTTAGGAAATTCTGAATTCAAGTCTTGTAAAAGATTATACACTTGTTAGGATACCTTAGGCAATATATTTCATCTCTCAATAGTCTAAGAATTTTTCTAAGACTCTAAATTACTTTGCAGAATAGCTTATGATTGGCCTTGGTGGAGGTAGTTTTCTCATTGAGAGTTCCTATATTAACTAATAAAAATTAGCTTATATATCAGAGATACATCAATCAACCAACAAGTATTTATCAAGCATTTCTTACACATCAGACATTATATTACATGCTGTTATAAAGACAAATGTGGAATAATTTCTGACTTCGTAGAGCTTATACTCATTTGAGGAAAAGATCAGAAATACAAATACACCCAGATAAAAGATGAGAGACTTTTCATTTTAGAGGAAAGGTGATGGTCACTTTTGCTTCTGTTGTAGGCATATGATTATATAAAGCACTTTCCACATCTTAGAGTGTTATTTACATGCTAGCTACTATTATGATTATTAGTCAAGTTATGACCTCTTTTTCACATCAACTTCCACCATAGCCAATGACCTCATTATTGCTACCTTGGGTTTTCCAAAACTGTATGGGTGGTGATATAAAGATAGGAGCAACCCAGATAAAGCTCAGAATAGCTATGGCATATGCTATTCTCTTCATACTCAGCAGTTAGATTGTTAAAATAAGCAACATGGCTGCGATTGTTTGGAAGCAATGCCAAAGCTAAAGAAAGATTAGGGAGAAGAATAAAACAATCCAGAATGTCATATTGGCTCAAAAATGGCCACTCTAACTGAACAACAGTCTTCGTACAGAATAATTTCTCTGCTTCCCAGCATACTGCTATGGTACATTGACTTCAGATCCCAGTTGACATTCCTAATGGTATTTAAGCTCATGACAAATCTGATTTATTTGGGTCTCTCTCCTCTGCTGCTATAAAAGGACTACTGACATATTAGTCATAGCACCTTCAGAGACATTGCTTCTGCTGATGCTGGAACCTCTGAGATTCAGAGAAACTATAAATTGTCTTCCCCACCCAATGTTATCTTTCTTTTCTGTGGGGAGCCTCCTTCATGTCTCTCCCCTTGTCACATCACTCTCCTGACATCCATTTTTCCAAACTCAAAAACTGTCCTGCTAGACAACCATTTAGTTAATTAAGAAACGCCTGGCATTTTGCAGATTGAGTACTCAGAGAGGAACTCCAGCTTCTAGTATAAATGGAGAGCTTTGCAATTTTGTAATGTACCCAAAATTTAAATTTAAATATATTATTAAGTGTTATTGTGCTTAAAAATGTTTGCAGCCATTTTGTCCCTCCCCCAATTAATTATTGTATGACAAATTCTGTTCCTTTTGCAACCAAAGAAGTTTTGAGAAATAAGTTGAATAATCACGATGGTGTTTTGTTATAGCACTGGGAAATCTAAATGTTGTTTTTAGCCCTCTTACAGTGAAACTGCCCATCACACAGACCCCTTTTTTCTCTGAGCTTCATCATCTTTTTATTTCCCCTCATATCATTAACTGCTATGTCTTCCAAACCATTCCCACTGTGCTTTCTAGTCTGCACCATGAAACCTTTTATGTTTCACCTCAGGGCTAATGGATATTCTATTTCTAATGTTTCTTCTTGTTTTGTTATGCTAGAAACTGAAATAAACAAAAACAAAAAGAAAAGAAAAAAAGAAAAGTTGTACTAACATGAAAAAGAATAGAAAAAATCTTTGATAAAATCTTTCCAGCTAATGGGTGAGAGCAGGTACTCTTTTTTTGCCACTGCCACTGGTGATAATTCTCTTATGTGATTAAATTGTCTAACAGGAATTTTATAGTTGTCTGGACTGGAAAAATAACTCTTGGCTTCCAATTGTGAGTATATTTGCACCAGGACAGGCAAGGATGGGAAGAAAATGATGAGTGCACAATTCTAGTGGATGAGAGAAGAGCTTTAATCATGTAGATAGTTTTGATTTTGGTTTTGTTTGTGTTGGAAACTCTGAATCAAGAGACTGGGGGGATGAGAGGTGACTTGCTGCCATGACTGCCTCTAGTTACTGAAACATACCCAGAATTTATTTTTTCCTCATCTCCAGATTTTAGAATTCCTAGTATCCTTCAAAGTTCAGGTACATATTGTTCCAATCTCCACAGTTATGGATATTTCTTTCCAACAGTTAGTTTTATTTATGCATTATTTCCTTTGAGAGAATATAAGCTGCTGAAAATCACTGGCTCATTTTTACCTCATTATGCCCAATAACTGTCATAGTACGTTAATAATAATGCTTGTTGATTGATTGATAGATCTTGGTTAAATCTTAGTTATACATCCATCAAATATGAATACTGAAGAATGCTTCAATGCACCCACTTCCACAAATTAATACTTTTATTTAAATATACTGAATTTCATCAAAATTTAGGAATAGCAACAAAATCAATGCTTTAGTACATTAATAAGACTCATTTCATTCTGCTGAAAGCCTCTATTATTGTGTTTACATGACAGTGAATTAACTATGAATTAAGTATATTATCTAAAAAATTAACTTACAGACCAAAATCCAGGCAATATCAATACATATTTTGTATGTATTGAGCAGGAGTAAACTACATGAAATTCATGTTCATTTGTTTTTTCCTTCCCTATAGAGCTATAAGATATATTGGTGTAGTACAGTGAAAAAAGAAAATTGATTGATTATTGTAGTTGGAGAACTTGAATTCTAGTACTGCTTTTAATGATTGCTACCTGTGTTATATTGGACAAATTATATAACTTCTCTGGATGTCAGCTTTCTCATCTGTAAAATGAATGAGTTGAATTAGATGGTTTCCAAGGTCCTTTCTAATTCTATTTCTATGATATTGTAATTCCTGGAACTATACATGGCATAAAATGACATTAAATCTATTAATATACTCATATTTGCATAATAGACCAATTTCTATCAAAGTTATGTTCTGAATGTCAGCATTGCTTAGTCCAAGATACTAAGAGATGTATTTCTGCTGATATAAAAGATGGGAGCAATAACAATAATTAATTTACAGGAGTAAAAGAAATCATGTGAAGTTAATTATTAGGATTTTATCCCTTTATTTCCTCACTCATTTTGACACCTTTGGCAGCAACTAAGACTTATATAAACATATTTCATTATAGGAAATGTTGAAACTAAAATTTATTTAAGATTAATAAAGAATACTATCTTGAGAGTTAATTGACTTATAGGTGCCATGCTACTCTTTAGTAGTCAGTCGGCAAGTACTGATTAAACAGTTAATATGTACTAAGTCCGAGCAACAGAAAGAGAAAGAAAAGCAAGCAAAAATGAACAAACAAAAATAAACCAAAAAAGACCCCTCCAAAAGTGCCTTCAGTAACACATCCTAATGGGGGAAGTCACATGTAAATAATTGTGTATCTAGAATGAAAGAGATTGTAATCTGAGAAGAAAGCATCTGAAGTATATTGGATTTGAGCTGATTCTTCAACAAAATCAAGGAAAATAAGAAGGTAAGAGGCAGAGAATTTCAAGCATGGGGGACAATCAATGCAAAGTCATGGAGACAGGAAGATATCAAATTGGAAGAAATGCAAGTAAGATAGAGCTTTAATATTATAGAGCTTTTAGAGAGAGGGGGGAAAAAAGGTAAAATAAATCTGGCAAAGTAGGAATAAGCTAGATTACGTTTTTTTTTTTTTTAAGGTAAAGCAAAGGACTTCCTAATTGATTCTAGAAGTGATAGGGAGTTAGAACCCACTGAGCAGGAAGAGAATATGGTTAGATCTATGCTTTAGAATTCATATTCATTTTTTCAATGTCATGGATCCTTTTATCAGTCTGGTGAATGCTATGAATCTATTTCTTAGACTATTTAAAGTAATTAAAGGAAACGTGGAATTTCAGTTTCAAGTTAGTGAAAATAATGATGCTTCCCCCCCTTTTTTTTAAGCTCATAGATCCTTTGAAATCTAACTATAGGCCTCTCAGGTGTCTATAGGCTCCACATTAAGAGCCCTTCTTTAGAAAAATCATTTTGGCAGTGGACTGGAGAGTGTGCAAAAGTGGGGAGAGATTTGACCCAATAAGACCATTTAGAAGATGATTGCAGTATTATGGGGAGGGGTGACACACTCTGAAGTAGGGGAGGGGTAACACACTCTGAAGTAGGCATGAGTAAAGAAAAGTGGACAAATTAGAGCATTATTGGTAAACTACAAATGAAAAAAATCTGTCAATGGACTAGAAATACGGGTTGGTAGTGAATAATATGACAATTCAGAAGCAGGAACATATTTATGTAAAAGATAATCAGTTTTAATTTTGACATATTGTGCTAGAGATTCCTAAGGAACATACCCAAGAAGTAGTTGGAACTGTGTGAATGTAGCTCAGAGATCAGACCTGAATATGCAGATTTGAAATCAGCATAGAGATTACAACTGAACTCACCTGAGCTACTGAGTTCACTATGTGAGAATGGCATATTGTGAAAAAGGAAAAGAGACCAAAGGAGAGTCTTAGGGGACACCTGTGGATAGAGGGCATGACATGGGCAAAAATAACAGCAAGAGAGAGGAGTGAAAAAATAGAAGGAAAGACAAGAAAGAACAGCATCATAAAAACCTTAGAGAAAAGAATGTCTGGAAGAAAATTAAGACTGTCAAATGTTACAGAAAGGTCAAGGAGGCTCAAGATTGATAAGAAAATAGTAGATTTTATAATTAAGAAATTATCTCTTTAAAAAAAAAGAAATCATTTGTAATTGTCAATGTGATTTGGGATGGAAAAATGATCTTTTGAGTAGATGATGTTCCCTATCATGTATAAGATGCTATAATTACATCATTTTATAAAATTGCAGAATTATAAACATCTCAGTATTGGAAGGGTCATGAGAGATCATAGGAGATCATAGAAAATATCTTCTGAAGTCACATAGTACAATCCTCCTGTTTGTATACATGAGGAAACTGAATCACAGCCTTTAAATGGTTTTCTAAAAGTCTCACAAGTAGTAACTAGGACAGAAATCACTTTTTCAAATGTTATTTCTTATCCTACATGTATTCCTAATTGGTGTACCTAATGTATACCTATTCAAACTCTATTTGAAAATTTTTCGTATTTGGAAGTTCAAGCAACCACAAGGCAATCATTTTAATTTTAGAACATTTTTTGAAAGATCTTTCTTACATCAACCATAAAATATGCTTCCCCATAACATCTATGGATCCAAAGATTGCATTCTTGAGCTGTACATAAGAAAGGCCTTAAGATTTTTTTTTTAATTTGCAATTTCAATGACATAGAGAGATCTCCAGAGAGAAAGTTTATTGTACTGTTGTAGTTCAGAAAGTATCATGCAACTTTATGCTCTTAGAAATTTGACTGGGTATCTGAGAATTTGTGACTTACACAGTATCACACAGCCAAAAGTAACAAATGTGGAACCTGAAAACTATTCGTCCTGATTCTAAGGCTAATTCTCTAGTGGCTATCTCATACTGTCTCTCACATTATAAACTTTAATTTTTTGATGATAATTGTATTATCCTTTATTTCCTTAGCTAAACATTTCTAGTCAGTACAATGATTTTTTCTACATGAAATGATTTTGAATATATATCTGAATGATTTGGTCTTTTGATACTATCAAGTACTTTAATGTGACTCTTCCATCACAGAACAAAATAGGGCTTACCTCCCTGACTCTGGATTCTTTTCCTTTTTTATGCAGTTTATAGTTATATTGTCTTTTTGAGACATATAAGTCATGGGTATTATTAATGAACCTTTTTCGATTATTAGAATTAGGAAAAACTTAGTTTATTGTGGGGATAACCTTAGGGAGGAAAAAAAATTATATCCCTGATACAATAAACATTTGGTAAGGATTTTTGTAACAATAGCTGATATGTAATAAAAAAGTGTGAAGTTATACAATTTTGTTAAAGAAATTATGTGGAGTCCATAGGAGAACATGACATTAGTTCATAACAGGAATATATCAGCATATTTGGTGAACTGTAAGGCTAAAATGAATCAATAATGGAAATTTTCTGCTTCAGAAAATCTCATTTCACAAGAAGGTAGTCAACAAGACATAAAGAAAACTTTGGATATCTACCTATATAATTGAAAAAATATCTGTTTTTACCTAGACTAGACCTTGGACATTTGACGTGAGTAATGGAGTATAGTGATAGTAGGGATATAGAAAGTGTTAAGAATTAGAGAATTTTTAAATATGTTCTAATTATTACTCTTGTTAATGTGAGGTCTTAGATCAAAAAGATTTTTTTTCATTTTAAGAAAAGTGTGGAGTTATGAAAAGAGATCTTCATTTTCCTCAAGACAATACAACACCTCCTCCCCTTGTTTTAGGTCTAGTTTCAACATATTATCCATTTGTACTATCTGTTTTATATATGGATATACTCACACAGGGACAGACACATATGTGTTTATGTAGGTATATGTGTACATATTAAAATAAATGATTTAATGTTGTATACAAACTACATGTCACAATTTTGTCAACTGACATTCTTTTGTCACTTGGTTTTTCTTAAGAGTTGCCCCTTATTGCCAGTAGTGGCTTTCTTATCTGAAATTATATAAAATAAATTGAGAGCTTATTGAAAAAGTTTCTGGAAATTTTACATTTTTTATAAGACCTACATTAGAATTCTGAAATTTTTTGCCCATGTAACTTTGGCCAATAAAATAAGAGAGAATGACATAATAGGCCAATAAAATAAGAGAGAATGACATAATAGATAACTAAATAAAAACTAACAACTTCTTACATAAAAATAATATCGAAAAAACAAAGAACTTGCAGGACAAGTATAATATGCAAAACAAAAATACCCAATTTGTCAAGTACTTGAATAAAAAGCAGATATTTGATATTATGATTTCAGGTGAAGAAACAATTAAATTTCACAATGTGAAATAAAAGAAAAGGGAAATTGCATTATGCTTAGAGGCTCCTTAATAAACAAACCATTATTGTTATTGACTATATATGTGTATCAAATGACCTAGTCTCTTAATTAATAAAGAAAAAAAAAAACTATCTGGATTTTGAAAAGGACAGAAAAATAATTGTAGGAAGTTTGAGATTCCTCTTTCAGAGGTGAAAAATTTTTAAAATAAATTAGAAGAAAATATGAAAGCAGACTGAAAATGAAACAGAATCATAAGATGATAGGAATAATATGTCTGTTCTGAATATTTTTTTAAAATATGAGATAATTACTCAGAAATCCTGAAAACAAAACAATCAATACAATCCAGAGGTCATTGACAGCAAGAAAAAGCTATCAATAAAACCAAAAGAAAATAGAAATAGAATAAATTCAAAACAACTATTACACATACATACATACATACACACAAACACATATGCAGAAGTTATAGCAATCTATCTCCACAAAAAGTTAAGGAAGACAGTAATTGGAGAGAGATGGCTTGTCAATTTAATAAATATAAATACAATATGTAGTTTAACCTATAGATTTAAAACTACATCAATCAGTGTAAAAACTATTATTTTATTAAACAGCAAAAGAACAAAAAAAATCAATTGTAGAGAAAAAAAGGCAGAATCTCTAGAATAAATAATGGATTTTACATTACCAGGTCTCAAACTATTATAAAATGAGAATTGCTTAAAAAAAATTTTGCATTGGTTAAAACATAAAAGGTAGGTTAGTGGAGCAGATTAGAAAAATAAGATGCAGAAACAATAAAATGCAATGGTTCAATATTTCATAAAATTTGGAAAACAAATTAGAGATTAAAATGCATTTTAATTAAGGTAGAGAAAGGCAATGAATAATGAACTGACCTTGGAATCAGAAAGACCAGGCTCTGAAATATACTGTGTAATATGGAAAATCTCAATACTCTCTAGGCATTTCTTAATTGTAGGGAAGTTCAAACCTGTACAGATCTAGCCCTGATCCTTATCTAGGAGTTTAAATATACATATACATATATGAACTAGGAGTTTATATATACATATGTAGTTATATTTATAGTATATACACATGTGTGTGTGTGGAGAGACAAAGAGAAAAAAAGAGGCAGAGAGAGAGAGAGAAAGAGAGAGAGAGAGAGAGAGAGAGAGAGAGAGAGAGAATAAGATGGAAGGAGAGGGAATTCAAACAAATACAATAGAAGATGTCATTCACTAGCAGATAAATGTTCAAAATATAGGAATAAGCTATTTTCAAAAGAAGAAATGCAGAAAAAGGAGACAGACTGTGAATATAGAAAATATTCCAGATCACTAATAATAAAGAGGTCAAAAATAGAAAAGTGTTTCATAGACCAAATATTTTTGGTCTTTCTGTAGTAGAAAATGCTAGACTCTGTCCATTGATTGGAATCTAGGTAAACCTATCTGTTCGCTAAAGATAAGACTGTATCATTATGCTATATAAAACAAAAAATATGGGAAGATTTATATGAATTGTTGTATAATAAATAAAGCAAAATAAGAAAATGATTACATGTATACACAGAAGAGAAAGATATAAAATGATTTCCCTAATATAAATTAAGAGTATTGAGATCAACATGTCAATCTTCATGCCCCAAACTAGGTAATAATTTTTTTTTTTCATGGAAAAAAGTTAGGAAAAATACATTGCATAGATTGTCAAATATATCACCACTTTGGCAGTTTTACTGTATTTTTGTTCATTTTTTATTATTTTTGTTTGTATTATTGTTTTGTTATTTTAATTTAATTTGCTTTATGAATTTTATTTGTGGCAAATGTTTTGATTTATTGTGTTATTATCTATGAAAAGAAAGTTTATGGAGCTGGCAGTAGGAAAACAGATCAGGAGATTACTAAAGTATTAAAAAAAGTATCAATAAAACTTAAAAAGTAAAAATAAAATAAAGCTGTATTTATAAAGAATTAGTGTGACCATCAAAAATATAGGAAATTTTCTTTTTTGACAGAATTATTAGAGTCATAAATCATGAGAATGATAGCTATAGGTAGTTATATTTATACTTTCTAAATGTAAGATTAAGCTTTTTGTACACTATGCTTTTGCTATTCTTTTGACATGGAGAAAATGGGGAGATATGGGTTAAATGATAACACAATTAGGTGAATTTGGAAATGATTGTATGATTAGCCCAAAAGAACAGTTATTAATGAACCGATGTGAACTTGGAAGTTTATCTTAAGTGCAGTGTTCTACTTCTCTGCTTTGTACAATTTAAAAAATAATAATAATATAGACAAAGCTAGAGAGAACATGATTATCAAATTTTCTGATGACAGAAAACTAGAAGGAATAGCTAACATAGTAAATAACAGGATCAGAATACTGACAGATTAGAATTTTGGGCACAATCAAATAAGAAAAATTTTAATAGAGATAAAAATAAAGTCATACTTAACATTTAAAAAAAAAAGATCGACTTTACAAGTGCATATTTTGCAGGCATTTCCTTAGAATAGTAAAGTAACTGCAAACTTCATAGAAGCTATGGCAGCTTCAAAAGCAATTTCATTCTTGGGCTGTATTAAAATAGTTTTTGTGTCTAGAACTAAAGTGATGATGTTCTCATTTTATATGTTTTTGTTCAGACCACATTGGTAATATTGTGTTTAATTTGTGGAATCACATTTTAGGGAAGACATGTTGATATTGTCTAAACAAAGGAGGGGAATCAAGGCCCTTCATCAAGCTAAAAGGGCCTTGAACCTATTCCATATGTTTAAAAAAAAAAAAAAAAAGAAAGAAAGCAGATATAGAAGAAACAGTCTGGATTTGGAGGGAAAAGGGGATATTATTGTTTAAGTAACATTATAGTATTTCACGAGATATCATGTGGAAGATGGATTAGAATGTTTTTTCTTGGTCTAGAGACATAAATTTGGAACAAAGTATAGAAGATTCAAATAAGTTTGAAATAAAGAAAAATGTTAATAGAGTTATTCCAAAGTGGGGCAAATTGCCTTGCAGCCTATAATGTATTTAATCTATGCTAAATGAAAATGATAAGAAGTCACCAGAATGATGGACATAATAAGAGGACAGGACACGAAGGCATGGAGGAAGTACAGTCTGTATCTTTGGAAGGAGTAGTTACATTGATGAAATCAAGATCCATATATGTATAAATGTACTTAATGATTAACTCAACTACCTCTCATAAAAATAAAATTCCTTTTACATCTGGGTAGTGAGACAGGATGGCATAATGGAAGGAGGGCCAATCTAAAAGTCTAGAAAATATCGATTTATGTCTGCCTGTGCCACATCCTAATTTCATGATCATCTGTAAGTCACTTAACCTCTCAGTACTCCAGACATCTCTTTAAGATAAACCATTATAGACATACCGTATAAGATAAATATTATTATAATATTTAAAAAGCACATTGAGGTTTGAAAAGCACTCTACAAATATTGTCTCATTTTATCCTACCCTTGGAAGGTGGGTGTCATTATTATTCCCATTTTACATGACTAATAAGTATTTGAGACTGAATTCAGGAATTTCTGACTCTAAAGCCACTTTATTCACCTAGCTTCTCAACAGAAGCGTTGTAGAATGATTATTTTTACTCCTACAGAGAGCTCCCTACAATAATAAAATCACAGCTCCACACTAAAGAATTAAAATAAAACATATTGGCATTTCTTGTGTTGTTTCTTCTAGGTTCTAAATGATACATTTTGATACCCCTTTCTTATGACAGTTTTTTTTTTTCCCCCAGCACTTTTCCTACTTCTGGAGTATCAGTTAATAGGAAATAGATGCCTTCAAGAGATCAGAATGTGAAGCATGTATTTATGTTGTTTGGTTGTCTGTTAAACTTGAACTCCCTGAGTAGGATAGTTGGATTGCACCACACTGTGCTAATCCTATCTTTGTTAAGATAGGATTTGTTGCTGCCAGAAAGGTTTGCTTCAGGCTGACAGACTTAGATTCTTTGGCTCCCTGAGAATTATAAGTTGCTAGGTTCTTGATTCCTAAGTATAAATCTTTCTCTAATTATACTATCAATCATTCACTTCTGAGTTTAATCAAGGAATCATGGGTATCTGAGTGAGTTAGAAAATCAAGAGAAATAAGTTTCAAATTATTATAGAAGAAAATAGGCAGTGAAGTACAGGACGTGGAATCAGGAAGACTTGAATTACAATTCAGCTTTGGGTACTACTCGATTAGCCAGGGAAAGAAACTTAATCTCTATCTACCTCAGTTTCTCCATACGTAAAAAATGAGGATATTCTTGGCAAATATCTTATAAATTGCTATGAGGATAAAATGAGATAATACATGAAATGTATTTGTGTAAGTATTTGATATTATTTTAACTGGTTCTACAATTTGTCACTTATGACTCATATGTATCAAGGATGATTCCTTCAGAATTTAGACCTAGTATTCAAAAGAATTCATGATATGAACATTACTGTCACTATCTTTACTATTAAAACATGTTTAAAATGCCAGGCTCTGCTTTTAGCCTCATTTCAACTTCAAAAATACAAGCTCTACTGACAGCAAAGTCATGAATTATATCTTGTCAAAGGAAAGGAGAAAGCAAAAAATGTGATTGTTTTATCATTGAGAATGTTCTGTCTAAGGCTTGAATACAAGGTATGTATTTCATTCTGTTGCTGTACAACATCACTAAATGTGCCACCTCTGATTCCAACTTTTACTTGATTTTCTCATTTATTACACCTATTTTTTTTTGTGTGTGTGTGGGGGGGGCGGGGCTGGGGTGTTTCTTTGTGGACATCTACTTTCTATAAACCAGGGAAGTCTAATCTTCCTGAGTTTCTGTCACAGCCATCCCAACTTGGAAATATCGGGGATGATGAAAAAGTCAACCTGCCCATCAACTCTCAACCTAACTCTGAAGAAGGTGCTTTCTTCTATTAAAGATAGTTACATAATGGCAGAAGCACTTTTTCTCTAGTTCAGAAGGCACCATAAAATGACATTAATATTAATATTTTTTAAAATTAAGCCTCTAATTTAATTGGTATTCTCTCTCTCTCTCTCTCTCTCTCTCTCTCTCTCTCTCTCTCTTTCTTTCTCTCTCTCTCTCTCTCTCTCTCTCTCTCTCTGTCTGTCTCTCTGTCTCTCTCTCTCTCTCTTCTCTCCTCTCTCTCTTTCTCTCAAAAATATCTGAGGCTGGATTTGAACTCAGGTATTCCTGACTCCAATGTCACTGCTTTATATTCTAGACTATTTAGCTGTCCTCCTATTTTGGGGGGGGGGAGGTGGGGCAGGGAGCATTATTTCAAATGAGACTATATTTGTAATGTTCCTATCATAGTTCTTAGCACAATTAAGTAGTTAATGAATGCTTATCCCTTTTTCTTTCCCTTTCTTAGTGGGACCTCTCAGGACTAAGACAGATCACAACTTATTGTGTAACATCTGGTCTTACAGATACATGTGGGACAGTGAAAAGTTAAGTGACTCTCTGTGGTGATCTTTTTCTTCTCAAAGACGCAGCCAGGTGATAAAAGTTCAGATCTTTTATTATCTCCAATATAGCCTGGTTAGCTTAGAGACCTATCTCTCTGCTTGGTTCCAAGAACTCCCTCCGAATGTCACCAAATCCAAAGGTCTGGTCCTTCAGCCTCTGCCTCTGCTTTCTTCTGCCTCCAGCCAGCTCCAGTCTTCATGTCATTCCGGTGAAATCTCGACTTGTAGCGTCTTCACTCTAAAGAACTCTCCGACTGGCCCATTGGCCTATTTATGCTCCTTCCAGAGAGAGGGATTATGGGTAGTTCTACTTAGTACCTTGTTTCAGGTTCTGCCCAAAACATCTTCTTGTAAGATTAGATCAACTCTAATTACTTAGCAGTTAGTAAGGATAAAATTTATGAAGACTGTGATGGCCTGGAATTTGAAAGTAGCTGTTCCTTTGTAGATCTGAGGTTTATTCCAGATGATATTACATTTGATGAGGAGCCAAAAGACATAGCCTTAGAAGTGGATATAACAACATATAAACCGAAATATTTTACATCTGCAGCAATGGGAACATCAACGGTAGAGATCACTTGGGATGAGACTGATCATGAAAGAATTAAAACACTCAACAGAAATTTTAAAAAAGATGAACTTCTTGACATGGATTTTCAAGCCTATTTAGCATCCTCCAGTGATGATGAAGAACAACCAGAAGAAGAGCAAGATGATGTTGGAATCAGCACGCCAGAAGATATCAAATCTAAAAAGAGTCAAAAAGATGATGATGAACAAATCACCAAATACAGGCAACTTTTGAATCTTATTCAAGAAAAAGAAAAGAAATCTAAAGACAATGGAAAGACAAAATGCTGAAATGGCTTTGCTTATGATGGATGATGAAGAGGATGGCAGGAAACACTTCAATTACAACAAGATTGTAGAACAGCAGAACCTAAGCAAGAAGAAGAAAAAGAAACTCATGAAAAAGAAAGAACTATTGGAGGATGACTTTGAGGTGGACGTTTCAGATACTCGGTTCCAAGCAATGTACACTTCCCACTTATTCAATTTGGATCCTTCTGATCCTAATTTCAAGAAAACAAAAGCTGTAGAAAAAATCTTAGAGGAGAAGGCTCGACAGAGAGAGCAAAAACAACAAGAACTTACAAAGGCAATAAAAAGAAAAGAGAATGATCTGCAAAAGGAAACAGCAAAGAAGATGATATGACTGAATTTTTACCAAAGGAATCTCTTTTTGAGCATGCATGGAGAGAATTAGATCAACTCTAATTACTTAGCAGTTAGTAAGGATTCCAACAACTCTCCATACAGAGAGTCATATAGGCAGTATTTAATATTTCACTTGATCATCTTAACAATTCTATTTAATTGGCAGGCCAGATATTATTTATTAAACCCTTAAAAAACAAAGACACAAATGACATGATTTGAGGATATACATTTAGCTAGTAGCAAAAGAAAAGAATAGAACAACTCTCTCAACTGCTACTATTCTTGGGCCTTTTCTGTTTCAAGAGGCTGAATGTTGAAAAGTTCAGTGTATTTAGCCTCTATGGCCTAGGTTCAAATTCTAGCTCTATAGGGTAACTTGTGACCTTAGGTAAGTCAATTCATGGATTCTAGCCTAATTTGCTTATCTATCAAATAAAAATTTTACACTAGGCAATCACTAAGAACATTTTTAGCTCAGGCTTCAAGAGTACAATAATGTCATCAAAGAATGAGAGGGTAAATCCTTTCCCTACTATTATTTGTGCAACATTCTGGGAGTTTGTTCATCTAGCTAAACATCAATTTATTAGAAAAAAAAGACATCTCATGGAGTGATCTACATGGTCTCCTTTAACACTAAATGCTATACATTAAATCCTTAATTACTTTTTTTCAAGTTCTAACAGACAATAATTAGATGAATCATTCAGCAAATAGCAGGGAAACTGTTCTCAAACATTGACTAATCTATACTTAGGCATGTAGCATGCCAAATGATAAATAGATAACTTTTGAAATAATTAATAGAGTAAGCCTGATTGCCTATGCTCAAGTAATGCAGAAACAAAGAATTAAAAATATTTTCCCTCCTTTTCCACTTTCCATTTTCTTTCCCTCTCTCTCTCCTTCTTTCTCTTCCTTCCCTTACTCCTTCCTTCATTCCTCCCTCTCTCCCTCCTCCTTCCTTCCTTCCTCCCTCTTCCTTCCTTCCTTTCTTCATTCCATTTGCTTTTTAACACCTGATCAAAAAACAACTCCAAAAACAAAACCAAACCAATAACAAACAATAATAATAACACAACAATCAAATAATAATAAACAGATGATCAAATGAGACAGTTGATTTTCCTGAGAATATCTTCATATATGTTTCATTCTATAAGCGTGTGGGCTTGATTTTTTTTTAAACTTCATCTCTTGATCCAGGACATCCAGATGATACTAGTTATTCAATTTTGGGGCAAGTCTGTTAATCTCCATGAGCATATATAAAATGAATGGTTAATGGTATTTAATACTCTTTAGATCTAGACTCCTCTCATCATATGATCCAGTGTGAGCCATATAAACAGCAAGGAATGCTGGAGAATTAAAAAACAATTGTCCCCCTCTCTTTATTTGAGCAGAACTTTGGCAGCTATATCTTTCTGTGCAACTCAATACCTTGAATCTTCAGGATGGGGTATCTTTCTCTTAATATATGTACCAAGATATTCCTGGGAAAATTAACTGTCCTTCATTTCTTCAAGATCTTTTGTTTTTAGGCCCCTAATTCTAAATTTAGATTATTTTAATTAGTATATAATCTCTGATTCTTGCCAGACATGCAATCTTAACTCCAATTTTTTCCCACTTGAACCAATGGCTCTAGATTAACTCCAAGCCACTAAAGCATTGTCTACTGAAAAGATGATCTCTTGTGTCCCAACAGAGAATTTTCTTTTTCTTTCCCTTTTCTCCAGACTCATAAAAAAGTGAACAAAGCAAAACTATGCATGCATGTTTCTAACTTTTCTTTTTCCTGCAAGCAGAGGGAAGTGAGGTAATGATTAAAAGTTGAGAAAACATTCTTTAAAAAAGGGTCAGAAGAAATGTGTTGTACACATGCATGTAAGCAAAAATAAATTTTAATTCATAAATCTCTAGAGCCTGCAGCACAATAGATTTGCCATTTTTATCTCTAGTCTATTTGGGGTCAGAATTATTTTTGCTTACACTCTGACCAACCTTGGATGAATTGTCTGGAACTCCAGCTTATTTCATATTATTCAAGAGGTTTATCATCTATGAATTCATCGCCTCCTACTATCTACAATACCTCCATTTTTTTAACAGCTTATTTGCACTTTTTCCCTGAAATGTGAATTCATGCATTTATTCAGGAAGCATTTTTTAAACATCTAATAATCTCCACACTTTTTTTTTTGCCCTAGTGAATACAAAGGCAAACACAGAAATAATTTTTATCTACAGGAATTTATACTCTTTTGGGTGGAACATAAATCTATACAGCATGTAAAAATGTTGTTTATAACAAATAAATACAAAGTCATTCTGAGAGGTGTTCTAACACTTAGAGTCATCAGTGGCAAAATTTATTTGCTAAAAGAAATTGATCAGTATTGTACAATTTCTGGACAACTCAAGAAGAAGTGCCAAGAATAGAATTAAAGTCTATATACAATGTTCAATGATTTGACTAAGGCCTTTCATACAACCAGTACTGAAGGTTTGTGGAACATCTTGGCAAAATTTGGTTGTCTGGAGTTCATCATCATTTATGCTCATTCCCTGACAGCATGCTTGCATAGTTTCTGGATAATGGACCAGACCCTTGTGCTTTCTCAGTCACCAATGGAATGAGACAGGACTATGTGTTTGCTCCCATAGTTTTCAAGATGATGTTTTCTCGGATGTTGTCTGATGTCACCAGTGAGGATGAAAACAACATAGGTTAGCTACCACACTGGTGGTAATTTTTTAACTTGAAAATGCTACAAATCAAGACTAAAGTGGAGCGAAAATTGGTATGCTATTGTTTGGTACTGATGATTGTGCACTCAATATAGAGTCTGAGGCTGAGATGCAACAGGATATTTGTGCTAATTTTATCCCAACAATTAATATCAGTTCTCCACCAGACAGCATTACATTTCATCCATATTTGAAACTACTGATTAAAGCAAATGGAGAAATATTGATGCTATGTTCAAGTTCACTTGCCTTGATATACTTTTCAGGGGTTTACACATAGATAATGAGGATGGCACATATATTACTGAGGAGGTCCTTCATATTAGGTGTGGTTAGCAGAGGATTTCACAAAAATTAATCCCTTAGGCTACCAGGAAGAAGGCTCTGATAATGAAGATTAAGTTTAGTTTCTTGATCCTACCCTCTAAAGGTAATCCAATTAGAAATCCAAGTTATGTCAAGATTCTGAGGCTAAATTTTCCTTATAAAACTACTCATGGCCCATGGCTTTACTGTAACTTTCCTTTAGGTCATCCTTCCTCAGTACTCAGTCTCCTGGTGGTGTCTTTCTCCTTAATCCCCTTCTCCCATGCCACATGGTGTCTCCCTTTATTCCACTGTGCTTCTCAACCCCACTTCTCCTTACAGCTAATGCATACTTTTAGGATGTTCAGTCCTTTTCAGGATTTAGTCTGCCAGCTAGGGGCATGTCTCAACCTCATGGAATGTTCCCTTTCTACTGGGTAATTGTCAATTCCACTGAGGAACTTGTCTTTCATATGCTCTCCCAACTCTATTTCATATTTACTATTTCCTGTGCTTATGACATAAATCCCTTCATTTTGTCTGTAATCTATTCCCTCAAATAAATCAACCTTTTGCCAAATAGAATGGCCATTGCGAATTCTTCACATGAACAAACCCCAACTTTTGGTACCTACCATTATTTGGTGACAAACCCCACATCATAGATCTCTGAAAGAAAGTGTTCAAGAGAAGAGTTTTGGCTTTGATTTGTCTTAGGAAGTTTCTGAAAATCCTTGGCAAGAAAGATAAGGTACTGATTCTTTCTTGAGCTGAACTTCCAAGAATTCAAATTCTGCTGCAGAAAGGCAATTCTGATGAACTGCCCATGTTGTTTGAATGCTAAACCTATGCTACACGAGAACACTCAAGAACTCTCTGAAGAACTTAGGAATTTATTGTGAGATATGGGAGACACTGGCACAGAACTGCCCAGCATTGCGTGCTTACATCAAAGAACATGTTGTGTTCTATGAGTAAATTAGAATTTCAGTAGCTCAAAAGAACTGAAACATATTCAATTTAGAAACAATATTCATATGGATTATTTGTGCCTGACCTGAATAGTACCTTCTTGTTAAAGGACAGGCAATTTTCCGAGAGCCTCCACAGCTGTGGATCATAATACCTGAAGGAGCTGCAAGGCAGCCTTTGTTGACACAGGTGTTGCAGACTGGGAATGAGATAAATTGGAGGCAGAGGGAAGAGGAGAGCAGTCAGACAACGCAACAGCCTCTCAGTCAGAGGTCAGAGAACAGCAACTGCCTCTCAGTCTCCTTATATCATCTTCTCACAAGAAGAGATCCATTCTGATTGTGTCTCCAGCAGCCACTATCAGGTGGCTCCTGTGTATTTCAGCAGGTCTCCCGTGTATTCCAACACTTTCTAAGTTTATATTTGTCTTATCAGCCACAATAAGACATTCTACACATCAAACCCAAGATATTGATATTATTTTGGTCCTCTTTCCAATGCAAAGGACAACAGCCTATCAATGTTAATGAGTCTCCTATCTCACGAAGTAGCACTCAAACTAAGGAAATCAGACGTCTTTGAAGTATTGAATTGTTTATTTATTCTGTTACTGACCTACATTTACTTGTGAATATGAACTTTAAAAAATCTATTTGAGTTGAGATAACTTTAAATATTTTTGTTTATGTAAGTGCATATTCAATTGAAAGTGAGACCAAAGGTGGTCACTCACTCCCCCCACTCTTTTCCTCCCAACCCAATTACCAAATAATTACCCACAGATAAATTCTACTAGCAACAGTATTAAGGGTATAATTTAGACTCACTTGTATTAGAGAGGCACTAAACAGAATTCTCATTAGGACTTTAACTCTCTGAAATTATATTTAAGTAGTATTTTGGTTTCTGGCTTGCCATCTTAACAATGTGCTGCCTAGGAGAACATTTGCAATATGAGGAGAATTAACAAGAGCTTTTCCTTGGGAAATTCTTGGCTCTGATGTTAAATCAGCAGTTTAATGAATGGGTTACCAATGTAAGCTTAAAGATTTATTACATATTAATATTCTCTCTACTGAATATTAACAAAAACAAGACCATTTAAAGCAGAGCGGTTATATAAAACTATGAAGTGATGAAATGAAAAAAAAAATCTTTGAAATCTTCAGGTACAAAATTTTACTAATAGTATTTATTGGGAATGAATACAACAAAATGATATGAAATATTAATAAATGTAGACTGTTAATTAGCTAAAGATCTTATCATTCACTAAGTTCCTAATATTATGGGATACTATAGAATATGGGAGCAAGTGAGGTTACTTCTGAAGTTTAATTATCTACTAAAATATGATGATTGTTAAATGTAAGGAAATTCAAATGAATGAAATAAATCATTGTGCTTTACATTAAGGAAAACAGAAAAGAGAAGAGGGGATTGAAAAGTTGTTTTAGAATATATCCCTTCAATGAAGACAAATTTTCCTTAAAAGTAATTACATTAAAAAGATCAACAAATGATTTTTGGGTTTCATATTTCTTTTTTGTCTCTAAGCTCTTAAACTCCAATTGCATCAAAACAAATTCTTCAAAATCAGCTTATCAATCAATAACTATTTGTTAAGCATCTGTTATATCATTAAAAACTGTGCTAGGCATTGGACATATGAAAAAGAAAATAGTTACTACCCAGTCTTTGTTGTTTTTTGTTGAAAAAAGTATTGACTCTGACTACATTTTTGCATCCATTTTTTTCTATATCTAAAACTAAGTGCTCCTAGCCATTGAACAAAAATCCAACGAAATTGTGAAAAATTAAATATGCTTCTAAAGCATCTGTGTCTTCAAATGAAAAATGTACACACAGAAACACACACAGAAAGACACACACACACAAACTTAACTCAATGGGGCAGCTAGTTAGCACAATGGATAGAGTACCAGTCCTGAAGTCAGGAGGACCTGAGTTCAAATCTAGCCTCAGAACCTTAAAACTTCCTAGCTGTGTGACCTTGGGCATGTCACTTAACTCCAATTGCCTTGCTGAAAAGAAAAGAAAAGAAACTTAATTCAAAAAGGCCAGCAAATTATGTACTAATTACCTAAATTTCTTACAAATACTTTTCTTATTGGATTCCAATAGGAAATCCAATTCCAGTAATTTATTTAGTGAATGTAAAAGTAATTACTTCATTACCTGAGCCATATTGTAGAATGGAGGCAAGAATCAAGCATATCTAAAGAGTGTTATACTAGACGTCTCAAATATGGTCTGGTTTGCAAAGAAAATCCAATTAATGATCCATTGTGAGAGAAATATGACTATCATTTATTTGGGTACATCTTAAGTTTGTCTAAATCTGGAGACCTAACTTTCACCCTTACAAGTGCATGATATCTGGAATCTTTATCATCATTACTTAGTATTATTTAGCTGGTTTTCTTAATTAAAAGCATGACTATGTGGCATCATCACCACAAAAATACAATAATTGTTTTCCTTTGTTTTTTTCACCTGATCATGTCAAATGAAGGCTAAATCTATAGCTATTAAAGTTGAATCTACAATAAAAGAAGGTACAAAACCTGGGCAAAGTAAAAGCTCTGAAATTACATAATAGAACTCAAATGTAAAGCTCTACCTTTCATAATACAAAGACCCTATTCACAGTACCAATCTGTCTCCTTAAATTGTGTATTTGTGGTATGTATGTGTTTGTGTATGTGTTAGATTTAAGAAGTTTGAAAGTAGACTTAATGAGATTTATAGGCTTGTTTGAAGATTGAATGAATCTAAGATTTCAAGATGATATTGATGATTGGTAGCAATTTTGAAGCTTTCAGAATATTATCAAGGAATATGACTTTTAAAAAATTCTTTATTTTTGTTGAGCCAATTGGGGTTAAATGACTTGCCTAAGTTCACACAGCTAGGAAGTATTAAATGTCTGAGACTAGATTTGAACTCAGGTCTTCCTGACTTCAGGGCTGGTGCTCTATCCACTGTGCCACCTAGCTGCCCCTAAATATGTTTTTTAAAGTCATCCAGTCTATTACTCAATTAATTATTATTTTGAACAGGATCATCCTTAAACTATGCCAAATAGATAGAAATCTATTAAGCGACCTTCACAAGAAAAGTTGCTCTAGATTCTCAGGAACCTTGCCTAATGTCAAACAATTTTCATTACCTGGAAATTCCTCTTGCATATATTTGGGCCTATTTCTTCTTATTTGTGCTTAATAGAGATAAGGAACAATTCATTATATCATTCTAAGTCTTTTTATGTTAAACAGTTTAGAATATAAACACTTATAGAACCATCCTTGAAAATTATATTTAAATGCCATAGTATAAACAATATTCTCAGACAATATACTCATTAATTAATATAATAATATTTGTTCCAATTTGATGATTTATTATTTTGTTTGTTTCTTCTATAGTACTTAGTTGACTCATTTTAATGATAAATAAATTCACTTTTAAATAGTGTTTAAAATCATCTTAAAATTGATGTGTGACTATGGGCGTATCTGGGAAACAAGGTGTGGCTGATGCCTTTCAAGTAGATCTATCTTTTGTAAATAATACTTTTCACTGAAACATGGTTCATGGATATAAATTATAGAGATAGAAATATGATTGTATCAAGTGAGTTTAGTTCATAAATCTTTAGCATATCTACTAGCATAATTGATTACTTTACTTCAGAATACATGACTGATTCACAGTCAGGAATTCTTTATCCAGGATAGACTTTATCCTTTTTAACACACTTATTTGGAGGAAAAAAAAAATATCTTTCTATATATTTTAATATAGCACTTTTTTATTTTGCTGTTGTTTCTTTCTTAGGATTTTTTGTTTGTTTGTTTTAAATAAACATATTGACTTTATTGGTATAAAGATTTCTCAGTGAGGAAATATCCTAGACCAAGCAGGTTGGCACATGTTTTGTAATTTACAGTAGTAGAGTTGCCTGAAAGATTATGTAAATTTTCTAGGGTCATACACATTGCATGTGTCAGAGGCAGGTCGAGAAGCCATATCTTCTTTATTGAGTATGATCTATCCATTATGATACACTGCATCAATGGCATGCCCATGACCTTATTAAAATTAATAATTATTATTACTATTATTATTTTATTTTCCTCACTTGCTGAAGTGACTGAATTTTAATTCAAGGAAGCCAGATATATTAAAGTAGTAGAGAGGTTCTGGAAGCTTGACTTTGAATGTTGTCTCTGACACTGACCAATTATATTACCAATTAATCTTTTAGAGTGTCATATTGCTCATCTGGCAAGATATAGATTGGAATAACTGGAAATAGCCCTGGATATAGAGGGAAACACTGGTCTGCTAAAGTCTTTTACAGGTCTCAATTTGACCCAATTGGTCAACAGGCAATGCCCAATCAGTGATTAAGGCAAGATAAGAAATGAGACAGAGAATGATCTTTTTTTTACCTAGTTTAAAAAAATCAGTTTGGGAGGTTTCTCAGAGGGAGGTCTGACCAAAACAAAATGGCTTCAGTTCCCTGATGTCATGGCTCTCTTTGAGAATGAAGGCAGACACCATCTTCTGTGAGTAGGAGCAGAAGCTGCTCCACTGGGAACCCAACTGGAACTGGACACTAGGACAACACAGTTCTTTTCTTTTCATTTTTTTTTATTCTTTTCCTTTTTTTTACCTCCTTCCCTTCCCTCTGTCAGATAGGAACCATACATTTCCTCATTTGAGAGGTGGAAGGATTTTTATATACTTCACCTTATAGAATTGAGAAAAAGCACTTTTCTAAGTGCTTCATAATTACATAATATGTTCTCATGTTACCTTTTAAGTTGCTGGTCATATCTGAAGATTAATGTAATGTGTACTAATTATGAATATTTTGTCAATGCACTATTAATAGCATTACTATATTTAGCAGTAATCCCTTGGTGCCATTGTGTTTGGTTAGCTGAGTATATTAGAAAATTGTATTTATGAGACCAAAGATGTGTTTAATTTTCCCATAGACTACTTACTTTTTATTATATTTTCTGGCTTTAGATAGCTCTCCTACTGTCAGCCAGCACAAAATGACAAAGTTTTTTATTGGTTGGCTGTTATCCTTTGTGCTCAAAATGACATCACTAGGTATAAACATGTTCATCTTTGGCTGATAATACAAATTCCAGTTCAGAAGTCAGACACAAATTCCATATGAAGATTTGGAGTAGAGATGTCTCAAAATTTGCACATCTCATGTTTCTTTTAGGTTACTGAATTTTGTTATAAGAAAAAACAAGAGAGTGTGACTGATTCAGCACAAATCACCACTGCTTGGGGGAGGAGACCTTAAGAAAAGAAAACCTTTTAAAAATGTTTTTCAATGTAAATTTTCTTTTTCTTTTTAATTTCCAAGACCATATTAGTTTCATTTCTCTGTTTATACATACATGCACACACATATTGATATATGGTTCAGTCATGTCATAAACATGTTTTCCTGGTTTTCAATGCAATACTTCTATAAGAAAATGAAATGACATTCCTACCAGAGAAACAAAAATAGCAATAGCCCTGGACTGGTAACAACTACAATGTGGCTGTGGGTCAAAGTTATAGGAAACCTAAAATAAGGACCAACTTGCAATAAACATTTTCTTATTGAGGTATTTTGATGTAGTTTACATTGACATTTTAGAAGTAAACCTTCGGGGAAAACGCCCAATATAGTATGATTTGAATGACAAAATTGGAGAAATCAGTAGAATTATAGTTAGAAATGGACTTTTCCATAGGGAACTATTGAGATACATATCTGACAGTGAGATCTTTATGATAAAAGAAACATTTAATCACAACATTTGATCATAATTTATATTTGCTTTTTTTAAAGCATATGCAATGGAGAAAAAAAAAGATTATGAAGTATAAAATTTCACTACAAAATACTATTTTCCTGTGGAAAAAAGGTATAATAAAGGGTCATGAGTTTAGCTGGTGATTTTATCCACTGTCGCAGATTAGACAGCTCATTTTAGAAGAATCTGTTGCTCTATGAAGCTTTTTGCCTCAAATCTCTTGTGTGCACCTACCATCTGTTTTTAAAAGAGCAATATACCTGTCTAGCCTGCAGCTATTTTGCCTGTAACTCTAGCAATCAGATGAAACATCCAATGCCTTGACAGAAATAGCAGCTCTTTCTGATTTTTCCAGAACAACATTTCGTTTCCCAGATCAGAAGAAAAAACTTGACTATATTTTTCAGGTGAGTAGCATGGTAACACAATAATAGTTCTCTGAGATTTCTTGAAAGAATGAAGAAACGAGAACAATGCCCTTGGGTTCTCATTCCAATTGATAAGGAAAGGATTGGAAAACATTTAGAATATGTTTTAATGAATTATGATTATGTAAACCCTTCTGATTTGTATTTTTAACTCTTCCTAATATGGGTTACAAACTATCTTGTTAGATTTGTTACATATTAATTTTTCTTCCTTATGCATTTTTAAATTCATTATAACTTGTCTAGTTGTTGTCCCTTACAAATGACTCCACTATCCTCATGCAATGGTCTGGGCAATAAATTAAATCTCTTCTCACCTTATCCTTTTTGCATCCCTAATTGCTGTGAAACAGTCATTTGAGCACTAATCCATAAAAGAGGTAGTTTCTCTGATTCTCTCTACTAACTTCCCCAACAACAAATTACTCTGTATTTACTTTATGCTTGTATACAGAGTGTCCCAAAAACCTTAACACAGTTATTTTTTGTTTGTTTGTTTTGTTTTTGGTTTGTTTTTGCTGAGCCAACTGGGGTTAAGTGAATTGCCCAGGATGACACAGCTATGAAATGTTAAATGTCTGAGATCATATTTGAACTCAGGTCCTCCTGTATTCAGAGGTCGGGCTTTATCCACTGCAACACCTAACTGCCCCCAATAGTATCAAGCTTTAATATCTACTACATATGTAAATGTGTTACATTTATATTTATGTATTTATATAATATGTTAATGGATATAGGTATGTGTGCATATTCATGTGCAATATATTATTGTATATTGTATATTATATGTACATTTACAAAAATATAGCTTTATTATATATAATTTATACACGTTTATGGTTTACATGTATATACATACATTACTCCAATATATTCAACAAATTTATACAGTTTAGCTCACTAACATATATATTTAATAATACTATAATAAATAATATGTAACATTTAACACAGTGGCTCTGTGGCAGGTGTCTTACAATTATTGTCTCTTTGATCCTTATAACAACTTGAAAAAGTAGGTGCTTTTATTATCCCCATTTTATAGATTTAAAAATGGAGACAAACAGAAATAAGTGACTAGTCTAGGTGTCACACAACTAGCAAGTTTTCTTGGAATCCAATTTTTTTCTTTCTAAATAAAACTGGGCCTGAATTCAGAAAGACCTGAGTTCAAATATCAGTCAAGTATTTTATCTACTGAGCTATGACAACTAACTACTAAATATAACTCTCTTTTTCTCTCTCTTCGTCCCTTCTTCTCTCTCTCTCTCTGTCTCTCTCTCTCTCTGACTCTGTGTTCCTAAATATACACAATATATAAAATGATATGTATACATATATATACACAATGCACATACATATCTGTATACATACATATATGTTTATGTCTATATAACACATGTTAATTGATAGATGTTAGATAGATAGATAAGTAGACTTTATTCTTTATTGTTTTATTTAAAAGCAAAAACATCAAGAAAAATCTAGGTCGGTTTTCAATTGAAAGATTTCTTTCTCCCAGAAACTTTCAAATGTGTTTTCTGCTACTTACTAATTGAGTAGGTTAAGCTAACCTCTCTATGTATCACTTTCTTTATTTATAAAATGAAGCAGTTGGGCTAGGTATCTTTTATGGTCATTTCTAGCTCTAGTTCTATTATCCTAAACTTATAGCTTTTTTCTGCATATGTACTGAAATGGGTTATCAGTAACATGATTTATGTCATTTATAGAATATATTTTCAACCCTGGAGTTTGAACATAAAGCATTGTATTTAAAGCTTGTTTTAAACTTAACCTCATAGCCTCAGTTTATTTATCTGTAAAATGGAAATATTAATGGTATATATTTCAAAGGGTCCTTATAAGGATCAAATGAAAGAACATAAGTAAAATGCTTTGCAGTATTCGATATGTTGTGCAAATTTTTGCTAATTAATATGATGATTTGTTATAGGTCAGAATTTGAAACAAGGTGCTAAGTGGAATTGAGGAGACAATGGTTAAATATAGCTTAGCATTAATTTAATCCTACAACAAATAAGGGTTTCCTAGTGATATAATGATTGGTTTATACTCAGTATAGAGCATATAAGTTAGGAGCCTCAGCCAAGAGTCATTTGGAGAGAAGGCAAAGGACTGGCGGCAGGAGCTTAAGCTCTCAGAACCAAGGGGAGAAATTCAATTCGATTTTTGATCTTTCTGGTGGCTGGCCTGGACTCCTGCACTTCCCCCATTAAGACCAAGGCCAGGTTGAAAGGCTCTCCAGAAAGCTGCCCAATCCCAAGAAGGAGATAATAAAGGATCTGGACTATAAGAAAGCTAACTGGGCCCCAAGAAAGGAGACAAGACTTTGAAAGAGATAATAAAGGATTTGGACTTTAACTCCTGGCTGCACTTGTGATTACTGAACTGAAACGAAGGCTGCTGCCAGAGCCCCCAAGAAAACTGAACCAAGAGGACACTACATTTTAGAGTGAACATTACAATGATTTATTATTTTTTTCTCTAGAAAATATCTTAAAAATTTAATGATCAAAAGGAATTGGGTGATGAATTTAGAGATTGCTATCTGATAGGTATTAACAAATGATTTAAAAAATGAAGGTTTCCACATGGATGCCAGAAAAATCACCTGATATATAATATTGACAGACATCAATAGCCTCTTATTATAGCCCTGTCCTACTGAGCCAGGTGAGCAGATAGAGTGTTGTGAGTTTGACTGTTCCTTGGCTAACACTACCACTGCTGGAAACTCCAAAAGTAGCAATTTCTGGCCTCACCAAAATGACCACTCTAAGCTGGACACCCCTAATGAAGTCAAGGTGACCTGCAAAAGAGGATATTGAATCTTAGGAATGTCACAATCTGATAGCAACTAATAATCAGCTCCTCTGGCTCCCAAACATGCAACATTTCCTATCTTCTTCCTTCTTATTTTCTAGATGCCTCTTTGGAATAAACTGTCAGAGACAGAAGGAATTAATTTGAAGTCTATAACTTTAAATCTTCTATAGTACTGGTTGCTTCCAACATGTGCTTTCTCTTAAGTTTACAAGTATATAAATTTGAAAGACATTAACAAGATATTGAATGGAATAAAGATTAATACAATTCCCAATAAAGCAGCAGTTGAAACCCTATTCATTCTAACAGGTAAAGATACTAGAGAAACTGGTTTTTAAGTTTTAAGAAGTAAATCTTCACATACAGAGGAGAATTATTGGTTGTCAAAAAAGAAAGGAAGAAAGGAAGGAAGAAAATTAGGAAATAAAAAAAGAAAGGAAGACAGAGAGAAAAGGAAAAAAAAGATAGAAAAATAACAAGCATTGATCATCTTTACTTTTTGTTAAACACTTAAATTCTTAAGAATAACAAGAAACAGCAAGATTCTCATTTATTAAAGAAATCACACTCTAATTTAGGGAAATATATAAAGAAAGTTCAACTTTTGGAAATATGGAGAAGCCTTAAAGTCCTTAGTTTACAGCAGTGAACTAGATGGCAGGCCCATGATTCATTAGTAAGTAGATCAGAATGTAATGCTGGAGGAGTTTACAGAATAGAGGAAGTTCAAATGATAACACTGAAGATACATTTTGAACCAATAGCATAGAAAATGGCAAACTGTGGTGAGCTTCCAATTGAAGGAATAAGGTATTTGATTTCTATTCTGATCAAAGTGAGTAAATAGTCAAGCAGACTAAGGAAAGGGAAATGAGGCAGTAGGTGTCACAACCTTATTTTTTTTTATATGTAGTACATAATTTAAATAAATATTATTCAGTTTACTTTGATAAAATATAAGCATATTTTATCAGCCTTTAAAGTATATCTATTAATCATAGGTTTAAAGAATTTCAAAACCTTTAATTTAATTAAAATAATTTAAATTTAAAAATTCAAATTTAATATTGTACAAATATTCCTCAGTAATTATTTAGGTTTTACTCAGGAAAAAAAAAACATGTTTTTAATATTTATTTTATAATTTCTAACATAGCAGAAAGCATAACTCACTATTTCAATAAAGGAATCATTTTTATATTGCTGTGGGTATTGATTATAACATGCTTGCCCTCCCCATGTGATTAATTTCCAAGTCTTTCTATAAAACTTCTTTAGAAAATCTACCCAAAGAATTTGTTGTTTAAAATAATACACTAAATAAAATTCAAAACATTTGAAGTCTATTTTTTTTCTTATCTGCTCTTTCTTTTATCAGTCTACCTTTTTTCTTTTGTCCTTATCCTACTTTGTTGAATAAGATAGATTTCTCTTACCAATTGAGTTCATATACATACAAACATACATACATATATATATATATATATACAAATACATATATCTATATCTATATCTATATCTATATCTATATCTATATCTATATCTATCTATAGTTGGGTGTTGTTCTTTGTCCTTGAAGAAAATCAAAATGACATCACTATGTTAGGCACTACAATGTGTCTGACTGTGGTGGATTACACCAATTTGAGCTCAAAATACTCTGTCACAGGTCAGACACAAATGGCCCATGTAAATGTTTGGGATAGCTTCTCTAAATTTACATATCTCATGTTCTTTTGTGTAGTGTTCTCTTCTTTTTTATAATATATAATGGTTCTCTCTGGGAGCAGGTTTCTTGGGAAGGTTTTCTGGAGGCAGCCTTCGTTTCAGTTCAGAGTAATAATCACCTCAAATACAGCCAGCTGATAAAATCCAAATGTTTATTTTCTCCTTCCAAGTCTTGTCTTCTTGCCTGGGGCTGGGCAGCTTTCTGAAGAACCTTTCAGATCAGCCTTAGTCTCAGTGGGAGAAGTGCAGGAGGCCAGCCACCACAGTGGTGTGAGATGAAGTGAATGAATCTGTCTCCACCTCCAAGAGTGGGCTTCTGTATCTCCCAGAGTGCTCTTTGGCTCTGAGAGCTTCTTGCTTATATATTGTACACTGAGTACACACCAATAATTATATCACTGAGAAACCATTATTTGTTGTAGGATTAAATCAATTCTAAACTAGATTTAAACATTGTCTCCTCAATTCCATTTAGTACCTTGTTTCATCTGGCCTTTAACATCTCCTTGTAGGATCAGATCAATGATACTGGACCATGCTAAATTAGATAATTATTATCTCCATCAACTCTAATGATTTAACCCTTTGTAAGGATTCCAACACTTTTGGATTAATTCAATTTTGCTTTGCTCATAGAGCACAGCACCTTCTCTTATAAGGGCATGTCATGCTGGGCAATCCTGTGCCAATGTCTCTCATGTCATACAATCAATTCTAAAGTTCTAGAGAGATCCATGAGGATGTCCTTGAATTGTTCTTTCTGACAATGTTGTGAGCATTTGCCCTAGGTGAGTTCTCCAAAAAGTAAGTTTTTTGGCAAATGTACATTTGACATTTGAACAATATGTCTAGTCCAATGGACTTGTGCTCTCTGTAGTAGTTTGTTTCAGAAAGAAGATGTTTCTGATATCTTATCCTTCTGGTGATTTTTTGAATCTTTCTAAGACAATTCAAATGAAAAAACCTGGGAGCCAGCACACAGCCTTGTTTCACTCCATTGGTGACTGGAAAAATTTGAGAGTAATGCCCATTGTCCTATATTGATGAACTTCTCTGGGCAACTAAATTTTGACATGATTTTCCATAATCCCTCATGAC
This sequence comes from Antechinus flavipes, assembly GCF_016432865.1. NCBI lineage: Eukaryota > Metazoa > Chordata > Mammalia > Dasyuromorphia > Dasyuridae > Antechinus > Antechinus flavipes. The sequence continues at coordinate 147,437,157 of NC_067403.1, forward strand.
TGACAATATCAAAAGTCTTGGTCAGATCTACAAATGTTATATACAGACCTCTGTTCTGCTTCTGGAATTTTTCCTAGAATTATTGGGCAGGAAATTTTATATCAACTGTTCCTCAGCTCCTTCTGAAGCCACATTGACTTTCAGGTAGATGACCTTTTTCTAGCTGTAGGATCAACCTATTAAGGAGAATTCTGGCAAGAATATTGCCAACAAAGACTAAGAGAGGGAAGTATCTCTCTCTCTCTCTCTCTCTCTCTCTCTCTCTCTCTCTCTCTCTCTCTCTCTCTCTCTCTCTCTGTATATATATATATATATATATATATATATTTTTTTTTTTTTTTTTTTGAAATAATTTAGACTGTGAGGTTCAGACGTGACCTGACCTCATCCCACTATTTCCTCCTTCATAGTAAAAACTCTTCTTTATGTGCCTCTTTTATATGAGATCATTTTTTCCATTTCCCCTTTCTCCAAGGAAATCCCTTTTTCTCATCTATCCTTTTTATATTATTCCAACATAATCAATAAAGATCTATATATTATTTCATTTGGACAGGTACACATTTTTATTCTATTTTAGTTTTCATTTTCAACATATACTTTTATAAGATTTTGGTTTCCATTTTTCTTTTTTCCTCTCTCTCTTCTGTATCTCTAAGATAGCAGATTCTAATATAGATTATATATGTACAATAAGATTAAACATTTTCCCACATTAGTCATGTTATGAAAGAAGAATCAGAAAAAAATGGAACAATCGCGAGAAAGGGAATAAAAAAACAAACAAAAAAAGAAAATAGTATGCTTTCATCTATATTCAGACTCCATAGTTTTTTTCCTCTGGATATTGATAGCATTTTCCATCATATGTCTTTTGGAATTGTCTTAAATCCTTGTATTGCTGAGGATAGCTATGCCTATCAGAGTTGATCACTGTACGATGTTGCTGCTACTATGCACAGTATTTTCTTGATTCTGCTCACTTCACTCAGCATCAGTTCATGTATTTCTTTTTCTTTTTCTAAAATCGTCCTGCTCATTTCTTATAGAACAATATATTATATATATATATATATATATATATATATATATATATATATATATATGTTCAATTACACGCAAATAGTACAATTTATGCAGCCATTACCCAATTGATGGGCATCTTTTCAATTTCCAATTCTATGCCATCTCAAAGAGAATTGCAATAAATATTTTTTTGATAAATGTGATGACAGCAACACATTTTAACCTTACTTAGTCCTTTATTATTTCTCTTTTTATTTCTCTCTCTCTCTTTTTTTAAACTTCTTTTGAGTCTTGTATTTCAAAGGAAAATTTTCTGTTCATCTTTGATTTTCTTCATCAAGAATGCTTGAAAATACTTTAGTTTATTATATATCCATTTTCCTCCTGAAAAATCAGAATGTCTTTTGTTGGGCAGGTTTTTCTTGGATGTTACACAGCTCTTTTTTTTCTTTTAAGAAATCTTATTTTAGGCCCTATACTTTGTTAATGTGGTAACTGCTAAATCTTGTAAGATCTTAACTGTGGTTGTACAGTAATTGAATGTTTTTTTTTTTTTTAGATGTCTAGTGTATTTTTTTTTTCTTTGACTTGAAAACTCTACAGTTTGGCTGAATTTTAGGAATTTCTTCTGGTGATTAGTATATTTTTTCCATTCCTATTTTATCCTCTAATGTAAGATGTCAGGTCAGTTTTTTTAAAAAATGGATAAGATGATTCTAGGTCTTCTTTTTTTTTTATCATTATTATATTTCCAATGAGTAATTCTCATTTTCTTCTATTTTAAAAAAATGTTGATTTTCTATTATTATTTCTTGATGTTTCTTGGAGTCATTAGCTTCTTCTTGTCTAATTCTAATTTTTATTCATTTTGGGGCAGAACATATCTTTAACTAAAAAAAAAAAAGAATCCTTCATTATATTGATCTCTGATATGCCTGTGTAGTAACATGATTTCCAAAGAGAGGATCCACAGTAAGCCATGGTATAACACCAAGGAATAGACAATGTCAGAATTTTAATATAGAGTTGCATTTCGTCCTCTGTGCTGGAAGAAATTGTGGGACTTTTCTTCAACTCAGTCATCCTTTCATCCAATACTGTAGTATGCTACTCTCTTTTGTCCCCTTTCTTCCAATCCCTAAGGAAGATCCCTCTTCCACATGTTCTGGGCACAGGACCCTTGGAATACATACTTAATAATGACATTACTAGGTAAAAGTTTATGCATGGTTTTAAAATCCTTTGGGGATAGTTCTAAATTGCTTTATGCAATAGTTGAATCAATTCACAACTATACTTTCATAGTCAACTCACATCTATGCCCTCTGTCTTTTTTTTTTGTTGTTTTTTTTTTAATTTTTATTTAATGATTACTTTATATTGACAACATTATCCCTTGCACTCATTTCTTTTCCGATTTTTTTCCCCTCCCTCCCTCCACCCCCTCCCCTAGATGGCAAGCAGTCCTTTATATGTTGGATATGTTGCAATATATCCTAGATACAATATATGTTTGCAGATCCGAACAGTTCTCTTGTTGCATAGGGAGAATTGGATTCAGAAGGTATAAATAACCCGGGAAGAAAAACAAAAATGCAGATAGTTCACATTCGTTTCCCAGTATTCTTTCTTTGGGTGTAGCTGCTTTTGTCTGTCATTTATCAATTGAAACTCAGGTCTTTTTGTCAAAGAAATCAACTTCCATCAAAATATGTCCTCATACAATATCGTTGTCGAAGTGTATAATGATCTCCTGGTTCTGCTCATTTCACTTAGCATCAGTTCATGTAAGTCTCGCCAGTCTTCTCTGTATTCATCCTGCTGGTCATTTCTTACAGAACAATAATATTCCATAACATTCATATACCACAATTTACCCAGCCATTCTCCAATTGATGGGCATCCATTCATTTTCCAGTTTCTAGCCACTACAAATAGGGCTGCTACAAACATTTTGGCACATACAGGTCCCTTTCCCTTCTTTAGTATTTCTTTGGGATATAAGCCCAATAGAAACACTGCTGGATCAAAGGGTATGCACAATTTGATAATTTTTTGGGCATAATTCCAGATTGCTCTCCAGAATGGTTGGATTCGTTCACAACTCCACCAACAATGCATTAGTGTCCCAGTTTTCCCGCATCCCCTCCAACATTCATCATTATTTTTTCCTGTCATCTTGGCCAATCTGACAGGTGTGTAGTGGTATCTCAGAGTTGTCTTAATTTGCATTTCTCTGATCAATAATGATTTGGAACACTCTTTCATATGAGTGGTAATAGTTTCAATTTCATCCTCTGAAAATTGTCTGTTCATATCCTTTGACCATTTATCAATTGGAGAATGCTATGCCCTCTGTCAATGTACATTTCTTTGAACTGCTCTAATAAAGTTGTTATGAGTTGCAAATATCATCTTCCAATGAAAAAACATAAACACGTTAATCTTATTGAATCCTTTATCTTTTTATGCTTCTCTTGAGTTTTGTATTTTAGTTAGATTTTCTAGTTAGCTCTTGTCTTTTCATTGGAAATGCTTGAAAATCCTCTATTTCATTAAATATTCATCTTTTCCTCTGAAGAAATTCACACATTTTTGCTGGATAGGTGATTTTTGATTATAATTCCAGTTCCTTTATCCTCTGGAATATCATAATTCAAGTTTTATGGTCCTTTGGGCATAGTTCCAAATTGCTCTTCCAAAAGTTTAGTTTATTTCATAACTCCACCAATAATGCATTAATGTTTCAGCTTTCCCACATCCCTTCCAACATCATCATTCTTATCTTTTTCTGTCATTTAGCAATCTGAGAGTAATGAAGTGATTTCTCAGATTTGTCTTAATTTGTATTTCCCTAGTCAAGTGATTTGGAACACTTTTTTATATTACTAGTAATAGAATATATTACTTTTATATTCATTTCTTCATCTGAAAACTGTTTGTTGAAAATTTTGAGCATTTATTGATTGGGGCATGACTTGTATTTTTATAAATTTGACCAAATTTTCTACATATTTTAGAAATAAGGCTTTTATCAGAAACACTGGCTGTGAAAAAAAATACAGGCTTTCTGCTCCCCTTCTAATCTTTGTCCAGCAATTTTTAAATTATCATTGCAGGTCAGTTGTTTTTCCAATGAGATTTTTCAAATTTTCTTCTATTTTCATTCTTTTGATTTGATTTTATTGTTTCTTGATGTCTCAACAAGGAATTACTTTCCATGTGCCCAATTCTAATTTTTAAGGAATTATTTTCTTCAGTAAATTTTTGTACTCTTTTTCCATTTGGCCAATTATGCTTTTGAAGTTCTCTTCATTAAATTTTTGTGACTTTTTCCATTTTAACTTTTTTATTTTTTAAATTTTATCTTGAGTATTTTTGTGTTTCCTTTAACAAAGTGTTGACTCTTCCTACCCCCATTATTTTCTTGTATCACTTTCATTTCTTTCCACATCTTTTCCTCTACCTCTCTTATTTGATTTTTAAAGTAGTTTTTGAGGTCCTGAGGCAAAGCCAAGATGATGGAATAGAAGTAGAGACTCTCCCTCAAACCCCTCCAAAGATCTTTAAACAATGACTCTAAAGAAATTATACTTCAGCAGAATCCATAAAAAGGAAATATTAAAACAATTTTCCAGCTCAATATAACTTGGAAAGTTGACAGAAAATTCTGTTGAATCAGAGAAAATAAAGGACAGTGGAACACAGGCTGCCCGAACATAGGCCCATCCTGAAAACCAGACAAAAAGGCTTAGGGCAACTGAATTAGTACTAGCATTGGTGGTTTCTAACCCTCTCAGCCTACAGATGCCAAAAAAAAAAAAAAAAAAAGTCTTCTTTATAGTTTCAGGACAGAAAAGAGAGCACAGGTAGAAGACCTTTCACTAGATCATACCATCCTGGATGAATTAAAAACTTGCAGGTCCTCAAAAGGATCTTTGAAAACAGCTGCACAAAACCCTTGAAGTTTGTGACAATGCACCTTCCACTCTGGAAGCAGAGCCCTACTTTAACAAAGAGTTAAAAGTAAAGGCTAGGAAAATGAGCAAAAAACAGAAAAAAAATCTGACTATAGAAAGTTGCTATGGTGAAAAGGAAGATCAAAACACCCTCAGAAGAAGACAATAAAGTCAAAATTCCTACATCTAAAGTGTCCAAGAAAAATATGAATATGCCTCAGGCCATAGAGACCTTCAAAAAGGACTTTGAGGATCTAGGAAGAGTAAGAGTAAGAGGGGAAAATTGGAAGAGAAATGAGAGTGGTGCGAGAAAATCTTGAAAAAAAATATATCAACAGTTTCATAAAGGAAATACGCACAAAAGAAACTGAAGAAAACAATACTGTAAAAGACTGACCAGGTCAAATGGTAAAGGAAGTACAAAAATACAATGAGGAGAATGACTTAAAAAGCTGAACTAGCCAAATGGAAAGAATGGCACAAATTTTCACTCAAGGCAAAAAAACAAACAAAACCCCCCCCAAAAAAACAAACAAACAAAAAAACTCATTAAAAATAGAACTGGTTTAATGGGGACATGAGGGGAAATCCACTGAGGGGGAAAAAAAACAAACCAAAAAAAAAAAAAAAAACCAAAAACAAACCAAAACCAAAACTCCTTTAAAAGTAGAATTGGACAAATGGAAAAAGAGGTATAAAAGTTCACAGAAGAAAATACTACTTTAGAAATTAAAAATGAATGAATGGAAACTAATGATTGAATAATGGAGAAACAAAATAAAGCAAAATCAAAGAATGGAAAAAAGAAATCAATGGGAAATATCTCATTAGAAAAAACAACTATGTGGAACTGGATCCAGGAGAGATAATTTAAAAATTATTGGATTATCTGAAAACCATAATTTGAAAAAAAAAACAGACATCATTCATCATCTTTTAAGAAATTGTCAAAGAAAACTACCTTGATTACCTTATATTCTGCAACCAGAGCCTAAAATAGCAATTGAAAGAATCTAGGGATCACCTACTGAAAAAGATTCCCAAATGAAAATTCTCAGGAATATTATGGCCAAATTCCAGAACTCCTAGGTCAAGGAGAAAATATTACAAACAGTTTTCATTCAAGAATTGTGGAAACACAATAAAGATAATATCCTCTAACAGTTTCTATATTAAAGCACTGAAAGGCTTGAAACATGATATTCTGGAGAACAATGGAGCTAGGATTAAACTACTAATCATCTACCCAGCAGAAATGAGCATAATCCCATATGTGGTAAAATGGGAATTCAATGAAATAGAAGACTTTCAAGCATTCAAAATAAAAAGATCAGAGTTGAATAAAAATTTTGACTTTCAAATATAAGACTCTAGAGAAGCATACAAAAATAAACAGGAAAAGGAAATTGTAAGGGACTTATTAAGATTAACTGTTTACATTCCTCCAAAGGAGCATACTACTTGTAACTCAAAAACTTTTACCATTATTAGAGAAGTTAGGAGTATGTATATAGAGAGAAAGGGCACAGGTACTGGTTGAATGTGAACAGATGATATCTAAACAATAAAAGTTAAGGAGAGAGGAATGTGCTGGGATGTGATAAAGGAAAGGAAAATGTAGGACAGGGTAAATTATCACATGCAAAAAAGACAAAAAAAAAAAAGCTTTTACCATGGAAGGATGATTTGGGGATATAAAGGTGAGTGAGAGGAACTTACTCTCATCAGAATTGGTTCAAAGAGGAAATAACATCTATACTCCATTGAGTATAGATATCTCTTTTATCCTACAAGAAAGTAGGAAGGGAAAGGGTTAAGGAGGAATGATAGAAGAAAGAGCAGATTGGAAAGGGGATAGGCAGAAACAAAACACTTTTGTTTTAAAGCAAAACACAGTGAAAGGAGAGAGAGAATAAAATATATGGGGGAGATAAAATCATCAAGAGTAATTATGAAAAAAATGAAGGAAGTTTATCTGATAAATGCCTCATTTTTCAAATGAGTCAAATTTATAAAACTAATAAGCATCTGAAATTGATAAATGATCAAAAGATATAAAGAGTTTTCAGACAAAGTAATCCTAGCTATTTATAGCCAGATGAAAAATGCTCTAGTTCACTATTGGTTGGATGTGGTATTTTTCTTCTTTAAAATATAATGGTTCTCTCTGGGAGCCAGCAGGTTTCTTGGGGAGGTTTTCTGCAGGCAGCTTAGTTTCAGTTAAAAGTAATAATCACCCAAATGCAGCCAGGTGCTAAAAGTTCAAATCTTTTATTGTGTCCTTCAATATAGCCCGGTTAGTTTTCTTCAAGGCCTCTCTCTCTCCTTGGTTCTAAGAGCTCTTGCAGCTTTATCCTTTGCTTCTTCCTTTGCTTTCTTCAGCCTCCAGACAGCACAAAGGTGGAAAATGGAATGGATCTTTTTTGCCTCCGAGAGAGAGCTTCTCTCTGAATTCACTTGATGCTCCCCTCTTAATCTTTTCAGCTGAACTCACTTGACCTTCCCAAGCTTTTCAGCTGAACTCCCAACTGAGCCTCTGTCTGCTTCTTATATATGATCTCCTCTGAGAGAGTGGGATTATGGGATCTGAGAGTGGGATTATGGGTTTCCTCCCAGAGTGCTCTCTGGCCCTAAGAGCTTCTTGCTTATATGAGCTCTAAAGGAGTGAACACAAGCATTGTTTCTATCAGTTCTACTTAGTACCTTGTTTCAAGTTCTGGCCCATAACATCTCCTCATAGGATCAGATCAATGATACTGAACCATGCTAAATTAGATAATTATTGTCCCTATCAACTCTAATGATTTAACACTTTGTAAGGATGCCAACAGTAGGAGAAATGTGAATTCAAAGAATTCTTAAATATTACCACATATCTATTAGATTAGAACAAAAAAAAAGGAAAATAACAAATGTTGGAAGGAATGTGGGGGAAATGAGACATTAATGCACTGGTTGTAGAGTTGTGGAAATTTTTGTAGAGCAATTTGGAAATACTCAAAGGGCTATAAAGCCATACCCTTTGACCTCACAATATCACTATAATGTATCCCCCAAAAAGATAAAAAAACAAACAAACAAACAAAAAGGAAAAAGGAAAAGGACTTATGTACAAAAATATTCATTGCAGCTCTTTTGGGGAGGGGTAAAATATTGGAATTGAGGGGATGTTCATCAATTGGGGAGTAGCTGAATAAATTGTGGCATGTGATCATGATGGAGTACTAATATGCTATAAGAGGGGATTTGCAGGATGCTTTTTAAAAATAACTAGGAAGATTTCCATGATCTGATGCAAAGTGAAATGTATTGTATACAAAGTAATAGCAATATTGTTCCATGATCAGCTGTGAATAACATAATCATTTGTATTATGATGAAAAATGATATCCAAATCCAGAGGCAGAACTGATTGTTTCTAAATGCAGACTGAAGTACAATGTTTAAACTTTATCTTGACGTCTTGGGTTTTTTATTTGCTTGTTTTTATCTGTTTTCTTTCATACCATTATTATTACAGAAATGTTTTTCATGATTTCACATGTATAAACTATATTGAATTATTTGCACTCTCAATGAAGAATAGTAGGGAGGGAGGAAGAGAGAGAATCTGGAATTCCAAATTTTAAAAATGAATGTTAAAATGTGTTTTTACATGTAATTGTATATCAAGTAAAGTAGTTTTTGAGCTGTTTCAGGATTTCTTTTTGGGCCTGAGGTGAATTCACATTTTTTATTGAGGTTTTGGATGTAGCAGTCTTGACTTTGTTGTCTTCTAAATTTTTATTTTTATTTTCTCTTTTTCCACAGCATCTTTCTATGTGCAGTATCTCTCTGTCTCTCTGTCTATCTCTCTGTGTCTCTGTCTCTGTCTCTCTGTATGTGTGTTTTGTTTTTTCTTGACTCAACTTTATGTTAAATTTGTGCTTCTTTCCTGGTATAAAGAGGATGTATCCCAAATTTTAGGTTACACTGTAGCTGTTTTCCAGCTAGTTCTGGGGATCTGTAAGTTTTCAGTTCTTCCATAGTTGTATAATCTAAGGTAAGATGTATTTCCTATTTTTCTGTCTATGCTCTAGTTTGTAGGTGAGCATGAGAATTGTTTTTCACTCTCAACTGTGCCAGGGTCTCTACTTCCCTGTAGTTCTGGTATGCTAGTGTCTCTTCTCACCCTTGGATTGCGACTAAAACCTATTTTGGACACTTCATCAGAAGCCTGATCACAGTGCCAGTGAAGGGACCCCATAATATCTTTCTGGCCATTTGCCTGAATCTTTTACTCTGGATAGCCTAAATGTTCTTGAAGCTATTGCTTCTGACTTGCTAAGGATGAACTGCACTCTGTTTTTGCACAACATGACAGAACTTTTTCTGCAAACCTCATTTGTTTTGATCTAGAAAATTGATTCATCCCATCCTTTTATGTATTCTATTGCTACACTTTTTGAGGTCTATACATACATACATACATACATATATTTAAAGCAGGGAATTTGTCATAGATTGTATCATTGTATTTTCTTTATCCTCTTGATTGAGCTTCTGGGGGAAAAAAAGCACTTTAAAGCATTAATTAAGTGAAGAATACTGAGAATACAAATATAATGAGAATATAAATACTGGAAATACATATGGAAGATGAAGATTCTCCCTCTTCTCAAGGAGCTCATATTCAACTGGGTGAAGATAGAAAATATATACAACAGGTTTCTGTTATAATTCATTTAGAGATCTTATGGCTTTACAATGGAGCAGATGTTAATGAATCTTAATTTAATATTTTTATCACTGATAAATAACATTTTCTGCTCTTGACCTTTTTGATAATGCCAAAGACTTTACTGTTGAGAACTTTTTTTTTTCTGAGTCTTCATTAACTGTGTCTGTGTCATCCTACCCATTATTTATCAGCCTTCTTTTGAGGTTATTTCCTGGGGTGAATGTATAAGGGGCGGAATTCAAAGCAGAATTAGTAGTCTGGCATTCCTACCCAGGCCTAGGGCTCTTAGTTTTAACTTTCAGTCATTATCAGCTGATCATTTTTAGGTGTTTATTGTGTCAAGGAAAGTAGATACCCTTTCTGTAGAAATTATTCTCCTCAATAATTACATAGAAATATGTTTTCCATGACTACACATGTAAGATCTACATCAAATTGCTTACCTTCTCAATGGGGGTGTAGGGAGGAGGATGAAATAAGAGGAGAATTTGGAATTCAAAATTAAAAAAAAAATAAAAGTTAAAATTGTTTTTACATGTAATTGAAAAAGAACAAACTTTTAAATAAGGAAAAAATATCCCAAATGAGCTCATAAAGAATTTTACTTGATTGAAAAACAACTGAACAGTCAATTCAATTTTTTGTTACAAATGCAAAATTCTTTTTGCTGTATCATTATTTTCCAACTTTATATAAAAGGACAGTTCTAAATGCTGAAATTAAACAAAGAAATAAAGAACATCCTAGTTTTTTTTTAATTCATATTTTTGAATTTGAATGCAAAGAACACAGATATAATATCAAACTGAACATAAAATTTGCTTGTAGAAAATAAATCCTACTCTTTTCTTAAATTTATTCTTTTATGTTAATTAAAACACAGCATTAAAATATAGAAATCTGGATTCTTCACTCTCCACCTGCCCAAGCATCTGTCTGAGTTAGACCTGGTTATTTCAGCTGGGTTTGTTTTCCTTCCAGATTAAGTTTAAATTCCTGACAATTTAGAATAAAAACAAAGAGTGTGATCTTAATACAAATTTATGATAACTTGCAATATGTTTCTTTTTGAAATCCTTACATTTCAAATGTCCCATAATTTTCAAAATGTCCCATTATCCATTTAATACTTGGCTGATTGAATGTAAAATCTTCAGTAAATTCACCTGGAAAATGTCTTCAGTGCAAAGTAAACCACTACATAAATTTCAAAGTCCAAGGACACTCTAATACCAGTCAAAGCAATATTGACTCAAAGCCCATTGATAATTCTTGGACCACAGCCAATTTTAACAGAGAACTTGCTGTAGATGCATATTTGCTATGACTTTGCTTTTAAACCTATTTTATTTACAGCATAGATTGAAACTACTTGACAGCAATAAGTTTTCTCTTTTTAATTTCCTTTTTTTAAACTTCCCGTCAGGATTTTGCTCCCTAAAAGCTTTTCTTTTCATTTGATTAATTAAACAAATTTATATACCCATTTACAAGGCATTTCCCCAAGTGTTACTGGAAAAACTAAGCATACATTTTCTACATCAAGGAAAGAAGGCATAAGTTAAAAAAGACTCCAGTTGAATGATGCATGAAATTCCCTTTTACAATTAATAAATACACTTAATACATATACGTGCGTGCACACACACACACACACACACACACACACACAAAAACTACATCTGGCTGGTTAGAACAGTATTAATATGCTTCTAAGCTATCCATCATTTTTTGTAGTTACAAACCATAGACTTTTTCTGCCTTTGGTTAATCAAGCACTCAGCAGTGATCGGTATGTTGGGGTTAAATCACCACATTGAGACATTCCTTGGGTTTTGTGCAAATTTTATGAAATGAACTAAAGATTTTGACTTTGACTATAACCTGAGAGAAAACTACATATGCAAAAAGAAAATGAGGTCAGTTCAATTTACTGTAATTCAACACCCAGAGAGACGTGTGCTGCTTTTAGTTACAAAATATGTAGCTTCAATGTACAGACAACCTTCACTGAATCAGACTTTCTCTCATGGGCTTGCTTAGTGGACTATTTCAATATGGGGTGATTGTATGGGCAAATGGGACAACATAAACTACTAAAGTCCTTTTTTGCTTTCTTTTTCCCTACCAAGGGAATAAAATTCAATGATGGAGAGAGAGAGAGAGAGAGAGAGAGAGAGAGAGAGAGAGAGAGAGACAGAAGGAGGGAAGCAGGGAGGGAGGAAGGGGGGTAGACAAACTGACAGAGAAGAAAGAGAGATAGGAAGATAAGAAGACAGAGATAGAGACAGAGAGCAGAAAGAAAGAGATAGAGACAGAGACAGAGAGATAGAGAGAAAATAGAGAGAGAGAATAGGAAATGCCAACCTGTTATTATATGTGATCTCCATGAGGACTTGGGCCATGTATAAACTTTACTTTGTATTCACCCTATCATAGTGCCAGGCATCCTATAAATATTTAAAGTATTTCTTAAGTTGAATTGTTGATTTGAAGGATAATTGAGAATATAGTCAGAAAGAATATAATCTTAAACATTTTAAAACACCAGTCCCAGATGAATTACACTACTCATCACCATAAGAATTTGTAGGTATAATTGTAGTATTTACTTTGTTGGGGTTTTTTATGGGATTGTAGTGATTAGAGAATGAGAAAATTGTTAGAGAACTAGATATAAGCAAACATTTCCCTAATAGGGGGGAAATCAGTTATATTCCACAAACTAAAAGGAAAAAGGATTAATTATTATTAAAAAGGGAACAATTTTTTTGAAATTATGGTTTCAGAGTATCTATGAGAGTGAAATAGACAGTTACCATGATATTTTAGAGAATCTCAAACTTGAAAAATGTCCATTCTCAACTTGTACCTGAATTAGAATTCCATCTGATTTTACTTGAGAATCCTCAATTAAAGACAATGAAATAACCTTCCTATTCCATTCTGAAATAACTTCTGGGAAGATATTGTATTTTATCCAGCCTACATAAGATTCTTGGAACCTTCTTGCTAGTATTTTATTTATTCTCTTTCTTTGGGTCATAATAAAGCATATCAAATACTCCTTTGACCAAACATGCTTTAAATACTTGAAAATGGCTATCATATCTCACTGAGTTTTCTCATCTTTAAATCAAACACACCCAGTTCTTCAAATAATTATTCAATAAATAATATCAAAATTTTTACTTAGTTGGATAGAGCTTTGGATCTGGAGTAAGGAAGATCTGAGTTAGAATTTGGCCTCAGATACTAGCTCTGTGAATCTGGACAAATTATTTTAATTCTTTCTTAGTTTTGTCATCTATAAAATGGAGATAATATTAGCATTTATCTTCCAAAGTGATTGTAAAGATAAAATGAAATAAAATTTGTAAAGCACTCTGTAAAATATAAAGTACTATATACATATTAGCTATCATCATCACCATCACTATGTATTAGGCATTATGAAAATATGAAAAGTGCTAGGAATGAATATATATATATATATATATATATGTGTGTGTGTGTGTGTGTGTGTGTGTGTGTGTGTGTGTGTATACAAAAAAATAAAAGGCCCTCAAGGAACTTGAAAATGATTGAAGATAATAACACACAGAGAGAAACAGACAGATAAAGACAGACACAGACAGAGACAGAGGAACAGAATTGAGATTGACACCTAGGTTTTCAATGTGGGGAACTGGGAGAGTACACAATAATAGGAAAGTTAGGAATGGAAAATTTTGGAGGATAACAACAGTTTTGAACATGTTTAGTTTAAGATGTCTCTGGGATATATCCAGTTAGAAATATCCAATCAAGAGATGGGAGATACTAGTCTGACGATCAGAAGGGAGGTTAGGACTAGAAAAGTAGAAATGAGAATGATTATTGTAGAGCTTATATTTGGATATATGGGAGATTAACACATCAAGTAAAATAGCATTAAGGAAGAAGAAATCATGAGCCAGGTCAGAATACTGTGGGAGAGGAAGGAAGAAAACCATTCTGAGTGTGAGGAATAGCTCATAGATATATAAGGAGAAATATTAAGGATTTTTTTTTATCATTTTAAAATACATTATTAAGCTTAGATTTTTGAAGTTATAGGGATTTTGAAACATTATGTTCCTTCCACTATTCTTCTCCATTGAGTAAATTAAAACAGCAACAACAAAAAGTAAATACTTCAAAACAAATTCCCTACATCCTACATTCTATGTTTGAAAAATGTATTCTGCTTTCTGCATTTCAATTTCATCACCTCTGGGACAGGAAGTGATTAGCTTATTTCTTTTTTACTCTTTTGGACCCATAGTGTATCATTCTATTGAATGGATTCATAAAGTTTTTCAAAGTTGTTTTTCTTTAATAATGGTATTGTTGTAAATGTTCTCTCAGTTGTGCTTTCTTCTTTGTCCATGCATAAACATTTGGTGTTTTCCCCCATTTGCCTTAAAAATTCCCTATGCCACCATTTCTTATGGTACAATTGTATTGTATTTATATAACTAAAATTGCTTAGCCATTACATCATAGGAAGATTTCAATTTCTGGCTATCACAAACAGGTCTGATTTTGTGTGTGCATGTGTGTGTGTGTGTGTGTGTGTGTGTGTGTGTGTGTGCATGTGTGTTGGATATATATACCCATACATCATTTTCCTCCTGCTTTTATTTCTTTGAAGTATACAGCTAGTAGCACTATAGCTAGCTGGATCAAAAGGTATGCACATTTTGGTAAATTTCTAGGCATAATGCCAAATGACTTTTTGGAATGGTTAGACCAATTTAGTTATAAAACACTATAGTTAAACGTTTAATTTTCCAAAGCGATTCCAATATTTGTCATTTTTCTCTTTTGTCAAATTTGCTAGTCTGATAGGTCCAATGTAGAGTCTCACAATTACTTTTATTTGCATTGGTTTAATTATTAGTGATTTGGAGCATTAGTGTCAAAGTTAAATAGAAATGAGGTCCAAATATCCATATGTAAAGATCCCTATGGACAATATATTGAGTTAATTTTAAAATGTACTATTATCTTTTATTGTGTTTTTATTTATTTTGTTATTTTTTTCCAATTACATTTTAGTCTACTTCATACTTTATTCAGTAGTGTTGCAAGTGACATGTGGCTAAGGAAGCATGTTTTTGCCTTTGATTTAAAGCACCTTTTTATATGATTTTATTAGATAGAATTTCTTCCTTTGAAAGATGCCTGTTCATAACATTTTATTATTTATCTATTGAAAAAAGGATTTTTTTTGTATTTTCTTTCTTTTTTTTTAATTTTTATTTAATAATTACTTTATATTGACACTCGTTTCTGTTCCGATTTTTTTTTTCCTTCCCTCCCTCCACCCCCTCCCCTAGATGGCAAGCAGTCCTTTATATGTTGGATATGTTGCAGTATATCCTAGCTACAATATATGTTTGCAGAGCCGAACAGTTCTCTTGTTGCATAGGGAGAATTGGATTCAGAAGGTATAAATAACCCGGGAAGAAAAACAAAAATGCAGATAGTTCACATTCGTTTCCCAGTGTTCTTTCTTTGGGTGTAGCTGCTTTTGTCTGTCATTTATCAATTGAAACTCAGGTCTCTTTGTCAAAGAAATCGAAGTGTATAATGATCTCCTGGTTCTGCTCATTTCACTTAGCATCAGTTCATGTAAGTCTCGCCAGTCCTCTCTGTATTCATCCTGCTGGTCATTCCTTACAGAACAATAATATTCCATAACATTCATATACCACAATTTACCCAGCCATTCTCCAATTGATGGGCATCCATTCATTTTCCAGTTTTTAGCCACTACAAACAGGGCTGCTACAAACATTTTGGCACATACAGGTCCCTTTCCCTTCTTTAGTATTTCTTTGGGATATAAGCCCAATAGAAACACTGCTGGATCAAAGGGTATGCACAATTTGATAATTTTTTGGGCATAATTCCAGATTGCTCTCCAGAATGGTTGGATTCGTTCACAACTCCACCAACAAAGCATTAGTGTCCCAGTTGAAAAAAGGATTTTTGTCATACATTCAAATTAGTCCCTCCCTTATACATCTTTGTTACAAACTCTCTATAAAATGTCCTTTTTCAAAGATTTATTTTTACCAATTACTTATTTCCCTTCTAATTTTATGATCTTTAATTTTATGTAATTAAAAATTAGATAATGAAAAAAATTGTCAGTTTTCTCTTGGGAAATCCTTAATAACAGTTTTAGTTGTGCCTCTTTCCCCATAAATAGATATAAAAGGCAATTTATTCCTTGCTCTTTTAATAAGTATGATTTGACCTATTATATCTAGGTTGTATATCCTTTTGGTGCATATCTTAATGTATGCTGTGGAGAGTTGGTGTAAAACTAATTTTACCAGACTATTTTTTTTAAATTTTCCCAGAAAATTTTGTCAAATAATGAGGCCCTTCCTCCAGTAATTGGGGTTGTTGTGTTTATCAAGCTCTATGCTACTATTTTTGTTTACTTTTATATATTGTATACAAATTGTTCCATTCATCTATTGCTCTATTTGGCTCCTTTACAAATATCAAACTATTTTAATGAGTTCTTCAATGCAGAGCAAGGCTGTTTTAAATTTTTTTTAAAAAAACTATACTTATAGGAAATAGGGGGTTAGATTCCCATGAACATTCAGAACTATTATCTTTTGCAAGAGATTGCTAAAAAAAAATCTTTCTATAAACAATTCTTATAACAAATTGTTATTCTGATAAAATGCACTTTTTTTCTTTTTTTAATTTAAAACTTAAATAGAAAACAGAAAAAAATGAAATTGAAGAAGGAAAAAAAATTGTCATGTACACAGCAAAATATGAAAGGATTCAATTTATGTGAAAATAAATTTCCATTTCAATTTTTGATTAATCTATCATCTTAAAAGCTGTGGAACATTCAAATTCTATTTTTGCAAAAATTTATGTGGTCATAATTTTATTTTTTTAAACATAGATTTCTGTTTTCTTTTTTCCCCCTCCATTTTTTCTTACTTTCATTTTGTTTAGACCAGGGGGATTCAGTAATGGAATTGTTAGATCCTCATTTTCAGCCAGCTAGTCATAAAAACTTTCTACTTGGTTAAAATAGTTTTTTTTCTCTTTAAATTTTTTGAAAACAAGGATTAATTAGATTATTTTTGTCATCAGTAGAGAAATTTCTTAAATTGGGTAAGGGAGAACTTTTAGTGGCTCACAGAATGGCAAAGAACCCATTTTATGATTAGTGGCTTAATGGATACAGTTTAAATGAGAGATTTCCCACTTGAGTGCTCTGATATCACCTTGAGAGAACAATAATTTGGGGTAGAACTGACAGCCTTGGGGAAAGAGATTCCCCAGTGCAACAGTAAATTGTGAAGGCAATGCTACCTCTTTTGACTTGAGGAGGCTTATCTTAGTTTTACAGGGAAGAAAGAAAAAGTTATTTTTACTTATATTTGCTTAGGATTAAAATATTTATTGACAATCAGAGCTAAATTTTTAGGAAGTTTTAAGGGAAAGTATATATAAATTTTGACCTTTAGGACCTAATTGACAAGTCTTAGGACCTTAGGAAAGTTAAACACAGAAGTTAAGAATTTGAAGTATTGGAGAATTTGTCAAAACAAATCACTGAATGTTATAATGTTAATTATAGGAAAGACATCCATGTAGACAGGTTTCAGACAGATAGGAAATTGCCTGCTCTTGCTTCATATTCTAGGGGAATATCTAGGGGAATGAGAATGTCTCAAAGAAAAAAAAAAGAGTCTAGAGAAATAAAACATTATTCTGATCTTCTATTTATTAGGTACTAATATTAGGAACTAAATACAAAGTACTCTTAAAATGGGTGAACCCAACTAGCAAATCAGAATAAAGCAATTTTGTATCATTGCCAAAATTCTATTTTTGTAGGATTCTGAAAGCATCAACATAATTAGGGAACAGAAGGATTATCCTAGTCCAAGAGGTTTAAATTCTATACTTAATAGAGGGGGGAGGTAAAATCTTGATTTAATGTTGTTTGTTGTTATATATTCTACTTTGTGTGTTCTTTACTTTGGATAGAAAAAGATCATATAGTATCAGGAAAATATTCAAGAGAATGGGAAAATGTGTCTGTTTTTTGACACTATACTTTTTGAGTTGTGCTAAGTCATAGATATCAGTTGTTTCACCTAAAGCTTTTGTTTGGTGTTATCATCCCAAAAAAATGTTATTTAAAAAAAAATTCCAAAAAAAAAAAGGCTTAAAAGAGAACAAAACTCTCTTTTTTTTTCTGTTTTTAATATTGGCCATGTTGTAAATTACTGGGAGGAGAGACTCATACAGAAATTAATTGACAACTAAGATAACATAAAATGAATTATTGGAAATCAAATTTATAAAAAAAAACACCAAAAAAGAATCATCGAGTTTCTTTCATTTCTCAATTATACTTTGAATGACATTACAAAGTAGTTTGATGAGCTAATGGGATACTACTAAACTACAGAATTAAATGAAAATCTCAACAAAATTGACAAATCAGTTATTCCTTAAAGAGATATTTTAATATGGCTAGGGATTGATTTAAAGCTGAATTTTGCATTTTAAAAATTGTCCTTTTAGTCATGAGATGTGTTTATGAGAGATTTAATGAAATAGGAATTCATAGAAGTGTTAATTAAAATAAGAAAACTTTAGGAAATATTATAGGAGAAATTAGACTGAAAATCTTGTGAGCTTAAATAATCCCCAAATCAGAATTTAAAAAGTAAACACGTTTGCTAATCCTAGACAAGTTTGAAGATAATTTCAAAGTCTAAAGTTTTTGAGTATCAAACTTTGAAATAAAATTTAATTTTAGTGTAGAATAAAGATTTATTTAAAAATTTTACTTAAAGTTGGGATAAGTTTATCATAGAAAGGAATTTTTATTAGTAGTAGTCAGAATAAGGAAATGTTAGACCATCTTCAACAAAGAGTAAATGCAGGTAGATATAAATTAAATGCATGCTCTTATACATGCAAGTACCTAATTGAAGTGCTCAGATTAGAAAAGGTCAAATTAAATTTAGTATATGACTCATAAAGGCATAAAATATTGAAATTTTGAGAAGGAAAAGCAAATCTTGCAAATTATTTAAAGAGCAAAATGAATTGACTTAATTTTGAATTATTTGAAAAGAAATTACAAGTTATATCCTGACCCCTTCAGAAAAGTGAAATTTCTTCACTTTCTATCACATATTATTTTCTATGAGTGCAATTCCTGTTATATTACTGTGCCATAGTTGAGTTATGACTGATTCTCTTGGATATTGCCAAAATAGCTGGATGAATATCTTTTCTTTTTTCCAAATTTATTTTATTTGAAGACACAAAATAAGCAAAAAAGAAACACAGAAAAGCAATACAAAACAAAATGAAACAAAACGAATCATGTTTATCATCGGCCCAGCAGAACATCAGGGAGGATTCAAATTATAGAATATCAAATACTGATTTAAGAAAGTATGTGTGTGTGTATACATATATATACATATATATACACACACACACATATATATATGCATATATATATTTATTTATATATTAGAAGAAATTATATTCATGTATGTCCATCTTTTCTTTCCTTCCTTGAAAATTGTTTTTTTGTTCTCTGCTGCACATCTTATTTACTTTCTTCTTTTCCTCCCTTTCATCCTTATGCTACTCCCAAGCAGGCTGTAGTTAAGAAAAGATTTATTTATATGTACAAACAAATATATACACACACATCTCTTTTTCATCCCCACCACCATCCCTAAGCAAGCTACAGTTAAGAAAAGTTATGTTTATGTATACATATGTAGATAAAATACATATATACATATATGTATATATGTATACACACACACACACTCACATACACACATCCCACATACAAACATGTTTTTCCTATCCCTGATAACTCTTTCATTAAATTCTGCTCCATAACTTGGCTTACTATTACTTAACTTCCCTTCACTGAAAGATCCTCTCCTTATCTTCTTTCCTCACTCCTTGCTTCCCCCATCTATTCCTCACCCCTCACTTTATAGATTTTAGAAGGTATTGTACTCTTCATGGTATATGAATATTGTTGTCTATTGAATCCATTCTCAATGTGAGTAGGTTTTCAGAACTATAAGCCTTCCTCCCTTGTCTAATGTCTCTGTGTCTATTATTCCTCTGCACTTCATTTGTATAACATGATTATTACTTTTAACTTTACTCTGCCAATCTTTCTTTTGGGCTTACCCTATTGTTGATGTAAATCTTAAATATAAAGTATACATTTCTCATGTAGAAAAACAAAACAAAACATTTTTCCATGTTGAATTCCTTAAAATTGCTCTTTGATATTGGCTTTCTGTTAATTTTAGGTTTGGTTGATAGAAAGTCCTGAAAATCTGGGAATTTGTTGAATGTCCATTTTTTGTCATTGAAAATTATAGATTATTTTGCTGGATATGATACTTTTGACTGCAGACTGATGTAGTGTTCTTCTTTTCTAAAATGTGATGGTTCTCTGGGAGCAGATTTCTTGGGGACTTCTGGGAGGCAGCCTTAGTTTCAGTTCAGAGTAATAATCATCTCAAATGTAGCCAACTGTTCAGTCCTTTATTGTCTTCTTTAAAATATCTGGTTAGTTTTCTTAGAGGCCTCTCTGCTTGGTTTCAAGAGCTCTTTTAGCTTATCCTTTGCCTCTGCCAGCTTCAGCCTCAGGTCTCTCTCCAAATCCTGGCTTCTCAATCTCCTCAACTGAATCCTGCTTTCTCCATCTCTCGAAGTCTCCTTTTCCGAATCCCCAGTTCTGAATCTCCCGACTGAATTCTGGCTCTGTCAATCTCCTGAACTGACTTCTCCACTGACTCCTCACTTAGGTTCCAAGAGCTCTTTATATATGAACTCTTAAAGGTTGACACCTCCTCTGAGAGAGTGGAATTGTGGGAGGTGTAACTTTATGAATCTCATACTGAATCCTGACTTGTGAATCTCTCAGACTTGTGAACTCTAAGGTGTGACCTAATATGTGAACTCTCAATGGTGTTAATTTAAGTACATAAGTATTGTTTCTATCAATTCCAGTGAGTTAACACTTTGTAAGGATTCTAACAGGCTAAGTTCTTTTGCTTGTCTCTATCTATCTATCTATCTATCTATCTACATGATTCCAAGACCTGGGGTCTTTTATTGTATTATTTGGCAATAATATTCTTATGTCTTTTCCACAAAGGATCTCTTTGAGGTGGTGATCAGTGGAATTTTTTTATTTTTATTTTCCCCTCATATTCTATCACTCCAGTACAATTTTCTAAAATTATTTCCTGCATTATTGTGTCAAGGTTCTCTTTTTAGTCATAGCTAATAATAATTGGCACACCAATTATTTTATATTTTTCTCTTCTTGATCTGTTCCTCCAGATCTGTTGTTTTTTTTATGAGTTATTCACATTTGGTTCTATTTTCTCACTCTTTATAATGTTTTATTAATTTCTTAGTCTCTAATAACTTTCCCTTGCCTTATTCTAATTTTCAAAGAGTTATTTTCATCTTTGAGACTCTATATCTCCTTTTCTAATTAGTTAACTTTTTTTCAATAATCTTTTTGTTTTTCTTGGATGGTTTTTTAAAAAAGTACTTCAATTATCATATAATAGATATATTTATATTGCAATAGTATTCAAACTAAAAAGAGGAAACAATTTACTTTAGCAGTGTTTCTTAACTTTCTTGTATTTAAAAATATAGCCAAGCATATGATAATAATTTAGCTAAAAACTTTTTAGATTTATCAGTTTATAGAATTTCTATCATCAGCTATACTTTTTTAGTTCTTAAAGAAATATTATTTTATCATGTATGGGATAATAAGTTACTTCAGACAACTTCCCCTGTGTCAAATTTCATGACAGCCACTTGTCCAATTTGTGAAGCTTTTAATCAGTGTGCCTTTCAAATCACATTGGTTATCTGTTAGCATTCACCCCTTTGAGGACTTACAGAGGAAGATTACAATTATGCCCTAGGCAGTCCTTGACCAAGGTTGAACAATTTTCTGATTATAAAGCCATAGTTTCCTCTGATATCATAATTTTCATCAAGGTAATTGTGCCTATGTATTACCTAGTTGTCTACAAGGATTCTGTTGAGGGAATCTCATCTTAGTCTTATCCCAAATCTATTCTAGAAATGAATGGTCTGATGTTCTCCCTTTGGCTTTATCTGTAGACCAAGGAGGGTAATAATAGTTTTAAAAATTTAGATGTGATTTTGAGACTAATATATGAGGAAAACAATAATTATCTCACCCTACGTTATGAAATTTTGTTGTTTGAGGATGTCTCTTGAGACTTCAATTTGATGCCATTTTTAGTTATGATAAATATCTTGACCCTGCATAAAGCTGATGATTCATCATTCAAAGCAAATACCATATGCAGTCTGAGTTCTGCAACACGTGGGTGTCTGTCTCTGAGAAAATCAAAAGAATGACCTTGTTAAGGTAAAGGTAAGATTCTTTTAAATTATCCCCATCTTGGTGAACAAGAAACTTTTCTACCTGGCTAATTCTGAACCTGGCCATGACATCCTGTCATATAATTAGTCGCTAATGATTCATACCTCAAATCAAGCAAAAGTAATGTTACTATGTCCCTGCCTTCCTCCTCACATGGCAAATTTCATTAATATGGACAAGTATTTAAAAAGAAAGAAGACAAAGAAAAAGAAGTGAATTCTATAGGTATTAGTCATACATGCTAGAATGATAGCAAGGGATCATTTGAATTGTCACTTGAGTCACAGATAACAGAGATCATGAAGTCTTGTAATTGATGGGTTACTTATTTTATAAGGCACCACTCTAAATGTGACAGTTTCCCAAGTTAAATTAAGAATTTTACATGCAAAATATTATTTAAACTACCTATCTTATGGTATTGAAATAAAGATTGATTTTCCAATTCAAACATTTACCGTGTAACAATTAAGATTCTCTGAAGTTTTAGGTGAATTTTGTATTTTCAATTTACTAATTGTTGTAGTTCAATTTTATCTTGCATTTGAGTTAAGTTTTGGCACCTGAGACACCAATCTAGAAGGAAGAAGACTCCTTTAGAGTTTATCTAAAAACATGGGTTAGAAATAAAAAATTAAATACCTTGTAATTTTTATCTACATAAAGGATATGTAATTCTTATACTGTGATACATCTGAGCTATTATAATAAGATACAAACATAAGATGCAAACTAAATAGCCTAAAATCTTAGTCCTTCCTAAATTAATTTTAGGATAATTGGAATCAGTTTAATGGGACCAAAATGTTTTTCTATGAATTGTTTTAGCAAAAACATGTTTAGTTTTGGTTTTAAATAAATAGAATGATAGAATATCTTGTGATGCCTAAATGGTAAAAACCAAATTTATTTGGACTTATTATTACCATCTGAAAGTTGAGTATGTCTTGAAAAATAAACCTATTTATACACTGTCCTGAAACTGACTATGCAGTATTATTATCTACCCTATCCCAGGGTAGATAATTTAAAGGAATTGGTTTGGGTCTTTGGATAACTCAAAGAAAGAAAGAAGCAGTAGTGAAAAGTTGAGGTTATCATCATGAAATTTTAAAAATATAAACCAACTAAAATAATGGAACTTTTTGCAAAATAAAGTTTAGTTATTGCCACTGGTCATTACAAATCAAATATATATATATATATTTTTGCCACAGTTAAAATTATTTTGGCAACTTTTAAATAAATTCAATTATGTATCAGGGATCATCATCATAAAAGGATTCCATTAATAATTCCCTAGAAAAATGTCATCCTCCTAGGGAACAGTAAAAAAAAAATAGCTAGAGTAATATTTTTTACTTGCTATTAATGAATAGTTATAACAGGACTAGCTAGTATAATATATATATGTATATATATATAAATTCTCAACTGAAATCATATCTATCTATCTATCTATCTCTATATACACACATATATATACACACACACGTGTGTTTGTGTGTGTGTGTGTGTGCATGTATGTGTGTGTGTGTGTGTGTGTGTTGAATGTAAAATTTGGGTTGAGAATTTTTTTTAATTTTTCAGTTGTTATTTGAATTTGCTAACCTAGAATGTGAATTCTCTAGTCTAGTGATTGTTCATGTTGATGTTATTAAGGTTTGAGCTGGCTCTTAATACTGGACCTGGTTATTTTAATAGCAAATTAGAATAGTATTTAGATCTATTTTATCAGAAATTTTCAACAGAAAAGGGAACCTCTGTAAGTGATTTGAACTGGAAAAGCAAAGGCAATAGAAGCCCCACTCATTCCAGTATTCATAAGAGAAGAGATGTCCAGAAGACTAGAAGATTATAGGACTGGATCAGAGATGTTGCATCACCATAATGAAGTGAATGTTAGTCAAAAAATCCTTTTCAAAAACTCAGATTTCCAGAATTCATAGGCAGAGCAGGCAATGCTCACATAAATGTGCTTGAACAAATGTCCCAATGTTCATATCTTATAGGGAATGTTTTACTAGGAGGTACCTCTCCTTGATGATTATTGGATAGTAAGTCTCCTAATATTCACTATATATTTAGGATCTTATAAAGTAATGTATAATCAAATGGAACATAATTAGTATGGTATAAATTGTGCCCATTTCTCTATTCTCTTATGTCACCTTTGTGCCTCAGTAAAGATACTATCCCCTTCTGTTTTTGTGGCACCCATGAAGGATTGACCTCCATGCATTTAGATTGTAATGATTTATAGAAAGACTGGTGTCTTTCAATGGATCGATTTGATAAAATCATATCAAAGTTCTGTATGTGAGGCCCCAAGCTGTGAGGGGCAGGTTGTAAGTTTGCTTGCTTAATTATAGGAAGTTAACTAAAAGCCCCTCACCCTTATTTTGCCTTGTGATGATGACCAAGTCCAACTTGACAGAGGAGACAACTTTCGATGTAGAAAGTCCTCTGAAATATTTTTTAACTCTGGGTCAATCACTTGGCCTCTAGGAGCAAATGATAACCTTATAACCACTTAAGTCACTAACTGTAATAGCTGGCATTATTTCCTTCTGCCCAAATTATGGAGAAGCCCATAGCAAGGTATTCCTTGCTTCACCCAAATTACTTGCTAATATATTATTCTGCTTATTTAGAAGAATTATTCTATATTTGGTATAGCTATTCCAGAATGACTGGACATCTAACTCTATAAAAATCGAAAGAAAGAGGCATCTTAGATTGTGAGGAAGATCTGAGTTCTACTTCATTAGAGAGGACCATGGATCCTTTAATGAAGTGCCATTGGCTCAGATCTCTGCCTCAGTTTCTCTTATTTTAGGTGGGATAATTTTAATCTCCTCACTATTAAATCCTGTGTAATCCCAGTAATTGCTCACAAAATTTGAATTGCTTCTTCCTGTTCTTTAATAATATTTTTTCATGTTTCTTGGAATTTTTATTTTGGCATTTATTTTGGTGAGATGATAACTGATTATTTTCAATGCCTATTTTGCCCTGTGTTTCCAGGACTGCAAGTTAGTTTTCTGTAATGACCGCGTATTTAAAATCAGCCGGAGTCAGGAATTCAGGTTAAGGGAAAAATCTTCAATATTTATTGAAGTGAAGAGGTGAATAAAGATTGCAATAGCAAATATAGGCAAGAAATATTGCGATAGCAAATATAGGCAGTTGCGACAGGAAGCCAGCTAAGAGAGAGCGACGCGAGCCAAGCCAACCATGGCAATGGCCATCCCAAAAGCCTCTCCTCCCCTTCCTTTTCCACTCCCCTGCCTCCACCCACCAAAATCGTCATTTCCTATACAACACATCAGGACTTGCACAAAGAGTGGGTGGGGGCCATTCTTTCTCCAAGCTTATCTATTAATAGAGTATGGTCCAATTACTATTTAGCCTCATGTGCTTGGGACCTCAGTGTATCAACTCAAGCCTTAGCCCATTACATCTCCCGCTTTCTTTTGTTTTAGAACACAGGTGATCATGCCATCCCTGACTCCTCAGGGAGGTCAGAGCCCGCGCCCAAGCGTGGGAACCAAGGACCCTACTTTCACTAAAGAAGTCTCCAGTGACCAGGAACTTAGGTGAGTATAAGACAAACAGGGAACTTATTTTCTTAAAGACGAAAGCAGTAACTTTTTGGCTGAAATGGGACAGATCCTAGGTAAAGATTCTCCATCCCCCACCCCAAACCCCCCAACCCCTTCCTTTTCTACTCCCCTGCCTCCACCCACCAAAATCGTCATTTCCTATACAACACATCAAGACTTGCACAAAGAGTGGGTGGGGGCCATTCTTTCTCCAAGCTTATCTATTAATAGAGTATGGTCCAATTACTATTTAGCCTCATGTGCTTGGGACCTCAGTGTATCAACTCAAGCCTTAGCCCATTACAGTTTTCCTTGAAAGTTTCTTTTAAGATGCTCTTCAAGTCCTCCTCTTGATTATGGCTTTCATTTAGTCTAGGGATTTAGATATTGTCTCTCTTGGATTTATTTTCCAAGTCATTTTTTTCCCATGAGGTATTTTAGATGTTTTCCATTCTTTTGATTTTGTTTGATTGATTTTTGATGCCTCATAAATTCATTAGCTTACATTTCAAACTTTTAAGTAATTCTTTTCCTGAATTAACATTGCCTTTTGATCTTCATTTGATCAATTCTACTCTTTAAAAAGCTGTTTTCATCAGTGGATTTTTCTATTTTCTTTTCCATTTGGCCAGTTCTATTCCTTTTTTGTAATAAGGCTATTTATTTTCAAAACATATGCATAGATACTTTTCAACATTCATCTGTGCAAAAGCTTGTGTTCCAATTTTTGTTCTCCCTCATTTTCCCCAAATCCTCTCCTATACAGCAAGCAATCCAATATATATTAAACATGTGCAATTTTTCTATACATATTTCCACAATTATCATGCTATACACAAAAAAGTCAAAAAGGAAAAAAAATGAGAAAGAAAAGAAAATACAAACAACAATATCAACAAAGTGAAATATTATATTATGAACCACATTAAGTCTCCAAAGTTCTTTCTCTGGGTTCAGGTGGCTCTCTTTATCACAAGCATTGGAACTGCCCTAAATCACCTGGCTGTTGAAAAGAGCCACGTCCATCAGAATTGATCATTGAATAATCTTATTGGTGCTGTGTACAATATTCTCTTAGTTCCACTCAACTCACTTAGCGTATATTAGTGATGGGGGCAACTTTATTTCACCCCTGTTCTTATTGGGAATAGTTCTAGTTTATCCCCAGTATGTATGATGTTTGATGATTTTAAAAAGATGCTACTGTCTATTTATTCCCATATTCTCTAGTGTTGTAATAAGATAGAGTATTAGATTTTGTCAAATGTTTTTTGTGCATCTGTTGAGATAACCGTGTGATTTTTTAATTTGGTTTTTGATACAATGAATTATATGGATAGTTTCCCTAATATTGAACCAGCCCTGCAATCCTGATATAAATTTTAATTGGTCAACTTCCTATAATCTCTTTACTAATATTTTAAGATTTTTAGATCAATATTCATTAGGGGAATTGGCCTATATTTTGATAGGACTCCTTCTTTCCTTATTTTTCCAAATAATTTGCATAGTACTGCGATTATTTGTTCTTTAAATGTTTCGTTGAATTCACATGTAAATCCATCTAGCCCTACAGTTTTTTTCCTTAGGAATTTTATTAATAGCTTGTTCAATTTCTTTTTCTAAAATGGGACAATTTAAATAATTTATTTCCTCCTTTGTTAATCTGAACAATCTATATTTTTGTAAATATTGACCCATTTCATTTAGATTATCAAATTTATTGGCATATAGCTGGGCAAAATAGCTCCTAATTATTGTTTTGATTTTCTCTTCATGGGTAGAAAATTCCCCCTTTTCATTTTTGATACTAACAATTTTATTTTCTCATTCAATATTCTAATCAAATTAAATGTTTTTCTATTTTGTTGGTTTTTTTTTTTCACAAAACCAACTCTTACTTTTTTTATTTCAATAGTTTTTTACTTTCAATTTTATTAATCTCTCTTATTTTCAGAATTTTGATTTTGATATTGAATTGGGGGCTTTAATTTGTTATTTTTCTAGTTTTTTTTTTAATTGCATGCTCACTTCGTTGATCTTCTCTTTCTCTATTTTATGCAAGTAAAACATCTAGGGATATAAAGCTTCCTCTAAGAACTGCTGCATCCCATAAATTTGTCTCATTATTTTCATTTTCTTGGATGAAATTATTGATTGTCTATGATTTGTTGTTTTCATACACTCGGACTTCCGGTTAAGATGGCGGAGAGGAGGCTCACAGCTGCATAAGCTCCATGCTTTCTCTCACTATCCATTTCATTACAAGCCTCTGAATTAATGCTTGACTGAAAAAAAAAATCCACAAATAGTTACCAAGAGAAGCCATCCTCGAGATTCGCCAAGAAAGGTCTGTCTTTACTGGAGGGCTGGGATGGTTTTGGATCGGGCGCAGGCAGCGGGCAGCGGCAGTGAGAGCACGGGAGCAGACTGGAGAGGGGGTGGGGAGTGATCACAGCCGTCTCTGCGGGGAGAGCTTCGCTACAGGTTTGGATACTTTGCTCCGGCAGCAAGTCAGCAGCCAGCAGAGAAGCTAAAAACAACGGGGGTGAAGAATACAACCCCAAACTGCTGGAGTCTCTCAGGACCTGGCCGCCCCCCCCCTCCTTCCCCCCCCACAGTGACTCAGCATGCTCTGGGATCTCAGAGCGCAGGCGCAGCACAGTCCTGCTAGTGCCTCACTGCTGCCCCCTGCAGTCTGGAGAGGAAGCTCGGTAACACACCCAGCCCCTCCCCCAAAGAAAGACTCCAGTTTTTTCTGTTTTTCTTTGCTAGTTTGTCTTTGATTATTAGACAGAATGAGCAAGAAACTGAAGAGGACTTTAACCCTTGACAGCTTCTACACAGATAGAGAGCAGACTCTAAATCCTGAGGAGACTAAAAACAAACAGTCCCCAGGTGAATCCCCAAAGGAGGAGATCATCTGCTCCTCAGCACAGATGAACCTCATAGAAGTGATTAAAAAGGCTCTCACAAGGGAGCTAGAAGAAAAATGGGAAAAGCAGAGTGAGGCTTAGCAAAAGGAGAGGAAAGCTTGGGAAAAGGAGAGGGAGGCTTGGTAAAAGAGTCTGGAGAAAGTTAAAGAGAGAGTGGATAAAGAAGTAAAACCCTTGAAAAATAGGATTGGTGAACTGGAAAACAAAATTGGCGAAATGGAAAAAAATTCCACAGAACAAAAGAACTCAATGGGACAATTAGAAAAAGATTTTAAAAAAGTGAGTGAAGAAAATACTTCACTGAAAATCAGAATTGAACAATTGGAATTGAATGACTCAAGGAGACAAGAAGAATCAGTCAAGCAAATCCAAAAAAATCAAACAATGGAAAAGAATGTGAAATACCTTCTGAGGAAGACAACCAATCTGGAAAACAGATCCAGGAGAGACAATCTGAGAATCATTGGACTTCCAGAAAAGCATGATGAAAAAAAGAGCCTGGACACTATTTTCCAGGAAATTATCAAAGAGAACTGCCCAGAAGTCATAGGAACAGAGGGAAAAAAAATAAACATTGTTTTCATACACTCATTCTTTGGGATTAAATTATTTAGTTTTCAATTAATGTCTAATTTCTCCTAGCCATTTATTAAATGTAATTTCTGTTGCATCATGATCTGAAAAAGATGCATTTACTATTTCTGCCTTTCTGTATTTGATTTTGAGGTTTTAATGCCCTAATATATGGACAATTTTTGTGTATTTCCATGTACCCCTGAGAAAAAAGCATATTCCTTTTTGTATTCATTCAATTTTTTCCAAAGGACTATCATACCAAGCTTTTCAGAAATTCCATTTTCCTCCTTAACTTCTTATTTATTTTGTAATTCAATTTAATTGAGATTAGGATTGTTACCCTTGCTTTTTTTTTTTTTTTTTTTTTTTTCAGCTGAAGCATAATTGATTCTGCTCCAGCCTTTTACCTTTAGTGTGCTTTTATCACTCTTCTTTAAATGTGTGCCTTGAAAACAACATATTATAGGATTCTGGATTTTAATCTAGTTGGTTATCTGGTTCTGTTTTATGTGAGAATTCATCCCATTCCCATTCCATTCACAGTTAAAATGATTGACTTTGTATTTCCCATCTTATTTTCCCAAGTTATACTTTCCTATTTACTTTCCCCCTTCTCTCCTCCCCAGTGTTTTGCTTCTGACCATCACCTCCCTTAAACAGCCCTCCTCTTTTAAAGCTCTTCTCCCTTTCTTCTCCTTTTTTGCCTTATACTTCTCATCTTTCTTCT
The DNA here is from genome assembly GCF_016432865.1 of Antechinus flavipes. Lineage (NCBI taxonomy): Eukaryota > Metazoa > Chordata > Mammalia > Dasyuromorphia > Dasyuridae > Antechinus > Antechinus flavipes. The sequence continues at coordinate 147,467,226 of NC_067403.1, forward strand.
ATTAGCCTTCCTCTTGCCTTTCCCCTTTCCCCTCCTCTTTCCCTATGTGTGTGAGACATGTTTCTGTAGGAAACTAAATATGTCTGATTTTTTTCACTTTAAGTCAATTCCGATGAGATTAAGGTTCACATAATGCTCATCTCTTTCCCTTTTCTCCCTCAATTGTTATAGGTTCTTTTCTTTGCCTTTTCATGTGATGTAACTTACCCCATTTTCCTTCCCCTTTTCTTCCAGTACAATCCTTTTTCCACTTTTAGTTTCCTTTTTATATTATCACAAAAAAGTCAAATTATACCTACATTTTGTAAGCATATCCCTAACAGAGATAAAGTTCTCAAGAGTTAAACAGGTCACCTTCCCATATAGGTATATAATCTTTTTTAACTTTTAAAAGAAACATAAGGTTTTATTTCTTTTCTTTTTACCTTTTTATGCTTTTCTTGAATTCTACATTTGAAGATTAAATTTCCTGTTCAGCTCTGGTCTTTTCATCAAAAAATAAATGAAATTCACCTATTTCATTGAATATTCATCATTTTTTTCCTGAAAGATAATGCTTAATTTTGTTGAAAAGTTGATTCTTGGTGGCAATCTAACTCCTTTACCCTTTGGAATATCATATTCCAGGTTCTTTGATCAATGAAATGTGCTGCTGGGTCTTGGGTAATCCTGATTCTGGCTCCTCAATATTTGAATTGTTTATTCTTATGTCCTGGCAATATTTTCTCCTTGCTCTAAAAATTTTGAAATTTACCTGATATTCCTTGGTGTTTTCATTTTGATATCTGTTTCAGGATGTGACTGGTGAATTCTTTCAATGTATATTTTACTCTCTGATTCTAGGACATCAGGGCAGTTTTTCTTGATAATTTCCTGAAAGGAATTGTATAGACTCTTTTTTTTTTTTTTTTTTTTTTTTTTTAACTTCACGGTTTTCAGGTACTCCAGTAATTCTTAGATGGTCTCTCCTGAATCTATTTCCAGGTCATGTATTTATTCAATGAGGTATTTTACATTTTCACTTTTTTTTCTTTTGTTTGACTAATGTTTGATGCCTCATTGAGCCATTTGCTTCCATTTGTTCAATTCTAACAAATTCAATTTGTTATTTTCTTCAGTTGGCTTTTTGTCTCATTTTGCAGTTGGCCAATTGAACGTTTAAATGAGTAGTTTTGTTCATTGTTGTTTTTTTTTTCTGTTTCATAAATTCTGTTTTTCAAAGAGCTGTTTTATTTTTCCATTTTGTCAAATCTATTTTTAAGGAGTTATGTACTTTTTTCATCTTGCTAAATATATTTTAAGGAGTTTTCCTCAAATAATTTCTGTGTTTCTTTTTTCCAAATTCCCTTGCAAAATTCTCATTTCCTTTCCTTATTTTTCTTCTACATCTCTTTTAAGATACTTTTTGAATTTTTTTTGGGAGAGCCTTGTGAGATGGAGTCCAACTCATATCACCTTTTGGGGTCCCATTTGGAGACAGTTTGCCTTTAGTGTCCTCAGGTTTTGAGGTCTGTTGTTTCCTGTCTCTATTAAATCTATGTATAATCAGAGTCCTTTTTTTTTTTTTTGCTTTTCTTTGCTTATTTTTAAAGGTTGAAGTGTGCTCTTGAGGCAAAGGGGAGATTGTCCCAGTTTTCTCTACAGGCAGCAGCTGCTGGGTCTCCTCATCCTTATCTCCTCATCTTTCTGCTCTTTGTCCTCCCCATTTTCCTCTTCCTTGTCCTCTTCCTGTTCTTCCTTGTCCTCTTCTTCTTCCTCCTCCTCCTTCTTCTCTGTACCTCTGTCTCTCTCTTTCTCTCTCTCCCTTTCTCTCCCTCTCTGTCTGTCTGTCTGTCTGTCTCTCTCATGTCTTATCTGTATGTACATTGCTGATTCATCACATAGCATGTACTCTACTTGTGTGTATTATCCATTTGTACATATTATTGTGTAATTATATACATATAGACACACATACAGAGTAATACATGAATGTGTATATATATATAATATATATATATATATATTATATATATATATATAGTTAATGGGAGACTATAAATTTCCTATGTAAAAAGTTTATTTTCCTTATAATTCTGTATATTTCACAAATAGAAGTATTACATCTGTCTCCTCCAAATTATTGATGAGAATGCGGATAGTTCAAAGTCAACAAGGTCCTATGATGTTATAGGAGCTGTTTCCTACATCTTAGAGGATGACATCTGTTAATCAACAAAAATTTTCGAATTTTGGCTTTTTCCTTAAATAATTCCAAGTATAACAGATCATATCATCTAGAACATTTAGCTCAATCCTGGTTCTGCTCACTCCACTCAGTATCAGTTCTTGTAAATTCTTTCAGGTTTTTCTGCAATATGCCTGCTCATCATTTCTCATGTGACAATAATGTTACACAAATGCATATACCAAAACTAATTCAATTATTTCCCAATTGATGGGAATCCCCTTAATTTGTAGTTTCTTGCCAACATAAAAAAGAGCTGCTACAAACATTTTTGCATATATAGGTCTTTTTTCCTTTTGTAAAATCTCTTTGGGATGTAGATCTAGTAGTGGCACTGTTGGATCAAAGAGTATGCACAATTTTATAGCTATTTGAACATAGCTCCAAATTGCTTTCTAGAATGACTGGATCAGTTCACAACTATACTAACAATTCATTAGAATATCAGTTTTTTCACATCCCCTTTAAGATTTATCATTATCTTTTCCTGTCCTCTCAGACAGTCTGATAGGAGGAAGGTGGCACCTCAGAGCTGTTTTAATTGGTATTTTCTAATCAATAGTGATTTATAATATTTTTTCATATAATTATAGATAGCTTTAATTTTTTCATCTGAAATTGTCTCTTCATTTCCTTTGATCATTTATCAACTTGGAAATAACTTGCTTTCTTATAAATTTAACTCAATCCTCTATGTCTTTTAAAAATGAGGCCTTTTCAATGATGGACAGAAGCAGCTACACACAAAGAAAGAACACTGGGAAATGCATGTAAACTGTTTGCATTTTGGTTTTTCTTCCCAGGTTATTTCTACCTTCTGTATCTAAGATATACTGTGACATATTTAACATATATAGGACTGCTTACCATCTGGGGGAGTGGGTGGAGGGAGGGAGAGGAAAAATCGGAACAGAAGTGAGCACAAGGGATAATGTAAAAAATTACCCTGGCTTGGGTTCTGTCAATAAAAAGTTATTTTAAAAAATTAAAAAATTAAATTAAATTTAAAAAAAAGACATTTTTAAAAATGAGGCCTTTAATAGAGACACTGGTTGTAAAAAAAAAAAAAAGTATTTCCTTGTTTTCTGCTTCTCTTCTAATCTTGGCTGAAGGCAGTTTTGTTTGTGCAAAAAAAATATATATATATATTGTAATCAAAATTATTCACTTTGCATTTCATAATATTCTCTATTTTTTTAGTCATAAATCCCTGCCTTCTCTAAAGATTGACAGATAAATTACCCTGGCATGCGTTCTATCAATAAAAAGTTATTAAAAATTTTTTAAAAAAATAAAAATTAAAAAAAAAGATTGACAGATAAACTATTTCTTGATTTTCTAATTTGCTTGTAGTATTACCCTTCATGTCTAAATCATGAATCTATTTTAACCTTATCTTGTATGGAGTGTGAGACGTTGGTCTATGCCTAGTTTCTATCATACTATTTTCCCACTTTCCCAGCAGTTTTTGTAAAAGATAGGGAGATTTACTTCAGAAGATAGCGTAGCTATGAAGAAAAACTGTCCTGAGCACTCTCTCTCTCTCTCTCTCTCTCTCTCTCTCTCTCTTTCTATATATATATATATGCATATATAAAATTTCACTTGTTGATCTTATCAGCATATTTGGTTTCAATTATGCTTTATGTTTTATGAAATCCTACCCTATTCTACTGACTCATCACTTTATTTTCAGCCAAAATAAATAGTTTTTATTGTAGTGTTCTTGTTTGGTTTTCTGGAGGTCTTGGTCCAGCCTTAGTTTCAGTACAGTAATCACCAGGAGAATAGCTAGGTATCAGAGTCCAAATACTTTATTATCTCTTTCACAATCTAGTTTCCTTGCCTGGGACCCGGGCGAGTTTTCTGGAGAACCTTTCAGACTGGCCTTAGTCTTAGTGGGGGGAGCAGGAGTACAGGCCAAACACCATGGTGGAAGTGGTGGAAGATGGAAATGAATTTCTCTGAGTCCAAGTGCTTGTGCTTCTGCCTCCAGCCACCACAAAGGTGGATGATGAAATGAATTTGTCTCTCAGTCCCTGATGGCTGTTATATACTCTATTATAATTACATCATTGTAGGTGTGAATCTTGTAGAACTATGTTAAGTACTAAAGAACTGTTAATCACCAGGCTAAACTAGATAACCATTGTCTTATTAATTCCACTTAGCACTTTGTAAGAATCCTTGTTTCAAGAATTCTCACCATAACATTTTGTGACTGCCACTTTATAATATAGTTTTTTCCCCCTGAGGCAATTGAAGTTAAGTGACTTGCCCAGGGTCACACAGTTGGGAAATGCTACATGTCCGAGATCAGATTTGAACTTCGGTCCTACTGACTTCAAAGGTGGTGCTCTATCTACTACGCCACCTAGCTGCCACTATAATATAGTTTTAAGGCTGATATGACTAGGCCACTTTCATTTGAATTTTTTTCAATTTCCCTTCCACCAATTTTTTTTGATTAATATCTAGTAGTATGTTGCACATAATGATTAGGAAACATCCAAGTGAACAATTCTCATAGATTCAGGAAAGACAAGTGTGGATTAAGATATCCTTATCTGTTGTTCTCATGATGCGTATGTGTTGGAATCTTTACAAACTGCTAACTCATTAGAGTTGATAGATTATTGATCTGATCTTACAAGGAGATGTTTTGGGCCAGAACCTGAAACAAGGTACTAAGTAGAACTAATTGATACAATGCTTGTGTTCACACCTTTACTCATTGGAGTTCATAAGTTTGGGAAATTTCAGGGTTTAGTATGAGATATCCAAATTCATACCTCCCTTGAAGCTCTTAGGGTCAGAGAGCATTCTGGGAGATATCCCACAATCCCACTCTCTCATATATAAGAGACAGACATAGGTTCTTGGAGAGAGTTCAGCTGAATTAGATCGGAGAGGAGCATGCTGGGACAGACACAGAGCACTCTGGGAGATTGAGAGCCAGAAGCCCTTTCTCTGAGGCAAGACAGATTCAACTTGGAGCTGAATTGGAGGCTGAAGAAAGCAGGGGCAGAAGCAAAGGACAAAGCTGCAAGAGCTCTTAGAACCAAGCAGTGAGATAGCCCTCAATTAACTGGGCTATTCTGGAAGGAGAAAATAAAAGTTTGCATTTTTACCAGCTGGCTGGTTTCTTGAAAAAATGTTTGTTTATAAACAGACATAAGTTTCCCATTCCTCTTCCCCCCCAATAATTACTAATTCTGCCAGGCATCTAGCACAGGAGAGATGAAATAACATTTTTTTTCCAGATTGAAATAGAGGAATGATCAGAACTGAGGAATGATCACTCATATATTAGTGGAGATAAAGTTAAATTACTGTCATTCTAAATTCTAGCCGATATTGAAAGGATGGGTAAGTTAAAATAGAGGCAGCTGGGTGGCTCAGAAAATAGAGTACTGGACCTGGAGTTAACAAGTCCTGAGTTCAAATCCATTCCTGCATAAGCCACTAAACCTTAGTTGCCTAAAATTGCTGGAGAAAGATATCACAAACCCTTCTAGTACCTCTGCTGTGAAAACTTCACATACTGTATTGGCGTGATGGTCCATAGATTCACAAAGAGTTGAGAACAGCTGAAAAAGAATACAGCTACAAGATAAGAAAACTGGATATTTGAGAGCACATGGTGGCTTTCAGTGCCGAGAGAGAGAGTGTACCAGAGCTAGTGGAAAATTGACAAAAACAAATTTCACCTGCTTCAAATTCTGTCAAAGTCAAAGCAGAAAATTTTCTATTTCTTTCCCTATTCTTTACCCTTTTATTCTTCCTCTTTCCTAACTTCTGCTCCTCAGACTCAGAACTCAGGAATACACTACATATACAATCTGGGTTAAATAAATCTGCAATACTCAATGAGAATCTTATTCACAATAGAATTTGGAATGTTTTTGTAATGCATTCTGTTTCAGCCAACTTACTAATAAGCTTTTGGAACATAATCCATTTTTAAGTTGAGGATTGCTTAAGATGTTCTTTTCGATATTAATAGATCCCATTTATATTTCTTTAGAAATACATTTTATCATTATTTTCAATGCTTTGTAATAAAATGATAATAATATAGAGATGCAAAACCATACAAACTAGGATATTGATATGTATCTATGTGTAAGAAACATAAAGATTTTATCAATACGCCACTGTTGCTCTCTTCTTTATTACTTTCCCTTCCCTCATGCAATGCTATATTCAGGATATTATAATAAGATAATGAATATTTAGAAAGCTAACTATATTTCTGTAACCTTTATATTATTTTTATCACCTTATAACTTATTCAATCAAGTATTAACAAAAATATAGCCAAACTGCCTATGTGATTTTTTAAAGGAAAAAAATAGGGTCATTGAGATTTTACACATGTAAAAAAATACCAACCCATGCAATCCAATTTTGTGCCTTTTATTTCTCCCCTTTGAAATTTTCAAAAGTAGCAAAAATTCCAATACTTAATTCTAGAATTCTCTAGTCATTTCTAAAGTCTTATTTATGGATCGTTTCCTAAAACATAGAGCCACTGATAGTATGTTTCACATTTATTATCTTGTGACAATTTTTTCACACTTCTTCAATGAACAAAAAAGAGAAAAAAAAAAAAAAAACTTCAATTGCCTGTGTGAAAAGAAAGTCAAATCGTCTTCACTGGTGAGATTTGTAAATTGGATCCCTACCTATTATAAAGAGAACATGAAGAGAAAAATGTATTAACTGACACATAACCCAATCCCAGTTTAACACTTTAGCTTAGATGTGTGTGAAAAGTTGTTAACACAATGGTGACTGGAATCACAAAGTGATCCAGAAGAGAGAAATTATTTAGTTATAAAGTATTAAGTTAATTATATGGGAATTGTGAGTACTGGGTATTTTTTAACCAAATTTAGAAATATTTCCTAATACAATTAAAGATTACCTAGAATGATTCTTTATGTTTTTCAAAGTTATTACCACACTGTCACTGACACTTTTTGCATAGAAATGAAGAAAGAAAAGTTAGAAAGCCTGCAGGGGAATTAAAAAAAACAAAAACAAACAAGCTTGTGGAATCATAAAAATTCAGTTAAATTTGGAGACTAAGGATCTCTGTTCAAATCTCTATTTTCTACTTGTGTTCTCTTGGACAAGATACTTGGATAAGATGATATTTCTGTATCATTAGATGTAAAATGTGGGGATTGTGACATTTGATATCTAAGGCTTATTCCAGAAAGAAAGAAAAAAGCAGGAATTTCAAAGAATACGTGAAATGTATTTTGAGTATGATTTAGATTTGGCAAATGATTCAAGACTCAAAAATTCATTAACTATGTGATATTGAACAAGTCACAACATCTATTTACTTTAGTTCACTAGAGGAAGTCAACCATTCCAGTATCTTTGCCAAGAAAACCTCATAGACAGTATAGTCCATGAAGTCATGAAGAATTGGACACAATAGTGATTCAAACTCAGTATTAGAATTTCAGTATTAGACATTTACTGACAATGGAGAATTAGGGGGAAAGACTGAAACTATAATTCATTTTATTATTTTTTATTTTTCTCAGAAATAGAATCTTCCAATACTCATGAAGGTTGGTAACTTCTTTTCAGCTTATATTCTTAAAGAGTCCCCCAGGTTATTGATAAGGTAAATGACTTGCTTTGAGCCAGTATGTTCCAAATGTTGGAGTTGAACCATCTCTTTATTTCCTTAAAAGTCAGCTTTCTGTGTGTTGCTGCCTCTGCCTCTTTTTCTGTGTCAATGTGTTTTTCTCTATTTCTTTCTGTTTCTCACTCTTTTTCTGTTTGTCTCTTTCACACACAAACACACAGACACACATACACACATATACATATAGTGCCTGGATAAAGTCTTTATCAAGTCATCACACATTCTATAATATGCTTTTTTACTTATGAAATCAGAAAGATATATCCATGTTTAAGATTTGAGAGTATCCAAGACAATCCCAATAGACTTTGGATAGAAAAGGCCATCTGCCTCCAGAAAAAGAACTATGGAGACTGATTGTGAATCAACACATGTTAAGTTCACTTCTTTTTCTGTTTTTTTTTTCCTGTCCCATAGTTTTTCTATTTTATTCTGATTATTCTCTCCCAATGTGATTCATAATGTGTAGTAAGAATAAGTTAATTAATTTTAAAAGATGGGAATAGTTTTATACCTTTAAAGGGGGAAAAACAAAACAACAAAACAAATCTAACAGGTTGATAATGAAGTCTACATGTCTTGTTTCTGGGACAGTTAGAATGCTGTATAATGGTAGCATTTTGAAGACTAATTCTTTTTGACTATTTTATCTTGGTTTACCTCCTTTTAAATCCTGTCAGATACAATTCTTTTTATATAAGTATCTAGGCCTTACATGGCTGGAAAGCCAGATTTCCTTTTAACTAAGAACTAAGATTGTGCTGACCAGAACCCCAGTCAGATCCAAAGACTGATACAAGGAGTTTTCTCACAATTATACATCTCAAGTAATTTATATGTCTTATTTGAAAATTGGCTAATTATTGTTTCTGTATTCTTTTGATTTAATACAGATATTAGAGGGGAGTAGGTGCCTCCTTTTTTTTTTTTTTTCATTCTTCTTCTAACTTGGAAAGTCCCTAATCTTTCCTCCAATTAGAAATCAGATTGCCTAATTATACATGCTAGTTTGAACCTTGTACATTGTTTTTTAAATTATTTTTTCTTATTTGTTTTTCATGGATTAAAACATATATCCCCTTGCATTTGGGGTCCAGTGCCAAAGCTTAAGATGGCAACTGATCCTGATTTGTTAGACAATTGGCATACATTATTGGTTAACACATTGATATACTCAGAAGCTTGAACTTTTTTCTTCCTCAGGTATTTCATTTTCAACAAATAGCACTGATAGCCTAAGGAACAATTTTGTCTATTGGGAGTGATATTCAGGACTCAGGGTAGTAGTAGCCAACATGAATCTTCATTGGACAGTGATACACAATTTGAATACGAATTCAATTGAACCACTATTATGCAGAAATTGCTGAGATTCTGCTCAAAGAAGAAGATAGGATAAAAAGGGTAATCTAGCGAGGTGTTAGGGAAAAGACATTTGAATTTTTTTGTTCCCTGGTTATGTCTTAAAATTAAGTATTACCTTACAAAAACACAGAAAGCAAAAAACAATTTAAAAAACTAATGTAAAAAAAAAAAACACTAAAAACTGGAAGAAACAACATTGGTAAAGGCTCAAGACGATAGTAATAGAAAAGATACCTTCTTTTTCCACTAGGGATATCCCAAAATACTGAGAGGCAGTGGTAGCAGCCTGGTTCTGGAGCAGTAGTAATCCAGATTTTTACAGTACTCTATATAACAGAAACATCAGGAAGCTATGTGGTATGATAAATAGAACTCTGGAGACCTTAGTTAAATTCTGTCCTCAGATATTTTCAATCATGTTAGCAAGTTGTTTAATCTCTGTTTGCCTCAGTTTTTCTTATTGGTAAAATGGAAAAAAAATATTAGCACCTACCTCCCAGGGTTTTTTGTGAAAATCAAATGAGAGAGTGTTAAATGCTAACATAAATGTTTATTTTATATTTTATTTACTCCATTAATTTCTGTCTTAAACATTATCAAGGTAGAGCTCATTACTTTGAAAATTATCTCAAATTGGGGATCAAAACCTAAATGGCAGACAATAGACAGGACTTTGAGGTTTTCCTGGTTTCCCTCAGATCAACACCAGATTAAGCTTCTAGAAGGGTTTTTGCATGATAGAACCACACATATTTGGAGTATAACAGATTTCCAGCAGAAGATATTTTGGAAGAACTCCAGGAAATGTCTGTTTCAATCTGGCAGGGGGAGGATTGTAGTGGTGGGAGAGTGACATTGCAGGCTGGTGCAGCCACAGTGCAGCACAATGCAAGGAAATCTGGGGCAGAGAGGCTTCTGCATGCAAAGGGAATATAGTGGGAGGCTTGAAGCCCAAATACAGTAATGTTTGCTACTCTGTCCAGCTTCAGAAGCCAGTGAATCAGCAGATTAGCTGTGAGACCTCTAACACAACTACAAAGGTAGGTAGTGAAGCCCTCAGCCCCAGCATAATGCAGGACTTGGCCATGCACACCTAGTACAGGAAGGAAGCCAGCAGCACCAATCCTAGGGCTTGAAGCCCTTGTTGCTATAGAGGAAGGTTGGAACAATCTCCCCTTTGTGCTAAGAACAAACCTCAACCTTTAAAAATGAGCAAAAGAAGCAAAAAGATCTCTAATCATGGATAGCTTTTCATGGAGAGAAGAGCACACCTGAAGCCCCAAGGACATTAAAAGGGAAACATTTCAAAATAAAATCTCAGTGGGCTTCTCTCAAAAGGCTTTTTTAGAAAAATTTAAAAAGATCTTAAAAGAGAGTTAGAAGAAAAATGGGGAAAGGAAATAAGAACTCTGGAAAAGGAAAGACAGAAATTCTATTAAAAAAATCAGCCCTTAAACAATACCTTTGGCAAAATGGAAAAAGAAAAGTCCTTGCAAAACAGAACTTCTTAAAGTAAAAAAAAATCCAGTGAACAATACATTTAAAAATTCGATCAGCCAAATTTAAAAGGAGATAAAAAAGCTAACTAAAGAAAATAATTCACCAAAAATTACAATTGAACAAATAGAAGTAAATGATTTAATAAGACACCAAGAATCAGTCAAACAAAATTAAAAAAAAAGAAAATGTAAAATATCTCATCAGGAAAAAAAAAACTGAACTGGAAAATAGTCTGCAGAGACAATCTAATAATTATTGGACTCCCACAATGAAGAAAAGAGTCTAGACAACATCTTTCAAGAAATCAAGGAAAACTGCTTAGAACCAGATCTTAGATATCTTAGAACCAGAAAGTACACTGATTACCTCCTGAAAGAGATACCCAAATGAAAACTCTAAGGAATATTGTAGCTAAATTACTGAATTATCAGAACAAGGGGAAAATACTGCAAGTAACCAGAAACAATTGAAATATCAAGGAGCATAATCAGGATTAATCAAGATGTAGCAGTTTCCTGTTTAAAAGATTGAAGAGTCTGAACTATGATATTCTGGAAGACAAAGGAACTTGGACTACAGCCAAGAATGAACTATACAGAAAAATTAAACATTATCTTTGAAGGAAAAAGATGGATATTCAATGAAATAGGGGAGTTTCATTTATTTTTGATGAAAAGACCAGAACTGAACAAAAAAAAACTTAACCTTCAAATACAGAACTCAAGAGATGTATAAAAAGGTAAAAATAGAAAAAACAAACAAACATGTTTTTTAAAGATTAAAATATTTACATCCCTATATAGGAAGATGACATGTTTAACACTTAAGAACTGTATATTTGTTAGAAGTATACTTAGAGGATATAGGTATAATTTGACTTCACTGTGATGTTATAAAAAAGAAGCTACAGGTGGGAAAGGTATTGTACTGGAAGAAGAGGGAAGGGGAGGTAAAAGAAGAGGCAGAAGAGGCAAAAAAAAAAGTTCATTATGGTTGGTAGGAAAAAGGCAGAGGGATGAGCATTGTGTGAACCTTAATCTCATTGAATTCAGTTCATAAAGAGAATGTCAGACATATTTAGTTTCATAGAAAAAATTGTCTCACCCTATAGGGAAGTAGAAGAAATGGGAAGGAAATAAGGAGGTAATAGAAAGGGAAAGGAATAAGAAAGAGGGGAGGCCCTGTGAAACGGGAGGGAAAAATTGAGGAAGGTGATGATTAGAGGCAAACTATTGGTGAGGAGGGAAGGGGGAAGGAGAAAAATATAGTGTGGGGAAAATAAGATGGTGGGAAATGCAGTTAGTACTTTCATCTGTCAATGTGAATGGGATGAACTCTCCTTAAAATGAAAGCAGATAGCATACAGGATTAAAAATCAGAATCCTAAGATATGTTGTTTACAAGAAATACATTTAAAGAGGGATGATATGTACTAAGTAAAGATAAAAGGCTAGAGCAGAATCTGTTATACTTCAGCTGGAGTTAAAATAAAATAGGTAGGTGTGGTGAGCTTTTTCTTCTCAAAACACAGCCAGGTGATAAAAGTTCAGATCTTTTATTATCTCCAATATAGCCCGGTTAGCTTAGAGGTCTATCTCTCTGCTTGGTTCCAAGAGCTCCCTCCGAATGTCTTCAAATCCAAAGGTTTTGTCCTTTAGCCTCTGCTTCTGCTTTCTTCAGCCTCCAACTAGCACAGAGATGGAATGAATCTCTTGTCTCCTTCACTTGGGGCTCGGCTAGCTTTCTGGTGAGTCTTTCAGACCAACTGGTCTCAGTGGGGGAAGTGCAGGAGCCCAGCCACCAACCACAGTGGTGTGAGATGAAGATGAATCTGGTTGTCCACTGAACTCTCCACTCGTAGCTTTATCCTCTGAAAACTCTTCTTCTGCCACCAGCCAGCCAAGTGGAAAATATATTCTTTCTTGCCTCGGAGAGAGGGCTTCTGGCGTAATTCCACTGAAATCTCTCAAAGTGCTCTCTGTCTGCACCCGAGTGCTCCTCTCCAATGCAGCTGAACTCTCTTCTGCGACCAGCCAGCCAAGTGGAAAATATTCTGCAATAGCTCTCTCTTCACTGGCCTTATATCTGAGTCTTCTGAGAGAATGGGATTATGGGTTTTCTCCCATAGTGCTCTCTGGCCCAAAGAGCTTCAAGGGAGGTGTGAACTCACAAAGTTACAAAGTTTACTTTGTGAAGCTGGCATACTTGTGAACTCCAATGAGTAAAGGTGTAAACACAAGCATTGTACTAATTAGTTCTACTTAGTACTTTGTTTCAGGTTCTGACCCAAAACATCTTCTTGTAAGATCAGATCAACTTTAATTAGTTAGCAGTTTGTAAAGATTCCAACAGGTAGGTGTACCAAATCTGATCTCAGATCAACCAAGGGCAAAACTAGATCTAATTAAAAGAGATAAGCAAGTAAGTTACATTTTGATAAAAAAGTATCAAGATAATGAAGTGATATCAATACTAAACATATATATATACAAAGTGGTACAGCATACAAATTCCTAGAAAAGAAGTTAAAAGAGCTTCAGGAAGAAATAGTACAACTATATTACTAGGGGATGTCAACTTTATTCTATCAGAACTAGATAAATTGAATCATAAAACTAGAACCATTCCCAATAAAATCAGGAGTAATATATGATTGCCCATTATCGACATTACTATTCAATATTGTATTAGGAAATATTACCTTTAAAAACATGAAAAGAAAAATTAAAGAATTAGAGAAGATAACGCAGAAACCAAATTACCACTCTTTGCAGATGATATGATGGCATACTTAGAGTATTCTAGAGAATCAACTCAAAAACTACTAGAAACAATTCTCAACTTTAGCAAAATTGCAGGATACAAAATAAATCCACAAAAATCATGAACATTTCTATGTTATCAACAAAATCCAGTAGTAAGAGATACAAAGAGAAGTTCCATTTAAAATAAATATAGGTAATATAAAATATTTGGGAATATTCCTGTGAAGAGAAAGTCAGGAACTATATGAACACAATCACAAAACATTTTTCATACAAATAAAGTCAGATTTAATCAATTGGAAGAATATCAAGTATTCATGTAGACTGAGCTAATATCATAAAAATAACAATTCTACCTAAATGAATCTACTTATACCAATCATACCACTCAAATTCACATACCAATTCTCATACCAATCAAATTCACAAGAAATTATTTTATAGAACTAGAAAAAATAATAACAAAGTTAATCTGGAAGAACAAAAGGTCAAGAAATTCAAGGGAATTAATGAAAAAAATGAAAATGAAGGTGGGTTAGTCATACCAGATTAAAATTATATTATAAAGTATTGGTCATCAAAAACATTTGGTACTGGCTAAGAAATAGAGTAGTTGATCAGTAGAATATATTAGGTTCACAAGACACAAGAGTTAATAACTATAGTACTCTAGCATTTGATATACCCAAAGATCCCAGATTCTGGGATAAGAATTCACTATTTGACAAAAATTGCTGGGAAAATTTGAAATTAGTGTGGCAGAAATTAGGCATTGATCTACACCCTATAATGATATAAGATCAAAATGGGTTCATGATTTTAGACATAAAGAGCTATACTATAAGAAAACCAGAAGAAGAAAAGATAGTTTACCTCTCAGATCTATGGAATTTCTGGCCAAAGAAGAACTGGAATTCATTATGGAATTCAAAATGGATAATTTTGATCATATTAAATTAAAAAGTTTTTGTACAAACAAAAGCAATGCCAACAAGATTAGAAGGGAAGCAGTAAACTGGGAATAAAAAAGTGTTAGATCCAAGAATTCTGCTAAAGGTTGCATTTCTTTTTTTTTTTTTTTTTAAATTTTATTTTATTTTTTTTTTATTTTAAATTTTTTATTTAATAATTACATTATATTGACACTCATTTCTGTTCCGATTTTTTTTTCCCCTCCCTCCCTCCACCCCCTCCCCTAGATGGCAAGCAGTCCTTTATATGTTGGATATGTTGCAGTATATCCTAGATACAATATATGTTTGCAGAACCGAACAGTTCTCTTGTTGCGTAGGGAGAATTGGATTCAGAAGGTATAAATAATCCGGGAAGAAAAACAAAAATGCAGAGAGATCACATTCGTTTCCCAGTGTTCTTTCTTTGGGTGTAGCTGCTTTTGTCCGTCATTTATCAATTGAAACTCAGGTCTCTTTGTCAAAGAAATCCACTTCCATCAAAATATGTCCTCATACAATATCGTTGTCGAAGTGTATAATGATCTCCTGGTTCTGCTCATTTCACTTAGCATCAGTTCATGTAGGTCTCTCCAAGCCTCTCTGTATTCATCCTGCTGGTCATTTCTTACAGAACAATAATATTCCATAACATTCATATACCACAATTTACCCAGCCATTCTCCAATTGATGGGCATCCATTCATTTTCCAGTTTCTAGCCACTACAAACAGGGCTGCTACAAACATTTTGGCACATACAGGTCCCTTTCCCTTCTTTAGTATTTCTTTGGGATATAAGCCCAATAGAAACACTGCTGGGTCAAAGGATATGCACATTTTGATAATTTTTTGGGCATAATTCCAGATTGCTCTCCAGAATGGTTGGATTCGTTCACAACTCCACCAACAATGCATTAGTGTCCCAGTTTTCCCGCATCCCCTCCAACATTCATCATTATTTTTTCCTGTCATCTTAGCCAATCTGACAGGTGTGTAGTGGTATCTCAGAGTTGTCTTAATTTGCATTTCTCTGATCAATAATGATTTGGAACACTCTTTCATATGAGTGGTAATAGTTTCAATCTCATCCTCTGAAAATTGTCTGTTCATATCCTTTGACCATTTATCAATTGGAGAATGGCTTGATTTCTTATAAATTTGAGTCAGTTCTCTATATATTTTGGAAATGAGGCCTTTATCAGAACCTTTAACTGTGAAAATGTTTTCCCAGTTTGTTGCTTCCCTTCTAATCTTGTTTGCATTAGTTTTATTTGTACAAAGGCTTTTTAATTTGATGTAATCGAAATTTTCTATTCTGTGATCAGTAATGGTCTCTAGTTCATCTTTGGTCACAAATTTCTTTCTCCTCCACAAGTCTGAGAGATAAATTATTCTATGTTCCTCTAATTTATTTATAATCTCGTTCTTTATGCCTAGGTCATAGACCCATTTTGATCTTATCTTGGTATATGGTGTTAAGTGTGGGTCCATGCCTAATTTCTGCCATACTAATTTCCAATTATCCCAGCAGTTTTTATCAAATAATGAATTCTTTTCCCAGAAGTTAGGGGCTTTGGGTTTGTCAAACACTAGATTGCTATAATTGACTATTCTGTCTTGTGAGCCTAGCCTTTTCCACTGATCCACTAATCTATTTCTTAGCCAATACCAAATGGTTTTGGTGACTGCTGCTTTATAATATAATTTTAGATCAGGTACAGCTAGGCCACCTTCATTTGATTTTTTTTTCATTAATTCCCTTGAGATTCTCGACTTTTTATTGTTCCATATGAATTTTGTTGTTATTTTTTCTAGATCAATAAAATATTTTCTTGGAAGTCTGATTGGTATAGCACTAAATAAATAGATTAGTTTAGGGAGTATTGTCATCTTTATTATGTTCGCTCGGCCGATCCAAGAGCACTTAATATTTTTCCAATTATTTAAGTCTGACTTTATTTGTGTGGAGACTTTTTTATAATTTTGCTCATATAATTCCTGACTTTCCTTTGGTAGATAGATTCCCAAATATTTTATGGTATCAACAGTTATTCTGAATGGAATTTCTCTTTGTATCTCTTGCTGTTGGGTTTTGTTGGTGATGTATAAAAATGCTGAGGATTTATGGGGATTTATTTTGTAGCCAGCTACTTTGCTAAAATTATGAATTATTTCCAATAGCTTTTTGGTAGAATCTTTGGGGTTCTCTAGGTATACCATCATATCATCTGCAAAGAGTGATAGTTTGGTTTCCTCATTGCCTACTCTAATTCCTTTTATATCTTTCTCGACTCTTATTGCCGAGGCTAGTGTTTCTAATACGATATTAAATAATAATGGTGATAGTGGGCAACCTTGCTTCACTCCAGATCTTACTGGGAAAGGTTCCAGTTTTTCCCCATTGCATATGATGCTTACTGATGGTTTTAAATATATGCTCCTGACTATTTTAAGGAAAAGTCCATTTATTCCTATGCTCTCAAGTGTTTTTATTAGGAATGGATGTTGGATTTTATCAAATGCTTTTTCTGCATCTATTGAGATGATCATGTGGTTTTTGTTTGTTTGGTTATTGATATAGTCAATTATGCTAATAGTTTTCCTAATATTGAACCAGCCCTGCATTCCTGGTATAAATCCTACTTGGTCATAGTGTATTATCCTGGTGAAAGGTTGCATTTCTTAAATATATTGAGAAATGACTTAAATTTTTTAAGAATAGAAGCCATTATCCAGCTCATAAATTGTTAATGGATATTAACAGGCAATTTTCAGATGAAAAAATTAAAACTATTCACAGGCATATGAAAAAATGCTATAAATCATTATTGATCAGAGATTTCCAAATTAAGACCACTTTGAGGTATCACTTCACAACTCTCAAATTGGCTAAGATGACAGGGAAAGATAATGATGAATGTTGGAAGGGATGTGAGAAAACTGGGACACTAACATATTGCTGGTGGAGTTGTGAACTGATTCAACCATTGTGGAGAGCAATATGGAACTATGCCCAAAGTGTTATCAAACTTTGCATACCCTTTGATTCAGCAGTGTCTCTACTGGGCCTGTATCAAAAAGAGATCATAAAAAAGGGAAAAGGACCTACATGAGCAAAAATTTTTGTAGTGACAATGAATTGAAACCTGAGTGGATGCTCATGAGTTGGAGAATGGTTGAATAAGTTATGTTATATGAATGTTATGGAATGCTATTGTTTTACAAGAAATCATCAGCAGGATGATTTAGAAAAGACCTGGGGAGACTTTCATGAAGTGCTAAATGAAGTGAGCAGAACCAAGAAAACATTGTACTGAGCAACAGCAAGATTATTTTATGATCAATTCTGATGTATGTGGCTCTTTTCAAAGCAAGGTGATTCAGGCCTTTTCCAATGGTCTTGTGATGGAGAGAGCCATTTGCCCCCAGGGGGGGGGGAAAACTGTGGCTATTTGACATGGATCATAACATAATATTTCACTTTGTTGATGTTGTTTGCTTGCATTTTGTTTTCTTTCCTATTTTTTGTTTGCAATATATTTTTTTTTTTGTATTCAACATGATAATTGGGGAAATATGTATAGAAGAAATGCACATGTTTAACACATAGAATTGCTTGCTGTCTAGAGGAGAGGGAAGGGGGAAACAAAGGAGAAAAAATTTGGAACACAAGATTTTGTAAGGGTAAATGTTGAAAATTATCTATGATGTTTTGAGAATAAAAAGCTTTAAGAAAAAGAAAATAAAATTTTCTCAAATTCCTGAAATAGTATTTTTTTAAAGTTAAATTATAAATTTCAGTACAGTTAAAATGAGAAATATTTTCCCAAACTTTCCTCTATCTTTGAAATTACTCTTTCCATTCCAATATTGGTAATTTCTCTGACCTTAGAGTTTTTTTTTTTTTTTTAAGACAGGGCAATGTGAGAAATGTGTAAAAGCCGGTCAAAGGAATTTTACCTTATAAGCACTTTGGAAAATGTCCTAAAAGGAATTTAGAATGAAATGATCAATAAGTTGTTGCTTAAGAACCTACTGTGTCCTAGGCACAAGTACAGAAGTATTTGGATGTATGAATGAATGAACACATACACACACACACATCAAAATTAAAAACAAAAACAAAATCTTCCATATTACTTGGGGAGATGATAATAACAGTATATATACTAAACAAAAGTTAATAAACAAAAATATAAAAAAGTTCTTCAATGCAAGGCAGTTTGGAAGAAACATCAGGAAAAACTTCATGAAGAAAAAAAGGATGTATCTTAAAGATAGGTACAATGTGATATAGAGATTAGGAGGATGTATCTTGCAGACATTAGAGAAAATCAATGAAAAAGAGATGAGAAATACAGTGTCATGACTCAGGAATAGAGTGAAGGCCATATTTTGCCTGTATCATAGAGTGAGACATGCAGTACAATGTTTAACATGTAGAAAGTTTGGAGTCAGGATGCAAAAGCTTTTAAGAACTAGAATTTATCTTTGATCTTATAGGCAACAGGAAGCCCCTTGATTTGGTCTGTCAATGGTGTCATATGATCAGATTTGTGTTTAAGGAAGTATTTTGGTAACAATGAATGGGAAGGATTGGATTGGTTAAACTTGAAGCAAAAAGACCAACTAGGAGGCTACAGTTAATTAATTACTGTTATTGCTAAAATTTTACTAAAATAGGTCAGTGGTACTCTCAAATGTTAAAGACAATCATAGTGGTGGGTTTCAAGGCTTATGTGCTTCTGGAAGAAGGCAATCCCTGAGGGTCTCAATCAAGTATGATTATTTAATAATTGATGGGGGAATGAATATACAATAAGAGGTTGGACCTATTCTAATAAATTTTGATTACATCTTTTACTTCTGTTAGCATCAGCCTTAAGCAATTTAAACAAACAACCAATATCTCCCACATGAGCCTGAGCAAAAAAAAAAAAAAACATTTTTTAAATCTTAGATTAGAAATAAATCTAGTTGAATGGATCAACAATAAGTAGAATGAAGAGAATATCAGTTCTAGTTTCCATCAGCCCTGTCCTTGAGGGATTAGACAAGGAATAGAACAGGAGGGAAAAAATTGGGGTCTCCCCAATTTCAATCCCCAATTGACTATTAATATGAGAGAAAATAATAAGGTTTTTGTAAAATAATTATGAGAAATGTGATAAAAAAAAACCTAATTAGTGTTGAGAAGAAATCAAGCATGTGATATGTTGATGTGGTAGAAACAGCAAGATTTAACATTTCTTTGGGACTAGAAAGAATGAAACCAGGCTAATGCTGAGAGTGCAAATCTGAGATACTGGAAGAATGGTGGTATGTTCTATAGATATTTTGAAATAAAGGTTCTAATTTAATTAGAAAGTGCCCAAATGAAACCAATATCTTTTATATAAATATGCAACTTTATTGATTTAATTCACTGTTTCTTTTCCTTAGCTTGAAAACTAAGGAGTCATACTAGATGGATAGTTAAAGATATGATTTCTATAAATTAGATTTGATTTAGTGATTCAGTCCAAATAAGAAATGTCATTATTATATCTTCTCAGAGTTTACTAAGATCATGTGAATTTATTCAGTCTACCAAAACCCTTAATTTTGCCTACTTAATAAGTAGCAAAATTACATAGTTTGAATTATGTTCTCTTATCTTTTTTTCTATTATCTAACTCTGATAAAAACTTAAAAGAACCAGTGGAGAAGACAAAGGAAAAGAGAAGGCAGGAACATGAATAAGCCAACAGGACCTTGATTTTGTTGTTGTTGATATTGACTGTATATCATTCTAATGAACAGAGTTAGTTACACAAATTCTGATAGTAGCTAAAGTATTTTATCAGTTTATTAGATAAAATGTATATTTGGATAGATGTTCTCATATATCATGAAAATTACCATCATCCATTTATATCGAGCACATACTAGTAATTTTAATTAACTGAAATCATCTGCCTGGTATTAGTTTCTCAGCTTCACTCACATTTCAATCTCCATAAATTATTTTTTAGTCGTTCATCCTGTAGAATGTAAATGGCTGCTGTGCTAGTTCTCTGAAACTCTGGTAGCTGAACTGATATTCTATATGGTATTCAGCAAGCTGGCTTTACCTATCTGAAAATATTGAATCAAGGTAAGTTTGTTATGTTGATTTAGTCTGAAAAATGAATGAAATTTTTACTTTACTCTGAGTCAACTACTTCCTTTGGGTACTGCCAGAACATTATTAATGTTTGAATCAGAGGTATCTTGACTTGGACAAAGGAAATTGCATTTTTTCTTCATGAAATATATTTACAAGTGATATTTAACCATTTTCAGAAAAAAATAAACAAAATTTGTGGAACTGTATTTAAGATATATATATATACACAGAGTGATCCATATTCTATTTAATTATAGGCCAAATATATTTTTATGAGAAAATAACTTTTCTTTGTGTAACCTTTCCCCTCAGCCCTAACACATACACATATAAAATCCCAAAAGTCATAGAGTAGCTTTAAGCTTTCATAGTATAAAATCGCACTAAGACTTTTGGGACACACACAAAAAAACATGCATGCACATAGACTACAAGTACTTATAAATATACGCTTGAACATAGATTGTGCACACATACATATATGTACATTAACAATATATGCCATAGAGCTAGAAAAAAATAATGACAAAATTCATCTGAAACAACAAAATGTCAAGAGTATCAAGGGGATTAATGAAAAAAATTACAAAGGATAGTGGCTTAGCAGTTAAATCTTAACTTAAATTTATATTATAAAGCAGCAGTCATCAAAACCATTTAGTACTAGCTAAGCAATGAGAGTGGTGAATCCATGGAATAGATTAGATATACATGATATAATAATCAATGCTTGTAATAATCTAATATTTGATAAATCCCAAATTCTAGCTTTTGAGATAAGAACTCAGTATTTCATAAAAATCGATGGTAAAACTGAAAAATAATATGTCAGAAACTCGGGATAGATCTACATCTTACACCACCTGCCAAAATAAGATCAAAATCGGAATATGATTTGGGCATAAAGGGTGATACTCCTAAGCAAATTAGGAGAACAAGGGATAATTTGCCAGCAGATTGTTGAAAAAGGGAAGAATTTATAACTAAAGAAGAAATAGAGAACATTATGGAATGCAAAATGGACAACTTTGCACCAAATTTAAAAGTTTTTGCACAAACACAACCAACAGAAACAATATTAAAAGGGAAGTGCAATGTTGGGGAAAAATCTTTATAGACACTGTTTCTGTATCAAATTTATAAGAATACAAGTCATTCCCCAATTGATAAATAGTCAAAGGATATAAACAATTTTCAGACAAAGAAATTATAGCCCTATATAGTCATAAAAATTCTTGAAATCATTATTGATTAGAGAAATGCAAAGTAAAACAATTCTGAGGTACTACCTCACACTTTCCCAGGCTAAGATAACAGGAAAAGGTAATGATAAATCTTGGAGGGTATGTGGGAAAACTGGGACACTAAAGTAGTGTTGATGGAATTGTGAAATGATCCAACCATTTTGGAGAACAATTTGGAACTATGCCCAAAAGGCTACAAAACTGTGTAAACCCAGCAGCGCCATTACTGGGAACGTATCCCAGAGAAATCATAAAGGAGGGAAAAGGATCCACATGGGCAAAAATATCTGTAGCAGTTCTTTTTGTGGTAGCAAAGAATGGGAAAATGAGTAGATGTCCATCAATTGCAGAATAGCTGAATAAATTGTGTTCCATGAAGATAATGAGATAATATTGTGCTATAAAAATGATGAACATGTTGATTTTAGAAAGGTCTGGAAAGATTTTTGTGAACTGATGCTGAGTGAAACAAACAAGCAGCAAGAATGTGTGATCAGCTAGGAAACACTTGGTTCTTCTCAGTGCTTCAGTGATCCAAGGCAATCCAAATAAATTTTGGGTAGAAAATACCATCTGCATCCATAAAAAGAACTATGGAAATTGAATGTAAATTAACACAAGCTATGTTCACTTCTTGTTTCTGTTTTTTTTTTTTTTTTTTTTTTTCCTTTTCCATGATTTTTTCCCTTTTGTTCTGATTTTTCTCTCCCGGCATGATTCATGAAGCAATATGTATTAAAATAATAAATAAAATAAAAACAATAGATGCTTATGTAAGTACATGTGCATACATATATAATGTGCATATTTTGCAGAATTATTATAATTCTGCCCAAATTCATTATTTTTTTTCCTTTGATTAATGTTTGTTAAAGAACAAACTTGAAGGACAGAATCATAGGATTCTAGAATCATGGTATTACAATCATAAAATTCAAAAAATTGAATCATAGCAATAAAGTGATATAATGTAGTTAAGATTCACTCTGTGACAGAGAATCTATTGATGCAAACAGCTAATACAGTATTGGACATCAACTTAAAGTTTAATAAACATAAATCATTTTTTCTCTTCCAGAAATGTATGTCCCATCAAAGACACAATAAACTTAATGTTATGTAGTACTTTTAAGGTTTAAAAAGCACTTTACAAATATTATCTCATATGTTCCTTACAATAATCTTGTGGAAAAGATACTATTATTATCCCCATTTTACAACATGAGTTTGAGAGAAGCTGGGTCTCAATCACCCAGCTGATATACAGGATTGAAACTAAGGTCTTATGCACTCCTTACCCAATTTTATCTACAGTAGTTGTATAAAAAGAAGGGGGAAAATGCAAATACTCAGTTCTTAGGTCAACATTTGCCATAAGGTCAAAATCAATTTGGTAACTGATTATAATTAATTGAATATTAAAAACAAAATAACCTAAAATTATTTGCCAAATGCATACTCTCTTTTGAGCTACTTCTCTAGTGAAAAGAATATTCATCATGGTCTATGTTCACAGGTTAATTTAATACAGTCAGGGAGAGAAAGCTCCCTAGTTCTCACAAAAAAACATCACATTCCTGGAGTGCTTTTGCATTTGATTTTAATGTTAATGCAACTCACCCTTCTTAGCAGTTCACTAAGTTCCAGACAATAGGGGGTCAAACCTAGTTGTTAGTGGGTTGCTTGGCTCTAGTTATAAAAGTTGTAGCATAGATTTATATTTTTCTCTGTTGTGTATCTAACTAGCTGAAAAAATATATTGAGCGTTTAATTTACAACATGAGAGTTAGCATAGAAATTATTTAATACAACCTAATGTTCTTTCCAAGTGGCTTGGTATTTCCCTGAAGTGCACCTGTTTCCTTAGTCAGCAATAATGTTTTAGAAAGTATTTGGTAATATAGTGCTCATTCATGTGATGAAAATTAACTCCTTAAGAGCACCAGGGAATTAATAGTAAATTGTTTCTTCTCTCCTACAAAACCACAGGAAATAGCCAATTAATGCTTTCCTAGGGAACACTGAAGAAGCTGAAGGCTCTCTGTGTTGTCTCCTCCTTCAAACTTGTCATTATCAATGTTGGACATTGGGTCTTTTCTTCCTTGCATCCTTTCCATTCTTGGCAATTTCCAAAAATCTGAGGAATATAGGACCCCAGAATAGCTCCAAAGGATTGAATATGTATTTGTGTGTGCGGAGGTGAGTAAGGGATGGAAAATATATTACAGTATGTCAAGAATCATAAGATTCTAGAAATAGAGCTTGACACCCCAAACCTCTCCAAACACTCTAACCTCCTTATTTCATAGATGAATATGCTGAGGCCTAAAAGTTGTCAGTTAAATTGTTTGCCAATCACATAAGTAGAATGCATCAGATGTAAGATTTGAATGTAGGCATACTGAATCTAAAGCCAGGACATTACCTTATACTGCATGTAAATTTTCTATCCATGTCTCAGAAACTACTCATAAACATTTAAAAAAAAATACTCGGTTTAATAATAAAATTATTTGATTGGATGTTTTAGAGGAATAAAGATTATTTTGGGGGGACCAATAAGATTATATAATAAGACTATTATTTGTTTCTAATTGTCTGAAAAAGGTAATATCTCTTTAGGCTTTTAACTATGAGAGACTTTTGGAATTCAGTACAGGATTTGTTCTTCTACAATGTAATTTTGATTCGACTTCATAATAACTTTTAAATGCTGAATATTTTGGAAGAACTGAAATTGTTTTGCAGGGCCTGTGACACTGTGCTGTGCAATAACAGTGAATTAGGAGAAGAAATAAAGAAAAGGGAAAGGAAAGCGAGGATAAAAGAAAGAAGATAAATGGGGTGGGAGTAAAGATGAAAATTAATGAGAACAACATTAATAATCCAGCATCTGCTATTTTTAGAAATTATTTCAATAGCACTTATAAATCCATATTTATTAATCCAAAGGAAATCAATGTATGTATTAGGAATTAGAAATTTAAAATTAAATAAAATTTTAGCAATACCATAGTTACATTGTAGAGAAAAGAAAACCATATTTTTCCAAAGTGAGCAAATTAATCTGATTAGGTAAATGTTTTAAATAAAAATCTACAGACTGCATAACGAACATATTATTTTTCCAATAACAATCAAATACCAATAATGCACCAGAACAAAAGGAATATTTTTCTAGTTTGACATGATCCTTTCATTTAAGTAATTAATTATTTAATATTGACATTTTCAGTTTTGATATCCTATGTGGATTTCCATATTAGCCTTGATCAAAAACAAAATAGAATGAACACTTAATATTTTTTAAAAATCTCCATTTATAATTTAACCAAACTCATCTTTTGTTGCTCCTGGCTATTTGAAATTCTGTGATAATCTAAAGACAATTTATATGAGCTTTCAAAGGCTTGATAGAGATAATAATTTCAATCTACTATGCAATGCCTATAATATATAATAAATAATTTATTGTGTGATGAGATTATGAAAGCATTTTGCCTAACCAAGAGAGTAATGGAGATATTATGTATGGATAATCTCTTTTCTTCTCTCCTTTCTTTTCTCTCTTTTTTCTCCTCCCTCATCTGCCAATAGCTTTAGTTTTTTCTGTAATGAGATGATGAGTAAGTTATTTTCAAAAGGGCCAACTTAGAAAATGAAGTTTCTTTTTGTGGGGTTTATCTTGACATTGCTTTGTTTGTGTTGCTGTGGGTTATCTGCTCAGTTTTGGCAGTCAACAAATATCTTAGTAAAGCATCTTGGAAAAGAATATTGCCTTTTCTGCGTGTCTTACTTATGATCTGACAGTAGTCTCTCACTGAATCTCTGTTATAATATAGAGTTCCTTTAAATTCTAATAAGAGTAAAAGGCCAGAGTGGGAGAAAACATCTTTAGTATGTGTTTCAGAAACAAAATCCATGGGTTTCTAAGGAAAATCTCTCATATTAAGTCAGTAATGTCATACAGGTAACATTGATATTAATTAGATAAAACTTCCTAAAATCTTTTCTGAAGATTTGAAATTGAAATGCCATTTTATCATTTCTTTGATCAACATCTTTAAATAGCTCCTTTGGTGGGCTTAAATGCTAATTTAATTGACCCATCAAATATAAGCAATTTTAATAAAAATGTATCTATAATTAAATTAATTGCATATATATATATATACATATACATATATATATGCCTTGAGAGAATATGTAGTATAGTGAATTGAGTTAGAAACCCAAGTTCATAGTATCTGAATTCAAATTCAGCCTTTGTACACATATACAGGGTGAGACCCTGAATAAGTTATTCAATTTCTCAGTGAACTAAAGAGTTCTCTGAAACTACAAATCAAAGATCTTACATTGGTTTGTATTGGTAAAGAAGGTTCTATACCAATGATGTCATAGACCTATTATCCTAAAAGATGGGGTAATGTATTTTCCCCTTAACACCACAGAATATCCTATTTTGATGTAGGAACTATATATATATTTTTTCATGTCAGCATCCTATACTTAGCATAACTCTCTTTGTACAGCAGCTTTGTTAATTGTGCCAAGTATTACAGTAAGATGTTTGGGGCATAAAGGAGAAAAATTGTGAAAAGAGTCCTTGTCCTCAAGAAGCTTACATAAGAAGCTTACATATTGGGCAGATTCTATATGGGTAGTATATACAAGTACATTAACTTAATTAATTTAATGAGAATTATGGTGCACTATACTAGAGGGAGAGAGTGCTAAATGAATTATTGATATAATTAAAATATTTAGCTAAATTAAATTAGATATAATTAAATTATTTAGCTCTTGTGAACTTCAAATAAGTTTATATTTGAATTAATCCTAATATGCTTATTATGTGTAGAATATTGTTCTGATTTCTGGGGCAAAGGACAAAAATGAAGGAAAATGCAGAAAAATGTTATCTTTTTCAGGAGCCTGGGATATTTATTTCTTTTTGACTCATCTTTTTCTAAATTTTTCCTTGGAAATTTAATTTAATTCCTTGAAATCCCTAGATGCCCTATTGTAGACATTCCTAAAATGTGACAGTCAAAAAACAGTACTAAAATGCAGTACTATAAGCCTAATGTTTTATTAGTTTATGTTTACTTTGTTTTCTCATGTAAAAATGTAAAAACATTTTTAAAAAGTGCAATTCAACAATATTTCTTAAGCATCTATTTAGTTTCTGAACTGAGTTTTGAAGAACCCTAGTAAGTCTAACATGTAAGTATGAATGGACTACAAAGAGAATGGAATGCATCAAATCACTGAGTTAGAGTTGGAATAGCAAATTGGAATGTAGAAACCTTGAAAGAGAGTAATATGAAATGAGTCAGGAAAATTATCTGAAAGCCAGACTGGAAAAAGTTTTGAAGGACAAGCTGAGATGGTTATATTTTACATTAAAACTTATAGAGATTCATTATAGAACTTTCAGGATGAGAATATCATGGATTTAGGAATATTATGTTAGGGGAAGGGGGAGTAGAGATAAAGAGGTAGAGATAACATACTTTGAATTCTATTTATGGAATTTGCTATTGAATTTATTTTATATGAAAGGGAAGAAGAAAAAAAAGAAAGGGAAGAACCAAAGATGATATTCAGTTTGTGAAGGGAGTGGGATGATTAAAATCAAGGAATACCCTGACTAAAAGGAAGTTCTATGTCATCAGTAGAAATAAGAATGTATAAAAGAATTTAGGTTAAGGAAGAAAGGTAATTAGTTCTATTTTGGACATGATGATTTCAAGGTAGGAACAGGAATAGATTATTCAGATGGTGATAACTAGCAGACCAATAATGACATGGACTGAAATTCAGGAGACAATATAGATATGCATAGAATCTGAGTATCAGCACACTTAGATATATCTAACCCAAATTCTATACACATAAGAAAAATAGGGCTTGAGAAGGCTTAGGGAAATGGATTTTCTAAAAAAATTATATAGCACATAAATGGAATGGAATAATAATAATTAATAAGAGATGAAGAATGTTAAGAATGAAACATGGAAAGATTTGCATGTAATGATGCAGAGTAAATTAAATTGTAACAAAGCAATATACGAAATTACTATAAGACTATAAATGAAAAAGTCACTTAAAGGAAGTCAAATATCAAGTAATAGAAAAATCAATGATGGAATCTTAGAAGTGATAATGAAACACATCTCTTCTCTCACAGCAGAGATATGGAAGTTCCAGGGAAGAATATTGTATTGTATGTAGTTTTCAACATAGTGTCTGTGCTATATTTTTTTCTGTATTTCAAGCAAGGGTGTGTGAGAGAAATGATTGATATTAAGACAAAAGAAATATTAAGACAAAAGAAACAAATACAAATTATTTTTTTAAAGAGATAAAGTGGAAAAAATGTTATCAATTTTTTTCTAAGAGTTTGAATATAAAATGAAGAAAAATATAGTTTCCTTAATATTTTTAATTAATAATTCCTTAATATTCATATACCACAATTTATGCAGCTATTCTCCAATTGATGGGCATCTATTCAGTTTCCAGTTTCTGGCCACTATAAAGAGGGCTGCCACAAACATTCTTGCACATTAAAGAGTTATTTTTAAAATATATCTCTGTATATATGCGTATATATTCATATATATGTGTGTATATGTTCATATGTGTATATAATATTTTCCTTATTCCTTCCTTATATAGATACACTGATTAATGTCTCATAGAAATTGCACTGTATCAGGGATATTTGAAGTTTTTTGTTGTTGTCCTCGTTATTTTCCTCTTTTAAGAGTGAGGGAGACCTGAACCTATTGGTATAGTAAGTAAAAAAAGGAAGATCTTGTCAATTACAAGGGGAAACTGGAAATGAAAACAATGAAGAAAATGATGATGTTTTGAAAACTCTTGTAACAGGTAGGAAAGGGGGAGAATGAGGAAAGAAGAATGGGATCAAGGATTATAGTAAGACAATGACAAGGAGAAAGATCATCTCTCCCTCAAAGATTGATGCAAGGAAGAGGAGAATGGGAAATAGAAGAAGACTTGGGGAATTTCACAGTAGATGACACATCTTTAAAGTGAAGTAGAAAAGTTTTTATATTATATGCATATGAGGAAGAAGTCAGCATATGTACACACACATAACAGAGAAAGAGAGATAGAGAGAAAGAGAGAGAGACAGAGACAGAGAGACAAAGAGAGAGAAAGAGATACAGAAAGACAAAGGGAGAGACACAGAGAGACAGAGAGAAAAAGAGACACACAGAGACAGACACAGACAGAGACACAGAGAGACACACACACAGAGGGAGAAAGACAGAGAAAGAAACATCAGAGAGAGAGAGAGAAAGAGAGAAAGAGAGAGATCTAAGTTTGATGATAAATTATAAAGTATGTATTTTGGAATATATGGGACTTTCTTTTTTTTATCATTTACATCCCAGAGCAATGAAATTATATCAAACAGTGTAGCTTAAAAGTATACTAATACTTGGGGCACCTAGTTGTGTAGTGGATAGAGCACCAGTCCTGAAGTCAGGAGGACCTGAGTTCAAATTTGGCCTCAGACATTTAATACTTCCTAGCTGTGTGACCCTGGGCACTTAACCCCATATGCCTCAGGAAAAAGTGTACTAAGATTTTCAAGATATCCTGTCTAATGGTGTAGTGACACTTGTAGCAAAATTCCAAGTCATTATTCAGAAGAGTTGGAAAAATTCACAGACCTATCAACAATTTGTTCATGTACTTGCTTTTCCATAGCTCTTTCAACATTGCCTCTTGATCTTTCATAATCTGTGAAGAAGTTTATGTTTTTCTTATTATTAATTTAAATTTTTTTTCATATCTTTAGTTTGTCTTCCTCCTTTTAAAAAGAGGTGTGTGCCTGTGATGAAAAGCAGAGACTTTGTAATGGACTTATCTGGATGGAATATGCACATTAAAAATATTGGATTTGGATTTCCCAATTGAGGAAGTAAAATATAAAGGAAAGAGCTCTAACTCTGGAATAAGGAAAACCTAGCTTCAAATCCTCCTCTTAAGCTTAGTACCTATTTCACCGTGGGCAAGTCTTTCATGTATAATTAAAGACCTGGACTAGGTTAAAAGAACTTTTGAAGTGCTTTCTATTTCTATGATTCTGTCCTTGGGACCCTGCTGTCTTAATGGGTGATTGCTTCAGTCTCCCACTACATCTCTGTCTAGATCCATCTATGCTTCACTTAAGCATCACCCAACTCTTTACTAACTTCTATGTAGTTGTAACTCTTATCACCGTCCCTTTATTTCCAGGGCAGAACTATAATGCAATCAACTTTTTTTTTTCTCAAAAGGGATATGAAACTTATGTGTTTGTTCAGGATTTCTATAATTTTCCAAACCAAAATACTGGTCACCATTCCCCATAATATCTCTCCACATTAGAATGTAAATTTCTCAATTGCATGTCTTAGTTTTTGTACTTACTATCTCCATTGTTCAGAACTCTATTTAGAACACAATTTCTTTTTTTTTTTTAATTAATTATTTTGTTAATTAATTAATTATTTTTTTAAATAACTTTTTATTGACAGAACCTATGCCAGGGTAATTTTTTACAGCATTATCCCTTGCACTCACTTCTGTTCCAATTTTTCCCCTCCCTCCCTCCACCTCCTCCCCCAGATGGCAAGCAGTCCTTTACGTGTTGAATAGTTACAGTATATCCTAGATGCAATATATGTGTGCAGAACCGAACAGTTTTCTTATTGCAGAGGGAGAATTGGATTCAGAAGGTATAAATAACCCGGGAAGAAAAACAAAAATGCAAGCAGTTTATATTCATTTCCCGGTGTTCTTCTTTGGGTGTAGCTGCTTCTGTCCATCTTTGATCAACTGAAATTGAATTAGCTTTCTTTATTGAAGAGAACCACTTCCATCAAAGTACATCCTCAAACAGTATTGTTGTTGAAGTATATAATGATTTCCTGGTTCTGCTCATTTCATCAGTTCATGTAAGTCTCGCCAGTCCTCTCTGTATTCATCCTGCTGGTCATTCCTTACAGAACAATAATATTCCATAACATTAATATACCACAATTTACCCACCCATTCTCCAATTGATGGGCATCCATTCAGTTTCCAGCTTCTAGCCACTACAAACAGGGCTGCCACAAACATTTTGGCACATACAGGTCTCTTTCCCTTCTTTAGTAGCTCTTTGGGGTATAAACCCAGTAGAAACACTGCTGGATCAAAGGGTATGCACAGTTTGATAACTTTTTGAGCATAGTTCCAAATTGCTCTCCAGAATGGCCGGATGTGTTCACAATTCCACCAATAATGTATCAGTGTCCCTGTTTCCCACATCCCCTCCAACATTCCACATTATCTTTCCCTGTCATTCTAGCCAATCTGACAGGTGTGTAGTGATATCTCAGAGTTGTCTTAATTTGCATTTCTCTGATTAATAATGATTTGGAGCATATTTTCATATGTCTATAAATAGGTTCAATTTCTTCATCTGAGAATTGTCTATTCATAACCTTTGATCTGTTCATATCCTTTGACACAGTTTCTTAAAACATTTTCCACTTGCAGCTTCTTTTAAAGTCCCTTTCACTAGAGAAATTTTTATATGACCCCAAGTATACAAAATAGGCAAATAAATGAAACATGTACTGATAATAAATCATAAACAAATTTATTTTAAAATAATTCTTTTAATATACATGTAATTTTACCATTTATTAAATATGAAAGCAAATTTTCATATTAATGATATGGCTGAATTTATTTTTATATAAAAAATTAAATTTTGGTGGAATATTTGCTACATTTTACTATTGTGAAATTCTTAATGTCCTCACATTCAGTTACGTGATACCTTATGGGGTTGCAACCTATAATTTTAGAAACATTGGTTTAGAGCAAAATAACTGCTTAACAAATACTTCTTTAAATTATCTAATAGTAGAAGAATAAAAATCAGCTCAAAAGAAACAAATGGAGGAAAAGATAAGCATTAAAAATCATAACTTTAAATGTGATTGGATTATATAACCCCTAAAAACAATAAAAAAGAGTGGCAGAATAAATAAGAAATTAAATCAGTTCTACACATGAAACCTCTAAAAAATAAAAATAAAGATAAAACAGAATGAAAAAGAAATATTAGAACAAAATTTATTATTCACCAGTTTTTTAATTACATTCTTGTTTTTAGAAAAATAAAACATAAAATAGGATAGAAAATTAAATTAGCAGGGGAATTTCATAATGTTTACAGTACAATTTCTAGAAGAAACAGTTTCTTGTATTTCAAGGAATGAGATGCTTCTAAAGGTAATATAAAGAAAAAAATCATTATGGTTATGGCATAGGGAATAGAGATGAGTAGTGGTGACTCCCCTTGTGAGTTCTAATACAGCTATTCATCATCATAGACCTGACATTAATAATAGAGGGGTTGGTTGTCTTTCCAATTCATGCAGCCAAAATATGGTGGAGGACCTCCAGAGATCTGTTAAGTTTGCTGAGTAATTCACATTGGAATAAATATTGTGGTAAGAAGAATCTCAAGCACGCTACTAAGTATTAGGATGTTCTGGATCAAAATTTGAAGATTTTCAGAAAACATGATACTTGCCACTTGAAGATAGGAAATTCAGGAAAAAAACTGATCTGGGAAGTAAGTAGTGAAGGTTTTGTCTGGGAACAGAGATTGAATTTGTGGACTAAATCTTTAATTGATCAACTATTTAATTTATTAGCATTATTTTATAAAATATCTTCTGTTTTGCACACATTGTTCTAGGTACTGGAAAATTAAATACAAAGAATGTAATAGTGCTATTTTGAAGAATCTTATAAACTAATGAGGAAGTAGAAAATACATATACATAAATACATTATTTAGACAATTATTGTATTTCATTAATATTAATTCAATATATCATATAATAATATTTGTGTGTTAGATTACGCATAAATGCATGTACTTGTATATTAACAATACATATATATATTCTACATTGTTGTTGTCATTCAATCATATCTGACTTTTTAAATTGAGTTGAGTTTTCTTGGCAGAAACACTGGAGTGTTTTGCTGATTCTTTCTCCAACTCATTTTACAGATGAAGACATTGAGGCAAATCAGGGTTAAGTGACTTATTTCATGTCATACAACTAGTCAATATCTGAGATTTGAATTCAGGAATCTTTCTGATCCCAGATCTGGTCCATGATCCACTGAGACACTTATCTGCTCATATTCAAAATATTATCTATAGATATACTATTTATAGATACACTAGAATGTGTGATATATAGACATATTAGTATATAAATATAAGTAAGTTAAATATAAGGCAATCAAGAAGGAAAGACAATAAGCTTATGGGGTCCACTGAATGGAAGCTCATAAAATTATTTTTGCTTAAATCCTAATGTAGTAACTAGAGCATCATTTGAGGAAACTACAACACCCTCAGAAAACTTACTCAATTTCAAAGTTCTTTGTGGTTTTGCAATAATTTGATAATCAATCATAAGTATACAGCTTTGTGTTTCCTTTTCAATAATTAGGTTAAGGACATAAATGGTTCAAAGAAAAATTTTTAATGAAATAAGGTAGTGATAAAAATATCAATAGAATTTTCTCCCCATATCCAAGGTACTTGTTCCCCAGAAATACAGCTTCAGTGGGAATATTGGAAATATCAAAGAGACACAAGAAGGGGAACATTATTTAAGGAACATTAAACATTATTTAGGGAACATATGTGGCCAGAGTACACATTTGAAAGCAACTCACACTCTGGCACTGCATGGTTACTGATGTCTTTTGACAATATCATCTTGTTGCACTTACTGTTTTTTTTTCCTCCATTGATTTTCAATGGCATATTATATTTAAGCTAAGAATGTTGTTGGAGAAAAAAGAAAGGAAAAGAAAAAGAAAGAAAAATATTTCATAAAGATTCACTTTCACCCACTGAAATCCATTTCCTACATTTTATGATGTGGTACTGGCACATAATAAAAACATATCTTCTTATCTTCAATTTATTTCATAAATATCATTACTTTTCTCACTTTAGTTATCTGTATCACATACACTGAAGGATTTCCAACAGTGGTGTATACTCATTATCTTAGTAAGAGAGTTGATGTTCTTGTGACACTAGAATACAATGGATGTATATTCATTCTTCTCTATTCTCTGATGAGGTAATTATCATGATGATTTCAAGTAAAGCTAACTTGCAACCTTGTGCTGCCCCCATCTATTTCAAAGATTCATAAGAGTAGAAAAGTCTCACTGACTAAAATGCTAAGATAATCAGTAAAATAGACAGAAATTAAAAGGAATGTGTTTCACAATTCCTGCCAAACCCTACTGGCTACTAATTGTAATCTCTGGTAGATAGAGTCCCAATTATACATTAACTCTACTGATATTCCCTTGATTTGTCATTCTGCCCACTTCCCTTCTCTAACCTGCCACTATTCCCTCTCCCAAAACCTACTGTAACCTTAGAACATGAACATGGGTAATAGGGAATTGTGCTTTTGAGCAGGTGATTATAATCATAATAAAAACAATTGACATGGGTCAGAGGAGATGGTTTCTGAGGGCCCTCCCAATTTTGAAATTCTTTGAGTTTGTTACAGATTTTGGAAAGAAGACAAAGATCATGCGTTTATTATGCTAGTACCTTACCTTCTTCATGTGTGAAATGTGGGATTAACCAAACCAGGTTTTTTTTTGTTGTTGTTGTTTGTTTTTAATAATAGCTTTTTATTTTCAAAATATATGCAAAGATAATTTCAGCATTCACTCTTGCTTCCTTCCCCTCCCTTCCTCCTCCAGAACCAAGTAATCCAATATTTGTTAAACATATGCAATTGTTCTATACATATTCCTTAATTATCATGTTGCATAAGAAAAATCAGATCAAAAAGGTAAAAAAAAAAAAAAAGAAAAAAAGCAAGCAAACAATAACAAAAAGGGAAAAATACTATGTTATAATCCTCAATTAGTCCCTGCAGTCCTCTTTCTGAGTGCAGATGTTTTCTCCATCACAAGTTTATTAAATTGGCTTGAATCACCTCATTGTTGAAAAGAACCAATTCTATGCAGTTGATCTTAATCTTATTGCTATATAAAGTGTTCTCTTGTTTCTATTCATTTCACTAAGCATTATTAGTTCATATAATTCTCTCCAAGTCTTTTTGAAAATATCCTGCTAATTAATGAAAAAATGCAAATGAAGAATGGCTTAGCTGTGCCAGACCTAAAACTATATTATAAAGCAACAGTCATCAAAACCACTTGATGCTGGCTAAGAAACAAAGTAGTCAATCAACGGAATACCTTAGGTTCACAGGACAAAATAGTCAATGGCTATTGTAATCTAGTGTTTGACATACCCAAAGAGCCCAGTTTTAGAGATAAGAACTCACTATTTGACAAAAACTGCTTGGAAAATTAGAAACTAGTATGGCAGAAATTAGGTATTGACCCACATCTAGCACCATATACTAAGATGAGGTCAAAATGGGTTTATGATTTAGACATAAACAGTGATATTATAAGCAAATTAAAAGAACAAAGGATAGTTTACCTCTCAGATCTGTGGAGAAATAAGGAATTTGTGGCCAAAGAAGAATGGAACATATTATTGAATACAAAATAGATAATTTTGATTATATTAAGTTAAAAAGTTTTGTACAAACAAAACCAATGCAGGCAAGATGAGAAGGGAAGCAATAAACTAAAAATAAAAATTCTTTCAAGTGTTCTGATAAAGGCCTAATTTCTAAAATATAGAGATAATTGACTCAATTTTATAAGAATTCAAGCCATTCTTGACTTGATAAATGGTCAAATGGTATGAAGAGAAAATTTTCAAATAAAGAAACTGAGACCATTTCTAGTAATATGAAAAGATGCTTTAAATCACTATTGCACAGAGAAATGCAAATGAAGACAACTCTGAGGTATCACTGCACACCTCTCAGGTTGGCTAAAATGACAGGAAAAGATAATGATGAATGTTGAAGAGGATATGGGAAACCTGGGACACAGATACATTGCTGGTGGAGTTGTGAACTGATTCAACCATTCTGGAGAGTAATTTGGAACTATGCCCAAAGGATTATTAGGCTGTATGTGCCCTTTGATACAGCAGTGTTTCTACTGGGCTTATATTTCAAGGAGATCATAAAAAAGCAAAAGGATCTATGTGTTCAAAAATGTTTGTGGCAACCCTTTTGCTTTTTGTAGTGGCAACAAGTTGGAAGCTGGGTGTATGCCCATCAGTTGGAATATGGCTGAATAACTTATGGTATATGAATGTCATGGAATATTATTGCTCTATGAGAAATGATGAGCAAACAAGAGAGACTTACATGAACAGATGCTAAGTGAAATGAGCAGAACCAGGAGATCATTGTATATGGCAACAACAAGATTATACAATGATCAATTTTGATGGATAGGGCTCTTTTCAACAATGAGCTGACTGAGATGAGTTCCAATGATCTTGTGATGAAGAGAGCCATCTACATCAAGAGAGAGGACTGTGGGAACTGAGTGTGAATTACAATATAGCATTTTCACTCTTCTTATTGTTGTTTGCTTCCATTTTGTTTTCCTTCTTATTTTTTTCCCCTTTTTTCATCTAATTTTTCTGGTGCAGCATGATATTTGTGGAAATATGTATAGAAAAATTGCCATCTAAGGCAAGGGATGGGGAAGGGGGTGGAAATTTGGAATAAAAGGTTTTGCAAGGGTCAATATTGCAAAATTATTCATGAATATGCTTTGAAAATAAAAGCCTTTAATACAATAAAATAAAAAAGAAAGAAAACATCCTGCTGATGGTTTCTTATAGAACAAGAATATTCCATAACATTGATGTATCATAACTTATTCAGCCATTCCCTAACTAATGAGCATCACTCAGTTTCTAGTTCAGTTGCAGAAACTGAATAGAGAAAGCAGTTTTTAAAATTTATATCCAGATCAAAATTCTATGGTGACATGTAATACATCTGTGGTAACTGTAATTGATATGTAGCTAGGTGCCTGATCCAGTTGAAGTACTATAAAGGCAGACTAAACAACTCGTTGGTTGTCAATATATGAATGAACAAATGACACACTTATGAGGTATACACAGAGCAAGACCAAGTTGGGAAAAACCACCAAAAGCTAAAGCTTAAAAAAAGAAGATATCCTGAACAATATTCCATATTGGACAGGAATAAGAGAAACAGAATTAAATAATCTCTTACCTAAATTATAGAACTTTATATTAAAGAGTTATTTTTAATAGCTTTTTATTTATAAGTTATATGCATGGGTAATTTTACAGCATTGACAATTGCCAAACCTTTTGTTCTAATTTTCTTTCTTCTTCCCCCTACCCCCTTCCCTAGATGGCAGGATGACCAATACATATTAAATATGTTAAAGTATAAGTTAAATACAATATATGTGTACATGACCAAACTGTTATTTTGCTGTACAAAAAGAATCGGACTCTGAAATATTGTACAATTAGCCTGTGAAGGAAATAAAAAATGCAGGCGGGGAAAATATAGGGATTGGGAATTCAATGCAATGGTTCTTAGTCATCTCCCAGAGTTCTTTCACTGGGCATAGCTGGTTTAGTTCATTACTGTTCTATTGGAACGGTTTGGTTCATCTCATTGCTGAAGATGGCCAGGTCCATCAGTCATCATATAGTATTGTTGTTGATGTATATAATGATCTCCTGGCCTGCTCATTTCACTCAGCATCAGTTCGTGTAAGTCTCTCCAGGCCTTTATGAAATCTTCCTGTTGATCATTTCTTACCAAACAATAATATTCCATAATATTCACATACCACAATTTATTCAGCCATTCTCCAATTGATGGACATCTACTCAGTTTCCAGTTTCTGGCCACTACAAAGAGGGCTGCCACAAATATTCTTGCACATTAAAGAGTTATTTTTAAAATATATCTCTGTGTATATATATATGAATATATATACATATATATATTCATATATATATGTGTGTGTATGTTTATATGTGTATATAATATTTTTCTTATTCCTTCCTTATATAGATGCATTGATTAATGTCTTATAGAAGTTGCACTGTATTGTAAACATAATTCTGAGATAACTATGACATAATATTAACATAGAATATAATTGAGCATGTAAATACTTTGGCAGTAGGAAATTATGTCTAATTCCCAAAGCCAATGTGACTTTCTGCCATTCATTCTGGGGACATTGAGACATATACTGTCATAAAAGATGCTTTGTAGAACACTCCACACATTTCAATGAGGGCATTAGATGTCTTGATTTGAATTGAAGGTCTACTCTATTACCTATCCAAACTGGGCTACTACTGTAGAGCAGCAGCAGTATTTCACCCTACATATGACTTTACTTCAAAGGGGTTTGCTATTATTTCTGCAGAGGTGATTTGTTAGATAGTATAGGATAGAAAAGTCTATATAAATGCAAGAAACTATTGCACTTGAATCTCAAATCACCTTAGGAAACAGAGCTGCTTTTATTTTAATGTAGATATTTTAATATATTCTATAGACTCCCTGTTTGGATAATGTACTCCTTCATGTGCTGACAAATGGCAAGTCATTATTCTGTGTGCGTGATTCATAAATCTGTCTTGCATTTTAGATATAAACCAGGTATAATTATAGGTGTCCATGAATATAAAGTACAGACAAAAAGAAAAAAAAACATTCTCCTGAGAACCAAATTTTTCAGTTTGATCTTCTACATTTACCAAATTGAGCAAAGTAATTTCCCAAAACTCTATTTCATGTAATAGACATGTCCTTAAGGATCATTTTGATAGAAAGACTATTATATTAAATTTACTAGTTACAAAAAAGATAATGATGAATTATTTTTATACATAAGCAACAAAGTGATAGTTTATTTTAATGTCTAAAATGTTATTTTACTTAATTTTAATGTGAGTTTACTGATGATTACTTGATCTACCTTGCTTTGTATGCTGTTATCAATCTCTAAAAAGCAATTTGCTGAATTTACAGAGCATGGAAGGCAGGTGTAGTTGTGCAAGGAATATAATTTTATTAGTGTGATGTGAGGATAAAAAAGGAGAAATAAACATAATAATAAGTAATCATAATAAGTACATTTCCATACACTGAAAAACATATTGAAAATTTCATAAGCCAGATGCAAAAGCATATTAAAGTTCTAATAGATATAAAAGAGCCAAATTGAGAAAAATCACTGAATTAATCATTGAACAATATAATGAAATTGAGATTTCATTCTATTTTATCATGACTTCATGTTTTTATAACAATATAAAGATAAAGGCATATGTGATGTCTGGCTTAGAAAATTGGGTGTGGAGAATTTATAAGTCTACAACTGTCCTGAAATGGATTATTAAAAAAGTAAAATGGTTAAGAAACAGAAAAGTCCCTAAACATACTTTCTAGGAAACAATGACCCCAAAAGAGAAAATTGTAATACAGAAAAAAGAATTAATAAATGGAATACCTGAGTGTTTTAGTGGTACCCACACAATATAGAAATATATAGAGTTGCTCTATAATGGGAAAGGTTCTTGCTATGAATGTTGGTAAAAATTAAGTAGAGCCAAGATGGTAGAGGAAGGAAATTGCCTGAGCTCTTTGCCCAAACCCATCCAAATACCTTTAAATAATGACTCCACACAAATTTTAGAGCATCACAATCCTCAAAAAGAGAGTTGAAGCAATTTTCCAGCTCAAGACAACTTAGAAGGTAAAAAGAAAAGGTTTGCTTACAGGGTGAAAGTGGAATACATTACAGCACAGGCTGCACCAGCACAGAGTAAGGCTCAGCAAACTAGATCCCAACAAACCAGGAGAAATTCTTGGGGCCTCTGATTAATGGAAACCATTGTTCTCAGCTTACCTAGACCAAAGATGACTTAGGTCAGCAGG
The DNA here is from genome assembly GCF_016432865.1 of Antechinus flavipes. Lineage (NCBI taxonomy): Eukaryota > Metazoa > Chordata > Mammalia > Dasyuromorphia > Dasyuridae > Antechinus > Antechinus flavipes. Next base: position 147,507,073 of record NC_067403.1, read on the forward strand.
AAAAGTTTGTTGCTCTAGGGTAAGAGTGGAGCTCAGTTCAGTCTAAGCCATGCCAGCACAGCACAGTCCAATCAAACAGGAGCCATAGTGGCTGCTTCCAGAGGTCTCAATCCACAAATATTAAATGGGTCAAACAACTGGTCAGAAGGAGAATGCAAGGGTCTGTGCTACTACTGAGGCAGGATGCTGTTGCTTTGCCTATACTCCAATCAGATCATAGACCTGGGCAGCAGTAGGGCAAGGAGGAGCATTAACACACCAGCCCTTGCAGTCACAGTAGAGTAGGAACTCTCCTCACAGTTACAGGAGAGAAAAAGAGTGCTTTTGGTCGTTAAAGATAAGACCTCACTGCTTCTTAGATCATAATACCTTGGAAAAACTGAAAACTTACAGGTTCCTGGAAGTATCTATTAAAATAGTTGCACAAAATCCTTGAATTTAGCAACATTGCACCCTCCATCCTGAAAACAGATCTCTACTATAATGGTTAAAAAGATGGATAGTAGCCTGAGTAAATGAGCAAATAACAAAGAAAAAAAGATTGTGAACATAAAAAGTTATAGTGGTGACAAAGAAGGTCAAAAACCACACTCAAAATTAAGTAGCAAAGTCAAACCTCCTACATCCAAGCCTCCAAGAAAAATAAAAATTGGTTTTAGGCTATGGAAGAGTTCAAAAGAAATTTGGAAATCCAAGTAAGAAAGGTAGAGGAGGAATTGGGAAGAGAAATGAGAGTGAGACAAAAGAAAGAACAAAAAGCCAATGAAGAGATGAATGTCAAAAAAAAAAAAAAAAAAACGATAAAATAGAAAAGAGGTACAACAGTTCACTGAAGAAAATATTTCCTTAAAAAATTAAAATTGAGCAAATAGAAGCTTATGACTTTATGAAAAACTAATAAAATAAAATAAAACCAAATTAATGAAAAAACTAGGAAATAATGTGAACTATCTCATTGAAAAAGCAACTGACCTAAACAATACATTCAGGAGAGATAATTTAAAAATAATTGGACTATGTGAAAGCATGATAATAATTTTAAAAAGATCCTAGAGATCATCATTCCAAAATTGTCAAGGAAAATTGTCCCTATATTCCTGAAATCAACTAAAATACAAAAGGAAAGAATTTAAGGATCAACTCCTGAAAGAGAACCCTCATTATGAACTTCTAGGAAAATATAGTCAAATTCCAGAACTCTCAGGTAAAAGGGGAAAAATATTTTAAGCAGCCAAAAAGAAACAATTCAAGTACAATGAAGCCACAGGATCTGAGGGCTTTATATATATATATATATATATATATATATATATATATATACAGAGAGAGAGAGAGAGAGAGAGAGAGAGAGAGAGAGAGAGAGAGACAGAAGGCACAGATATAAGTTGAAATATATCTAAAAAATAAAATTAAAGGGGTAGAGAGGAATGCAGTAGGAGAAAAGGAAAAATAGAATTGTAAATCATCTTATATAAATGAAGCAAGAAAAAAACTTTTAAAATGGAGGGGGAAAAGGGGAAGTGAAGGTGGAGTGAATGAATCTTACTCTTATCAGAGTTGACTCAAAAAGAAAATAACATAAATACTCAATTAAGAATAGAAACCTATTTTACTCACAGTAGGAGGGGAAGATAAGATGAAAATGAAGAAAAGGATATAGAAGAGAGAGGAGATTGGAGAAGGAAATAGTCCGAAGCAAAATAATTTTGAAGAGGGACATGGTAAAAGGAGAAAGAAAATAGAATTAACAGGGAAACATACAGTAAGTGATAGTAATTGTGAAAAAAAATTTGAAACAAGTTTTTCTGGGAAAGGACGCATTTCTCAAACATAAAAGGAACTAAATCAAATATATAAAAAATAAGAATCATTGTCCAATTGGTAAGTGATCCAAAGATATAAATTATTTTTAGATATAGTAATCAAAGTTATTTATAGCCACATTAAAAATGCTCTGACTCACTGATTTTTAAAGAAATTGTAATTAATATAATTCTGAGATACTGCTTCATAACTAATATACTGTCTAATAGGCTAGAAAAGGAAAATAGCAAATGTTGGGAAAATGAGACATTAATGCATTGTTGGTAGAATTGTGACTAATTCAACCATTCTTTAGGGAAATTTGGGGGAAGGTTGATAGAAGATAAGATAATGGGTAGGGTAGGTTAAAACAAACACTATTAAGAAAAAGGGGTGGAGATTGGAGATAAGGTAGTTGGTGGGGTGGATCAAAAACACAAAACAAAACAGTGCTAAGAACAGGCTGGAAAGAAAGAACAAAAATATATACAGGGGAGAAAATAGGATGGAGGGAAATATACAGCTGGTAATCACAACTGTGAATTTGAATGGGATGAACTTTCTCATAAAATGGAAGTAAACAGCATAGTAGATTAAAAAACAGAATCCTACAATATTGTTTACAAGAAACACATTTGACACAGAGCAACATATACAGAGTAAAAGTAAAAGGCTTAAACAAAAGTAAAAATACTGATTCAGAGATCCCTATGCCCATTTCTGCTCTGCTGGTGTTGGGACCATGACTAGGGCAGGATGAGCTTGCATTGGTGCTGCCTGCACTGAGTGGCTCCAACCCTGGGGCTTCCAATCTCTCTCTGGTACCTTTGTGCTGAGAGTCTGGAAGCCACCACTGTTGCTGATTCAGAGATCCCTAGGTCAGTTTCTGCTTTGCTGGCACTATACTGAGATCCGGGGTGGGACCAGAGCTGTGCTGGTGTAGTCTGCACCTGGATTACAGGATGAACTCCTACCCTGATTCCACAGATCTTGCTTGCTTGCCTTTTAAGTTATTGACTGGAAAATTGTTTTACTCTATCTCCTGTGTGTGTGTGTGTTCTGATGCCCTAAAATTTGTTTAGAGTAAGTATTTAAAGAAATTTGGAGCAGTTTGGGGGAGAGCACAAGTTCCTGATTTTATTTTACCATCTTGGATCTGCATCCTATTCAGCCAAATTTAACAAGTTTTGGAAGTAAATATTTACCATAATGGAATGGTACAGGCAGATGTTACTAAATACACTCCACACTCATGCACACAAATACAAGTATGTAATATACTCTCCTACCATTGTAAACAGAGGATAGGGGAAAATGACATGTTGATAAGCTACTTGTGAAAAAAGGAATAACATCTCCCAGTGGCTAGATTTCTTTTGTTCCTTTTGTGGTTGTTCAAGAAATTCTACTTAGGCATGAAGTAGTTTCTTTGCTAGGATATTTATAGAGCCAGGACTCTGTCTGAATGGTTTATATTCAATCTGCCCTTAACTCTATATACAGATAATGTCTCCATCTACTAATACTGATAATGATGGGAAGATGGAAAGTGTAATATTCTATGGAAACTTCTCCAGACAATAAGTGTGATGAAGGTAAGAAAATATAGATCAGGGCTGAAGTGGAGGTTTTCCCCTGCTACCTCTTAAATATTTCTACTTCAAGAGCTTTCCTGAACACTTTTTCTTGGGTCCCAAGTAGCTTGTTATTTTACAGATGATCTGTTTAGTTTGAAAAAGTTTCTTCCACAACCCAATTTTTTTTTTCTGCATTCACTTAGTACAATGTCTTTGATTAATGACTTGAGCACTTTCCCTTACTTTAAGTGATGTGGAGTAATTGAGCAACCAAATTAATATCCTATTTTCTGCCCTCAGCACACACACACAGACACACACACACACACACACACACACACACACACACACACACACCTATAGAAGGTAACTCAATATAGTACAGTATTAAAAGCAACTTATCTAACATGAGGAAAACTTGAATTCAAATCTTGCTTTAGACAATTAATTAGCTGTGTGATCATGGGAATATCACTTAACCTCTATCTCAGGTTCCCTATATATAAAATTTGGGTAAAATAGCACCTACCTCTCAGGGCTATTGTGATTTCTCTCATAAAAAGACAAAATTTGTGGCTGAGGGCAATATATAATGAAATATGATATGTAAAATGTTTTACCTAACTTAACATACGGTTATAAATTGGAGCTTTTGTCACTCGTATAGCACTGAATAGTCTTTGTTTTCAGTGTGCAGAGACAAAATTGAGTCCTAAAAGGCTGAAAGAACCTCAACTGATTAGGAACTCCAAGTTCAGCTGTGCTGCTAAGATACCGTTCTGGGTAAAATGGAACCAGCACACACATGAGTGCAGAAGCAGTGGGGCAGGGACACTCCTGGCTGAAGACACTTGCACAGACAGGACCTCTTGGTTTGGGGTTCTAAGGTCAGAGGGGAAAGCTGAAGTGAAGACAAAAGCACCAACCCTTACCTTATAATTAGAAATGCTTACAGTAAAAAAATTAAAAAAAAGAACAGCAAAGAAGAAAGAACCCAAACATAGAGACTTAAAAATGGACAATCAACAAACTTGCAGATTTTCAGGACTTTCTATCAACTAAACCAGAACTCAAGAGAAAACTTTACATATAAGAGCCAATATCCAAGATTAATTTTGAGGATGTTAACATGGACAAATTGTTTATATTTTTATGAAAATATATGCCACACATTTAAAATGCATATCAATAATTGTATAGCTCAAAAGAAAGATATATACAAATGAAATGCAGAGGAAAAAGATACACAAAAACATTAGAGCAGGGAGGAGAGCTAGTACTGAAAACCTACTCACATCAAAAAGGGGCTAAACAGCTATATGCTTGTTTTTATGGTATATACCATATATACCATGAAGGGTATATAACCCTTTGATAAGCAGAAGAGGAAACAAAGGATGGGGAGAAAAGATAAGGAAATGATCCATGGGTGGTGGTGGTGGGATTAAATAATAGCAAAACAAGTTAAGGAGCCGAATTAAAGTAGAAGAGTTAGAAAAGGAGAAATATACAAACATTACAAAAGAATCAAGAGTCAAATTTATTAATTAAAAAAAGTATGGCTAGTAATCATTGATCTTAGAACTTAAAGATTCAATCAAGAGAGAAATTTGCATTCTATGTCAATCATACTAATTTTGTTTTAGACGAATATTTACATATGGATAAGTTTATGTGTGAATATATGTAGCTATGTATGCATGTTGCTCTAAATATATATAGATATATGTATATGTATGTTCTGTGTATGGATGTCAATGTATACATATGTGTGTTTGTGTCTCTATCTATGCTTAACTATAGCTTACTTGGGGTAGAGAATGCAAAGGGAAAAAAAGAATAATATAAAAAAATGCACAGCAGAGAACAAAAAAACAATTTACAAGGAAGCAAAGAAAAAGTGGACACTCATGAAAATAATTTTTTCTACTATTATATATCTTTTCTTGAACTAGAATTTCATTGTTACATGTTTTAAAGCCTCCCTGAGGATGCCTCTGCTGGACAATGAAAATGTTCTGCTTTGTTTCGTTTTATTTTTTTCCTGTCACTCTTTTTTCCTATCTTTTTTAGATAAACAGAAAATTGAAAAAAAAAACTATATATTTTACAATAACTTTGATTGGAAAATGAGAGATATTTTTCTATAGGAGAACATTATGAAGTTTGCACTTTTTGTGCATAATTGTGACTTCAGTAGATGTCACTGAGGAGATTCCCTTTGCTATCTCTTTCCACATGCTCGGCAGCTTAAAACTTTATAGGAATTCAAAACCTAATCAACTTGTCTATGGTTATAGATCTTGTAGGTGACAGAGGTATAACTTTAACCCAATACTTTCTAATTCCAAAATTGACTCTTTATTCTCTATGTCCCACTGTCTTTTTATAATTAAATTACATTTTAAAATTCAATACAATTTATAAAAAAAAAAAAAGATTGATACATTTAATAACAACATTCCAGCCTTATTGTACATATATTTAACACCTAAAGTTTTATGAATGAAAGACAAAACCAATGATATCTCTCAAAATGTATGGAGAGTTTTCATCAATTCCCACCCTGGAGATCCTCACTGTTTTCACTTAAATTTAGAAAGTCAATTCTCATCTGATCTTTGAATTAACTCACTCAAATATGCCCATCCCTGGAAGTTTATATTCTCAGAGAAAGGCCACCATGATATGGCTACATTCAAAGTCTGTCAGAGTCCTATTGATAGCCTTTTGAAAGGAATTATACTCCTAATCCTTATCATAGCCTTTTGAAAGGAATTATACTCCTAATTCTTGTCCTACTAGTTCTTGAGTGCTTATGCATGTTTTCTCTTTATATAACCAGCCACTCACAAGGTAATTCATCCACGTGATACATGATATTTAGATAACTAGCCACTCCAACTAGTGAATTTTAAGTTATTAAAATAATCATTTATTTACTAAAAGACAAAAATTATAGATACTAATATATGATAGTCCATAAATATTCATATAAAAGTTGTATCTCAATATTTCTCAGTATCTATGGTGAAGAGTGGCCACAAATGTATAAGAATCTTGAAAGGAAGTATATGAGGGAGAGAAACCTATACATACTCATGAAATTACATCTCACCCCAGTGCTTGACTCTTGAACTCTTAAGCTAAGCAAATAGTCTTTTCTCTTTTCTATTGTACCTAATAATTATAATCCCTTTATTTTCAATTTTCTTATCAGTAAATTGGGGGTAATAAAACTATTTCATAGTATTCTTGTGAGTATGAAATGAAAAATCATATTAAAAACTTGCAAATCAAAAAGTTCTATGCAAATATTTATGATTATTATTATAGTTGTTCAGAAACAAAGTTCAAACCAGATCACTTCGTTTTAACAGATACATTAACCTACTTCAAAATCTTAGAGAAAATATTTGATGAAGTACAATGACACCAGGTAGGAAGAATCTGTTCTTCTATAGTCTGTGAATTTGGTCACACTCTGGGGATCATTTGTTAATTATCAATTGAGTTGAGAAGGGCAAGGGAGTCTAGAAAGTAGAGTATGTAGCTTTCCATGATATCCTAAGGAGCATAGTTGAAGTTACCTGTGGCACAGAAAGGAGATATTGGGAATTAATATTGCTTCTGTAGACTGATTAGAACAAAAATCCTAGCCTAGGAGAATATTAAAGAAAAGATGGACTTATTTTCTGACTTCCCCTCCCAGTACCTTTCTATTTAGAGACAACTAAATTTTCATTAACTGAATGTTTCCAGTAATCTGATTTTCTCCTTCAGTTATACAAAGAGTTCAGAAGTTCACTAGAGATAGATTTAACTAAAAAGTTGGACAGTCAATTTCCCTAAATTTAAGGAATTTTCTTAATAGGAGTCTTAGTACAACTGTAACTGAACTTGTTATTTATTCATGTAAAAAAGATTCCCTAAAGCTAAAAAGTAAGGAATAATATGGCCCTTATATGCCATCCCATTGACTTCCAAGGTTTGAAATAGAAAGTGAATGTAGCAAGCTATTATATCACAGTTCATTTTTTATCTCAAACTCTTCAAATTTCATCTGAAATCTATATTTCATCAGAATAAAATATAAGCAATGAATATTAAAACAAGTTATTTTCCTAATCTTTTTTGTATATCAAAGTAATTATCTTTACCAAAGTAAGTATCTACCCAAATGCATAAGTAGAGCAATTCTAAAGGGAAAATATTCATGAAAAAGGTACAAGTTTGGTTTAATATTTTTGGGGGAATGTTAAAAAATTAAAAGCATATAGATGTTATAGACCATTGGCTTCCTCATTTTTGTCAGAGAAACATTTTGATCCTCACATCATATTTTATTGAAACATCATTAAATAAAGATATCAAAAATTGGAATGTCAAGGTAGACAATCAAGATGATAATTGTTAAAGTTCTCCTTAAAAACCTTTTTTAATTAAGAACTTTCCAGGTAAATCATCCCAATTTTTGATATCATTATTTAATGACATGTTTAAATAAAATATGATGTGAGGGTCAAAATGTTTGAAATTTTGTTTTATTTGGTTGTAGAAGCTTGAGGTGTAGAAAGAAAAGGAGGCATACATATAAGAAAACTGAAATATTTGCATCAGTGGACAGTTTGTCCTTTTTTCCATCTAAGATTGTATATAACTATGTTTTTATTCCTGTCACTTAATATTCCTTGCCTCTTTACAACACCTGATTCCCACTCGTTATCTCTGTTCCACAAAGTAAATCTGTGATATGTTTCTACGCGCACCTCCCCCCTTCCCATTTGAATTCTTTGGGTTTCCTTGTGAGGAATTTCTTTCCTTGTCTGTCTTTCCTTGAATTGTCTTTTTTCTTATTCTCTTCTTTGCTTCTTTTTAAAAACCAAATTTGAAAAGTGTTTATTTTGTTTTGGTTTACTTTGGAGACTTATTATTTGTCATCTTTCCTTCCCCACAATTTATCATTTTTTTTATCATTCTTTTCTTTTTAAACTTTGAGTTTGAAATTCTCTGTTTCTCTCTCATTATTCCTCTATCCACTGTGAATACAAAGAAAATTATGCCAATTATATGTGTGAAATTATCCTAATGTATTTCCATTTAGCCATCACCAAAAAAATAAAAAAATAAAGCTAGAGGGAGCAGAACCAAGATGGCTGAGTAAAGGCACCCCAAAACTGCTACAAATTCCTTTAAATAATGATTGACCCTAAACAATTTTTAGAGCAGGAGAACACCTAAAAAGATGGAGTAGAAGTTTCCAGCTGAAGGCTGTTGGGATCCCCAGCTAGTGCAGACCTGCTGACACCAGCTGGAGTCTGAGCACTTACCCAATTATCTTTGCCTCTAAGACTTTCAGTTATCACAGAGCAGTTCTGACACCTTTTATGCAGTTAAAGAAGCTTTATTGCTTGGTTACATCATCTTGTCTCTCCTCCTGCTTCCTCTCTCTCCTGCTTCCCTGCATCCCTGCTTCCCTTCTTCCTGCTTCCCTGCTTCCTTGTTTCCCTGCTTCCCTGCATCTCTTCTTCCCTTCTTCCCTTCTTCCCTTCTTCCCTTCTTCCCTTCTTTCTGCTTCCTTGCTTCCTTGTTTCCCTGCTTCCCTGCATCCCTGCTTCCCTTCTTCCCTGCTTCCTTGTTTCCCTGCTTCCCTGCATCCTTGCTTCCCTGCATCCCTGTTTCCCTTCTTCCTACTTCCCTACTTCCTTGTTTCCCTGCTTCCCTGCATCCTTGCTTCCCTGCATCCCTGTTTCCCTTCTTCCTACTTCCTTGCTTTCTTGCTTCCCTGCTTCCCTGTTTCCCTGCTTCCCTGCATCCCTGCTTCCCTTCTTCCCTGCTTCCTTGTTTCCCTGCTTCCCTGCATCCCTGTTTCCCTTCTTCCTGCTTCCTTGCTTCCTTGCTTCCCTACTTCCTTGTTTCCCTGCTTCCCTGCATCCTTGCTTCCCTGCATCCCTGTTTCCCTTCTTCCTACTTCCTTGCTTTCTTGCTTCCCTGCTTCCCTGTTTCCCTGCTTTCCTACATCCCTGCTTCCCTTCTTCCTTGCTTCCCTGCTTCCCTCTTCCTCTTTCTTCCTCTGCTATCCTGTTCTTATACCCCTCTAATCTCCCCTGCCAATGTGCCCCAACACAAGTATGTGTATAGTTTGTGTATCCAGGAGCCCAACTCCTGAGATGGTGGGAGCAATCTCAATTTGGTGCATGCTCAATGTCTGTCCTGATGTTTCTATAGGTTGTGTACCCCGGATCTTTAGCCAGTGAGGCAGAACTCACACCCAAAGCCTCAACATCCATTCCCAAGAATGAGCTGATTGAGATCCAACCAGCCAAAGACCACAAAGGTCAAGTTTATACAAGACTTGTCTTTGCATAGACTTGTTGCCTATGCAAAAGGGGCATTGTGTGCAAGGTACATGATGAAGGGTCTCAAGATTAATGCAGACTCTTGTTATTCTGTTCCCTAGCATTCTTGTTGCTAGGTACTTTAGCAGAAGGAAACTTAGAAAGTTAGCAGAAAGTGCAGCCTTGGCCACAACCCAGGCCACAACCCAGTGAGGAAGACTCCTCTGAATCAGCTGCAGTACCAGTGGCTTCCAGACCTCTCAGTGCAGAGACAGCAAAGAAGACCGGAAGGGTCAGCAGAAAAAGATCTGTGAAATCAGGTTGTGAACCCAGCTCACTATCTCAGTTTAGCCAGCATGTCCCCTGCCCCAACTCCAGCCCTGGTCCCAGCATCAGCAAGGCAGGACATCTAAATTAGAGAGGTTCCTTCTGGAACTCTCAGGACACCAGGCAGGACTTGGAAGGTCACCTTGGAAGGTCTGTGGCACCTGGGTGGATGTTTGGCATGTAATCCTCCCATAGGCCCCACTGGTGCAATCTGAGCCACAGCCCCAGAACCAGGGTCAGTTTAGCAGGACTGTTGCTGTATCACACTAGATCTTACAGCTGCTGAGGGGTGGGGACACTCCTAAAGTTCCAGAGTAGGAAAGAGTGTTTGTGGTCAGGTTACTAGAAGAACCTCTGAAAATGGCTGAAAAATCCCTAAAGCTTGATACAATGCACCCTCCACCCTGAAAACAGCTCTGCTTTAAGAAAAAGTAAAAAGTCAAGCAATAAGCTAGGAAAATGAGCAGACAGCAAAAAAGTATTTGACCACTGAAAGTTATTATGGTGAAAAGGAAGATAAAAACACACATTCAGAAGATAACAAAGTCAAAGCTTCTACATCCAAAGCCTCCAAGAAAAATAAGAATTGGAGTCAGATCATGAAAGAGCTCAAAAGAGATTTTGAAAATCAAGTAAGGGAGACAGACAAAAAAATTAGGAAAATAATTGAGAGTGATGCAAAAGAAAATTTAAAAATTGAGAAGAAGAATGCCTTAAAAAATTGGCCAAATGAAAAAGATGATAGAAAAGCTCACCAAGGAAAATAATTCCTTAAAAATTAGAATTGAAAAAATGGAAACTAATGACTTTATGAGAAATCATAAAGATTACAATAAAGCAACCAAAAAATATAAAAAAAAAGTCACATTGTAAAAACTGATTTACCTTTATGACTGTTTCTCTGTCTCCTTTGCTAAGTTTTCATTCAGGCCATGCCCCATAACGATAGATTTTGCCTAAGGACTTTTGTTGGAATTTTTACAAACTGTTAAGTCATTAGAGTTGATAGAGACAATAATTATCTAATTTAGCATGGTTCAGTATCATTGATCTGATCTCACAAGGAGATATTTTGGGCCAGAACCTGAAACAAGATACTAAGTAGAACTAATAGAAACAATGCTTGTATTTACACCTTTAGAGAGCTCATATAAGCAAGAAATATTTAAGTAGTCATTGGAGTTTACAAGTATGGGAGCTTCACAAAATAAACTTTGTAACTTTATGAATTCACACCTCCCCTGAAGCTCTTAGGGCCAAAGAGCACTCTGGGAAAAATCCTACAACCCCTTTCTCGAAAAAGGAGCATAAATAGAGCTTCAGTGAGCCCAGTCAGGGAGTTCAGCTGAAGATTGAGAAGGGAGCATCAGTTCACTTGAGGAGAAGCACTCTCTTGGAGGCACAACCGGATGCATCTTCATCTCACACCACTGTGGTGGCTGGGCTCCTGTACTTCCCCCACTGAGACCAAGCTGGTGTGAAAGGCTCTCCAGAAAGCTAGCTGAGCCCCAAGTGAAGGAGACAAGAGATCCATTCCATCTTTGTGCTGGCTGGAGGCTGAAGAAAGCAGAGGCAGAAGCAAAGGACAAAGCTGCAAGAGCTCTTAGAACCAAGCAGAGAAATAGGCCTCAACTAACCGAGCTATTTTGGAAGGAGAAAATAAACATTTGAACTTTTATCACCTGGCTGCATTTGGGTGATTATTACTTTTGACTGAAACTAAGGCTGCCTCCAGAAAATCTCCCCAAGAAACCTACTTTCTCCCAGAGAGAACTATTATATTTTAAAGAAGAAAAACACCCACAGACTTTTATGGTTTTTTCTCTTCCTTTATCTTTTATTTCATTGGTAATATCAGTTTCCATGAATTTCATTATGGTCAATAATCTATAATAATGATTCCTAAATATACTTATCTAGCCCTATTCTCTCTGCTGATCTCCAATCTCCCTTCTTAACTGCTTATTGTTTATCTTTTGTTATTGAAATATAAATGTTATATTTTTTATGTCCAAAACAGATTTTTTTTCCTATTTCTCCCTAACCCTCCCTCCTTTCCCCCTCTTACTGTTGAGGATGCTCTCATCTTTCTAGTCACCTAGTCTTGTAACCAAGTTGTCCTTCTACATTATTCACTTTCTCTTACTCCTTATTTTAATTTCTTACCAAGGTCTGTAGATTTACCTTTATAGTATCTCTCAGATGCCCATTTCTCTCCTCTATCACAGTCACCACTTTGGTGCAAGTCCTCATAATCTTGACTGAAGAACAAGTTCTTCTTGTAACAAGTATTTATTGTTTGACCAATCTATTCCAATGATCTATTATATTTCTTAGCAAATACTAAATTATTTTTGAAGATTACTTATTTGTAATGTTGTTTGAAATCTGGTTTTATGAAGCCATCTTCCTTTACAATTTCCTTTATTCATTCCCTTGACCTTTTATTCTTCCCTATGAATTGTGTGATTATTTTTTCTAGCTCTATGAAACATTTTTGCTAGTTTGATTGATTTGGCACTGAATAAGTAAATGAAACTGTCTAAAATTATTATTTTTAGCATATTGGGCTGGCCTACTCATAAGCAATTAATATTTCTCCAATGGTTTATAACTATCTGTATTTGTATAATTGTGTCTATATAGTCACTTGGTTTCTCTTGGCAAGTAGACTTCCGAATATTTTATATTGAGTGAAATTATTTTAAGTGAAATTTGTTTTTTTGTTTCTTTGTACTTTTTTTTGGTAGTTTTATAGAAATTTGCATGAGTTTATTTATGTGTCCTGCTGTAGAGAAAATTTGAAAAGGTATACTTAAGGCTCAGTATGATTGATTTAATCCTACAACAAAATATTAACTCAGTGGAATTGATGAAATAATTGGTTCCCTAGTGATATAATGATTGACTTATACTCAGTATGATGAATTGATTTAATTATAATAGAATATTTAAGAGGTCAGAGTCAGACCAAAAGAAAAACAGAGACTGAGATGTGCAGACTGCTGACTGGCTGACTGACTGAGACTGCTGGTTTAGACTGGGAGACTGAAGGAGGCAATAATGACTTTGAATTTTATTCCTGACTCTTCTCATGGTGATTATTCAGCTGAAACCTAGGCCCAGTTTGGAGGACCTCCAGAAAGCTAACCAGAACATTACATTCAGCCAGAACATTACATCCTGCAACTTTGCTAAAGTTAATTATTTGAACTAGTATTATTACTTCATTTTCTGACGTTCTCTAAGTAAACCATTATATAATCTACAAAAAGTGATAGTTTTATTTCCTCATTGCCTTTATTCCTTCCATTGTTTTCTTCTTGTTATGGCTAGTATTTGTTGTATAATATTGAATAATAGAGCTGATAACAGACATCTTTACTCACCCCTTGTATTACTTTTAAAACTTCAAGTTTATCCTAATTATGTATAATTCTTGCTCTTAGTTTTAGATAGATTCTACCTAACATTATAAAAAGTGTTAATTCCTATGCTTTGTGCTGTTTTTAATAGGAAAGGGTACTGTATGTTTTCAAAGGCTTTTGCTGTATTTGTTGATATATTCACACAATTTTTGTTGGTTTTGTTATTGACTTGATCAATTAAGCTGGCAGTTTTCTTAATATTAAACTAACTTTGAATATATATTCCACCTGGCCATATTATCTCATCTTTTTGATTTATTACTGTAATTTCCTTGCTAAAATTTTATCTATTTTTTGTATAAATATTAAAATAGGAAAAATGGTCAATATTTTTTTTAATCTAAGTTTTTTTTTACAATATTTTTTCTGTCCTTGGCTTAGGTATGAACATAATATTTTGTGGTAAAAAGGAATTTGGCAGAAATATTATTTGTCTTACTTTTTCAAATAGTTTATGTAGTAATGGAATTAATTGTTGTTTATGTTTGGTAATATTCATTTGCAAATCTATTCTGATACTAGGGATTTTTTTCTTATGGAGCTCATTGATGATGTGTTCAATTTCTTTTTCTAAGATATTTCCTCTTCTATTAACCTGGACAGTTTATATTTTTGTAAATATTCATTTCTCTAAGATTGTGAGTTTTTCTGGTATATAATTGGAAAATATAGCATCAAATAATTGCTTTAGTTTCATCTTTCCACTTTTAAAAAATTATGTCTGTTTCTTTTATTTCCTTTTCTTGAAAAAAAAAATAGAAAAGGAAAACAAAACAGAACATTGTCATGTGCCCAGTAGACCATCAGGGAAGATTCAAAATACAGAACAATAAATTACCAGTTCAAGAAAAGATTTATAATAATAGAAGAAATTATATTCACAAATGTCTGTCTGTCTGTCTGTCTGTCTCTTTCTCTCCCTCTCTGACTCTATTTCCTTTGTCCCTGCTCCTCTAAAGTTCTTGTTGTTTTTTCTTACTTAATACTTTATTTTTCCTCAATTACCTTTAAAACAATTTTAACATTTTTTTCAAATTTTGGATTTCAGATTTTCTCTCTTTTTCCTGTGACTCACATTGAAAAGTTGAACAATTTTAATATTGTAAATATATAGCCATTAAAAACATTTCATATAGTGGATCTCTTCGATAAAGAGAGCTAATTCAGTTTCAATTGATCAAGGATGGACAGAAGCAGCTACACCCAAAGAAAGAACACTGGGAAATGAATATAAACTGCTTGCATATTTTGTTTTTCTTCCCGGGTTATTTATACCTTCTGAATCCAATTCTCCCTGTGCAACAAGAGAACTGTTCGGTTCTGCACGCATATATTGTAGCTAGGATATATTGTAACCTATTCAACATGTAAAGGACTGGTTGCCATCTAGGGGAGGAGGTGGAGGTAGAGAAATGAGTGCAAGGGATAATGCTGTAAAAAAATTACCCTGGCATGGGTTCTGTCAATAAAAAGTTAATTAAAAAAAATAAAAACATTTCATATATATCATTCTGCAAAAAAAAAAATAGACCAAAAATCTGTACAAAAATCAAATCAAGAAAAAGCATCTTTGATCTTCATTCAACCTCTAACAGTTCTTTATTTAGAGATTAACAACATTTTTTAACATAAGTCCTACAGAACTGTATTGGATCATTATATTGCTGATAATAGCTAAATTATTTATAGTAGATCATCAAAATATTATTATTATTGTATACAACATTTTTGATTTTGCTCATTCCCTTGAAATTCTTGACCTTTTATTCTTCCAGATAAATTTTGTTATTATTTGTTTTAGATCTGTAAAATAGTTCCTTGGGAATTTGATTGGTATAGTATTAAATAAGTAGGTTAATTTAGGTAGTATTGCTATTTTTTATTATATTTGCTTGGTGTATCCAAGAACACTTGATATTTTTCCAGTTATTTGGATCTGACTTTATTTGTGTCACAAGTGTTTTGTAGTTGTGTTCACATATTTCCTGATTATACCTTGACAGGTAGCCTGCCAAATACTTTATGTTATCAACAGTTATTTTAAATGGAATTTCTCTTTGTATCTCTTGCTGTTAAACTTTGTTGATGATATATCAAAATGCTGATGATTTTTTGAATTTATTTTGTTTCCTGTAACTTTGCTAAAGTTGTGGATTGTTCTAGTAGTTTTTTAGATGATTTTCTAGGGTTCTCTTTGTATAGCATCATGCCATCTGCAAAAAGTGATAATTTGTTTTTCTTATTACCTCCTCTAATTCCTAGAATCTGTTTTTCTTCTTTTATTGCCAAAGCTAACATTTCTAATACAATATTGAACAGTAATGGTGATAGTGAGCAATTTTGTTTTACCCTGATCTTATTGGGAATGGTTCTAGTTTATCCCTATTATATATGATGCTTGCTAATGGTTTTAAATAGATACTATTGACCATTTTAAGGAAAAGTCCATTTATTCCTATACTCACTAGTGTTTTTTTAAATAGGAATTGGATTTTATAAAATGCTTTTTCTGCATCTATTGAGATAATCATATCATTTTTTGTTAGTTTGGTTATTGATATAATCAATTATGCTAATAGTTTTTCTTATATTGAATCAGCCCAATTCATTGATCTTCTCTTTTTCTATTTTATAGAAGTAAGCATCTAGAGATATAAATTTTCCCTTCATTACTGCTTTGTCTGCATCCCACACATTTTGGTATGTCATCTTATTATTGTCATTCTCTTGGATGAAATTATTAATTGTGTCTATGATTTGCTGTTTTATCAATTCATTCTTCAGGATGAAATTATTTAGTTTCTAATTAATTTTTGATCTATTTCTCCTGGCTTTTTATTTAATATAATTTTTATTGCAGGTCTGAAAAAATGCATTTATTATTTCTGCCTTTCTGCATTTTATTTTAGGTTTTTATGCCCAAATATGTGGTTAATTTTTTGTATAGGTTCCATGAACCACCAAGAAAAAATGTACTTCTTTTTGTCTTCATTCATTTTTCTCCAAAGATCTATCACTTTTCTAAAATTCTATTTATTTTCTTAACTTCTTTCTTATTTATTTTTTTATTTGATTTATCTAGTTCTGAGAGAACAAGGTTGGGATATCTCACTATTATAGTTTTGCTCTCTATTTCTTCTTGTAGCTCTCATTCCTTCTCCTTTAGGAATTTAGATACTATATCACTTTCGTGCATATATATATTTAGTATTGATATTAGTTCATAATCTATGGTACCCTTTACCAAGATATAATTTTCATCCTTCTCTCTTTTAATTTGACCTCTTTTTATTTTTGTTTGATCTGAGATCAAGATAGCTACCCCTGTTTTTTTTTTACTTCATCTGAAGCAAAATAGATTCTGCTTCACCCTTTTATCTTTACTCTATATGTATTATTCTGCTTTAAATATATTTCTTGTAAATGACATACTGCAGGATTCTGGCTTTTAATCCAGTCTACTATATGTTTTCATTTTATTGGAGAGTTTATCCCATTCACATTCACAGTTAAAATGACTAATTCTGTATTTTCCACCATCTTATTTACCTCATACTATGCTTTTCTCTTTCTTTCCCCCCTTTTCCTCCTCTCCAGTATTTTGCTTTTGACCACCATTTCCCTCAAGTAGCCTTCCCCCTTTATAGCCCTTGCCCCTTTCTTCTACTTTTCCCTTACTATTGCTCTTTTCCCTTCTATTATCCTCTCACTTTCCTTTTCCTTTTTCCCTTCCACTTCCCTATAAGGTGAGCCAAGTTTCCCTTTGAAACCAAATATGCCTCATTTTGTCTCTTTGAGCGAAATGTGATGAGAGTAAGATTCACAGAATGTTCATCCCCCTCCCTTCATTGTCTCAATTATAATAGGCTTTCTTTGCCTCTTCATAAGATGTAATTTTCCTCATTTTACCTCTATTTCCAACTTTTTCCATTTCAATCCCTTTCCATATCTAGTTTCTTTTTAGAACAGTAAAATCAAATTATACCTGCACTTTCGATTTATACCCATATCAGAAATATAGTTCTGAAGAGTTCTTTTCTCTTTGCCTTTTTAATGTTTCTTTTAATTTCCATATTTAAGTTCAAATTTTTTGTTCACATCTGATGTTTTCATCAGAAATAAATGAAATTCATCTGTTTCATTGAATGTCCATCTTTTTCCCTGAAAGAAAATTCTCAATTTAGCAGGATAGTTTAATCTTGGTTGCCTTCCAACTTTCTTTGACTTTCAGAATATCAGATTCCAGGCCCTTCAATATTTTAAGTTGGAAGCTGCTAGGTCTTGGGTAATCCTTATTGTTATTCTTTGATTTTTGAATTTTTCCTTTATAGCTGCTTGCAATATCTTTTCCTTAATCCAATAATTTAGCCATGATTTTCTTTAGAGTTTTAATTTTGGGTTGTCTTTCAGGAGGTGATTGGTGAATTTTTTCAATGGTTATTTTACTTTCTGATTCTAGGACATCAGGGCAGGTTCTTTGATGATTTCCTGACATCATGGTCTCCTAGATATATTTTCCAGGTCACTTGTTTTTCCAAGTGGATATTTTACATTTTCTTCTTCTTCTTCTTCTTCTCTCTCTCTTTTTTTTTTTTTTTTTGGTTTTGCTTGACTGATTTTTGATGCCTCATTGAGTCATTCATTTCCATTTGTTCAGTTCTGATTTTTAGTGAATTATTTTTTTTTCACTTTTTTAGTTCTTTTTGTATTTGGCCAATTGAAATTTAAGTGAGTTGTTTTGTTCTGTGGATTTCTGTATGTGTGTCTTTGTTTCCATCTGTTTCTCTCTCTCTCTCTCTCTCTCTCTCTCTCTTCTCTCTCTCTCTCTCTCTCTCTCTCCCCCTCTTTCTCTCTCTCTTTTCTTTCTCTCTCTCATCCAGTTGATAACAGATTTAAAGACATTTAGAAGAGAGTCAGGTTTTTTGTGGAAAAATCCTAAGTTCAGATCTGAAGTTTGAATTGTTAGTAGCACTTTAGGCTGCATATGATAACCAATTTATTAAGTACTTGATCTGTTCTTGATACTGTGGTGTACTAAAGATGGGAAATTCAAAGATGGAAGTTGGAAAATTCTTATTATCTTTTTCTTTTATATTGCTCACAGATATGTGTTAGTTATAGGCCCTTAATATTACAAACATTTTATAAATAGTATAGGTGAGCCATCATTGTGGTAGAGAAACATATTTTTCAAGAGTCCATTGTTTTTTGATTCTATGTACTTGGTAATATTACAAGTATTTTTTATGTAACCATAATTTTTCCTGCACTATGGTAGATATTTACAAAAGAAAGAAAAACCAGAGCATTATTGATAAAAGATTAAAGTATTTTCATGGTTATTGTTATATTAGAGTAGCCAGGTAGACATCTCTTGGTCAGAATAGTGATATCAGTGAATGAATTAAAAAAAATACATTGCATGCCTACTATTTGCCAGGCATTTTACTAAACTTTGACAATGCAAAGACAATAGTGCAAGAATTCCTGTTCTCAAAGAACTTGAAAAATGTCAGTAGAGACAAATTTAAAAATGTATTTGTGTGTGTGTGTGTGTGTGTGTGTACACACACACACATGCACAGTCTTACATACATAGATTTTTTTTTTCAAAGTAGACACAAGGTAACCCAAGATAAAAAGTCACTAGCATCTGAGGATAGGAAGGACTAGAAATAGCCTTCTCCAAAAAGAGCCAGGAATGCTGACTTTAAGAAGGCATGAGATTTTAATAGGAGGAATTGAAAAAAATATCTGGTAGAGGAGACAGAACATGAAATGAATTAAGCAACATAATATTTGTAAAGAACTTTGCACAATGCCTGGCACATAGTGGGTGCTATATAAATATTCATTATTGTTGTTTATTGTTATTGATTATTGCTGTTATTACAATGATTATTGATGACAATACTAATGTAATGATGATGATCATGACAAATGATGCATCAAGTAAAAAATATTATCACTTGCTGCATGTATTTGAAGAGATAGAAAAAGTCTCAGTTAAGGTGCAATATTTGGAGTTTAGGAGAAAGAAAAATTATTCTATGCCATTATTAGTTCCTTCTTATTTGCAGATTGTTAGGAAAAACCCTCAGGCACATTCTTACTTTGGTTATGTGGCTTGGCCTATAAAACCATAACAATTTAGGCATTTAGACAAGTTTTAGTTTCAGTACAGAAGTGTAGATATTCCATTTATGTAAAATATACAGGAATTCTCTCACCCTCTTGGGATAGGTATACTTGTCAGCAGGGTTCCTGATGATTGGGTTAAATTTAGACAGCCAAACAGAAGTAAAGAGATTGATTAGCATGCTAGGAAATCTGCTTTCACTGAAGGCAAGTATCATCTCCTGGGGTACAGATTTGGTTGTTATAACCTTTGAGGTCTGCTTAGAGCATGTCACCAATCAGCAGCATTCTGTGGAAACTCAAGCTATCAAAGTAAAGGATTTCTCAGGGGAGAGAAGGGTGGAGACAGAGAAATCAGTCAAGGGGCAGGATAGAGAGAACTATTTGGAATGCAAGAGGAAGGATTTATTATCAGAGCAAAAAGTTCCCTGTTCAAAAGCAGGAAGTAAAGGGAAAAAAGCAAATGATTTTACTATGTTTGAAAGAAGTCCTTTTAGACAAACTGCAGGGTTTCTTACCCAAGGAAAGCAATCAGCATCTGCTCTACCATATTCTTTATTCCTGTGTAATTTTTGGCACTTCACTTGACCTCTTAGGGCCCTAGTTTCCTCATTTGTAAAAAGAAAAAAATTGGACTACATGACTTCTAAGAAGACTTACAACTCTGCATATGTAACCCTTAGGTTCTATGGTATATTAAAATAATAAAATATACTTAAAAAAAAGCTAGATTTGACATTTAAGGCCCATTTTCACACTTTACTAATTGTTAGGGCCTTGAGTAAGTCAATTTTTTTGAATTTCTTAAATTTCTCTTCTTTAGAATAAACCATATATCTATCTAGTCTAGTTCACAAAATTCTTATGAAGTTCACATATGAATATGTTTTTAAAGTACAAAGAATAATGAACTTTTAAAAAAGTATTTAGTACCAAGAAGAGAATTAGCCCTCTTTTTTTAGAAAATTATACAAATTACAAATTTACATTAAACACTTTACCTTTCTTTTAAGAAAATAAATGGCTGAACAACTGTCTCATGGTTATACTCAAATATTTGATGTGGGATCATAAAATCATAAAATGTTTTATAAGTAGTAATATTTCTGTTATGTTTATAAGAGGCCCACGGGGTTCTTCTTTTTAGAATCAAGTGAATTTACTTTTATATACTTATAATACATGAACAAAGGATTTAATTAGTTCTCTTATGCCATACTCAAATACACATTCATTAAGGTAGCCTATTCTTAGAACATTCCACATTGTGGCTGTTTTTCAAAAATAATACCACACCACCAATTAGAAGCACACATATATATGTTTCAGGAAAACAAAGAAGCTTGTATTTTAATGATATGTACACTAACTTTTTACAGTATTTTGCATTTGTTCTGTTGTTAACTATCCTACTATTTAACCTTATTTAGATTTTATATTTTAAACAAAAATAGAGTAACAAAAGTTATTTCACACTTTTTTTGTATTTTATCTAATATCTATTTTAAGTGAGAATTTTGTAATTTGTATTTCAAAATATTTTTGAATAACTTTTTTTTGTGATGCTTTGTTTTTATATTATCAGCATTTTTCAATATATTTCTTCTCCTTTCATTAGAGACCCATATATCAAAAAATTAAATGAAAAATAAATTAGGAACATGTACAGCAAAATTAACCACTATATCAGCAGAATATGGCATTATTTTCTATGTCTCACCTCTATATTTTCCAATTTTTGAAAAGAGAATGAAATCTCAAAATTCTTGTATGGG
Source organism: Antechinus flavipes (assembly GCF_016432865.1). NCBI lineage: Eukaryota > Metazoa > Chordata > Mammalia > Dasyuromorphia > Dasyuridae > Antechinus > Antechinus flavipes. The sequence goes on from NC_067403.1 coordinate 147,528,459, forward strand.
TCCATTCTTCCTCATTATAATTTCATCTTGTTCATTTGGATTATTTTATGGATAATTCCCTCCCCCAATATTCTTTATTGTGATAGATAAATTGTAATGAACTTGCAATCAGAAAAGACTTGAGTTTGAATTGTGTCTCAGTATCCTTACTAGCTCTGTACACTGACCAAGCCATTTTACTTCTGTCTGCATGTTTCCTCATCTGTAAAATGGGGATAAAAACAGAAGCTATTTTCCAGATACACCACTTGGGAAGACAATGCACTATAATTAGTGCTAGCTACAATAATCATAGTGATTGCTTTCCATTGAATGATTTTTAATTTCAATATTTCAAAAGATCTGTAATGTTACTGATGCAAAGTATTGCCTTCAATAATACAGATCACTGTTTATCAATGTCTTCATCCTTTACTGACTTATTCTAATCTTATATTAAGTCTTCCAATGGGAATCAATCAATGTCCCAATTACAATCATAATGTATTTTAATATGTACAAGTAAAAATCTTTAATGGAGCTACCAATGGTTTAAAAATTTACTGATACCAATATTCTAGTTGTTTGAATTACAATAGAATAGAAGTGCAGTACCTCCTAAAAAATTCTAATTATATTCATTTTGGGGGGATAAATTGACTGTAAATTTTTTAAAATTATACCAACAGAACATTAGTGAGGATGAGATATCCCCCCAACACTTCAAGTATGATATAAAGTAATAAGTTGTATTTGCTGTTTGATAGTCTGGTAAGTATGTCCTGAGCAATTCAATACCAGTAGTTTGGACATTAGGACATAAATTTCTATTGATGGAAGAATGAAATTGATAACAATACAGAATGGTTCTCAGTTCTGGATAATGTCCATCAACTCTCAAGGGACAGTGGCAGAGTATTTTAAAATCATACACTTTTAAACATTATTCTCTCTTACTATTCAGCAATCAAATCATTTTTACATTCCCCATAGCTGCAATTTTAAACTTTTCTCTCTCCAAGTCTCCTATTACACAGATTATTTATTTTTTAGGATTTTAGCTAATATTTGAATGGGGAAATAAACATCATTTGCTAGGGAATTTCCTTCCCCCTTCATTTTGAATTGCAAAACTCTTGTATCATCTCCTACTCTTTCCAGTTACTGATAGAGATGACACTCATTCTCAACAAGGCAAACCATTATATTTATATAAAATGCATCCATCCTTTTCAATTTCTTCTTTCTCTTGCAATCATTCCATTTCTCTAAGATTTCTCAGTTGCCTACAAACATAGGCAGGTTGACTTCATCCTTAAAAATCCATCACCTGAGCTTACCATCCCTCAAATAATTATCATAGATCTACTTTCTCTTTTCACATCTCAACTCCTGTAGAAGAAGCTGTTTGCACATTCTGTCTCTATTTCTTTTCCCTTTCTTTCATCTTTCAATCACTTTAAATTAACTGTTCTGTTTGGTTCAAGGTTATCAATGGTCTCTCACTTGACAAATCCAATGGCCTTTCTTGTCCTCATCTTTCTTGATGTCTTTTTCAGATTTGTAGAATTTTATATTGTTGAACACAACAATTTGTTCTATGAGTTATGCCATTGTTCCCATAGTTTTTCTATTATGTCTGTTTTTTTTTCTCTGTCTCCTTTGCTAGACTTTCATCAGTGATGTATCCATTAATTTAGTCCCTCCCCTCTGCAATCTATCCACAGACATAGGTCTGACTCAAAAAACTGCAATGGTTTTCTATTGCCATGAGGATAAACACAAACTTCTCTCTTTGACATTTAAGGCTTTTTTCAATCTGGCTCCAATCTAACTTTTCAGACATTTTGCATATTTTTTCCCCTTCAAAAACTCTATAGTTCATTTGAACTATACTAATTGTTGTATCTTACACAATAAATGAACTTGGGAAAATTGGTACACAATCTGTCAGGAAAAGGATTTAGAAACACATCTTATACTATATGCCACTAATGAATTGTTGCTGAATGAAAAACACACTTTAAGGAATTTATTAAATAGAATAAATTAATAGAATAAATTAAATAGAAGAAAAATAGAAGAAAAAATGACTTTTTAAATCTAAATTTTAGATAAAGATTTTTTTTTCATCAAGAAAAATAGTTATTACAGATCAAGGGAATGAACTTGATTGTTTGGGGGGAAAAACATGTACAAAAATGAATAAATTAATTTACAAAGCATTTACTAGGTGAAAAGTGCAATATGAGTTTTTTTTGGAAATAGGGTTATAATTTATAAAATCAAGACAATTCCTGCTCTTAAGGAACTCACATTATAGGAACAGATTTAGAAAGTATTGAAAATAGATAGGGGATATTTATAGCACATAGGACTGATAAAATTTGTGATTTTATATATCTATGTAATATACATTTGTATATATATGCAGATGTATACAAATATGTCAAGTTTTTGTGTATATATAGTAAATTTATATCAATAATTCACAAAAGGAGGTGGAGCCAAGATGGCAGAGAGGACATACACAACTATCTAAGCTCTTTCTTGACCTCAGACTACTTTTTTCATGAAACAACCTCAGAATTAGTGCTTGACTGAAAAAAACCATGAATATTGGGAGTACAACACATTACCAATAGAAGATATCCTCGAAATTTGCCAGAAAAGGTCTGTTTTTGCTCATGAGCAGTGACAATTAGACCAGGCACAGACCTCAGGCAGGCAGTGAGAGCACAGAAGGCAGCTAATGCTGAACAGACTGGAGGGGAGTGGGGTGTTGTCTCAGCTGGGAGGAAAATTTGTAGGGAGAACTTTACCACAGTGTGAGCTACTTTGCCCTGGCAGCAAGCCAGTAGATCAGCAAAGAAGCTATAAACACAGGAGGTAAAGATTATAAGCCCCAAATGCTAGAGCCTCTTAGGACCTGACCACATCCTCTCAGTCCCAGAGTAACTCAGCATGTTCTCAAAGCCACTGCTGCTTCACTGCTACTTCTTGCTGTCTGGAGAGGAAACTTGGTAATACCATACTGCATCAAAAGCAGACCACACTTGTTTTTGTTTTGTTTTTATTGTTTGTTTGTTTTCTTTTCTTTGTTTCTTTTTTGTCAAAATGCAAGCTCTAACTATTGATAGCTTTTATACTGATAGAGAGCAGACTTCAAACCCTGAGGAGACTAAGAACAGATTGTCACTAGATGAAACCCCAAAAAGGGATATGATCTGGTCCCCACCAGGCTCTCAAAGAAGAAATTAAAAAGACTCTTACAAGTGAGATAGAAGAAAAATGGGGAAAGGAAAGAGAAACTTATCAAGAGGGTCTGGATAGGTCATCCTACTTATTAAAAGATTTAGTGGATAAAGAAATCGATTCCCTGAAAAATAGCATTAGTGAATTGGAAAGATAAAATCTCTCTAAAAAATAAAATAGGCAAAGTGGGAAAAAAATCCATGGAATGAAACAACTCATTTAAAAACTCAATTGCATGATTACAAAAAGAAATAAAAAGTAAGTGAAGAAAATAATTCATTAAAAATCACAATTGAACAAAGGAGAAGGAATGACTCAAGGAGACACCAAGAATCAGTCAAGCAAAACCAAAAAAATGAAAAAATTGAAAAAAATGTTAAATGACTACTTGGGAAAACAACAGACCTGGAAAATGTATTTAGGAGAGATAATCTGAGGCTTATTGGACTTCCTGAAAATTATGATGGAAAAAAAAGATTAGAAACTATTTTTCAGAAAATCATCAAAAAGAACTGCCCAGATGTTATAGAAACAGAGGTAAAATAGACATTGAAAGAATTCATTGATCACCTACTGAAAGAGATCCCCAAATCGAAAACAAATATTGTATCTAATCAGATCAAGGAAAAATACTACAAGTAGCTAGGGGAAAAAATTCAAATGCAGAAGAGCCACAATAAGAATTAGTCAGGATCTAGCAGCATCAACATTAAAGAAAGGAAGGGCTTAGAATCTGATATTCAGAAAGGCTAAGGAACTTGGTATGTAGCCAAGAATAACTTACCCAGCCAAAATGAGCATTTTTTTTCCCAGAGAAAAAGATGGACATTCACTGAAAAAGGTGAATTCCATCTATTTCTGATGAAAAAACCAGAGCTAAACAAAAAAATTGATCTCTAAATATAGGACTCAAGAAAAACATAAAAAGGTAAAAAGAAATTTTAGGAATTACATTTCTGTTATGACTATACATAAAGAATACATTTATAATTTGGTTTTACTGTTATAATATAAAAAAGAAGCTAAAGGTGGAAAGGAAATTGGACCAGAAAAAGGGTAAAGTGGGGGTACTACATTTCATGAAGAGGCAAAGGAAACCTTTTATAACTGAGGGAAAGAAGAGAGGGGGATGAACATAGTGTGTACCTTACTATCATCAGAATTGGCTTAAAGAGAAAAAGTATTAGACATATTTGATTTATAGAGAAACTTCTCCCACCTCATTGAAAACTGGGAGGGGAAAAATGAAAAGGGAAGGAGTAAGCCAAATAGAAGGGAATACAGAAGTTTTGAGAAAAGGGGTAAGAAAAGGGGAGGAACTCTAAGATGGGAGGAGGGATACTAAAGAGGGAGGGTTGTGTGAAGCAAGTGGTGCACACAAGTTTAATACTGGGGAGAGATATGAGGGGGAAGGAAAGGAGAAAAGCATACGCTGGGGATGACAAGATGGCAGGAAATACAAAATTAGTAATTTTATCCATAAATGTGAATGGGGTAAACTCCCCCATAAAGCGGAGGTAGATAGCCGACTGGAATAAAAGCCAGAATCCTACAATATGTTGTTTACAGGAAACATACTTGAAGCAGGGTAATACATACAGTGTAAAGATAAAAGGCTGGAGCAGAATCTACTATGCTTCAGATGAAGTAAAAAAAGCAGGAGTAACTATCCTGATCTCAGATCAAGCAAAAGCAAAAATTGATCTAATTGAAAGATATAATGAAGCATACTATATCTTGTTAAAGGGTAACATAAATAATGAAGCAATATCAATATTAAAGATATATACATCAAGTATTGCAGCATCTAAATTCTTAAATGAGAAATTAAGAAAGCTGCAAAAAGAAAGAGCAAAACCATAATAATGGGAGATCTCATTGCACTCTCAGAATTAGGTCAATCAAACCACAAAATAAATAAGAAAGAAGTCAGAGAGGTAACTATAATACTAGAAAAGTTAAGTGTGATAGATCTTTAGAGAAAACTAAATGGAGACAGAAAGGAATACATTTTCTTTTCCGCAGTTCATGGAACCTATACAAAAATTGACTATATATTAGGACATAAAGACTTCAATTTCAAAGGCAGAAAGACAGAAATAGTAAATGCATCCTTTTCAGATCACAATGCAAAAAAACCCCAAAAAACAAAAAAACAAAAAAAAACCTACATTCAATAAAAACCCAGGGGAAAATAGACCAAAAATAATTGGAAACTAAATGATCTCATCCTAAAGAATGATTGGCTGAAACAGTAAATCATAGACATAATAAATAATTTCACCCAAGAAAATGACAATAATGAGACATCATACCAAAATGTGTGAGATGCAGCCAAACTGATAATAAAGGAAAATTTTATATCTCTAGAGGCCTACTTGCATAAAATAGAGAAAGAGAAGGTCAATGGATTGGGCTTGCAACTGAAAAAGCTAGAAAAGGAGCAAATTAAAACCCCCCAGTCAAACACTAAAATTGAAATTCTAAAAATAAAAGGAGAGATTAATAAGACTGAAAGTAAAAAAAAAAAAAAAAAAAAAAAAAAACTAAAAACTATTGGATTAATAAATAAAACTAAGAGTTGATTCCATGAAAAAACTAACAAAATAGATAAACCCTTGGTAAATTTGATTAGAAAAAGGAAAGAGGAAAATCGAATTGTTAGTCTTAAAAATGAAAAGGGAGAACTTGTCACTAATGTAGAGGAAATTAGAGCAATAGTTAGAAGTTACTTTGACCAACTTTATGCCAATAAATTTGATAACTTAAATGAAATGGACGAATACCTTCAAATATCTAATAGTTTGCCCAGATTAACAGAGGAAGAAGTAAATTAGTTAAATAGTCTCTTTAAAAAAAAAAAAAAAGAACTATAACAAGCTATTAATCAAATATTTCAATCAAGTGAAAGTCAAAAAGGGGACATGTCTCCAATCCTGGAAATGTTAGGGATAAATGATAGGGAATCACTGAGCTTTTTTCTTTCCTTTCTTTCTTTCTTTCTTTCTTTCTTTCTTTCTTTCTTTCTTTCTTTCTTTCTTTCTTTCTTTCTTTCTTTCAAAAGGAGTTGGAGGGATTCATGGTAACATAACCAGAAGTTTACTTAAGGAATTCATTTGGATGTAATAGATTGGGAGAGATTTGTGGCAAGGAAGCATACCAGAAGACTGTGAAATGATGTGGATCTGCACTAGGGTGACTGTAATGTGACAGTAGGAATTAAAGACAGATTTGGTTATGTGATAGAGCAAATGAGAGAGATGAGTCAAGGAAAATTTGAAAACAGTAAATTCTGTCACACTAACTCAAAATGTGTGTGTATGTGAACATTTTTCTCATTAGATGATATATGTATTCACTTTGAGATGTCCAAAAGGGCATTTGGTAATACTAGAGAATAGGAGAGAGATGAAGGTTGAATAAATTACCTGAAAATTCTCTGCATTGGGATAGTGATTGAATTTATGGGAGCTAAAGAGATTACTAAGTAAAAAAAAAAAAACACCAAAGATATGGCAGTACAATATGAGCCTTCATGATTTGGATGAAGATGCATTGAAAGAAACTAAAGAATCAAATTTTATTTCAATTTTGCCAGTAAAAAAAGTTGTAATCTGCCCTAGATTTCAAGCCCTTTAGCCACTGCTCTAGGCCTAACAAACCTTTATTTTCTATATGCCCCTATCCACCTCACTTCCCAGCAAAAGATTAAGCACAATGTAGGTTGTTATTAATGTTACCTCATATTTATAGGGGTGCTTTAGAGTTTAACAAGCACTTCTTTTGTGATAGTACTAATGCAAGTATTTTTATTCTCATATAATTGATGAAAATACTAAAGGCCCTAGCATTTGTAATTTAGTAGTCATAAAACTAAGAAATGTCAGAGCACTTAAAACTGGAATTCTTTGATTCTGATACTAATATTTCATATATTTCTACAAATTTTCCTGAAGTCTTTCCTGATTATCTTAACTTATGGTCCCCCTCCATCCCAAATTACTTTATACATGTATTACTTATATATACATAAATTATACAAATAAGTAGTTATACATAATATACATAGAATAGTTAAATATATAATGATGTATAACTATTTAACTGTATACACATACATAAAATTTCTAGGCACTTATCTCTTTCATTAGAATTTAACTTTCTTGGAAGGAGGTATTTTTCATTTTGGTACTTATAGCCCTAGCACCTAAAATACTACCCAGCACATCTTGCTAGAGCTTAGTTAATATTAGAGGTTTGGGTGTTTTATGAATTCTCTATAAAATGCTACTCCATATCTTTAGTGGCTGGGAGAAAGGAGAACACAGACAACCCACCTGTCAGAGGAGTTATGAATTATTCTTTTCTCTATTTTTCCAAATAATTTTCTGGGAGCGTTTTCCATTTCAGTTTTGTTTTCTTTCTAGCTCTGACAGATCTATACTTCTACTTCTCACTGCTGTGCCTAGACTCCTCCAGTCTTTATGACTAGTTCCTTTTTTTAATGGGTAGGCATCAGTTTTCTTTTAATCTCCTTTCTCCAAGAGAATCAACTAACTTCTAATTAGACTGGCTTCTGTACACTGTCCTGCCCAGGTGAGCCTTATAATTGGCAATAGAGAAAAGTCTTAATAGATATGTCTATGTAGATGTGTTCTATAATAGGGATTACTACCTTCGCACACCATAGCCTGCTCATCATTTATATTAATGCCATAAATAATTAAGAAGATGGCTTTTAAAAATTCTCCTTTTTATCAAAACTACAGCTTTAGAACATCACATTTTTCTCCCAGCAAGAAAACATAAGTGTCCCTGTAGTGTTCTTCTTTTTATGCCTGTGTAATTATTAAAAATGTAGCTTAGCAATTGAAAATGTGTCAGAATAGTTTAGTAACCTCTACTAACGTTTTCACCACATTTCCTTTTACTAGAGGCAAAATGTCAATTAGCCTTTTTTTTTTTTATTTCCAGAATTATCAAGGGTTTTAATGCAATAAACTATTGCCTCTCACCCTGTTTCTTTTTGTTTAGGATTTGCACAATAGCAAGAAAATGTTAATGAAGTTGAATAATAAAGTCTAGGTAACTAGGTTGAGTGATAATGACATGGATTTACTAAGTCATTACATTGTGCCAGATAGCAAGGTGGTGCAGTAGATAAGAGTGCTGGTGGAAAGCTTGAGTTCAAATTTGACACAAGCATTTACTAGCTATGTGATCCTGGTAAGTCACTTCACTCTGTGACTACTGTTTCTTATGTACTTAATCTATTTCAATGATCTACCACTCTACTTCTTAGCCAGTACCAGATAGATCTGATGATTATGCTTTATATTATAGTTTGAGATCTTTGTAGTTCTTAAGGATTGTTTTTTTATATATATTTGATCTTTTATTCTTAGTACAGCAGTGAATAAATAAATTATTTGAGGCAGAATTGTCTACTAATGACCTTTTAACTGTGAAATGCAATTGTCTTTTTTCAGTCTTTATTTACCTTGACCTCTCTTTAGCCTTTGACACTATTCTCCTACTTAATATTTACCTTTTTCTAGGTTTTCAAAGTACTGCTCTACTCTCCTAATTTTCTTTCTACTATTATAACCATTCCTCATTGGCTTCCTTTCCTGAATCTTCCTCTAGGTCATATCATTTAATCATGTGTATCCCTCAAGGTTCTGTCTTTGACTTCCTTTTCTTCTTTTGTCTCTCTCTGCTACTTCCCTGGGAGATCTCATCAGCTCCTAAGCATTTAATTACAATTTCTAACTAGTTGATGCTCAGATTTAACTATTGTCTCTCTACTCACCTCCAATCTCATATTTCTAACTTTTTTTTTGGATACTTGGAATTCTCTCTCTTCCAAACTCTTGCTACAAACTTCTTTGGCTTCCTTTATGTCCAAACTAAAATCCCTGAGGTTTTAGGAAGCCTATTAATTTTAGTCTTCCCTCTTTTAACTATTTTCTATTTATTCTATATTTACCTTACTTTGTGTATTTTTATTTATGTGTTGTCACCCCACACACACACCCCATTATATTTTAACTTCCTTGAAGGTAAGAACTGTTTGTTGTTGTTGTTGTTTTTCCTTTTTTATATTCCCAATACTTACTATAATACCTGTCACATTGTAGGCCTTCAACAATGTTTATGGATTTTTTGCAATCATATGTTCTATTAAAAGACTTTCTTAAGTTCCTTTATTCCTAATGCCTTTTTTTTTTGTTATCTTCAACTTATCATGCAAATCATGCATTTTTTCTCAGCTATTAGACAGTAAATCTATAAACTATTATAAAGAACCAATTATATGCAAAGCACTGTGCTAAACACTAAGGGTAAAAAAGGTAAAAGACAAATCTCCCTTCCCTCAAGGATCTCACTATATAAGTGGGGAGACAATATCCAAATAACTATGTATGAATGAACTATATATACGGGAAAAGAAAGGGATGTGAACACTTACCTGCCAGTTATAGTGGGTTACAGAGTTACATGGCCTATCTTTTGTCTTACTTTCCCCAGAACTTATGCAATGTCTACAATATTGTAGAAACTTAATAAGTATTTGACTGACAGATTATGCTTTTGTCTCCTTCCAAGGGGTTCAATTCTCCAATTCTGGCAAATTAAATTAAATACATTAATTAGTTTTAACAGTCTATGATGCTAAGATAATAGGCCATGGTGTGTGTGGGGGTGAATCCATGATGGTGGAGAAGACACACATTTCTTTCTGAGCTCTTCCTATGACCCTCAGGCTAACTAGGAAATCCAGCCTCTGAATTAGTTCTATTCTGAAAGAACCCACAAATATTAGGAGTGTAACAAATTACCAGCAGAAGATAATTTTGAAGATTGTCAGAAAAGGTCCATTTCAATTGGGCATGGAGGAAGGCAGGCCAAGCGCAAGCAGGCCAAGCACAGATTCCAGTGCATGCTGTGCAGACCTGGGGTAGTGCTCTGCATAGTGGAAAATCTATGGAGGTGGAAGGAATCTACAGCAATGTTAGCTAATCTGCCCTGATTGCTAGCTAGTAGTTCAGCAGAGAAGTTACAAATCATCCAAAACAAACACAAAAAAGTAAATAGTAAACCCGGAGATGCCAGAATCTCATGGGATCTGGTCATGCCCACCCAGCATCAGGAGTGAGTCAGCACTGACCCAGTGCAGCCATGGCCACTTATAGAGGAAGCTGACATTGTAGAGTAAGCTTGGAAAACTGTCCTTGTTCTAAAAGCAGATCTCAAATTTTTTTTAAAAAAATGAGTATAAAAACAAATAAAACTCTGATCCATAGATAGTTTTTATGGGGAAAGAGATTTCAAACTATGACGAGACTAACAGCAAATTGTCTCCAGATGAAGCCCCAAAGGGTGATATAAGTTGGTCCCCATAACTTTCTTAGAAGAATTAAAAAGGATCCTAAAAGAGAGCTAGAAAAAAAATTGGGAAAGGAAATGAGAAATTTGCAAGAGGATTTGGAAAAGGAAACAGAAATTATCTGAAGAAAATTCATTAAAAATAGACTTAGTGAAATGGAAAAAGCATATAACTCCTTAAAATGGATTTGACAAAATGGAAAAAGAAAATAACTACTTAAAAATAGAATTTGTGAAATGGAAAAAAATCCATAGAACAAAACAATTCAATTAAAAGTTCAATTGGATAAATACAAAAAGAACTAAAAAAAGTAAATGAAGAAAACAATTCACTAAAACTCAGAACTGAACAAATGGGAATGACTCAATGAGACATTGAGAATCAGTGAAGCAAAAACAAATGAAAAGAATAGAAGAAAATTTACAATAACTACTTGGGAAAATAAGTGACCTGGAAAATAGAACTAGGAGAGATACTCTAAAGATTATTGGACTTCCTCAAAACCATGATGAAAAGAGAGCCTAGACATTATTTTTCATGAAATCATCAAAAAGAACTGCCCTAATTCCTATAATAAGAAGGTAAAATAGTCATTGAAAGAATTCACTGAAAACCTCCTGAAAGAGACTGCAAAACTAAAAGTCCAAGGAATATTGTGGCTAAATTTAAGAACTATTAGACCAAGGAAAACATATTGCAAGCAGCCAGAAAGAAGCAATTTGAATATTAAGGAGCCACAATAAGATCTACCCAGGACCTCATAGCTTCCGCCTTAAAGGATAGAAGGGACTGGAATCTGATATTCTGAAAGGCAAAGAAACTTGGAATGCAGCCAAGAATAAACTACCCCTCTAAACTAGATATTTTCTTTTAGGGAAAAAATATGGACATTCAAAGAAATAGGTGAATTCTATTTATTTCTGATGAAAAGACCAGAGCTGAACAAAAAATTTGACCTCCAAATATAGAACTCAAGAGAAACATAAAAAAATAAAAGGAAAAGAACTCTTGAGAACTATATCTCATTTATGAGTATACATAGAGAGTGGGTGTATAATTTGATTTTACTGTTATAAATATAAAAAAAGAAACTAGAGGTGGAAAGGGGAAGAGGGAACTTTATGCCAAATTTGATGACCTAATTGAAATGGAGAAATATCTACAAAAATATAGATTGTTCATAGAAGAGGAAATAAATTACTTAAATAATAATCAGCATGCATCATATGTAATGGGGATAAATTGGAACTGTTCCCAATAAGATCAGGGGGTGAAACAAGGTTGCCCACTATCACCATTATTATTGAATATTGTATTAGAAATGCTAGGTTTCCAATGAGAAGAAAAACAGATTAAAGGAATTAGAGTAGGTAATGTGGAAACCAAATTATCACTCTTTGCAGATGATTTGATAATATACTTAGAGAACCCTAGAGAATCAACTAAGAAACTATTAGAAATAATCCACAACTTTAGCAAAATTGCAGGATACAAACTAAGTCTACATAAATCATAAGCATTTTTATACATGACTAACAAAATCCAACAGCAAGAGATACAAAGAGAAATTCCATTTAAAATACCTGCCAAAAGAATAAAATATTTGGGAATCTATCTGCAAAGCCAGAGACAGAAACTATATGAATACAACCGCAAAACACTTTCCACACAAATAAAGTCAGATTTAAACAATTCGAAAAATAGCAAGTGCTCTTGGATAGGTTGAATGAATATAATAAAGATGACAATATTATCCAAAATAATCCATTCATTTAGTGCTATACCAATCAAACTCTCCAAAAACTATTTTATTCACCTAGCAAACATAACAACAAAATTCATCTGGAAGAACAAAAGGTCAAGAATTTCAAGCTAATCAATAAAAAATTGCAAAGGAAGATGGCTTAGATGCACCAGATCTAAAACTATATTATAAAGCAGTGGTCATCAAAATCATTTGGTACTGGTTAAGAAATACAATAATCTATCAGTGGAATAGGTTAGGTTCACAGGACAAAATTGTCAGTGAGTACAGTAATCTAGTATTCGACAAACCCAAAGACCCCAGCTTTTGGGGAAAGAAGTCACTATTTAACAAAAACTGCTAGGAAAATTGGAAACTAGTATGGCAGAAATTAAGTAAGACCATATACCAAAATAAGATTGAAATGGGTTCATGATCTAGACATAGGAAATGATATTATGAACAAATTAGAAGAACATATGATAGTTTACCTCTCAGATCTGTGGAGGAGGAAGGAATTTGTGACCAAAGAAGAACTGGAGATCATTATTGATCACAAAATAGATACTTTTGATTATATTGTTAAAAAATTTTTACACAAACAAAACTAATGCAGACAAGATTAGAAGGGAAGCAATAAACTGGGAAAACATTTTTACATTCAAAGCTTCTGATAAAGGCCTCATTTCTACATTATTTAGAGAATTGACTCAAATTTATAAGAATTCAAGCCATTTTCTAATTGATAAATGGTCAAATAATATGAACAGACAATTTTCAGATGAAAAAATTGAAACTTTCTAGTCATATGAAAAGATGCTAGGATAAATTATGGTATATTAATGTTATCTAATGTTATTGTTCTATAAGAAACGACCAGCAGGATGATTTCAGAGAGGCCTGAAGAGACCTACATGATCTGATGCTAAGTGAAATGAGCAGAACTGGGAGATCATTATATATGGCAACTGCAAGATTATATGATGAACAATTTTGATGGATGTGGTTCTCTTCAGCAATGAGATGATTCAAAGCAGTTCCCATTGTTCAGTGATGAAGAGAGCCATACACAGCCAGAGAGAGGACTGTGGGAATTGAATGTGGTTTACAACATAGCATTTTCACTCTTTTTGTTGTTTGCTTACATTTTATTTTGCGTCTCTCCCTCCTTCTCTCCCTCTCTCTCTCTCTCTCTCTCTCTCTCTCTCTCTCTTTCTCTCTCTCTCTGTCCTTCTTATTGGTTTGATTTTGTGGCATTACAATTGTATAAATATGTATGCATATATTGGATTTAACATATTTCTACCATGTTTTACATGTATTGGACTACTTGCCATCTAGGGCAGAGCATGGGGGAATTGGGGAAAATTGGAATACAAGGCTTTGCAAGGGCTAATGTTGAATAATTGTTCATGCATATATTTTGAAAAATAAAAAAAACTTTAATAAAGAAATCAAATTAAAAAAAACAAAGCAAACTAATAAAAAGACAATAGGCCAGGTACTTGGAATGAAAATATACAAAATAACCCATTCCTTCAGAAACTTATAATTGATCCTGGAGTTAGGAAGTTCTGAATTTAAATCCAAACTCATAAAGTTAGTAGGTGTATGACTCTAGTAAGTCACTTCACTCCTCTTTATCTCATTTTCCTCTTTTATAAAAATGGGATAATTATAGCACCTACTTCCCAGACTTATTTAAAATGAGATAATATGTCTAAATTGCTTTGTAAATCTTAGGGAATTATTAGGTAAATACTGCATGCATTTTGAGCTCTGAGTCTTCTGAAGAATCAATATAAGTAGACACTATCACTATTTTGAGACATACTCATGAAATTGCATTTGTGAAATATGTTTAGACAATCATTTTTGAAACTGTTTAGATGGTATTAAGTAAAACAATTTTTAATGAATAACTATCTTTCATAGGTCAAAAGAATAAAATTCTGGCATCATTTAGCAAAAAAAAAGTCAGTGGTATTGGTCTTGATAATGTGTGGAAAACTTAATTCTTCCCTTGATATGGTGCTTTGCCTTCATCTTCAAATTTAGGATTTCCGCTTTCTTAGACGTCAGAGTTGTTTAGGAAGTGACTGAAAGCATAACTTTAGCCCATTGGGCCACTTCCTTTTCCCATATGTCAGCTTTATAATGAAGCTGTCAGGGAGAGTGATTTACCTTTGTATCACATGGTCCTTTAAAAGTTTCTTTCTTGGATAATTGAATGTCACTCAATCAGAGAAGCGCTTACTTCTTGTACTAGGATGTCAGGAGATGCACTGGAAATCTTGAGACTGATTGCCACATATGGTTATATTCTGTACATGAAGGAGCATTGCCTGCATGGTTCTTGTCTATAAAAGAAATTGCTCCAAGAACATTTTATTTCTTCTTTACATTCTTTTTCTATATTATTTTAAGTCAATTTGAACTCCACTTTCACTTTAAGTATTTTTATTATTTACTTTGGGATTCATTGCTACTCTGAGCCAAAAAGGGGGGAATATTTCCCTCAAAATAAATAGCCCACTGCTTTTTTAAAGGATGTTGATTGTCTTGTTTTGTTGAAAGAGAGGAGAGAGAGGAAAAAAAAAATAAGGGGAAGAGACTTTAATTCAAATTCTGCTCTTCTCCTTACCACCTATGGGATAGGATGAATCAATTAAAAGTCTCCTGGCTTCTAGTTATCTTCTTTATAAAGTGAGTGTCTAAATCTTATTCCAGCTCCCATCACATTTTGTATTTCTCCAAGTAGCTCAAATGATATTTCAAAATTACTCATATAGAACTCCATTTAGTTCTGTACTGGCACCCTTAGAAGGTGACAACTACTAATATTCAGAATTTGGGGAGTAATTGACACTGAGTGACTATCCTCAAAATACTATTGCAACTGAATCTCCATAGCTATGCTTTCCCTTAACAGTCAGTATATTTAATTAACTTGTTAGAAAAGTAAAAATAGCATAATAATAGAAAAAAGATAGTTGTAATGCATTTCCCCTCAAACCTGGGATGTATTGTCTCCCAAATGCATACAAGGTGCATTGGGGATAAATATTCAGAAACTTACTGTAAAGTGGTAAACACACACACACACACACACACACACAGAGAGAGAGAGAGAGAAAAGGAATATTCCTGCATTCATCACTTTGAACCAACAGGATTATGATTTTCATTCTTTCTCTGAAGAGTACTCATAAAGTTTACAGCTGGGCAGAATGTTGGTTCTCATATTAGACAGCCTGTTTTTCTGGCAGGTTTATCACTGGGCAAAGTGGTTTTATTGGATGGGCAGCACAATGCTGTCTCCTCTTTATAGGGGATGATATATTGATTAGAAGGGTTAATCTCTTTCTAGACTGGATCAGATAGTTTTCGTGATTACTTTTGATCTGGCCTGGTCAAGTTATTCTATGGTCAGAATTCTTCTGCCAATCGGGTCTGGGCAGATCACCCCACTGCTGGATGACGTTTGGTTAAGTTGCTTTCTCCCTGAGCAGCTATTGCTCTAATGGATCAGACAGTTCAGTCAATTTCTGAGATTTTGCTATCAGTTTGGTTCAAAGCGATCATTAAGACATAGGCTGTATTCTGAATTAAGTGTTTCTTATGGCCAGGTTTGATTCTCTGAATTACTTAATTTTCTTCTTTGATGACCTGGTGTAGTATCAGCCATTGCCATTTTTTTTTTTTGCTCATTTAGGTGTTCGTGGCCACAAGAAGACAATTTTTGTCTTTTCAATCAAGACCCTTAGCCAAGTAGCCCTCAGAGACTAGTTTTCAATCTCATCATCTTCAGGCAGGAAGTGAGGAAAATCTTGACCCTCTATTTTGACAATTCTTCCTGATCCAATAAGTTACCATTACCATATCCATGTAAGGGATGATCAATCAAGTCTAATTCTGAGTTTTCCATTGGATTCTTTTGCATGAATGTCTTGAGGGTAAAAGTTCCTTTTACTGGTCCTTAAAGAATTAGCTTTTCAGTTCCTTCCTAAGATCTTCAATCAGTACTTTAATTTTGCAATACTAAAGAGAGCATATAAGTGTACTCAAATTCTTTTTAATTTCAAAAATGAACCATTCAGGTCTTCTAAAATAAGTTTACCTTTCAAAGTCAAATTATAGGGCATCTCAACCTCAAAGTTTAACCTCAATTATAGAATGGGTGATCTTATGTATTGTAATATATTGAATGAATTTCATTTGCTTTTAGAACATAGTATAACATTACCATAGCAAGCACCAAACCTCCCCCCAAAAAAAACTAAAAAAAAACAACAACAACCCATATTGCTGAATAATATACTTTTCTTTTTTATTAAAGCTTTTTATTTACAAAGCATATGCATGCGTAATTTTTCCAACATTGACCCTTGCAAAACCTTTTGTTCTAAATTTTCCCCTCCTTCTCCTCACCCTCTCCCCTAGGCAGCAACTAATCCAATATATGTTAAATATGTTGAAATACATGTTAAATCCAATATATGTACACATATTTATGCAGTTATCTGGTTGCACAAGAAAAATCAGATAAAGAAGGAAGAAAAAGAAAAACTGAGAAAACAAAATGCAGCAAATAACAACAGAAAGAGTGAGAATGCTATGTTATGGTCCACACTCAGTTCCCACAGTTCTCTCTCTGGGTGCAGATGGCTCTCTTCATTACTGAACAAGTGGAACTGGTTTAGTCATCTCATTGCTGAAGAGAGCCACATCCATCAGAATTGATCATCATATAGTCTTGTTGTTGCCATATATAATGATCTCCTGGTTCTCTTCATTTCACTTAGCATCAGTTCATGTAGGTCTCTTCAGGCCTCTCTGAAATCATCCTGCTGGTTGTTTCTTACACAACAATAATATTCCATAACATTCATATACCATAATTTATTCGGCCATTCTCCAATGGGTGGCATCCACTCAGTTTCCAGTTTCTGGCCACTCAAAGAGTTTCTGGCCAGTTTCTGGCCTTCTCAAAGAGGGCTGCCACAAACATTTTTGCACATATGGGTTCCTTTCCCTACTTTAAGATCTCTTGGGATAATAATATACCTTTCAATACAAGACATTCTCCAATTCACAAATGGTCAATGGATATGAACAATTTTTAGATGAATTAAAACCATTTCTAGTCATATGAAATAATACTCTAAATCACCATTGGTCAGAGAAATGCAAATCAAGATAACCTCTAGCTACCACCACACACCTCTCAGATTGTCTAAGATGACAAGAAAAAATAATGATGAATGTTGCAGGGGACGTGGGAAAATTGGAACACTAATACATTGTTGTTGGAATTGTGAACTAATCCAATCATTCTGGAGAGCAATATATAATTATGCTCAAAAGGCTATTAAACTGTGCATATTCTTTGATCCAGCAGTGTCTCTATTGGTCCTGTATCCCAAAGAGATCCTAAAGAAGGGGGAAAGGATTCACCTGTGCAAAAATGTTTGCAGTATCCCTTTTTATTGTGACAAGGAGAATGGCTGGATAGATTATGGCATATGAATATTTCTATATTATTGTCCTACAAGAAATGATCAACAGGATAATTTCAGAATGACCTAGAGAGACTTACATGAACTGATGCTAAATGAAGTGAGTAGAACCAAGTAGAACCAAGAGAACATTATACATAGCAACAAGAAGATTATAAGAAGATCAATTCTGATGGATGTTGCTCTTTTCAACAGCAAAGTGATTCAGGCCAGTTTTAATGGACCTGTCATAGAAAGAACCATCTACACCAAGAAAGAGAACTGTGGGGGCTGAGTGTGGATTGCAACATAGTATTTTCACTTTTTATTGTTGTTTGCTTGCATTTTGTTTTCTTCCTCTTTTTTTTTTCTTTTTGATCAGATTTTTGTGTGTGTGTGCAGAATGATAATTGTGGCAATATGTATAGAAGAATTGACATGTTTAACATATATTGGATTAGTTGCTGTGTAGGGGGAAGGGTGTGGGAGGGAGGGAGGAAACATAGCACAAGGTTTTGCAAGGGTGAATTTTGAAAATTATATATGTGTTTTGAAAATTAAAAAAAACTTTACATATAAATTATATTATATTATATTACAAATTTAAAATTATATTATAAATTAAAAAAAATACACTTGTCATTTCCTTTGGAATTCCCTTTTGTGGAATTCTTTAATTTATCAAAATATTTAAATTATTTTCCCTTAGTAGAACAAATTTAGTATACAAGTTCTAGGGTATCTATTCATTAGCCTCTTCCTGCTGTTCCCATTTATTAATGAAGGAACCCATCACCCCCCTGCTAGCAGGCATTTAATTTCTTCCCAGAATCCATATGTTTCCACAGTATTCAGTATTCAGAAACCAGAATTTCTAACAAAATCACTTTTTACAAAGCCTGAGTTCTAAGGGTCAATTACATACCAAATATAGTTTTTTTCACAGTTATAGATCCAGTTATAGATCCTTTTAAATTATCTCTTGGTTATTATTATTACCAACTTGATTTCTGGAAAGAGAATTAGGCAATCTAAATCTTTTATGAACCAAATCTTTTCTTCCGACCTTCAGAATGCTCAATGTGTACCTTTCAGAATCACAGCTGCTTTCACCTATTCCATTCCATGTTATATTTACTTTATTATCTATCTATCTATCTATATCCTTTATTACATTATTGAATGTTACCTGTGTTAATATCAATTAAATTCAAATCAAATTACATTAAAGTAATGCTTTATTGTTCATAGAACTCAAGATTTTGAATTGTTTACATTCCATAATCACATGCTTTTTAGGTTTTCACAGGGTACTGTCAATAACATAGTAAAGAATATGATGTTGAATTTGGCAAGTGTTTTCTGTGGCACAAATTTTTTTTAATAGCTTTTTATTTACAAGTTATATGTATGGGTAATTTTACAGCATTGACAATTGCCAAACCTTTTGTTCCAATTTTTCTCCTCCTTCCCCCCACCCCCTCCCCTAGATGACAGGATGAACAGTAGATGTTAAATATATTAAAGTATAAATTAAATACAAAATAAGTATACATGTCCAAACCATTATTTTGCTGTACAAAAAGAATCAGACTCTGAAAATTGCATAATTAGCCTGCCAGCAGGCAAAAATATAGGGATTGGGAATTCCATGTAATGGTTTTTAGTCATCTCCCAGAGTTCTTTCACTGGAACTGATTTGGTTCATCTCATTGCTGAAGATGACCAGGTCCATCAGAATTGGTCATCATATAGTATTGTTGCTGAAGTATATAATGATCTCTTGGCCCTGCTCATTTCACTCAGCACTAGTTCATGTAAGTCTCTCCAGGCCTTTCTGAAATCATCCTGTTTGTTATTTCTTACCAAACAATAATATTCCATAATATTCTTATACCACAATTTATTCAGCCATTCTCAAATTGATGGTCATCTACTCACTTTCCAGTTTCTGGCCACTACAAAGAGGGCTGCCACAAACATTCGTGCACACACAGGTCCCTTTCCCTTCTTTATGATCTCTTTGGGATATAAGCCCAGTAGTAACACTGCTGGATCAAAGGGTGTGCACAGTTTGATAATTTGTTGAGCATAGTTCCAAATTTCTCTCCAGAATGGTTGGATGTATTCACAATTCCACCAACAATGTATTAGTGTCCCTGTTTTCCCACATCCCCGCCAACATTCCGCATTATCTTTCCTTGTCATTCTAGCCAGTCTGACAGGTGTGTAGTGGTATCTCAGAGTCATCTTAATTTGAATTTCTCTGATTAATAATGACTTGGAGCATCTTTTCATATGGCTAGAAATAGTTTCAATTTCTTCGTCTGAGAATTGTCTGTTCATATCCTTTGACCATTTATCAATTGGAGAATGGCTTGATTTCTTATAAATTAGAGTCAATTTTCTATATATTTTGGAAATGAGTCTTTTATCAGAACCTTTGACTATAAAAATATTTTCCCAGTTTATTGCTTCCCTTCTATTCTTGTCTGCATTAGTTTTGTTTGTACAAAACCTTTTCAATTTGATGTAATCAAAATTTTCTATTTTGTGATCAGTAATGATCTCTAGTTCCTCTTTGGTCATAAATTCCTTCCTCTTCTACAGGTTTGAGAGATAAACTATCCTGTGTTCCTCTAATTTATTTATAATCTCATTCTTTATGCCTAGGTCATAACCCATTTTGACCTTATCTTGGTGTACAGTGTTAAGTGTACTTCAATGTGTGGCACAAATTTTAAAGAAGTCTATGACTTTGTTTTCTACCTAAGGATTTCTTTTGAATGCCTGCAAATCTGCTTTTATTGTCTCAGGGCCTTTACAACATTTCTGTGTTGCATAATTATTTTAATTCTAAACAGATCAACTATATGTCAGTTCAACCTATTGACGCATGTTTTTCAAGAAGTTCCAGTCTGATTCAGGGAAAACCTGCATCACCTACTTTCTTTTTTCATTGAAATTTTGGATATCATACAATTAAATCTTAAGTAACTACCTGAAAAATTTTGAGGTGGACTAAAAGTCATATTTTTGAGATGTATTCTAAATGTTATTGTTTTTGTTTCAAAAGACTTGAAAAACAATATTTTAAATATCTTCAGTGTCATGTCACATTGTCATAAGGAGTTCTAATTATTTAATTAACCTTATCATAATTTTTCCTCATTATATAACTATTAAGTTTGTGGAAAAAAGAAAAGTCAACTTTTATATGGTTTTACGCATAAATTGAAGGCCCTTTATCATCACAAGAACAGAAAAAAAAAAGGTAAATAAAAACTATCCCTCTAACAAGGGTCCTCAAACTATGGCCTGCGAGCCAGATGTAGCAGCTGAGGACAATTATCCCCCTGAGGACAGTGAACTGGTACCTATTTAGAAAGTTTGAGAACCCCTGCATCCTCATTGAAACACAAACAATCTGCAACATAAAATAGTCTTGTCAAATATCTTGTGTCCCTACAATGAACTCCAGGATCCTGGTAAACTCTTTAGGGGTTGAATATTGAAGGGGATTTTTGGTTTAGCAGAAAGTAGGAGAAAAAATTATTAGTTGCAGTCAGTAAGAATCAAGATTTGGGTAGAACTAGTGGGGGCTCCTCCTAATCATGGCTATCTTGAGTGCAATACATAGGATTTCCTGAGACACAAGCTCTCACTATTTCATAATCAAAAGAAGGTAGAACAGACAGTCTCCTGGGATCATTTTTGAATAATTAGAATTCTTCATCTAAACTTTCAACTCACCTTCCTCTTCCCCATTAATATTAATGGTTTATATGGTAGTGTTTATAGCAACATACAATTAAAAATAAACATAAAATTATAGTCATTTGAAGCAGATAATCAATAAGGGTCTTTATCAGCTACTCCCAGAGCACTTTTCTTGTAGACAATGATTCAATTAGAGTTTTCCTTACTTCTACTAGGGGAACTTTGAACACTCAACAGATGGAGATAAAACATGAGATCATAAATGCAAAAGATATCCCCAAACCTATTTTCTAATAACTATAGAAAATGTACCAAAATGAATTTGAAGAAGGAAAACCAATGAAAAGTGAAAATGAGTAATTTTCAGGCCAAGGAAGGTTAGGGAGGCACAAAGACTGCTTTACAAAAATTGAGATTTTTATAATCTCCACCAAGATGGCGGAGAGGACACACAAGTCTTTCTGAGCTGTTCTTTACTCTCAAACTATTTTTTATGAAATTCAGCCTAAGAATTAGTGCTTGACCATCAAAACCCACAAATATTGGGAGTACAACACAATATCAAAAGAAGATAGTCTCTCAAAATTTTTCAGAAAAGATCTGTTATTGCTCATAGTTGGGGAAGGTTAGGCCAGATGCAAGGTCAGCAAGTTGGCAGTGAGAGGACAGAAGGCAGCACATGCTGAGCAGACTGGAGTGGGGTGGGGTGTGGTCTCAACCAGGAGAAAATTTTCAGGGAGAACTTTACCACAGTGTTGGCTGCTCTGCTCTGGTAGCAAGGCAGTAGATCAACAGAGAAGCTATAAACGCAAAGGTAAAGTCTATAAAAAGGCTCTTAGAGGTAGAAGAAAAATGGGGAAAGGAAAGGGAAGCTTGGCAAGAGGGTCTGGATAAATCATCCCACTCATTTAAAGATAGAGTGGATAAAGAAATCAAATCCCTGAAAAACAGAATTAGTGAATTGGAAAAATAAAATAGCTCTCTAAAACATAAAATTGGTGAAAGGGAAAAAATATTCCATAGAACAAAACTCAATTAGACAATTTAAAAACTCAATTGGACAATTAAAAAAAGAAATAAAAAAGCAAATAAAGAAAATAATTCATTAAAAATCAGAATTGAACAAATGGAAAGGAATGACTTGAGGAGACACCAAGAATCAGTCAAGCAAAACCAAAAAAAAAAAAAAAAGAAAAGAAAAGGAAAGAAAGTTAAATACCAACTTGGGAAAACAACAGACCTGGAAAATAGATCTAGGAGAGATAATCTGAGGATTATTGGACTTCCTGAAAATTATGATTGAGAAAAGGGCTTAGATACTATTTTTTAGAAAATCATCAAAGAGAACTGCCCAGATGTTATAGAAACAGAGGGTAAAATAGACATTGAAAGAATTCTTTGATCACCTACTGAAAGAGATCCTAAAATCAAAACTCCAAGAAATACTGTGGCTAAATTCCAGAAATATCAGACCAAGGAAAAATATTACAAGCTGCTAGAAAGAAACAATTCAAATATAGAGGAGCCACAATAAGGATTACTTAGGATCTAGCAGCATCCACATTAAAGGAGAGAAGGGCCTGGAATCTGATATTCAGAATGGCTAAGGAACTTGGTATATAGCCAAGAGCAACTTTCCCAGCCAAAATGAGCAATTTTTTTTTCCCCCAGGGAAGAAGGTGGACATTCAATGAAATAGGTAACTTCCATCTGTTTCTGATATTAAAAACAAACAAACAAACAAAACAAAACAAAAAAACAGGAACTAAACAAAAAGTTTGATCTCCAAATATAGGACTCAAGAGAAACATAAAAAGGTTAAAAGAAATCTTGGGAACTACATTTCTGTTATGAGTATACATAAAGAATACGTGTATAATTTGGTTTCACTGTTATAATATAAAAAGAAGCTAGAGGTGCAAAGGAAATTGTACTAGAAAAAGGGAAAAGTGGAGATACTACATTTCACAAAGAGGCAAAGGAAATCTATTATAACTGAGGGAAATAAGGGAGGGGGATGAATATAGTGTGTATCTTGGTCTCATCAGAATTGGCTTAAAGAGAAAAAGTATTAGACATATTTGATTTACAGAGAAACTTCTCCCAACTCATTGAAAAGTGGGAGGGGGAAAGTGAAAATGGAAGGAGTAAGCTAAATAGAAAGGAATACAGAAATTGTAAAGAAAAGGTTTAAGAAAAGGGGAGATACTTTCAGGTGGGGGGAGGGATCCAAAAGAGGTAAGGCTGCATGAGGCAAGTGATGTTCCTGAGTTTAATACTAGAGAGGATGGTAAGGGGGAAAGAAAAGAGAAAAGCATAATCTGGGATTAACAAGATGGAAGGAAATACAGAATCAATATTTTTACCCAGAAATGTGAATGGAGTAAACTCCCCCATAAAGCAAGGGGTAGATAGCAGACTGGATTAAAAGTCAGAATTCTACAATATGTTGTTTATAGGAAAGACATTTGAAGAAGGGTGAAGCATACAGAATAAATGTATAATCTGGAGCAGAAGGTATGCTTCAGGTAAAGTCAAAAAAGCATGGGTAGTAGCCATCTTCATCTCAGATCAAGCAAAAGCAAAAATTGATCTAATTAAAAGAGATAAGGAAGGAAACTGTATCTTGTTAAAGAGTAGCATAGACAATGAAGCAATATCAATATTAAACATATATACACCAAGTGGTGTAACATTTAAATTCTTAAAGGAGAAGTTAAGAGAGCTGTTAGAAGAAATAGACAGAAAAACTATAATAGTAGGAGATCTCAACCTTGCATAACAAAACTAGATAAATCAAACCACAAAATAAATAAGAAAGAAGTTAAAGGGGTAAATAGAACACTAGAAAAGTTAGGTGTGATAGATCTTTGGAGAAAACTAAATGGAGACAGAAAGAAGTACACTTTCTTTTCAGTAGTTAATGGGACCTATACAAAAATTGACCCTATATTAGGCCATAAATATGTCAAGTTCAAATGCAGAAAGGCAGAAATAGTAAATACATCCTTTTCAGATCACAATGCAATAAAAACTACATTCAATAAAAAACCAGGGGAAACTAGACCAAAAAATAATTGGAAACTAAATAATCTCATCCTAAAGAATGATTGGCTGAAACAATAAATCGTAGTCACAATTAATAATTTCACCTAAGATAATGAAAATAATGAGATGTCACACTAAAATGTAGGATGCAGCCAAAGTGGTCATAAGAAGAAATTTTATATCTCTAGAGGCCTACTTGCATAAAATAGAGAAAGAAAAAATCAATGAATTAGGCTTGAAAGCCTAATTTCAAGCAAAAAGCTAGAAAAAGAGCAAATTAAAAACTCCCAGTCAAACACTAAATTTGAAGTCCTAAAAATGAAAGGAGAGATTAATAAAATTGAAAATTAAAAAAAACCTATTGAATTGATAATAAAACTAACAGTGAGTTCTATGAAAAATCCATCAAAATAGATAAACCTTTGGTAAATTTGATTAGAAAAAGGAAAGAGGAAAATCAAATAGTCTTAAAAATGAAAAGGGAGAACTTGTCACTAATGAAGAGGAAATTAGAGCAATAAGTAAGAGTTAATTTGCCCAACTTTATGCCAATAAATTTGATAACTTAAATGAAATGGATGAATACCTTCAAAAAATATAGGTTGCCCAGATTAACAGAGGAAGAAATAAATTGGTTAAGTACAACCATTTTAGAAAAAGAAATAGAACAAGCTATTAATCAACTACCTAACAAGAAATCCCCAGAACCAGATGGATTTTCATGTGACTTCTACCAAATATTTAAAGGACCATTAACTCCAAAGCTATAAAAACTATTTGAAAAAATAGTGATTGAAGGAGTTCTACTAAATTTCTTTTATGACACAGACATTGTACTGATACCTAAACCAGGGAGGTTGAAAACAGAGATAGAAAATTATAAACCAATGTCCATAATGAATATTGATGCAAAATATTAAATACAATATTAATAAAAAGATTACAGAAAATTATCCCCAGGATAATATACGATGACCAAGTAGGATTCATATCAGGAATGCAGGGCTGGTTCAATATTAGGAAAATTATTAGCAAAATTGATTATATCAATTACCAAATTGACAAAAACCATATGATCATCTCAGTAAATGCTGAAAAAGCATTTGATAAAATGCCACATCCATTCCTATTAAAAACATTTGAGAGTATAGGAATAAATGGACTTTTCCTTAAAATAGTTAGTAGCATGTATTTAAAACTGTCAGTAAGCATCACCTCTCAGATTGGTTAAGATGACAGAAGAAGATAATGATGAATGTTGAATAGGATGCAGGAAAACTGGAACACTGTTATGCATTGCTGGTGGAGTTGTTAATGGATCCAGCCACTCTGGAGAGAAATTTAGAACTATGCTCAGAAAGTTATCAAACTATGCATACCCTTTGATCCAGCATTGTAACTACTGGGCTTATATCCCAAAGAGATATTAAAGAAGTGAAAGGGACCTGTATGTGCAAAAATGTTTGTGGCAGCCCTTTTCATAGTGGCTAGAAACTGGAAATTGAATGGATGCCCATTAATTGGACAATGGCTGGGTAAATTGTGGTATATGAATGTTATGAATGTTATTGTTCTGTAAGAAATGACCAGCAGGATGAATACAGAGAGGCTTGAAGAGACTTACATGAATTGACACTAAGTGAAATGAGCAGAACCAGGAGATCATTATACACTTCAACAATAATACTATATGAGGATCAATTTTGATGGCAGTTGATATCTTTGGCAATGAGAAGATCCTATTCAGTTCCAATTGATCAGTGATGAACAGAACCAGCTACACCCAGAGAAAGAACCCTGAGAAATGAATGTGGATTGTTTGCATTTTTGTTTTTGTTTTTTTTCCCCAGGTGATTTTTACCTTTCTAAATATGATTTTTTTTGTGCAACAAGAGAACTGCATAAATATATACACATATATTGTATTTAAAATATACTTTAATATGTTTAACATGTATGAGACTGGCTGCTATCTAGGGGAGGGGGTGGAGGGAAGAAAAAGAAATGTTGGAACAGAAATGATTGCAAGAGACAATGTTGAAAAATTACCCAAGCATATGTTCTGTCAATAAAGCTTTAATAAAAAGAGAGAGAGAGAGAGAGAGAAGAATTTATTGATCAGCTACTGAAAGAGATCCCCAAATCCAAGGGGAAGAAACTCCAAGAAACATTGTGTCAAGTAGCCATAAATAAATAAATAAATAAATAAATAAATATAGAGGAGCCACTATAAGGATTATCCAGGATCTAGCAGTGACAATAGAGCCTCAATGAAGTAAAATGTTCAATCATTTCTATTGAAAAAAAAAAAAACTAAACAAACAGAACATTTAATCTACAAATACAAGACTCAAGAGAATCATAGAAAGGTAAACAGGAGGAAAATATGTATTATTTAAAGGTTAAAATGTTTACTTCCCTGGGTGGGAAAATTATATCTGTAACTCTTGGGAATTGTATCTCTCACTTGGGCAGACAGAGGGAGGCATTACATGGATTGAGAGTATAGTTGTAAATAGACTCTAATGTGATAACATAAAAGAAAAAGACACCGAAGTGTGAAAAAAAAAGTCTGTACTGAAAAAAATGGTTTAATTAGTTCACATGAAGAGGTTTAAAGAACATCGCAACAGAGGGGGAAAAGGAAGGGGGATGAACATCATTTGAAGTTTGATTTCATCAATTTTGTCTTTAATAGAGAATAACTTAATCATTCACTTGGGTATACAAATTTATCTAATCTTATAAAGAAGTAGGAGGAGAAAGAAGAAAGCAAAAGAAAGGACAGGATAGAAGGAGGGCAGAAACACTAGGGGAAAAAGTGATAGAAGAGGGGAAAGGATGATAGGAGATTAGATAGTGGGTGGAGTTGGAATGGGTCAAGAAACATTAATAAGGTGGGGCAGAGCCAAGATGGCGGAGAGGACAAATTTTTTTTTTCTGACCTTCTCCCCTGACCCTCAAACTAATTACCAAATCCAGCCTCTGAATTAGTCAGAACTAATGACTGGCAGAACCCACAAATATTGGGAGTGTAACAAATTACCAGCAGAAGATAATTTTGAAGATTGCCAGAAAAGATCCATTTCAATCCAGCATGGAGGGAGGCAGAACAAGCACAAATAGGCCAAGCAATGGGGATTTCAGGCAGTGTAGAGTACTAGGGCAGTTCAAGCTAGAGAATCTATGGGGAGGACTCTACCACAATGTTAGTTACTCTATCCTGGTTGCAAGCCAGTAGATTAGCAGAGAAGTTATAAAACATCCAACACAAACACAAAAGGTAATTACAGACCCCTAAAAGACCAGAATCTCATGGAACTTGGCCATGCCCACCCAGCAATGGGAGTGAGTCAGCAGGGACTCTGTGCAGCCGCTGCCACTTGTAGAGGAAGCTTGGACAACCTCCCTTGCCCTAAAAGCAGATCTCAACTTTTTTTTTAATGATTTAAAAAAGCAAAAAGAACTCTGAAAAACACTAGAGAGAATAGGGATAAAGGGAGTTTTCTTGAAAATAATAAGCAGCAACTATTTAAAACTTATAGCAAACATTACAAGTAATTGAGAGACAGTGGACACATTTCCAATAAGATCAGAAACAAGGATGCACCTTAACACCCCTACTATTCAAATTTATACTAGAAGTGTTGGTTTTAGCAATAAGAAAAGAAATTAAAGGAATTAGAATAGACAATGAGGAAATAAAAGTATCACTTTTTGTAAATTATATTAAGATATAGTGAGAGAATGCTAGAAAGTCATCCAAAAACCTACTGGAATCAATTCACAACTTTAGCAAAGTTGCAGGAAATAAAATAAACCCATTCAAATCATCAGCATTTCTATATATTTCTGACAAAGTCCGCCAGGAAGAGATATAAAATGAAATTCCATTTAAAATTAACGTAGACAAAATAAAATACTTGGGGATCTACCTGCCAAGACAATCCCCAAAATTATGTGAACACAATTACTAAATACTTTTTAAGAAGTGTATTATTTGTGTAAGCAAATAAAAGTCAGATCCAAACAATTGGGAAAATAACAATTGCTTATGGGTATGATGAGCTATTATAATAAAAATGACAATTCTGCCTAAATTGATATACTTGTTCAGTGCCATACCAATCAAATTGCCAAAGCATTATTTTATAGAACTAGAAAAAATGATAAAATACATTGTGGAGAGCTAAATATCAAAAATATAAAG
Organism: Antechinus flavipes; assembly: GCF_016432865.1. NCBI lineage: Eukaryota > Metazoa > Chordata > Mammalia > Dasyuromorphia > Dasyuridae > Antechinus > Antechinus flavipes. The sequence goes on from NC_067403.1 coordinate 147,557,303, forward strand.
AGATTGAATGAACAAAATTACAAAGGATGGTGGCTTAACAAGTTCAAACATAAAATGATATAAAGTAGCAGTCATCAAAACCATGTGTGATCTATCAGTGGAATAGATTATATATCTATGATACAATAATCAAGGCCCATAGCAATCTAGTATTTGATAAAACCCCAAACTCCAGCTTCTGAAAATGGAACTCACTATTTGACAAAAATTGCTGGGATAACCTGAAAATAATGTCAGAAACTCAGCGTAGACTTGTATCTCAAACTCCATACCAAAATAAAGTCTAAATGGGTACATGATTTGGGCATAAAGGATGAAACATAAAAAATTAGAAAAATAAAGGATAACTTACTTATCAAATCTTTGGAGAAGGAAGGAATTTATGACCCACCAAAGAAGAACTAGAGAACATTATGAAAGGCAAAAAAAAAAAAAAATAATAATAATAACTTTGATTACATTAAATAAAAAAGACTTTGCACTAACAAAACCAACATTAATACGATTAAAAGGGAAGCTGGGGAAAAATCTGTACAGACAGTTTTTCTGATAAAGATTTCATTTCTAAAATATAAAGGACTGTGTCAAATTTATAAGAATACAAGTCATTCCCCAATTGATAAATGGTTAAAGGATATGAATGGACAATTTTCAGATAATGAAATTAAAGCTATCTATAGCCATGTGAAAAATGCTCTAAATCACTATTAATTATAGAAATGCAAATTAAAACAATTCTGAAGAACCACCTCTCAACTCTTAGATAGCCTAAAATGTCAGGAAAAGATAATGATAAATACTGGAGGGGTTGAAGGAAGACTGTGACACTAATGCATTGTGGGTGGAGTTGTGAAATGATCCAACTATTCTGGAGAGTAATCTTTGAACTATGCCCAATGGGTTGTAAAACTGTGCTTACCCTTTGACCCAGCAGTGCCAATAATGGGTTTCTATGATTTCCCAGAAATCATAAAAGAGGGAAAAAGACAAATATGTGTAAAAATGTTTGTAGCAGCTCTTTTTGTTGTAGCAAAGAATTGAAAAATGAGTAGATGAATGGGGAATGGCTGAAGAAGCTGTGGTCTATGAAAGTGATGGAATGTTATTGTTCTATAAAAATGATAAACAAACTGATTTTAGAAAGTCCTAGAAGGGTTTACATGAACTGATGCTCAGTGAAACAGGCAGAACCAAGAGTACATTGTACACAATAACAGCAAGAATGTACAATGATCAACTATGAAAAACTTGGTTTTTCTCAATGGTTCAGTGATCCAAAGTAATCCCAATAGACTGGACAAAAAATAACATCAGCATCTAGAAAAGAACTAAGGAGACTGAATGTAAATTAATAAATGCTGTGTTTACTACTTTTTTCTTTTCTTTTTTTAATGGTTCTCATTTTTCTCCTTTGCTCATATTTTTCTCTTCCAATATGATTCATAAAATTAAATTATTATTTATTAAAATTAAATAAAATTGCTAGAAAAAAATAAATTCAGAAGACGTTTTTACCCTTCTAGTTATATGTTCATCATAAATGCGTTAACCATTTCTGATGTGAGCAAAATTCCAAAACTACTGGCCCTCTATCCTCATCTAATCCTTCTCTATCAGTTCTTGCTTTCACATTTTATTTGTGTAACTGAATTACTCTTTTTTTCGTTTTTCTTACACAGCTTTGCTTTTTAGAATCACATCATACTAAACTTTACCCTACTCTTTCTTTAGAACTATCTAATTATTATTCTGGAGAGCAATTTGAAACTGTGTTCAAAAGGTTATCAAACTGTACATATTCTTTGGTCCAGCAGTGTTTCTACTGGGCTTATATTCCAAAGAGATCTTAAAGGAGAGAAAGGGACCTATGTATGCAAAAATGTTTGTGGCAGCCCTTTTTGTATTGGTAAGAAACTAGAAATTGAGTGGATGCCCATCAGTTGGAGAATGGCTGAGTAAGTTATGGTATATGATCAGCAGGTTGATTTTAGAGAAACCTGGAGAGAGTTACATGAAATGAGCAGAATCAAGTGAAAATTATATACTGCAACAGCAAGATTATATATAAGGTGAACAATTCTGATGGACATGGCTCTCTTCAACAATGAGACGGTCAGTTCCAATGATCTTGTGATGAAGAGAGATGACTTTTGCACCCAGAGAGACGACTGTGGGAAATGAGTGTGGATCATAACAGTATTTTCACTCTTTTTGTTGTTTGCTTATTTTTTTTCTATTTTTTTCCTTTTCAATCTGATTCTTCTTATGCAACAAGATAATTGTATAAATATATATGCCTAAATTGGATTTACATATTTTTACCATGTTTAGTCTATATTGGATTACTTGTCATCTAGAAAAGGGGATGGGGGGAAAGGAAGAAATTGGAGCACAAGGTTTTGCAAGGACCAATGCTGAAAAAATGTCTTTGCATATGTTTTAAAAATTAAAAAGCTTCAATAAAAATAAGTTTTAAAAAAGAATTATCCAATTACTAATGACAATCTTAAACATATGGTTTATATTTCCATTTACAAAACAATTTGTTCCAAATGATTTCCTTGAAATCAATCTTTTATGTTTACCTAATATTTCTCTTGGATTTTATGTCAATATTTCTATTGAGTTCAGTTCTTTTTGTTCAATTTTTTTCCATTCAGGATTATACTTAACTTTATTGAGTATGATATTTTTGTTTGTAACTCTAGTTCTTTAGTTATTCAATCTATAATAATCCCCAACTGGCTGTCTTTGAAGGGTAGCCACAGTTTGGTTTTGTGTGATTCTAATTGTATCTCTGTTATATTTTAATTTTTTTTCTTGTTACACAAAAAATATTTTCTCCTTGATGTGGGGTTTTCAGAACTTAGCTATCATGTTCCTCTATTTTCCTTTGTAGGATCTCTTTTAGATGGTGATTGGTGGTTTTTTTTCCCTAATTCTACTTTCCAATCTTGTTCTGACACTCCAGGACAATTTTTCTTTAAATATTTCTTGTATTATTGTATCAAGATTCTCTTTTTGATTGAAGCTTTCAACTAGTCCAATTATTTTTATGTTTTCTCTTCTTGACCTCCAAATGTGTTGTTTTTCTTATGAGATTACTCACATTCTTCATATTTTGCTTTTTCATGGTCTCATAATGTCCTTTAATTCCCTTCAAGTTTTTAAGGAGTCATTTTCTTCCTTAGGATTTTGGATCTTCTTTTCTAGTTGGTTGACTTTCTTTTCATAATATTGTTTTTCTCGTACTATTTCTTTTTTAAAATTTTTCTCCAATCTTTCATTTAATTTTTAAAGAATTTTTTTGAGGTCTATGAATTATTTCTGGGTAAGTGACCATTCAGTATAATTATTTGGGATAGGATAATTTTTTTAAACTTCAATCAATATCTTTCTCTGAAGATGAAACCTGATTCTTTCTCTCTGTGGGTATATATGTATATATATATATATACATATATATATATATTTGGATTGGATTAGATTGTTATTGTAATCACCTGTAATTCTGGGGATCGGAAGTGCCTTGGCCTCAGGTTTTTCTTCAATTCTATTCTATGACCTGGAAGCAGAAATTAAGAATTCTATCCTCCTCTGAATGCCAGCAGCATTCAAGTTCCTATGCGTCTGCACTCACCTTGTATGATATGGCTCCTTCCTGATCAGCATCTAGGCAGAACAGCTGGCTCTGACAGGTTCTTTATTAGCAAAGTTTCCCTCAATCTTTTCCTGACTCAGTGGCTTGGCTTCCAACATTTTCTGGGAGGTAAAAATTCCTCTGGCTGGGACTGAAGTTACCTTTCAACCCAACTAGTCCTAGTACTTACTGTTTGCTGTTTCTGCAGAAATTGAAATATTTCCACTCTGAGGCAAACCTCTACTCTGATATATTTCTTCAAATCTCTGATTTCCCAGGAGGACCACTATTCTGTTCCAATTCTTATTTATTTTTAACACTCTATGTTTACCTTGAGAAACATTTTTGTCTTGTTTGTGGTGGAAATCTGAAGATCTTAGAAATTTCTAACCTACTCTGCCATCTTCCCAGAATTCTCTCCCTTAAAATCCTTCTTTATGACCTGAAACATTCGTTTTCTTTTTCCCCTTTGGAGGTTTCAGATGCAGGAGTTTTGATTTTGTGATCTTTTGAGTGTGTGTTTTGAATTTCCTTGTCATTTCTGTTGCTTCCTCATTTTTTCAGCCCAGTTTTTGAATTTTAACTATATGATAAATTGTATTTCTACTTCCTTGGGGGAAAGTACAATTTCCAAAGCTTCAGTGTTTTTATACAGTTGTTTTCAGAGCTAGTTCAGGGGGTCTGTGAGCTTTTCATTATTCCAAGATAACATATCATAAAGAGGTGTGTGCTTACTACTCTCCTCACTTGTGCTCTGTTCTATGAATGATCACAAACACCCTTTTCTACCCTGGAACTGGGATGAAGTTCTCTTCCCTTCTCTGTGGCCACAAGCTGTAGTATGCTACTGATTCTTCTCATCTTGGGATTGATATCCTGCACTGTAACCCAGATTCAAATATGGCAGAAGAAACAAGAGTCCCGCCCCCAGTGCCAGCAAAGAGATCTTTGAAATACTTTTCTGATCAATTGTACAACCCCCTTACAATCTGGACCAAGAGTTCTGGAAGTGGCCATTGTCACTGCTGGTTCAGTTATACTCAAGGCTTGCTCAAATTTTCTAGGGTCTGCTCTGACTTGGCAAAGCCTTCACTGGATTGTGCTCCACTCTTATCCCAATGAACCAGAACTTTCTTAATGATCCTCTAAGTTGTCTTGGCCTGGGAAATTGTTTCACCCCTTATTTTTCTGAGTTCTACTACTCTAGAATTTGTTTTAAAGCATCATTTAAAGATATCTGGAACGGTTTTGGGAAGAACTCAGATGAGTCACTGCCATTTCTCCACTATCTTGTTTCTACCTATTTTCCAAAAACTGAATTCATTAATCCATTCTCTTCCTCTTCCCCAATGTCTTCTCTTCCTTTCTTCCTTCTTTCTGTTGATGATATTACACAGAATCCTAGTACCCTAGACTTAGTGTTATTCTCATCTTTTCACTTTTTCTTACCTCCTATATCCAATCTATTGCCTAGGTTTTTATTGATAAGAATATTACTTTCATACCATCTATCACATTTAAAACCTCTTCTCTCCTCTAACCCTCCCATTACCATGGCAAAGGATTTCATTATCTCATGTTCAAGTACCTAGACTTGCCTGGCAGATAGTCTGCATGGCACACATTTCTCATCATTACATAGCATTCCTCACTCAGATGTTAATACAATTTCCCCAAAGGCAATGTTTCATCATGGTTCCTTTTCCCCTGCTCAGTAAATTTCAGTGACTTCTGGTCACCTACATGATCATATGTAAAATCCTGTTTATCTGTCAAAGCCCTTCATTTTTTCTAATCTCTGACATCCACATCCCAACATATACACTGGCATGCAATGTCATTGACCTGTTTTTATGCTTCTTAAAAAAATACCCTCACTTTCTCTCTGTGCTCTTGGTATTTGTCATTTTTACTCACTATCTATTATTTACCCTCATCTGGGCTGCATATCTTCACTGATTTCCTTCAAGCTTGGTTAAAATCCTACCTTCAACAAAAAGTCTTTATCTATTTCCTGATTTCCTTTAAGACTAGTGGCTTTTTTTTTTCCTTTTCCAAGGCAGTACTGTTCAATAGATAACTGGGCCAGTTTTCCTGAGTTCAAATCTGACTTTAGACATTTATTAGTTGTGTGACCTGGGCAAGCACCTTAAAGCTATTTGCCTCAATTTCCTCATCTGTAAAATGAACTAAAGAAGATAAAGGAAGCACTTTAGTATCTTTACCAAGAAAGCCCCAGATGGCATTATAAAGTGTTGGACATGGTTGAAAGAACTGAACAATAATGAAGGACAAAGTAGAGAATCAATAATTATATTCTGCTTTTGCTGTTATTGCTGTGGCTAATACCACTACTGCTACTGCATTATTACTACTCCTAGATAACATTATACATATATATATATATATATATATATATATATATATATATATATATGGATATTATAATGTGTCAGGAAAGATGCCTAGTCCTTTTAAAATAGTATCTCAAATCAAGCCATTCTCCAATTGATAAGTGGTCAAAGGATATGAACAGACAATTCTCAGACAAAGAATTGAAACTATTTCCAGCCATATGAAAAGATGCTCCAAGTCATTATTAATCAGAGAAATGCAAATTAAGACAACTCTGAGATGCCACTACACACTTGTCAGATTGGCTAGAATGACAAGGAAAGAAAATGCGGAATGTTGGAAGGGATGTGGGAAAACTGGGACACTGATACATTGTTGGTGGAATTGTGAATACATCCAGCCATTCTGGAGAGCAATTTGGACCTATGCTCAAAAAATTATCAAACTGTGCACACCCTTTGATCCAGCAGTGTTTTTACTGGGCTTATATCCCAAAGAGATTTTAAAGAAGGGAAAGGGATCTGTATGTGCACTAATGTTTGTGGCAGCCCTCTTTGTAGTGCCCAGAAACTGAAAACTGAGTGGATGCCCATCAATTGAAGAATGGTTGGGTAAATTGTGGTATATGAATATTATGGAATATTATTGCTACATGGAATATGTAAGAAATGACCAGCAGGAGGATTTCAGAAAGGCCTGGAGAGACTTATGTGAATTGATGCTGAATGAAATGAGCAGCACCAGGAGATCATTATATACTTCAACAACAATACTATATGATGATCAATTCTGATGGACGTGGCCCTCTTCAACATGAGATGAACCAAATCAGTTCCAATAGAGCAGTAATGAACTGAACCAGCTACACCCAGTGAAAGAACTCTGGGAGATGACTATGAACCACTACATAGAATTCCCAATCCCTCTATTTTTGTCCACCTGCATTTTTTATTTTCTTCAGGGCTAATTGTATACTATTTCAAAGTCCGATTCTTTTTGTACAGCAAAATAGCTGTTTAAACATATATACATATATTGTTTTTAACTTATACTTTAACACATTTAACATGTATTGGTCAACCTGCCATCTGGGGGAAGGGGTGGGGGAAAGAAGAGGAAAAGTTGGAATAAAAGGTTTTGCAATTGTCAATGCTGAAACTTTACCCATGCATGTATCTTGTAAATAAAAAGCTATTTAGAAAAAAAAAAAAAAAAAAAAAAAAAAAAAAAAAAAAAAAACAGTTTAGAGTCTTAATCTGCTGTTGGTTTGAGAGACAATTAGAGGAGGTTACAAAGACTTTGCTCTCCATCTTGCTTCTTTATCTGTGTAAATTTCCATTAGAAAAGAGAGAAGGATTAGTATTTGAGGAGTGGAGGAAAGTTGGACAAAAATATAGGAGACTTTTAAATAGCAACACATATATGGAAATCTTTAATTATGAGAAAAGGGGGAGAAATGAATGGAAAAATTTTCTGAACTTAGGAAAAGATGAAGTAATGAAGAAACATATGTACTTTATAAGCAAGAATATAGATGTGGTGATAGAAATAGATCAAATAAACTTCATAAGAAAGATGGTGAATAGTTATGGCAGAGAACAAATGTTCGGAAGTAGAACAAGGAATAAGTACTAAATTGACTCATCACTTGGATCTGAATGTGTGTGTATGAGTGTGTGTGTGTCCACATTCAGACAGTCCTGGAAAGATTAGAAGAGCATGAGAGAAAGAAAAAATCATATAAGAGAGAGTGGTATTTAGAATTGGGGATTTATTGAAAGAACTATGTTTTTATGAAAAATAGTTATAGATTTCATGAGATGAAGAGGTCATGGATGAAAGGAATTTTGTCAAAAGTAATTCTGGGATCATAGAGGGCATAATGAAGAGAGAAGTCTGTGGGCTTGCTTAAGGACATTATTAATCACAATAGAAAAAACATTAGTAAGGGGATGGTATACTTTTCTATTTTCTTTTCCTAAATAATAGGAGTAAATGGATGGAGGAAAGACAAATTAAATGGAGTCTCTGGCCTCCAAAGTCCTATAATGTCTGATTAGAGTATTGGTTCAAAGGTAGTATTATGCAATGATTCTGGATTACCATTTCAAAAACTAGGAATTTGACAGGGTAAATAGCATATAAAAATATAAGGCATTTCTGACAGAGCCCACAGATCATAATATTCCAAGTGAATTATGTCAGCCTCATATTCTTATTGCAAAGATGACACTATATGTTACCCAGTGTCTAGTATACATTTAGTACTTGACACAGATTTGATGATTGAGTGACTATACCATTTTTGGGGAAAGACTACCAACAGCAACTTGAAAAAATGTGCTATGAAAAATTTTTATTTCTATAATACTTTCATTTCAGGCACTTCTGGATATATGCCTAGAAATATAGAAATACTTGAATAACTTTAATGCATTTATAAATTATTTTGCTTTGAAAAAATTAAAAATTCCAACAAGGTAATGAAAATGTTTTTTTACTTTTTTGTACAACCCGACCAATGCTAAATATTTAAAAATTATTTTATTGTATTTACCAGTTTGATGAATGTTAGTCAACATCTTAGAGTCAATTGAATTTCATAACATTTTAAATGATTTTCATCATTTTTCTTATGGTTGTAGCTTAGATTTGTTTTTTATGAACTTATTTAATATTTTTTCATTACATTTAAAATAATTTTTTACATTTGTTTTTCAAGCTTTTGACTTCCAGATTTTCTTGCATATCCTCACTGCCAGCCATCATTAAGATACCACATGTGAAGTTATGCAAAACATTTCCATAAAAGACATGTGAAAGAAAACATTAATCTCCAACACTAATAAAAAGCCCTCAAGAAAAATAAAGCTGAGAGAGAGAAACAGAGAGAGTCAGAGAGGCAGAGACAGACAGACAGAGAGGACACAAAGAGAGAGAACTACACAGAGAGAGAGATAGAGATCCAAAGAAACAGACAGACAGACATGTATGAATTTATAGGTCTTTAGGCATAGATCATATTTTTTAACATTTATCAATTGAGACATGACTCTTATTTTTCTTTAATAAATTTGACTCATTTCCCTATATTTTAGAGAAATGAGGCTTTCATGAGAGAAAGTTGCTTAGAATGCTTTTTGCAATTAAATTGCTAATTGTATTTCCTCTCATTTATTCTATTGTCTCCTTTCACTCTGTCTGTCCTCAAAAGTGTTTTACTGCTGACCCATATACCATTCATCTTTTATTTTTCTTTAAGGTAAGAGATTGAGAGTTTATGTTATTTCCTCTTTGAGCCAATTCTTATGAGAGTAAATTTCACTAATTTACTCTTTTCTCCCCCTCCACTATAAAAGCTTTTGCTTGCCTCTCTCTTTTTTATGGCAGATAATTAACACCATTCCACTCTCCCTTTCCCTTTTTCCCTGTATATTCCCCTTTCACCCTTTAATCTCATCATTTAAAAAAGATATTATCCTTTTATATTCAACTCATACCTGTGTCCTCTGTATATATACTCCTTTAAACTACCACAATAATGAGAAAGTTCTAATAAATTGCAAGAATCATGCTCCCATATAGAAATATAAATAGATAAACCGTGTTAAATCTCTTAAGAAATGACTTTCCTTATTGCCTCCTTATGCTTCTCCATAGAACTGTATTTGAAAATCTGGTTTTTCTATCACAAAACTTGAAAATGCTCTATTTCATTGAATATCTGTCTTTTCTCTTGAAGGATTATATTCACTTTTGCTTGGTAGGCGATTCTTGGTTGGAATCCTAGCTCCATTACTCTCTGGAATATCATATTCCAAGAATTCTGGTTCCTTAATGTAGAGGTTGTTAAATCTTATGTTATTCTTACTGTGGCTCAACTATACTTATTTTTTTCCTTTCTGGATATGAAGCTTAGATTTAGTTTTGGGGAAAATATTTATATTTATGGATACTTTTTAATTGAGAAATCATTCTTAGTTATATATTTATATTATTTTTAAATATCATTTTATCAAAGATCTTTGATGCAAAGATTTTTCTCATTCCATAACTTCTTTCCTTTAATTCTGTTCATGTAAAATCTATTTAATTTTATATAATAAAATGTTCCTTTATGTTATTTTAAAATTTTATCTGACTCGTTAAGAATTCTTGATCATAGTTGATTCTCAACTTTCCAAAATCTAATATTTTTCAAATGTTATTGTCTTTTGATTTTATTTTGCTAATCTTTCTTATACTTCTACATTTTGAAGTGCCAAAACTGATGTTATTTTTCAGAAAATCTACTCTTTAGGAAGAGTGTTTGACATTTGTAATAAAGCTTATACTCTCTGAATTGTTTTTCTTATATTAACTTTGAATTTTGGTACATATTTCCTTTTGATTTTCATCCATATTTTCCTTCATATTTCTTCTTTTAATTTTCTTATACTTTGTTTAAACCTCTTCTTAATGATTCTAGAGGTTCTTGTAATTGTCCAGTTATTATTTCTAAAAGCAAAATAGAAATTATTACAATACTCTTTCTTCCATTAAAGAATTTAAACTATTTCTTTCACTTCACAATATTTTTTCCTCATTTTTTTTTGCTTACAGTTGCTTCATTATCAAATTATCACTCTTTCTCCTGTACCCTTCTCTTATTATCATTTCTTAACTGTATCTGCATCATTCCCATTCTAAAATGATGGAAGAGCTAGACTGTATCATTCCCTATCACTCATTAATCTTGTCAGAAATCTTCCTTTAATTCCATTCTTTGCATGGTTGTTGTGCTTTCCCCACCCCTGCCCCATTTATGATGCCTTTCTATGTGAGATTTAGTTCAAATACAAAAACTTTGCTCAACTTTTTGTCAGTATTTTCTTTTATTTAATTCTAGAAAAATTTGAAGAAGGCCTAGAACTGTTGAAATCGCTTGCTGTCTAGTTTCTGAAATCACCAGCTTTTGATAACTTCAAAAAACTACAATAATCACTGCTGAATTTAGACTCTGAGAGGCATTATCAATGTACAAACAACCTACAAACAACAAATTACAGTTCCAGATTCAAGAATGGGCTTCAGTAAATAAAATAGTCATCACATCACTTACATCTAGAATCAATGAACCATAAAAACAGTATTTTGCTTTTATATTATTGTTGTTAATATAGACATTACCTAGCAGGGAATAATTTTTGATTTCCCTCTTCTTTCAAATTGATTTATTTTATTATTCTTTGCTGTTTAAATTAGTGGAGAAGAGTTGTGCTTAGGTGCAAACTCTTACACTTCTTCCTTAGTGAATTATATTAAACTTTTCGAATTAAATAGACCATTTTTGTCCCATATTATGTTTTTTCTCAAAAAGTATTTTTTTTCAAATACATATAAAATTATTTTCAACATTCATTTTGTAAGACTTTGTATTCTAAATTTTTCTCCCTTACCTCCCCCATCCCCAAGATAGAAAGCAATCTGATATAGCTTATACATATGCAATCCTTTTAACATATTTCCATATTTGTCATAATGTACAAGAAAAATCAGACAAAAAGAAGAAAACCACAAAAAAGAAAAAGCAAATAAAAAAATCAAAGATGAAAATACACATTCAATCTTCTTAGTTCCATTACTGGATATAGATATCATTTTCTATCCTAAGACTTTTAGAATTGTCTTGAATTACTACATTGCTGAGAAGACCTAAGTCCACCACAGTTGATCATCACATAATTTTACTGTTACCATGTACAATATTCTCCTGGCTCTGTTCACTTCACTCAGCATAAACTCATGTAAGCTTTTTTAGGCTTTTTAAAAATCAGACTGCTTGTTGTTTCTTATATGAAAATAACACTCCATTAAATTAATGTGCCATAACTTGTTCAGCCATTTCCCAATTGATAGGCATTTCCTCAGTTTCCCATTCCTTGACAACACAAAAAGAACTGCTAAAAACTTTTTTTTTGCATGTGTCTTTTATGATCTCATTGGGTTACAGCCCCAGTAAAGACCCTGCAGGATCAAAAGACAGGCCATTTTAAAAATATAAAATAATTTAAATACACGATTTTTGTTAACAAATATTTGACATCTTTAGATTTTATTTAAATTTTATGCCCAATTCCTCACTCTAACACATCCTAAATATAAATTGTCATGCCTATTTATTTTCTGCCTTTACCAAATCCCATCCTTTCTTTCTTGGTGGCTAAATCTGAGCCTAGATCTAAAGATAATGAGGCCAAAGGAAGCTTTCTTATACACTCTTATTCAATTAGCATATGTACACATTTGTTAATAAAACAAATTCCTTTTTCTGGTTTTAACAAGAGACTAGTCTTGTAAGTTAACTTAATGCAATTCAGTTTGACAAACATTTATTAGACATTTTACCAGAAGTATTAAAATTGAGGCTTCAGGCAAAATTAGAATGGGTAAACAACAATCCAGAATAATATTAAAATGTCATTGGAAATTATTTTTAAAAATAAGTTAAAAAATAAGATGATGTGTAAATGCAGGGGCTCTTTGAGATCTCAAAAACATCCCTCTAAACATCATTACAATTGTCTCAAAATAAATTCTTGAGTGGCAGAATCAACATGTTTGGGTGAAATATATTTCTTGTCTTAGGCAGCTTAGAAAGTCAGTAAGAAAAGTATGTCTCACTGAGGTGAAATTAAAGGACAGTGTGGTCATGCTGCCCTTAGAAAGCCAACAGCAGGCCTTTGGAGCATGTGTGAAAGTGACCATGGAACTTTCAGGATACAGACTATAATACATCAGAAAACTGGTCCAAAAATATCCTTTTCTGGTACTGTGATCAGAACAAGTGGACATTTCTCATACAGAGTTTTAGTCATGATCCTGGGGCAGGAAAAATATTTTTGTTTGTTTAGAAGCTTGATCACAAAACAGGAAAACAGTGTCCATATCTCTCTTTAGATACTATAATGTTGAGAGTAGGAGGACTGAGTGAAGATGGAAGAGAATAGACAGGTTTTGTTTGAGCTTTTCCTGGCTTCTCTCAGAGCAATACCAGATCAAGCCTCTGAATGGGTTTTGGAGTCACAGAACCCACAACTATTAAGAGTGCAAGAAATTTCCAGCAGAGGATATTTTGAAAGAACTTCAGGAAACTTCCATCTCAATCTGGCAGATGGAAATGAGTTTTGCAGCCCTGTGCAGGTGCAGTGCAGTGCAGTGCAGGGAGATCCAAGATGAAGAGACTTCCAGACACTGTGGGTATCTAGAGGGAGGCTCTTAGCCAAAATACAGCAACATATTTTTGTTACTCTTTCCTGGATCAGAAGCCAGGGGATCAGCAGAATAGCTGTAAGACATTCAACCCAACTACAGAATGCAAATAGAGACCTCTGAACCCTAACATACCAAGCAGGACTTTGACCCAACCATCAACAGGAGAAGAGAGCCAACATCACTGTTCCCAGAATAGCATGAAATCGCTCCCACATGTAGAAAAAGGTTGGAATAATCTCCCCTTTGCTCTAAGAGCAGACCTCAACCTTTAAAAATGAGCCAAAAAAGCAAAATGAACTCTGACCATGGATAACTTTTATGGAGACAAGGAAGAACAGATCTCAAACTCTGAGGACAGTAAAGTCAACACATCTCAAGATGAAGCCTCAAAGGGTGACATAAGTTGGTCTCCATTCTACAGTGCTCTCTTGGAAGAATTCAAAAAGGATCTTAAAAGAGAATTAGAAGAAAAACAGGGAAAGGGAATGAAAGCTCTGGAAAACAAAATACAGAAATTATCTGAAGAAAATCACTTTTTGAAAAACTGAATTGGTGAAATGGGGAAAAGGGCAAATTAATAGTTCAATTTACCAAATGCAAAAGGAAATAAAAAAGTTAATTGAAGGAAATAATTCCCTAAAAATTAGAATTGAACAAATGGAAGTAAAAAGATTCAATATCTCATCATGAATCAGTTAAAAAAATAAAAGAAAATGTAAAATACCTCACTAGAAAAACAGTTGTTCTGGAAAATAGATCCAGGAGAGACAACTAAGAATCTCTGAAAATCATGACCAAAAAAAAATTGAGAGAAATTAATTATCAAGGAAAACTGTATTGATGTCCTAAAATCAGAGGGTAAAATAGTTATTGAAAGAATCCAAGGATCACCTTCTGAAAGAGACACCTAAATGAAAACTCCAATGTTGTAATGTTGAAAAGAGCCAAATCCATCACCATTGATCATCACATAATTTTGTTGTTGCAGTATACAATGTTCTTTTGGTTCTATTCACTTCACTTAGCATTAATTCATGTTAGTCTCTCCAGGTCTTTTTGAAATAATCCTACTAATAATCTCTTATATCATAATAATATTCCATGATATTCATATATCATAACTCCCCCCAATTCATGGGCATCCACTTAGTTTCCAGTTCCTTGCCACTACAAAAAGGGCTGCTACAAACATTTTTTGCTATAAACCATTTGCATTGGTTACATTTTCTTTTTGTGATATTTTTGAGATGCATTTGAGATACAGGCCTAGTAAAGACAATGTTGGATCAAGAGGTATGCTCAGTTTAATAAACCTTTGGGCATAATTCCATATTGCTCTCCAGAATGTTTGAATCATTTCACAACTCCATCAACAATGTATTAGTATCCCAATTTTCTCACATTCCTTCCAACATTTATCATTATCCTTTTCTGTCATCTTAGTCAATTGGTGAGATATTTCTCTGATCAATAGGAATTTAGAGCATTTTTTTTCATATGACTAGAAATGGGTTTAGTTTCTTCAACTGACATTATTCATATCCTTTGACCATTTATCAATTGGAGAATGGCTTCTATTCTTATAAATTTGAGTCAATTCTCTCTATATTTTAGAAATGAGGACTTTATCAGAATCATTGGGTATAAAGATTTTTCTCCATTTTCTGATTCCCTTCTAATCTTGAGTTCATTGGTTTTGTTTGTACAAAAAATTTTGAACTTAATATAATTGAAATTATTCATTTTGCATTCCATAACATACTCTAGTCTTTTTTGGACAAATTTTTCTTCCTTCTCCACAGGTCCTTTGTTCTTCTAATTTGCTTCTAGTATAACTTTTTATGTCTAAATCATGTACCCATTTCAACCTTATATGGGTATATGGTGTTGGTAAATGCCTAGTTTATGCCATATTATTTTCTAATTTTCCCAGGACTTTTTGTCAAATAATGAGTTATTATCCCAGATGCTGGAGTCTTCGCATTTATGAAACACAAGATTACTATAGTCATTGACTATTGTGAATTGTTCACCTAATATATTTCAATAACTAACTACTTTATTTCTTAGCCAACACTAAATGATTTTGATGACTGCTGCTTTATAACAATATAGTTAGGTCACCTTTTGTTAGGATTCTTCCACTGAGATGATTTATAACAACTCTAAATTGGAGTCTGGGAGTATTGCTATAGGGTGAGAGAAAGGGTGACTTACTTATGGACAAGTAGCTACTAAATGTCATGTGTGGCATATAGAACCAAAAAATTTTGACTCCAGATCCAAGATTATCCAATACTTCATGCTGCTTTTGTAGGTAAGCATATGTAATATCATACCTTGCCCATCACAGCAAAAAGGTCAGAAATAGAATAGGGTACCTATTGCTAGATGTGGTCGGTGTAGTTTATTTTTCTTTATCTTACAGTGTTAGGTCTATCTAAGGTGAGGGTTGGCTTGCTTTTTAGGTTATATTCCAGGTTCTTATGGAATATTGATCTTTAAAGCACTGGACTTCCTTTCATCACTAGACAAATCTATATGAGGCTAAAGTTGCTCAATTCTTTGAAGACCTAACATCTTGTGAGCATATTCAGGACCAGAAACTATGGGAGATAATCGAGAGATGAGGGCTCCCTTCATCATGGCCCAGATGCCACAGATGGCATTTTCTATCCCATCTATTGTTTTTCATTTGTTTTTGTTTTTATTAAAGGTTTTTATTTTTAAAATATATTCATAGATAATTTTTCAACATTAACCCTTGCAAAACCTTGTGTTCTGTTCTATTTTTCTTTGGCTTTCCCCCACCCCCTGCCCTAGATGGCAAGTAATCCAATATATATTAAACATGATAGAGATATATGCTGAATCCCATATATGCATATATATTTGTACAATTATCTTGCTGCACAAGAAAAATCAAATCAAACAGGAAAAAATGAGAAAGAAAATAAAATGCAAGCAAACAACATCAAAAAGAGTTAGAATGCTATGATGTGAACCACACTCAGTTCTTATGTGTAATGTTCTTCTCTAAAATATAATGTTCTCTGGGAGAAGGTTTTTTGGGAGGCTTCTGAAGGCAGCCTTCATTTCTATTTAGTGTAATAATCACCTCAAATGCAGCCAGGAATTAAAGTCCAAATCCTTTATTTTCTCTTTCAAGTATTGTCTCCTTCCTGGGACCTGGTTAGCTTTCTTAGAGGCCTATCTCTCTCCTTGGTTCCTGCCGCTAGTCCTTTCTTTGCCTCTGCCAGCATCTAGCTCCCTCCAAGTCTCCAGCCAGCACAAAGATGGAATATGGAATGAATCTGATTCCACCTCTGAGAGTGGGCTTGTCAATCCTGGTTGAGGCTCCTAGCTTAGATATGCTCTCTTAAAGGTGTGAAAAGTGTGAACTCTAATAAGTACTAAGTTCATTAGTGAACTAACAAACTGTTAAGTGCCATGCTAAATTAGATAATTATTGTCTCTATCAATTCCAGTGACTTAGCACCTTGTAAGAATTTCTAACACCTATGCTCCTTTTTTCATCACAGAATCATTGGAACTGGTTCATTGCTGAAGACAGTCACATACACCAGAATCGATCATGGTATAATCTTGTTGTTGCCATGTATAATGATCTCCTGCTTCTGCTCATTTCACTTAGAATCAGTCCATGTAAGTCTCTCCAGGCCCCTCTAAAATCATACTGCTGGTTGTTTCTTATCGAACAATAATATTCCATAACATTTATATATCATGATTTGTTCAGCAATTCTCCAATTGATGGGCATACACTCAGTATCCTGGTACTTGCCACTACAAAAAGAGCTGCCACAAACATTTTTGTACATGTGGGTCCCTTTCCCTACTTAAAGATCTCTTTGGATATAAGCTGGATCAAAGGGTATACACAGTTTGATAACTTTTTGGGCACAGTTACAAATTGCTCTCCAGAATGGTTGAATCTGTTCATAATTCCATCAACAATGTATTAGTGTCCCAATTTTCCCACCTCCCCATAATATCTTTTCCTATCATCTTAGTCTGAGAGGTCTTAGAGTTGTTTTAATTTGCCTTTCTCTGCTCAATAGTGATTTAGAACACTTTCATTTTCTTTATTTGAAAATTGTCTGTTCATATACTTTGAGCATTTATCAAGTGGAGAATGGTTTGAATTTTTATAAATTTGAGTCAATTCTATATATATTTTAGAAATGAGGCCTTTATCAGACCCCTTAAATGTAAACATGTTTTCCTTATTGCTTCCCTTCTAATCTTGTTTGCATTAATTTTGTTTGTACAATAATTTTTAAACTTAATATAATCAAAATTATATATTTGGAGGTCAATAATGATTGCTAGCTCTTTGGTCACAAATTCCTTCCTTCTCCACAGATGTGAAAGGTAAACAACTTTTCTTTGCTCTTCTAACTTGTTTATAATATCATTCTTTATGTCTAAATCATGAACCCATTTCAAACTTATCTTGGCATATGTTAGGTGTGGATCAATGCCTAGTTTCTGCCATAGTAGTTTCCAATTTTCCCAGCAGTTTTCATCAAATAGTAAGTTCTTATCCCAAAAGCTGGGGTCTTTTTTCAAACACTAGATTGCTATAGTTATTGATTATTTTCTCCTATGTTCCTAACCTATTCCACTGATCTGACTTGTGTGGAAAGTGTTTTGTAGTTGTGCTCACATAGTTCCTGACTTTCCCTTAGCAGATAGATTCCCAAATGTTTTATACTATCAACAATTATTTTAAATGGAATTTCTCTTTGTATTTCTTGCAGCTGGCCTTTGTTGGTAATATATAAAAATGCTGATGATTTATGTGGATTTATTTTGTAGCCTTTAATTTTGTGAAAGTTGTGAATTGTTTCTAGTAGTTTTTAAAGTTGATTCTCTATGATTATCTAAGCATACCATCATATCATTAGCAAAGAGTGATAATTTGTTTTCCTCATTAGGTACAGTAATTCCTTTAATTTCTTTGTCTTCTCATTGCCAAAGCTAACATTTCTAACACAATATTGAATAGTAATGGTGATAGTGGGCAACTTTGTTTCTCCCCTAACATTATTGGGAATAGTTCTGATTTGTCCTCTTTACATATAATGTTTACTGATGGTTTTTAAATGATGCTGCTGTTCATATTAAGGAAACATCCATTTATTCCTATTCTCTCTAGTGTTTTTAATAGGAATGAGTGTTGGATTTTATCAAATGCTTTTTCTGCATTTATTGAGATAACCATATGATTTTTGTAAGTTTGTGTAATGACCACGTATTTAAAATCAGCTGGAGTCAGGAACTCAGATTAAGGGGAAAATCTTGTCTTTATATTGAAGTGAAGAGGTGAAAAAAGATTGCGATAGCAATATGGGCAAGAAGGATTACGATAGCGATATGGGCAGCTGCTACAGGAAGCCAGCTAGCAGAGAGAGAGATCTGAGCTGAAAAGTCGTTGCAATGGCAAAAGCAAGCAGTCTCTCCTCCTCTTCCCTTTCCACTCCCCTGCCTCCACCCACCAGAATCTTCATTTACTATTCAACACATCAGGATTTGCACAAAGAGTGGGCGGGGGCCATTCTTTCTCCAAGCTTATATATTAATAAAGTATGGTCCAATTACTATTTAGCCTCATGTGCTTGGGACCTCAGTGCATCATCTCAAACCTCAGCCCATTACATCTCCTGCTTTCTTTTGTTTTAGAACACAGGTGATCACACCCTCCCTGACTTCTCAGGAAAGGAGGTGAAAGCACCGAAAAGGAAGTGATCATGACCCCCCTGACTTCTCAGGAAGGGAGGTGAAAGCACCGAAAAGGAGGTGATCACACCCTCCCTGATATCTCAGGAAGGGAGATGAAAAGCACCAAAGGGAAGTGGGGGTTGCTAGCAGGTTTCTGGGCTGAAGGGTCTTATTATGTACAAACCCATCAGCATGGGAAGCACATAGCAACAACGCAGAGGCTATTAGTGATGACTCTCCCCACAGTCAGTGCAGGCTTGATGTGGTGTAACAAATATGAATTATACACCCAAGTAACGGTATAACAAACAATATAAATCAACATTGTGTTGTAAAAGATTGCCAGAAGTCCTAGAAGGAGAGTATGTAAACAGCAGTCACACATATACCTTCTTCAGCAGCCAAGAGATAGTCCAAAACCAATCTATTGTCCATTGCTTCACATATCAGGGAATCCAATGATCCCCCCAAGTTTTTGAAGTCCTGCAAAAGTCTTTTTATGTCTTAGGGAATCCAATGATTCCAGCAGATTTTGAAGTCCTGTAACAGTCTTATCATTTCTCAGAGAATCCAATGATTCCTGAGGGCTTTCAAGTCTTATGTCTCAAAGAATCCAATGATTCCTGAGGGATTTAAAGTCCTACAACAATCTAGTGTCTCAGAGAATCCAATGATTTCTGAGGGTTTGGAAGTCCAATGATTTTCTATGTCCATGAGTCAAATGCCATAACTGCCATACTCTTTCAGTGGTGAGCACAATCGGCAACAGAACCACCTGATGTTTCTTAGGTCTTTTCTTTCATTTCAAGGGTCTGCTCCGTCTCTCTGTGATGGACAAGGCGAATACGGCTTGTTGGCACCCATCTGATTCTTTCTCCACCTGTAGAAATACAAGCAAACCCTCTCCCCCAAGCAGTTAGCCTATCTGGTTGTTGATATATAATCAATTATGCTAATAGTTTTCTAAATGTTGAACCAGCCCTGCATCCCTGGCATAAATCTTACTTGGTCATAGTAAATTATCCTGGGGTTGTCTTTCTGTAATCTCTTTGCTAATATTTTATTTAAGATTTTTTCATCAATATTCATTAGGGAAATTGGTATATAATTTTCTTTCTCTGTTTTTGCCCTACCTGGTTTAGGCAGGAGCATGATATCTGTGTCATAAAAGGAATTTTGTAGGAGTCCTTCTGTTCCTAATTTTTCAAAAAGTTTATATAATATTAGAATTAATTGTTCTTTAAAGGTATGACAGAATTCACATGTAAATCCATCTGGCCCTGGAGATTTTTTCTTTGGGAATTGATTAATAGCTTGTCCTATATATTTTTCTAAAATGGAACTATTTAAATAATTTAGTGCCTCTTCTATTAATCTGGGAAATCTATAATTTTGTAGCTATTCCTCAATTTCACTTAGGTTATCAAATTTATTGACATATAGTTGGGCAATAAATCCTAAGCATTGCTCTAATTTCCTCTTCTTTGGTGGAAAATTCTCCTTTTTCATTTTAACGCTAGCAATTTTATTTTCTTCTTTCCTTTTTCTAATCAAATTAACTAATGCTTTATCTATTTTGTAGGGTTTTTGGTAAGATCAGCTCTTAGTTTTATTTTTAAATCAATCATTTTCTTATTTTCCATTTTATTAATCTTCCCTTACGTTTTCAGAATTGCAAATTTGTTATCCTCAATTAGAGGATTTTTTTCCAGTTTCTTCTGTTTTTTTTTTTTTAACTTATTCTTTTTCTACATCTTTTAGTTGTAAGCCCAATTCATTGATTTTTTTTCTTTCTCTATTTTCTGTAAGTAAGCATCTAGAGAGATAAAATTTCTCCTACTGCCCATTTTGGCTGTATCCCACAAATTTTGGTATATTGTCTCATTATTGTCATTCTCTCGGATGAAGTCATTGATTGTATCTATGGTTTGTTATTTCACCCATTCATTCTTTAGGATTATATTATTTAGTTTCCTATTAATTTTTGGTCTATTTTTGCCTACCCTTTTATTGCATATGATTTTTATTGCATCATGATTTGAAAAAATGCATTTGCTATTTCTGCCTTTCTGTATTTGATTTTGAGATTTTTATGGTAAATTTTTGCATAGGTTCCATGAATTGCCAAGAAAAGTGTAATTTCCTTTCTGTCTCCATTCAATTTTTTTCCAAAGATCTATCATATCTAACTTTTCTAAACTTATATTTACCTCCTTAACTTCTTTCTTATTTATTTTGTGGTTTGATTTATCTAGTTCTGAGAGAGCAAGTTTGAGATCTCCCATTAGTACAGTTTTGCTATCTATTTCTTCTTGTAGCTCTCTTAATTTCTCTTCTAGGAATCTGGATGCTATATCACTTCATGCATATATGTTTAATAACAATATTACTTCATTATCTATTGTAATGGTAATAAGTCTGCTTTGTCTCTCTTGCCAAAGAAAAAATTGAACTCAAAATTTAATAACAAATAGATAATTTTTGATTATAATAAGTTAAAAAGGTTTTGTACAAACAAAACTAATGCAGACAAGATTAGAAGGGAAGCATTTTTACATTGAAGGGTTCTAAGAAAGGCCTCATTTCTAAAAAAATATAGAGAATTGACTCTAATATATAATTATTTAAGCCATTTTCCAATTGATAAATGGTGAAAGGATATGAACAAACAATTTTCAGATGAAGAAATTAAAACCATTTCTAGTCATATGAAAATGCTCTAAATCATTATTGATCAGAGAAATGAAAATTAGGACAACTCTGAGATACCATTACACACCTCTCAGATTGACTAAGATGACAGGAAAAGATAATGGCAAATATTGTAGGGGATGTGGGAAAACTGGAACAAATTCATTTTTGGTGGAATTGTGCATGGATACAGCCATTCTGGAGAGTAATTTGGAACTATGCTCAAAAAGTTATCAAACTGTGAATATTTTTTGATTCCACAATGTTTCTATTGGATCTCTATCCCAAAGATATCTTAAAGGATTAAAAGAGACCTACATGCGCGAAAATGTTTGTGGCAGACTTTTTGGTAGTGGTAAGAAACTAGAAACTGAGTGGATATCCAGCAGTTGGAGAATGGCTGAATAAGTTATGGTTACATGAATGTTATGGAATATTATTTGTCTATTAGGAATTATCAGCAGAATATGTTTAGAGAGGCCTGAAGAGACCTACATGAACTGATGTTAAGTGAAATGAGCAGAACCAAGAGATCTTTATGTATAGCAACAGCAATATTATACAATAATCAATTCTGATGGATATGACTCTTTCCAGCAATGAGATGATTGAGGCCAGCTTCAATGATCTTGTGATGAAAAGAGCCAGAGAAAGGTCTGTGGGAACTGGGTGCAGATCACAATGTAATATTCTATTTGATGGCGTTCACTTGTATGTTGTTTTCTTCCTTATTGTCTTTCCTTTTTTGATCTGATTTTTCTTATGCAGCAAAATAATTGTATAAATATGTTTGCATATATTGAATTTAACATATATTTTTAACATGTATAACATATAATATATTGCTCACCATCTAGTGGAAGGGGTGAGGGGATAGAGGGAAAAATTTGGAACACAAGACTATGCAAGGATCAATATTGAAAAATTATTCATCCATGTGTTTTGGAAATAAAAAAAAAGCTTTAATAAAAAAGAAAAAGAAATAAGGGCAAACAGAAAAAATTCCTTAAAAATTAGAACTGAGTAAATGGAAGCTAAGGATTTTATGAAAAATCAAGAAGCAATGAAACAAACCAACACACACACAAAAACAAAAACAAAAACAAAACTATTTTCACCTTTTTAAAAACTTTTTTCTGTTTTATTTTTCTTGTGGTTTTCCCTTTTTGTTTTGATCTTTTACTCCCAATATGACTCATAGGGAAATATGTAAAAAAGGAATGTACATTATAAATAACTTTTAAAATTAAATAACATAAAATAAAAAGCTTGATGTGATAATACTATTCTGACCTATGAGACCTAGTTTCCTAAAGTTTCCCATTTATCTCTGATGTCTTAGTCTCCCAATTGTATGACCTCCAATTCAACTATATCAATTCCTTCTACCTGAGTCTATTTGCTTGTCATTATTCTATCTATGACTGGGAGTTGAGAGCTTCATTTTTCTCTTGTCTCATACATCATAAAGTATTTGCCCGCTGTGGTCAATTGAACCTTCCAGTATAGCTACTTCTTCAACTCCAATTTGTCAGCTCCCAATTCTTGGACCTAAATTTATCCACATAATGGTTAAAAACAGAATTTTCCATCTAGTAGAACCCATAAAGATCATATGATTCATCCCTTTTATCCCTTTACTAAAGCTAAGATATGCAGAAAGTGAAGCCACTTTTTGAGAGCCAGTTGATAAAAAAATCACTGTGAGCATTTATACTTTGGAAACTTTTAAAAAAATTCTATTTATGAAAACTTCATTATTTATACTTGTCTAGTCTTAAGAAATTGTTATTAAAATATTAATAAAAATTAAATTTGAAAGGATAATGTTCATACTTCCCCCTGGTCTGGAAAGCTAACTATAAACTAATTTTTCAGCACAGCTTTTTAAATGCCAAACTTTGGTAGATGAGTGGAAGATGGATTGAATAGGGAAGAGCTTTGAGGCCAAAAGACCAGAAATTTCTTTTAATAATCCAAGCAAGAGATAATAATGGATTGAACCACAATTGTGTCTGTATGAATGAAGAAAAGGGTATGTTTGCAAAAGTTGTTATTATAGTAGAAATTATGAAGTTTTTGTTTAAATAGATTGAAAATCTGTTTAAATAACATTTGGGATAAATAACAGTGAGGAATCAAGAATTACACTAAGATCACAAACCTGAATGATTGGGAAGATGTTGGTTTTGGGAGAACTGTTTCAATGTCCCAGTGCCTCTGCTCAAATACAAGTCAAAATCCCTGAAATCTACATTTGTCCTTGATTATACTATTGTGTTCTTCCTATGCTTTCTTTGTAGGACAAATTTGCTAGTTCTATCCCTACTTTTCCTATTTTTATATCCTTAATTCCATTCTAGAACCATTTCTTCTGGTTTATACCCAGAATTAGAACCTTTTTTTCACTTTGCAAGAGATATTAAACCATTAGGATTCCCTGTCCATTCTTAACTTACCTAATCTTGTGGCAGCCTACTGTCATATTAATTTGAATTTCAAAAGGTCTGACAAAATTTTGTAGTTAAAATAACTGGTTTCATTCAGTGTTTAATTATTGGATGTATGGGTAAAATCAGATATTCTTCCAAAAGAAGATAGTAGGTAACATTGTATACACCCTGTAGTAAGAGAAGTGATAAGAAACTGTCTTGAGAAAAAAAAAAAAAAAAACTTATTGCTAAAGATATTTTCAAAGACTAGGACTTTTGAGCTTATTAAAATTAATATTCTTTGTAACAGATGAGTTATACTGTATCTGAAAAAAATCATTTCTCTAATCAGAATAAGCCATAATGGTATGTTTTCATTTGGCAAGTGCTTATTAGTAATAGTGATAGATCCATGCAAACTGTAGGCTGTAAAATGAGAAAAAAAGATCAGTTGCTTTCTAAGCTTGATGTAACATATGCTTTAATGATGGGCAAGCCAATATTCATTGGTTTAACAAGAGAAAACACAAGAGCAATGGCTCCAAACATGGATTCATTATCCTTTCAATCTGTAACTAATTTGGGCTGCACAAAATCATTTAGGTTAAATATGAGCCTTGATGATCCTCATAGCTGTAGGGTGTGAGATGCATTCAAATTTTTCTTTTAGTGTCTGATTTTAATAAACTGAATGTGTGTGTGTGTGTGTGTGTGTGTGTGTGTGTGTGTGTGTGTGCCAGTGAACTGTTCAAAATATCATAGTTTAAGAATATTGGAGATTCTTTGCATTTAGCAGATCATCCGAATCTGGTTTATATGGAGTTTTATTTTTCTCTTTATTCTGTCTATATTACATGCAAAGGAATGTTAACTCTTTGAGTCCAAGAAGTGGTTTTATCTTCTTTGTATCCTTATCACTTAAAGCAATGCCTTCCATATAGTTAGCACTTATTAAATGTTGCTGACTGATTGATCTGCATTCATTATTTGAGTAATCATTTATGAGTGTATTCTATATACAAAAAATCATTTTAGAAATTATGTATATTGTTTAAGATAATGAAAGAAGATAAGTATACATAATTCCTGTCCACAAAAACATTTTTTTCATATGAATAGATAGGTTAAGAACATAAATAATTATGACACAAAGTAGATTATGATAGTTACCACCGAATGTTTTGAAGATTCATAGAATAAATCATTTTATTTATTAAATTTATTAAAATATTAGGGGAAAGAGAAGGGGAACAATAGTTAAACCATGAAAGATGAGTAAAATGCAATTTTTATCAAACTTTTACAAATAAATATTTAATCTATAGTTCAACATGTATTAATCACTTACCCTGTACCAGGCAATGTGCTAAACATTATGAGTACAAAAACAGACAAAATCAATACAGGATAAATGGGAAATAATTAATAGAAAGAAAGCTCTAGAATTAAGAAGGATTAGGGAGGGCTTCCTATCAAAAATGGAATTTTGATTGGGACTTAAAGGAAGCTTGAAAGAAAGTAGAAAATGAAGAATGCTCCTGGCATGGAGTGGGGGGATAGCCAAACAAAATGTCTCAAATGAAAAAAATGGAAGCTCTCACTCTTGAGATGTGGAAGAAGACTAGGTCATAAAATTCTAAGCTCTCCAAATTTTCCCCACAAACAAGGCAAAAATTATGCCTCAGGGCCAGAGTGGTCCTGTGTTATGGGCCAGAACTTGAAACAAAGTGCTAAGTCACTGGAATTGAAAGAGACAATGGTTATTTAGCATAGTGTTTAGCAGTTCCTTAGTTCAATACATGTACTTAGTACTTATTACAGTACTACAAGATAAGAGATCCTATAAATTTGGACAAACTCAGCCAGACTAAGAACTGGAAGACAGAGAGTGTGGTGGCAGTCCTCCTGCCTCCCCCACAGAAACCAAGACACATTCAGGAGGACCTCAAGAAGCTGACAGAAGCAGAGAAGGCAAAAGACTGGCAACAGGAGCTTAAGCTCTTGGAACCAAGGAGAGAGATAGGCCTCTAAGAAAGCTAACCAGGCCCAAGGAAAGGAGACAAGACTTTGAAAGAGACAATTAAGGATTTGGACCTTAATCCTTGGCTGCACTTGTGGTGATTACTGAACTGAAAAAAAGGTTGCCTCCAGAGACCACAAGAAAACCTCAACAGAGAATATTACATTTTAGAGAGAATATTACATTCCTGGAATAATTGAAGAAGTTTTTAAGAAAGATACCAGGATGGAAGTTTTGCATACATGGAGTATAAATACCTCCAGACTAGCTCCTCTAAAATTGTAAGCAGCAAACCCTGAGGCTAATTAGGTTGAAAAGTAGCCTGAGACCCAAACACAAGAACTTCACCTCCAGACCATATGAAAAATCTGATACTGACTCAGGGAAGACTGAGAGAATCTGTTAATAAGAATGCCAGGCACAGCTCTGCTGCTAAGATGTGACCCTGAAAAATAAGGCTGATTTTAAAATTTGGCAATACTTTCCCTATGCTTTTTCCTTGTAAGATCTCTTTGAGGTAATTATGTGATTTTTTTTCTATTTCTACCTCCCCTCTTGTTCTATCATTCCAGGACAATATTCTTTGATTCTTTCTTGTATTTTAGTTGTTGAGGTTCTTTATTTTTTCTCACAGCTTTCAGGTAACCCAATTATTCTTGTTTTCTCTTCTTGATTGGTTCTCTAGATATGTTGTTTTTCACATTCTTTACTATTTTTTTTTTGTTCTCTATAAAGTTTTGTTATTTCTTGGTTTCTTATAACTTCAATGGCTTTTCCCTACCAATTCTAATTTTCAAAGAATTTTTTTTCCTATAAGACTCTTGATCTCCTTTTCTAGTTCATTGACTTTATTTTCATAATCATGTTTTTCTTGAATTTTAAAAAAATTTTCCTCAATCTTTCTTATTGTATTTTAAAGCCTTTTGAGTTCTTCTATATATTCTTTCTGAGTAGGTAGCCACGTAATATTACTTTTTGGATTAAAAGAGTTTTTTCATTGTCCTCTTCTAAAGATGAACTCTAGTCTTACCCTATTCTCATACTAAATTTCTATGGTTTGCTTCTTTCTCTTTTGTCTACTCACTTTTTAAAAGAGAAGTTATTAATGTAACCATCTCTATTCTTGTAGGAGAGGATTGAGAGAGGAATGGTATATCTGGCTTCATTTAGTTCTCCCATCTGGCATTCAAAATCAAGAACTCCACCCTCCTATAAGTGACTATAGCCAGCAGCTTCCCTGCCCACTGCTTCTGCATTCAACACTGTGCTGCTTTCTTCTTGCTCTCAACAGCACAGCTCCACCCAGCATTCCTTATCACCCTAGGAACTAAAGAACTAAGACCACTAAATCCCCACTCTGTCCAGAAGGTGAAAGTTCCAGCAGTTTACCCTGAGGATATCTCTGTACCCAGTTAGCCCCAGGACTTCTCCTTGCTCTTTATCTGAAACTAGCCTGAAGTTGTTTGTGAATTATACCATTCAAACCTCTGTCCTAGGGTCTTTCTTTGGGTCTTCTCAGATTGTCCCAGGTGGTACCCTGTTCTTCTCCATGTCTTATTTGTTTTTCACTTGTCCATGTTTGTCTTGAAGCACACTTTTCTTTTGTTTGTGGGGGAAATATGGAGAACTTGGAATTTTCTGACCTACTCAGAATCCTCCTTAATCCATCTTTTTAATGGGAGATCTCATTCCATTCATATTCACAATTATGATTATTAACTATATATTTTCTTCCATCCTATTTTGTTCTCTCATTCCTTTCACCTTTTCTCTCCTGAACAGTGGATCTTCTGTCCACCACTTCCCCCACTTTGTTGCCTCTCTTCTGTTTTATTGTTGCTTCTTGCTCATTTTTGAAGAGAATGGGCCCTGAATTCAGGAGGATCTGAGTTCAAAATCGCCCTCAAACACGTAGCATTTTCTAGCTGTGTGACACTGAACAAGTCACTTAACCCCAATTGCCTCAAAGAAAAAAGATAAAAAAAATAAATTTGAGTTCTGCTTCTAGGGGAAGGAGCACTGTCTCAGGCTTCCTGTCCAAGGGCTTCATACCCTTGCTGCTTACTGTTGCAACACTGATTGTCCTGAAACCTACAGGGGAGACTCAAATCTGGGGCTTCTCTTGGGGGGGTGGGGTAAGGAGTGATTGGTGCTGTTGAAGATTATAGGGGTGACAGCTTGCTGGTACTAAGCTGGGGTACTAGTGGTAGTGTCTGGCCTGTGCTGAAGATGGTGGGGTATTTCTCCTTGCTATACTGAGGCACATGGGGATTCTGATGTTGACTTTTTCCTGCTCACTACTTTTGGCTTCAGGATCTCAAAATTTGTTTGCTGAAGTGGAGTTTGCTACTGGCATTCTGGATCACTTCCTGTCTAGGACTACACTCTTCTTTTGCCCAAGTGAGACACACTTTTTTTAAATCTTCCAAGTTTGTTGCACTAACAAATTGTTTCATCTCATCTTTGATTCTTGTTTTGTTTTGGTGTTTGTTTGGGGTCTTTTGGAGGTGAATATGGAAGAGTTGTGTTTTACTCTGCCATCTTGGCTTCTGGAAGTCAGCTACCAGTATATTTTCTTTAAGTGATGTTTTTTCTTTATTCTTAAGAATACAAAATATTCAGATTTTATTTGGGATATTTCAGTTAAAGAGGGATAAAATAAAAGCAAATCCTGCAGTCTATAATAAATGAGAAATCTTTATGTAAAATGAATGAATTAAACCTACTATTTATAAGAAGTCTATTAAGTTCTAGAGCTACAAAGCAAAAACCAAGACAGTCACAACTTTCAAAGTGCTAAAATTCTAACAGAGGGAGAAAATACACTGATGAGATTTCAGTTGCAAATCATATGGAAAGGCCCCATATTATTTAGAATGTAAACCAAAGCAGAAGGTCATTCATCTTATTCCACTGATGAAATTGTATGCATTTCAGAATTTTCAATTCCTGGGAATCTCTCTGAAGTCCGTTTTGAGTTTTTGATCACATGACTTTATGATGTTAGGATTTTAGGTTGATTATCTAGGAACTGTGAACCTTTAAATTAGAACTGTGAAGAAAATTACTTAATTTGGTGGGAGGATCACAAAAAATGAATGGGAAAAGAAGAACACCCAGAAGTCAAAATGACAACAAAAAGTGTTTCTGATATCAATAAAGGATCTGGAAAGATAATTTGGACCCAACTGTTGAGGGATTGTGAGAAAGAATAAATTTCCACTGTGAACATTTACATACACACATATATAAAACCTTGGGGTCATTTCAGTAGTGATTTCAGTAGTGGGTTCATCACTGGTGACCCCAGGAATGGTGGTCAGACAGATGCTGGAGAAGTGTTTTGGCCACAGGGGAGTTGAGGAGATTCTATCAAAATTTTCAGTCATAGATGATCCTGGTGCCTCTGGGGGTGATTCTGAAAAGCGTGCCTCCCAGATTGGTGCTGTAATCCCCAGGTGACTGTTGTGAACCCTCACTGAGCACCACCAGATGGGTGGCCCTGATGGACCAGCTTAGGGTTTGGCCACCACTCCCGCCAGCAGACATGATCTTGGCCTCCTGTGAACATTTATATTTTGGAAATCATCAAACTATAAATGAAGGCTTAACTTGTGTTTTGTTTATCATAATTTGAGAATGTGATGTAATAATGCAGACTAAGTTTAAAATTTGTATTGCATACATTCTCCTCCCCCTTCAGCTAGTCATTAATTATTTATCTGCACACACCTACAAAATGTTTATGGTAATAATTGGGTTTTGTATATTCAACATCCTGGAGATAGATATGATACCACGTTCTGACAAGGTCAAAATGTGACTAGTCTCAGTCTGCTTTCTTGATACTTCTCTAAATAATATCCTTTAACTGTAGGTATCTTTCAGAATTCTGCCCTGGGTCTTCTCTTCTCCCTCTATACTACTTCACTCTGTAATCTCATTAACTTTCATAGATTCAATGAGTATTTCAATGTTAATAATGGTCAAATTTATGTTTCCTACCCCAAACTTTCCACTGAACTTGTACGCATCTTAAACATCTTATACATCTGAACCAGACTCATCATCTTTTCCCTAAACTCTCTGTCTGCTATCACCTTCTCTATCACTGTAGAATGTAACACCATCTTTCCAGTTCCTTAGGTTCACAACCTAAGAGTCAACCTGAATTGTTCACTGTTTCTCACCCTTAATCTACAATCTCTTGCATTTTTGTAACATTTGTAACAGCTCTTGAATAAATGCACTAATCTCCTTTGATACTACCTTCATTGCACTAACTCATTACTAGATTCTCATAAAATCACACTTGGCCTATTACAATTGTTTGCTGGTGAGTCTGCCTACTTCAATTCTATTACAACTCTAATCCATTCTCCATTTAGTCACTAAAATAATTTTCCTAATGTATCTGTCTGACCATGTCACTCTCCTACTTAGGAAATTGGAGTAGAACTCTATTGACTTCAGGATCAAATAAAAAATACTTTGTTCAGTATTTTAAACATAGTTAAAGGAATGACCTGGATGAGGATCTAGCAAAGGAGACTAAAATGGCATGGTCACATTGTATGAGAGGTTAAGACACAGATTAGGAGGGGAGAATATATAAAGAAAATTATTGTTTTGCTGCTTGTTGCTGAAATTGCTATCACTATTGTGATTAGGATCACTGGAAGAGAGAATGTAAGGAAGCTAGCCACAAGAAAGAGTTGCAAAAGGGATGTCATTAAGAATAAAATCTGGATTTTCCCACTCCACTCCAACTTTTATACTTTCCTAAAAGAATGGTGAGACTTTCCTCCTAATTTTTTTTAAGACTTTGTTTTGTTTTTAAATAAGTTGGTCTTCTGGAATAACATTTGTTGTAGTACTGATATATACTATTATCAATGTAGCCAAGTGATGGGGCAGGAAATAGAAAATTATGCTACTAAATATCTAATCCCCTCTCCCTCTGTTTCTGTATCTAACTCTTTCTGTGTCTGTCTCCCTCTCTTTCTTTTTCTTTCCTTATAATTCTCACTAGCCCTATATCTATTAATCTATTGAGTCACAGAGAATAATAGAAGTTCTCAGCTGTAACTCAAGATATACCAAAAATATTTTATTTATATAAATTTTATAGCTTCCCAAATTGAGAGAACAAATGAATCTTGACTTTCCTATAAATATTATGAATCTAACAGTTTGGTGGAGTGTATTTCTACTATGCAAGATAGTACTTCTCTTAATTTCAACCTTTCCCTTCTTTTCTTCTATTAAAATGTTTAAGAAGTCCATTCCTTTGAAGCATACTATCAGGGGTACTGGCTGAAAATGAAATACAGCTTTAAATCAGGAGATGGAAACAAAGATATTAACATGTGTTCCTGAAGTCTAGGCAAGAAGAAAAACAAAACAAAACATTAACAACAACAACAATAAAACCCAATCTTCCTTCCTAATCACATGCTGCTAGAAATGTGATCCCATCCTTGTTAAAATATATGTTTTTTTTTTAATTAAAAGGAGTTAATGATTAAAGAGAAATCAGAGACAACTGTCATGAGTTCTAAACAATTTTCCAATATGGATCAATATAAAGTGTTTGCACAATTGGTATTTCTTCTACACTGACCTCGTGAGTCATCCTTTTTGTCTCTCTCCCTGCCTCCCAGGAAAAAAAAAACGAGGGAGGGGTATCAGGGATGATTTATCATATGCATCTTAAAGATTTGTGAAATCAAACAGTGATATTTTATTATTAAATTAGGAAATGATAAAACTTCAGAAATATGATACCACTAATGATGAATATAGTTAATTAAATCTAGATAAACCCATCTAGATTTGACTATTTATCCAGATTTAATTAGCATCTTTGATGTAAAAACTAGCTGTAATCATAACCTTATATCAGGGCATTTTTGTGCCATTGCCCCACTTGAAAATGAACTAATTACAAATTCTTCCTGGCTTCTTTCCTAATTAATTATGAG
This sequence comes from Antechinus flavipes, assembly GCF_016432865.1. NCBI lineage: Eukaryota > Metazoa > Chordata > Mammalia > Dasyuromorphia > Dasyuridae > Antechinus > Antechinus flavipes. Next base: position 147,589,424 of record NC_067403.1, read on the forward strand.
ATACTGAAGAGAAATTTAAGATTTGGTCATTTGTCTAGTTATTTCAGAATTTCTGTTATAACCATAAATACTTTCTTTTGACTAACAGAATTGGAGATGATGAAGACATGTCACATGTCCTCCAGGGCTCCTGTGCCCCCTGTCACTAGATAGCTGAAGTATCAGTCATCATCAGGCCAACAGCCAGCAATAGTGTAACAACCAATTAATACAGCTGCTAGTGGCTGATAGAGGCTGACAATTCAGACAGTCAGTGACATTGATGGAAAGACAGAAATGTAGTCATGTGTTCTGTCTACAATAAATTCCACATTTTTCTGTGGCCCACTTTTCCTACCTTCCATTAGCCCCAATTTCTTATGTATAAATGGTAATAGTTACAAGGAATTAAAACTACTAAGAAAGACTGGTAAAGGTTTTTCAGTATAATTGTATCAAACACAAACTGGAAAAGGAAAAAAAAAATTAATTTAACAATTTGCACATTGCTTAGGAACAAACCTTTGATGCTTTTTTTTCTGATTAAAAACATGTATATTTTCTCCATAAATGCAGAAACCAAACTTTCATACCCTATCTTATATATTTTTTTCTCAGAGTTTGATTAATATGTTTTGTTACAAGTAATACTATTTTGAAATCTCAGAGAAGACCATTTTCATTTTGCTTTTCAGGTTTATCAATCTTCAGGTTCAGAAAGTTATTAGCATTTCCCATAATTTCAAATCTACTGTCATGCCACCAATAAACTTCCAAATTGCAGCAGTCATGTAGTGGACGATATTTAAAATTCTTACAATTATATATGACATGGGATGTAATTTCTTTTAAGTCAAACCTAATTTCTTCTAAGCCTCAGGCAAGAGAGACCACATAAACCCCATAGGGCTATTTTAATTCTTCCAGGCATTTACAACACTATATATATATATATATATATATATATATATATATATATATATATATATATATATATATATATATATATATATATATATATAATATGTATATGTATATATATATAATATGTATATGTATAATATGTATGTATGTGTGTGTGTGTGTGTGTGTGTGTGTGTGTAACATAGTGTATGTAGGTGCTTTCCCAATGTGTTGGTGGAAACAGTCTGCAATTCTTTGATGTTGATTGGTTAATGATATAATTTGATAATCTTCCTTTGGGAAATGAGGTGCTTATTCATCTCTTACATTTCACTTCTTTGTCATTTCAGATGCATACTGAGGTTCCAGCTTGGCCCACTAATCTTCTAATATCTTAGCTATTGCTGTTCTTGATCCCTGCAAACATAAGACTAGAAGACCATCAGTGATAAGAAATGTCTTCTTAGTGACCAGGGTAATTTAGATTCAGAAAATTGTCATCTCTTTTATTTGTCAGGAGATAAATTGCATTGTATTTTACCACCAACAACTATCCCTTCCCTTCAGTTTTCCTATCAATAATCACAATCATATTTTGAATTCATATTTATTGTTCTGAAAAATAAATTCAATATACAGTATTTGTAATATATGTGTAAAACACATACAATACACATATATAGATATAACATATCTTATATATGTAATGCACATATATATGTATGTATATATATATAATGCATATGTGTGTACATATACACAATCTACACATTCCCACATTATCAATGTTCAAATAATTCATGTTTCTTTTTGCATTTACATTCATCACCTCTGCATTAGATGGTGTTTGGGAGTCGTATGTATGTGGTTATGTAGGTGTCTGAATGTATTTTTGTGTATACACTACTAGAGTACATACTAGAATAAATTTAGCGAAATAAGAAGAACTGATAAAACACAATTCTTCTCACGATAAATCCAATTAAAATAGAAGAGCCATAAATCAATAATGATTGCAAAACTGAGAAATAGATTATAATGGATATTTTTTCCCATCCAGAATTTCTTAATTTTGTGCATAGGAAAGTGAATGGTCCAAAAACTGTTCTATTTGGTCTCAAAACTAAAGAAAGTAGGTTGAATTAGCTAAAAAAGTGAATTTCAACTTGATATGAAATATTGGTATAAGCCTAATTTCTGCCAAACTACTTTCAAATTTTTATAGCAGTTTTACTGAAAAAATATGTTCTTATCCAATTAATGGAGCCTAAACTGGAAAAAATGATCATTTATAAATGGGGAAATTAAATTTCAGAGAAGGTGGAGTGAAGATGGCCGAGTGTAGATAGAACTTTGCCTGAGCTCTCCCTGACTTCCCTCAGACTCAACAGTAGATCAAGCCTCTTAATGAATTTTGGAGTGACAGAACCTACACATATTAGAAGTAAAACAAATTTCCAGCAGAAAATGACTTGGAAGTACTTTAGGAAAGGTCTGTCTCAGTTGGGCAAGGTTGGGGAGTGGTGGAAGAGAGAAAGACACAGCAAAGTGCTTGCACAGTGTTGGAAGGTTTAGGGCAGAGAGGTTCCTTCCATATGGGTAAAATATTGGAAGGGTTTTAGGCAAATACTGCAGCATTGACTATTCCATAATGCTTCCAAAGGCCGGGAGATCAGCAGACTAAGTATAAGACATCCAATGCAACTACAGAAGGCAAATAACGAGCCCCTGAATGCAAGCATAACAGGCAGGACTTGGCCAGGCACTCAGCCCAAAGAGGAAGCCTGCTATACTACAGGCTCCCCCAGGCAGGAAGAAGGCCTTTCCCCTGCAGAAGCAGCTTGGGGCAATCTATCCTACACCCTCAGAAAAGACCTCAACTTTTTAAAATGAGCAAAAAAGCAAAAAGAGCCAGGGTCAGAGATAGCTATTTTGGAGAGAGGGAAGAAGAGAACCCAAACCCTGAGAACATTAAAGACAAAACATCTCCAGATGAAGCCTTAAAGAGGCTTCTGGCCTCCAACTTAAAAGACTCTCTTGGAAGAATTCAAAAAAGATTTTAAAAGAGAGCCAGAACAAAAATGGGGAAATGAAACAGGATATTTGCAGGACAACGTAATAAAGGAAACACAAAAATTTACTGAAGAAAACAAGTCCTTAGAAATACTTTTGATGAAATGGGGAAAAGTATACTGAAGAAAATCACTTCTTAAAAAAATAGATTTGCATTGTTGATTAAAGAAATGCAAATTAAGACAATTTTGAGATACAATCACACACCTCTCAGATGGGCTAAGATGACAGGAAAAGATAAATGTTGGAAGGGATGTGGGAAAACTGGGACACTAATATATCATTGGTGGAGTTGTGAACTGATCCAACTTTTGGAGAGCAATATATATACCTTTTGATGAAGTGGTGTCACTACTGGGCCTATATCTAAAAGAGATCATAAAAATGGGAAAAGGACTCACATGTGCAAAAATGTTTGTAGTAGCCTTTTTTGTACTGGCAAGTAACTGGAAATGAGTAGATGTCCATCAGTAGGAAATGGTTGAATAAGTCATGAGATGGGAATATTATGGAATATTATTGTTCTATAAGAAATGATCACCGGGATGATTTCAGAAAGGCCTAGAATGTGAACTATCTGCATTTTTGTTTTTCTTCCCGGGTCATTTATACCTTCTGAATCCAATTCTCCCTATGCAACAAGAGAGCTGTTCGGTTCTGCAAACATATATTGTATCTAGGATATACTGCAACATATCCAACATATAAAGGACTGCTTGCCATCTAGGGGAGGGGGTGGAGGGAGGGAGGGGAAAAAATCGTGACAGAAACGAGTGTCAATATAAAGTAATTATTAAATAAAAAATTAAAAAAAAAAGAATAGAAGCCATTTTCCATTTGATAAATGGTCAAAGGATATGAACAGATAATTTTCAAGTGATGAAATTAAAGCCACCTATAGTCATATGAAAAAATGCATTATTGATTAGAGAAATGCAAATTAAAACAATTCTGAAGTACCATCTCATACCTCTCAGATTAAGATGACAAGAAAAGATAATGATAAATGTTGGAGAGCAAATGGGAAAACTGGGACATTAATATATTGTTGGTGTAGTTGTGAACTGATCCTAACATTCTGGAGAGAAATTCGGAACTATACCTAAAGGGCTATCAAACTATGCAAACATTTTGATCCAGTATCCTCTTTTGGGTCTGTATCCTAAAGAGATCATGACAAAGGGAAAAAAAAAAACACATGTGTGAAAACTGCTTGTAGCAAGTCTTTTTATAATGGCAAGAAACTAGAAATGGAGTGGATGCCCATGTTGGAGAATTGCTAAATAAATTATGGTATACGAATATAATGGAATATTATAACTCTTTGTGAAATGATCAACAGAATGATTTATATTATATTGTACACCAACAACAAAGATTATGTGATAATCAATTCTGAGGGATTTGGTACTTTTCAACAATGAGATTCAATAGACTTATGATGGAGAGAGCCATCTGCATCCAAAGACAGGCCATTGGGGCCTAAATGTGGGTCAAAATATAATATTTTCATTTTGTTATTGTTATTGTTGTCTGCTTGCTTATTTTTTTTCTTATTTTTTCTTTCTTTTTTGATCTTATTTTTTCTTGTGCAGCATGACAAATGTGGAAGTATATTTAGAAGAACTGCATAAGATTTTTTTTTATTTTTTTAAATTTTTATTTAATAATTACTTTATATTGACAGAATCCATGCCAGGGTAAATTTTTTTTTTACAACATTATCCTTTGCACTCGTTTCTGTTCCAATTTTTTTCCCCTCCCTCCCTCCACCCCCTCCCCTAGATGGCAAGCAGTCCTTTATATGTTGGATATGTTGCAGTATATCCTAGATACAATATATGTTTGCAGAACCGAACAGTTCTCTTGTTGCATAGGGAGAATTGGATTCAGAAGGTATAAATAACCCGGGAAGAAAAACTAAAATGCAGATAGTTCACATTCGTTTCCCAGTGTTCTTTCTTTGGGTGTAGCTGCTTTTGTCCGTCATTTATCAATTGAAACTCAGGTCTCTTTGTCAAAGAAATCCACTTCCATCAAAATATGTCCTCATACAATATCGTTGTCGAAATGTATAATGATCTCCTGGTTCTGCTCATTTCACTTAGCATCAGTTCATGTAAGTCTCGCCAGTCCTCTCTGTATTCATCCTGCTGGTCGTTCCTTACAGAACAATAATATTCCATAACGTTCATATACCACAATTTACTCAACCATTCTCCAATTGATGGACATCCTTTCATTTTCCAGCTTCTAGCCACTACAAACAGGGCTGCCACAAACATTTTGGCACATACAGGTCCCTTTCCTTCCTTTAGTATCTCTTTGGGGTATAAGCCCAGTAGAAACACTGCTGGATCAAAGGGTATGCACAGTTTGATAACTTTTTGAGCATAGTTCCAAATTGCTCTCCAGAATGGCTGGATGTGTTCACAATTCCACCAACAATGTTTCAGTGTCCCTGTTTTCCCACATCCCCTCCAGCATTCCCCATTATCTTTCCCTGTCATTCTAGCCAATCTGACAGGTGTGTAGTGGTATCTCAGAGTTGTCTTAATTTGCATTTCTTTGATTAATAATGATTTGGAACATATTTTCATATGTCTATAAATAGTTTCAATTTCTTCATCTGAGAATTGTCTGTTCATATCCTTTGACCATTTATCAACTGGAGAATGGTTTGATTTCTTATAGATTAGAGTCAATTCTCTATATATTTTGGAAATGAGGCCTTTATCAGAACCTTTGATTGTAAAAATGTTTTCCCAGTTTATTGTTTCCCTTCTAATCTTGTTTGCATTTGTTTTGTTTGTACAAACACTTTTCAATTTGATATAATCAAAATTTTCTATGTTGTGGTCAATAGTGATCTCTAGTTCTTCTTTGGTCATAAATTCCTCCCTCTTCCACAGGTCTGACAGGTAAACTATCCTATGCTCTTCCAATTTATTTATCATCTCATTCTTTATGCCTAGATCATGAACCCATTTTGACCTTATCTTGGTGTACGGTGTTAAGTGTGGGTCAATGCCTAGTTTCTGCCATACTGATTTCCAATTTTCCCAGCAATTTTTGTCAAATAATGCATTCTTATCCCAGAAACTGGTGTCTTTGGGTTTGTCAAACACTATATTATTAAAGTTATTGGCTGTTTTGTCCTTTGAACCTAACTTATTCCATTGATCAACTAGTCTATTTCTTAGCCAATACCAGATGGTTTTAGTAACTGCTGCTTTATAATATAATTTTAGATCTGGTACAGCTAGGCCACCTTCATTTGATTTTTTTTTCATAAATTCTCTTGAAATTCTTGACCTTTTGTTTTTTCATATGAATTTTGTTGTTATTTTTTCTAATTCATCAAAGTAGTTTTTTGGGAGTCTGATTGGTATAGCGCTAAATAAGTAGATTAATTTAGGTAGTATTGTCATCTTTATTATATTTGCTCGCCCAATCCAAGAGCATTTAATATTTTTCCAGTTGGTTAGATCAGACTTAATTTGTGTGGAAAGTGTTTTGTAGTTTTGCTCATAAAGTTTCTGATTTTCCCTTGGCAGATAGATTCCTAAATATTTTATACAATCAGTAGTTATGAAATAGTTATTTCTTTCAGTCCACAAATTTCCAAAATTATGTTTAAGCCATTGATCAGATGAAGAATTCTTAACCAGTCTTCCTTAATGTTGGTGTCATCCTGCTGAAATTACATCCAAATATTTACCTATGCAATGCAAGCATACATACATAAACACATATAAACACATACAATTTATAAATAGTTTCTCACATGATTTATACATAATTACCGCCATTCCTTAAAACATGAACCTATTGAGTACAGAGACTGTATTTACCTTTATTTCAATGCCTGAAACATGGTAGATGTAAAACAAAAGCTTCTTGAATTATTTTGACAATATTCTCTGATTATCTATTTATGTCTATCCTATTTTCTTTTTCTTTCTTTATTCCTCCTGTCCTTTCTCTTTCCCTCCCTCCTTCCCTTCTTTTCTTCCTCCCTCCCTTTCTTCCTTCTTCCCTTCATTTCTTCCTCCCTTCCTCCCTTCTTTCCATTCTGTCTTTAAAATAGGAAAAACAAAAAAGTAGGGCTTTTAATATAAACTTCCCCAAACCTAGAAGTCTTGGATTTAATTTCAATATCTATAACTTAATTGTATACATATCCTTTTATTTTTCACTTAGGGAGAAGCAAAATGTAATTTTGAAAATGTGACTGGGATTTTACTATATTTAAATAGTTTTATGTGGTTGCAGAAGAAAGTCAAGTATTTTATAACAGTATATAAATTCACTAATGGATAGTTCCATAATAGATTCTTTAGATTTCTTACTCTCAGGTAATTATTTTAAATAATTTTTTCCAGACTTAACATTATTATAGGATGTCAGATAGTACTATCTAAGAGAAAGGAGGGGAAACAGCAAGAACAGGGTTATAACATTAATGGATGTGAATATGCAATTTGTCATCTACTTTTTCCATTTCATGGGGAAAGAGGAAAGGCATTTCTCCAGTTAAAGGAAATAGTTAATTGCTGTTCTTTTAAAAATAAATTGAAAAGAAAGGAATTTTCCACCCTTTTTCTTTTAAAAATCATAGCAACGGAAGTTTAAAATATGAGAATGAATTCCTACAATTGCAGTTTTTAACATGATATTCAACCTAATATCTTCCTGTGCAACATTAATACCTTGAGTTCACGTTGTTTTTACTTCACTGTACACTCTGAATTGAGGTTTGCTTTTCTTTTTCCCTTAAAGAAACAAGATATACACTACCTAACTCATAGGATTTTTATGAGAAAATCACCTCATACATCTGAAATTGATAAATAAATGTGGGCTGTTATTAAAAAGAAAAAAAAATACGAATTTTTCTTTTTTTTGGAGTAGTTTGTTGGTGTTCTGATCATTTTATACAGCTAAACAAGTCTCTTGCACCAATCAAGGTATGCTTTGCTCTGCAGGCTTAGTTTCATTCAGTGTTACAAAATAGTATAAAGGAATATGATGTCCATATAGATTTTTCCCTGCATCCTTACAAAAACAGTGGAACAGTGTAACCAGGGAATGTAACTGGTCCATAGGGAGACAGGAGTAAAAGCCAAATGATTCTTCTTAGTATTCTAGCATATCTGACTACAAAAGCCCTGAAATAGCTCATATAAAAGGCACAATTTTAAATATCAACTAAACATTCCTCTTCTGGCTATTTCCCATATGTATTTTGAAGACTGGAAAGAATAATAGACCACAGGGGCCCAATTTTCATGTCACCTTGTCAAATCACTTTTACCTTGAGCTATAAAAACACTCAGGTTGGGACAGTACCTTGCCCACATTTAATTGGCCTCACAAGAAGGTCCGTTCTAAAAAGAAAAATCAAAGGATTGATGGAAAGAAAATCAATAAAGTCTTTTTGGTGACTTAATATTTGGAGCAAATTATTACCTTTAATTCCTTTACCTTTAATTCATTCCTATGAAATCTTTCTAATCATCTTTCCTTAGAAGCCTAAGGAAATATTCTTGCCCTTCTTTACTTGATCCTTTTTTTTTTTTTTTTTTTTTTGGATCTTACAAATATCAGCTATAATTAGTATGCTTTATTTAAATCATTTCATGTCTTAATGCATAACAAATTGGTTTATTTAAAGGAAGGGTATGATAAACCAGTACCTATTCAAAAACATTAAATAGAAATTTCATTAGCAAGTTTGTTATAAGAAAGATAGTGCAGTATTCCAAATTGGATAGAACACTGGATTTGGAATGGGAGTTTGAATCTTATCTCTAATATTTAGTAGCCATATAGCTTGTAGAATTTCATATTGTTTCCCATGGTCAGTTACTTATGATATACATGATCTTAGGTTACCCTGCCTTATGTGTGGGGCGTTTTTTCCTCTAATGCTATCAGCTTATACTCCCATTTATTAGAGACCAGTGACTAATAGTCATTTTATTTAAACACCAAACATTTATTGACTTTTTCAAATAACTTTTGCCTTAAAAGACATTAAAATCATATGCACAAATTTCCTTAAATATTTCTGGGCCATACTATTCTTCATATTTCTCAACAGGAAGGGTAGACCCAAAACTTAGCTCAGTTGCAAAATAGAATTGTTACAAGTAATTTCACATCCAAAGGCAAAATCATTGCTGAATTTGTCTTCCTCTCACTTTTACTAGGACAGGGTCCCTAAAGGATGATTTTTATTTTCAGGGATTTTGATAGTGGGCTGGTTGAAAGACTCAATCTGGATTCTAATTTTCAGATTCTTGTGACTCATTTTTTTTTTTTTAATTTTCAAAACTCCCAAGGTAAGAGTTTCCTCTGTATTCATTGGACATAATGAGAGAAGGCATTAAAAAATACCTCCCTGAAATGAATAAGACAAAGGTTGAGTAGACAATAGTGATATGCTTCTTAGAATTTCTTTCCTTTCCATCAAAGAGCTTCTTTTTGAATATGTGGTTAGCTAACACGAATCAGTCACAGAATATTTAATATGCTTCAGGGTTTCTCCAGGTCATGTCTTTTACAGATGGTGAAGATTCTTCAGGGAGTAGATTTCTTAGATTATCTATATGGAGAAACATTGTTCTAGGTTCTCTGTGCATACAGAGACCCTCATTGTAGCTACACAAATATCAGGAATACATTTATCCATCAGATAACATTGATTGCTAGTCCCAGATTTAGTATTATTATTTGTATGTGCCTTACTGGAGTAGAAGTGCTCAGAAGCATCAATAAGCTTCTATCTCTTAGTTTTATTTCCCTTTACAGATAAATATTCTAAACTTAGAGTCTGAAATATAATTACATTGTTGTTGTTGTTGAGTTTTAGTCATTTCCAACTCTCTGTGACCCCATTTTTTTGACAAAGATAGTGGCCTTGTTTACTATTTCCTTTCTAGCTTATTTTACATAAAAGTAACCAAGACAAATACAGATAAATGATGTGCCCTGGGTCACACATCTAATAAGTGTCTGAGGGCAAATGTGAACTCATGATGATTAGTCTTCCTGACTTCATACCCTAGATATTTTCTACTGTGCCATCTAATGGTCCAAAATATAATATATGATATAAAGAGACAGAGATGTTCATACAAATGTCATTATAGATACAGATGTCTAGATATAGATATAAATATAGACAGATCTAGATTTAGATAAATGAGGTAGCTAGTTGGTACAGTAGACAGAGCATTATGACTGGAGTCAGCAAGACTAGCCTCAGATGATAGCTGTGTAACCCTAGGCAAATCATTGATTTACCTCAGTTCCTCAACTGTGAAATGATCTGGAGATGAAGTGGCAAACCACTCCTCTGTCTCTCTGTCTGTTTCTCTCTCTGTCTCTATATTTATAAAGTGAGATACATTATAGGTGTGTGTGTGTGTGTGTGTGTGTGTGTGTGTGTGTGTGTGTATGAGTATGTGTGTAGAAGCTCAATTTTCTCCTGGGCTCTAGAAGTTTTTGAAATATAGTCTTGATCAGGAAACAGAAATTAAAAGATCTACATATTTTGCCCTAAGTAGGCAAAGGAGTATAATAATACAGTTTTCATGGGACATAATTATAGAAACTTTGGAAATGACATAGTTTCTAGAATCCTTACTATATATTCCAAAAGTTACAGAAGAGATTTATAAGATTTGATCCATCAATGACTATGTACTAGGACTAAAGCTCAAGTCATTTACTTTATTTCTGAACTAGGATATTAAAATGATTAGCAACTGAGGAATCAGTACTTCTGAAGGTAGATGGATTTTCCATTCTCATGTCAGTCTACATACTTCTATTATCCAAAATACCCTTCTCATCAGATGTGTTTCTCTTGAGAGACAGGGAATTTTCATTTTATTTAGTAATATTCTTTTTACTAAATCTTGGGTGATCTTTGTGTAATTTGTTTCAGTCCTAAGCTTGAAAAACTGAACTGGGATGAATTGGAATTTTCTCAGATACAGGTTCTTAGCTCACTCATGGAATAAACATAATATATGGAATGTGAGATCTAGTGATAACTAAATCTCAGGATAGCTGCTGTTTTTTTCTACATCAACAGTCTGACCATTGTCAGATATCTCTAACTTCATTTGGCTATCATCATGCCATCATGGAATAAAGTGAATAAAATCATCAGTACACCTCCTCCAAGAGCACCATCACCATCATCATATCCATACATATATTTTACTATTTTCTTTACAGTGAAGCATATCATTTAGCATTCAATTTTATCAGCTCAATTTTATCAGCCCAAATCCTCCTGTTCTTCTTTGTCAGAGGAGGACATTTTCACTTTCAGGTACTGTTATATATTTAAAAAATGATATAATATACTTTTACTATCTATCAAAGTCTACTATCACCATGGAAAAGTCTCTCTGAACGACATTTTCCTTTTCTCTAAAGTTGAGATGATGATTCCTATATGATCCATTTTACTATGTTGGTTGATGTAAGGTCCAAATAAGGTAGTGTATATATATATATATATATATATATATATATATATATATATATACATATATATATATATATATATACATATATATATATACACATACATATACATATATATATACATACATATATATATACACACACACATTTTTTAAAATTATATTTTACAGTACTATAAAACACTACTATAAAAGAGATCTCAATCCTGCTGGAAGGATAGAAATATTGTTAATTGGATGATGTATCATGAAGAAAATTGGTATTTGTTCCTAAAATTAGAAAATTCTTCTTGCAAAAACAATTGTTCATTTTATTTGCTTTTTTCCCCACCAGAGGTGACTTTATTGTGCTTGATGTTAGCTTTGATGATCCTTTGAAATGTCTATATAATTTCCTCTAATAGTCAATATAAATTGTTGGTTTGCATAAAGAAAATAATTTTCAACCCAAAGGAAAATTGGTATTTTGTTATGAAACAATATTAATGTTACAAAGTTTTATTATCACTAAATAATCATTAAACCTCAGAAATACCATGAAAAAGCAAAGATTTTTGCTGCATACTATTTTGGTGGAAAGAAATCATGATACTCTTCCAACATTAAACCTTATATCAAAGTCATTTTACAACTTTAAAAGGAAATTAAAAAGTGGTAATCATTAAGTCATTGTAAAATGACCTTCAAATAGTGAAGGATTAATTGTTTTGCTAATGTTGGATGCTCATAATAAAGGCTATTTTTTTTTTAACAAGAGATTTCCCTCACAGTTAAGAATGTTCTAACCTGCTTTAGCAGCTTAGCATTATGCACTTGAAGCCTGGGTCTTAACTTTTCAAAAACCATTGCACTTCCCTGAGACTAGATTCACGCTAACTATGCTATTGAATTATTTTTCCATTTATAAATTCTGATTGGCTTATATTATTTGTGTTGTGAAATGTATATTATAATGTCCCCTTTTAATCCTGACAAAAAGCTTTTCAAAACTCAATCCAATTGAATCTTCTATATGGTCATTTCCTACCTAGTCAAATATTGTTTCAAATTATATAAGCACTTAAGAGGTTATATATGATTTAGTTTAGAGATTATTTCTACAATGGGGAATCAAAGGCCAAAGAAAATCTTTCTTATAGCAAGGTAGAAATGAGTTCATATAAAGACAACTATAGCAATCATATAATTCCTTGTCAAGAAAACCTCAAATCAGGGTCACTATGCATGAATATGACCGAAACAATTGAACAACAACACAAAAAAAATTCCTTCTATTTTAATAGGACTAATCTGATAGCTAGTTATTTCCATTATTGTTATACTCTTCAACTATCCTCAACTGGAGAATGGACATAGAATGAATAAGAGGTGCTCCTATCACTGATTCAAGTCACAGCATGGAAAACCAGGAGGAGAGGCACAGTTTTTCAAGAACAAACTGTACACATCACATTTTATGTATTTTAAGATACTAATTCCTCTGTATAATTTAAATTCTTTTAAAACAATGGAGCACATATTGCTTGTTCTATTTGGTACTGTTTGTTTGCCCAACTGAGAAAAAATGCTACCTCCTCCTCATAAAATAAAATCCTATTTATAGTGTTCCAATTACTTTAAGCTGTGAGTTAATATACAACATGAAATCAACAAAACAGCCAGAATAGAATTGTAGTCCTGGAGATATCTTAACCATCATTTAGTTTGACATCTAAAGAAAAAATATTTAGCAAGTGTCTACTTTGTGCTGGACACTAGGGATACAAAGACAAAAAAGCTCCTTTATGTTCAAGGAGCGTATATTATATTGTGAAAAACAAAACATATACTTTACAGCTATATACATCATAAAAAAAGTAAATATGAAGTTTTAGTGGGGCAAGTAGTAAGACAATATGTAGGAGATCAAGCTTGAGAAAACTTTAAAGGAAGTTAAAGATTCTATAAATTGAATTATGCATTCTAAGGCATAGAGATAGAAGATAGCATGTGTGTGAGGGACATCAAGATCAACATATATTACAGAGCACATTAAGGGGAATAATATAAAATAAGATTGGAAAAGTGACTTGGACCTGGGTTCCTAAAGTTTTTAAATGCCAAACAGAAATATGTGTTTCATCCAAAAGTCAATTAGAGTCATTAGAGTGAGCAAGCTGCTTTCATGTTTAGACCTATACTTTAGGAAATAAATTGGTAGTTATGTGAAAAATCAATCAGAAAGAGAAGAGAGACTTGAAGGAGATAGGAGTTTATTATGATATCTAGGCAAGAAGTAATTCATACATGAATGGTGTGGTGATTTTGTGAGTGGAGAAAATGGGACGTGCACAAAATAAATTGTGGTGATTGAATCAAAAAGTATTGAAAACTGATTGAATGTGGAAGTGATAAAAAGTAATGGGATAAGAATGAACCTAAAGTTGTAAACTTGGATGATTAGAAAAATGGTACAGAGAATAAAAAAAGGGAATTCTGGAAATAGGGTGTATTTGGGGGGGACTGGAAAGGTGTTTGTTTTTTTGACAGAAATATCAAATGATATTAACAGAACTATATTGAATAGAATATATTACACCAAAATTTTCTGTTTCAATTTTCTGGCTTTATGAAATTATATCCATTTCCTTTAGTCAAAACTAACTCTATCCATGTAGATAAATTCAAGCTTTAAGGAAATGCCTGGGAAAAAATGGTAAAGTATAATGATTTATTGCAATTCATGCAGTTTGGCAGAGCTGATGGTAGGTTATCCATATTTCCTAATTCAAAGGGAATTGGATATTGCTAATTTCCTCACTTTGCTGATGGCTTTGCTATTTTTTATTTGTTATAAAATATTTATATACAAAGGTTAAAGTTTCAAGTGGATGTTTGAGCAGTAGACATATTGAAAAAAAATTCCTGAAATTGTTCTTTCTATATTTTTTCTTCTTATTTCATATTTTCACTCATGTATCATTTTCTTTCCTACAACCCTTTCTGACTCATTTAAACAATTAAAAAATCCAGATCACTTTTCCTTTCCATCTCTCCTAAGTGATGAAAGTTCCAATGAACCTAGCTAACTCTAAGAATGGTGATGCTATGTATAGAAATAAAGAAATTAGTTTATCTGAAGCTGAGTTCATTAATTCCCCCCATCCTCTCTACTTTTTAGTTCCTCTATTACTTTTGGGGGCACTATTTTCTTCCTAGTCCCCTTGTCTTACAACATACATGTCATCCTCCATCCTTATACCCAGTCAATTATCAATTCCTGCCAATTATACCTACATAACATGGTTCATGTATGACCTCTTCCTTTCTCTGACATTAATACAACTATGATTCAGGCAATCATTACCTTACAACTGGACTATTTCAATAGCATGATGGGTTCTTTTGAATAATTCATCTTTCCCCTTTCTAGTTCATACTTTAGCTACCATAACTTTCTAAGATATAGTTCTGGCTATATCCCATAATACCTCTCCAAATACCAACCCTTTACAATCAACTTCTGGGATACCCTATTACCTCCAGAATTAAATATAAAAATCTCTTAAGCTCTTTAAGTCCTTTATTATCTGGCTTATTCCTATCTTTCTTCTTCTTCTTTTTTTTTTAATTTTTTTTAATTTTTTATTTAATAATTACATTATATTGACACTCGTTTCTGTTCCGATTTTTTTCCCCCTCCCTCCCTCCACCCCCTCCCCTAGATGGCAAGCAGTCCTTTATATGTTGGATATGTTGCAGTATATCCTAGATACAATATATGTTTGCATAACCGAACAGTTCTCTTGTTGCATAGGGAGAATTGGATTCAGAAGGTATAAATAATCCGGGAAGAAAAACAAAAATGCAGATAGTTTACATTCGTTTCCCAGTGTTCTTTCTTTGGGTGTAACTGCTTTTGTCCGTCATTTATCAATTGAAACTCAGGTCTCTTTGTCAAAGAAATCCACTTCCATCAAAATATGTCCTCATACAATATTGTTGTCGAAGTGTATAATGATCTCCTGGTTCTGCTCATTTCACTTAGCATCAGTTCATGTAAGTCTCGCCAGTCCTCTCTGTATTCATCCTGCTGGTCATTTCTTACAGAACAATAATATTCCATAACATTCATATACCACAATTTACCCAGCCATTCTCCAATTGATGGGCATCCATTCATTTTCCAGTTTCTAGCCACTACAAACAGGGCTGCTACAAACATTTTGGCACATACAGGTCCCTTTCCCTTCTTTAGTATTTCTTTGGGATATAAGCCCAATAGAAACACTGCTGGATCAAAGGGTATGCACAATTTGATAATTTTTGGGCATAATTCCAGATTGCTCTCCAGAATGGTTGGATTCGTTCACAACTCCACCAACAATGCATTAGTGTCCCAGTTTTCCCGCATCCCCTCCAACATTCATCATTATTTTTTCCTGTCATCTTAGCCAATCTGACAGGTGTGTAGTGGTATCTCAGAGTTGTCTTAATTTGCATTTCTCTGATCAATAATGATTTGGAACACTCTTTCATATGAGTGGTAATAGTTTCAATCTCATCCTCTGAAAATTGTCTGTTCATGTCCTTTGACCATTTATCAATTGGAGAATGGCTTGATTTCTTATAAATTTGAGTCAGTTCTCTATATATTTTGGAAATGAGGCCTTTATCAGAACCTTTAACTGTGAAAATGTTTTCCCAGTTTGTTGCTTCCCTTCTAATCTTGTTTGCATTAGTTTTATTTGTACAAAGGCTTTTTAATTTGATGTAATCGAAATTTTCTATTCTGTGATCAGTAATGGTCTCTAGTTCATCTTTGGTCACAAATTTCTTTCTCCTCCACAAGTCTGAGAGATAAACTATTCTATGTTCCTCTAATTTATTTATAGTCTCGTTCTTTATGCCTAGGTCATAGACCCATTTTGATCTTATCTTGGTATATGGTGTTAAGTGTGGGTCCATGCCTAATTTCTGCCATACTAATTTCCAATTATCCCAGCAGTTTTTATCAAATAATGAATTCTTTTCCCAGAAGTTAGTGGCTTTGGGTTTGTCAAACACTAGATTGCTATAATTGACTATTCTGTCTTGTGAGCCTAGCCTTTTCCACTGATCCACTAATCTATTTCTTAGCCAATACCAAATGGTTTTGGTGACTGCTGCTTTATAATATAATTTTAGATCAGGTACAGCTAGGCCACCTTCATTTGATTTTTTTTTCATTAATTCCCTTGAGATTCTCGACTTTTTATTGTTCCATATGAATTTTGTTGTTATTTATTCTAGATCAATAAAATATTTTCTTGGAAGTCTGATTGGTATAGCACTAAATAAATAGATTAGTTTAGGGAGTATTGTCATCTTTATTATGTTCGCTCGGCCGATCCAAGAGCACTTAATATTTTTCCAATTATTTAAGTCTGACTTTATTTGTGTGGAGACTTTTTTATAATTTTGCTCATATAATTCCTGACTTTCCTTTGGTAGATAGATTCCCAAATATTTTATGGTATCAACAGTTATTCTGAATGGAATTTCTCTTTGTATCTCTTGCTGTTGGGTTTTGTTGGTGATGTATAAAAATGCTGAGGATTTATGGGGATTTATTTTGTAGCCAGCTACTTTGCTAAAATTATGAATTATTTCCAATAGCTTTTTGGTAGAATCTCTGGGGTTCTCTAGGTATACCATCATATCATCTGCAAAGAGTGATAGTTTGGTTTCCTCATTGCCTACTCTAATTCCTTTTATATCTTTCTCGACTCTTATTGCCGAGGCTAGTGTTTCTAATACGATATTAAATAATAATGGTGATAGTGGGCAACCTTGCTTCACTCCAGATCTTACTGGGAAAGGTTCCAGTTTTTCCCCATTGCATATGATGCTTACTGATGGTTTTAAATATATGCTCCTGACTATTTTAAGGAAAAGTCCATTTATTCCTATGCTCTCAAGTGTTTTTATTAGGAATGGATGTTGGATTTTATCAAATGCTTTTTCTGCATCTATTGAGATGATCATATGGTTTTTGTTTGTTTGGTTATTGATATAGTCAATTATGCTAATAGTTTTCCTAATATTGAACCAGCCCTGCATTCCTGGTATAAATCCTACTTGGTCATAGTGTATTATCCTGGTGACGATTTTCTGTAATCTTTTTGCTAATATTTTATTTAAGATTTTAGCATCAATATTCATTAGGGAGATTGGTCTATAATTTTCTTTCTCTGTTTTCAGCCTACCTGGTTTAGGTATCAGTACCATATCTGTGTCATAAAAGGAGTTTGGTAGGCCTCCTTCAATCCCTATTTTTTCAAATAGTTTATATAACATTGGAGTTAATTGTTCTTTAAATGTTTGGTAGAATTCACATGTAAATGCATCTGGTCCTGGGGATTTTTTCTTAGGGAGTTGATTGATAGTTTGTTCTATTTATTTTTTCTGAGATGGGACTGTTTAGGATATTTACTTCTTCCTCTGTTAGTTTGGGCAAGCTATATTTTTGGAGGTATTTTTCTATTTCATTTAAGTTGTCGAATTTATTGGCATAAAGTTGGGCAAAGTAACTCCTAATTATTGCTCTAATTTCCTCTTCGTTAGTGGTGAATTCTCCCTTTTCATTTTTAAGACTAACAATTTGATTTTCCTCTTTCCTTTTTTTAATCAGATGTACTAAGGATTTGTCTATTTTGTTGGTTTTTTCATAGAACCAACTCTTAGTTTTATTAATTAATTCAATAGTTTTTTTACTTTCAATTTTATTGATCTCTCCTTTTATTTTTAGAATTTCAAGTTTAGTGTTTGACTGGGGGTTTTTAATTTGTTCCTTTCCTAGCATTTTTAGTTGCAAGCCCAATTCATTGATCTTCTCTTTCTCTATTTTATACAAATAGGCCTCTAGAGATATGAAATTTCCCCTTATTACCGCTTTGGCTGCATCCCATACATTTTGGTATGATGTCTCATTATTATCGTTTTCTTGGGTGAAGTTATTAATTATGTCTATGATTTGCTGTTTCACCCAATCATTCTTTAGTATGAGATTATTTAGTTTCCAATTATTTTTTGGTCTACTTACCCCTGCTTTTTTGTTGAATGTAATTTTCATTGCATCGTGGTCTGAAAAGGATGCATTTACTATTTCTGCCTTACTACATTTGAGTTTGAGGTTTTTATGTCCTAATATATGGTCAATTTTTGTATAGGTTCCATGAACTGCTGAAAAGAAAGTGTATTCCTTTCTGTCTCCATTACATTTTCTCCAGAGATCTATCATATCTAACTTTTCTAGTATTCTATTTACCTCTTTGACTTCTTTCTTATTTATTTTGTGGTTTGATTTATCTAATTCTGAGAGTGCAAGGTTAAGATCTCCCACTATTATAGTTTTACTGTCTATTTCTTCTTGCAGCTCTCTTAGTTTCTCTTTTAAGAATTTAGATGCTACCCCACTTGGTGCATATATGTTTAATATAGATAGTGCTTCATTTTCCATGCTACCCTTTAGCAAGATATAGTGTCCTTCCTTATCTCTTTTAATTAGGTCAATTTTTGCTTTAGCTTGATCTGAGATCAGGATGGCTACCCCTGCTTTTTTGACTTCACCTGAAGCATAGTAGATTTTGCTCCAACCTTTTACCTTTAACCTGCATGTATCTCCCCGCTTCAGGTGTGTTTCCTGTAAACAACATATTGTAGGATTCTGGCTTTTAATCCATTCTGCTAACCGCTTCCTCTTTATGGGGAGTTTACCCCGTTCACGTTTATGGTTAGAATGACCAATTCTGTATTACTTGCCATCTTGTTAACCCCGGTTTATGCTTTCCTCCCTTCTTTCCCCTTTCCCCCCCTTCCAAGTATTAAGCTTGTGAGCACCCCTTGCTTCTCACAGCCCTCCCTTTTTAGTGTCCCTCCCCCCGCCTTAGAGTTCCTCCCCCTATCTTACCCCTTTCCCTCCCAGTTCCCGTATTCCCTTCCGCTTAGCTTATTCCTTCCCTTTCCACTTTTCCCTTCTCACTTTTCAATGAGATGGGAGAAGTTTCACCATAGATTGAATATGTCTTAAGATTTTTCACTTAAAGCCAATTCTGAAGGCAGTAAGATACCCACTATATTCATCCCCCTCCATTCTTTCTCTCAGATATAATAGGTTTCCTATGCCTCTTCATGAGATGTACTACCCCCACTTTACCCTTTTTCTGGTACAATGTCCTTTCCACATCAATTTCTAGAACAAGGTATACATGTATTCTTTATACATCTATATAGTCAAAATATAGTTCCCAAGATTAATCTTTACCTTTTTAGATTTCTCTTGAGTTCTATATTTGTAGATCAAACTTTTTGTTAAGTTCTGGTTTTTTCATCAGAAATAGATGAAATTCGCTTACTTCGTTGAATGTCCATCTTCTTCCCTGGAAAAAGATGCTCATTCTCGCTGGGTAAGTTATTTTTGGTTGCATACCAAGTTCCTTAGCCTTTCGGAATATCATATTCCAGGCCCTTCGATCTTTTAATGTGGATACTGCCAGATCCTGGGTGATCCTTATTGTGGCTCCTTGATACTTGAATTGGGTTTTTCTAGCCGCTTGCAATATTTTTTCTTTCATCTGAGGGTTCTGGCATTTGGCCACTATATTCCTTGGTGTTTTGATTTTAGGATCTCTTTCAGTGGGTGATCGATGAATCCTTTCAATGTTTATTTTTTCCTCTGTTCCTATGACTTCTGGACAGTTCTCTTTGATAATTTCCTGGAAGACAGTGTCCAGGCTCTTTTTTTCATCATGTTTTTCTGGGAGTCCAATGATTCTCAGATTGTCTCTCCTGGATCTGTTTTCCAGGTCTGTTGTCTTCCCCAGAAGGTATTTCACATTTTTCTCCATTGTTTGATTTTTTTGGATTTGCTTGACTGATTCTTCTTGTCTCCTCGAGTCATTCAATTCCACTTGTTCAATTCTGATTTTCAGTGAAGTATTCTCTTCACTCACTTTTTTAAAATCTTTTTCTAATTGTCCAATTGAGTTCTTTTGTTCTGTGGAATTTTTTTCCATTTCGCCAATTTTGTTTTTTAGAGAGCTGTTTTCTGTTTCCAGTTCACTAATCCTATTTTTCAAGGATTTTATTTCTTTATCCACTCTCTCTTTAACTTTCTCCAGGCTCTTTTGCCAAGCCTCCCTCTCCTTTTCCCAAGCCTCACTCTGCTTTCCCCATTTTTCTTCTAGCTCCCTTGTGAGAGCCTTTTAAATCACTTCTATGAGGTTCATCTGTGCTGAGGAACAGACGATCTCCTCCTTTGGGGATTCACCTGGGGACTGCCTGTTTTTAGTCTCCTCAGGATTTAGAGTCTGCTCTCTATCTGTATAGAAGCTGTCAAGGGTTAAAGTCCTCTTCAGCTTCTTGCTCATTCTGTCTATTAATCAGAGACAAACTACCAAAGAAAAACAGAAAAAACTGGAGTCTTTCTTTGGGGGGGGGGGCTGGGTGTGTTATCGAGCTTCCTCTACAGACTGCAGGGGGCAGCAGTGAGGCACTAGCAGGACTGTGCTGCGCCTGCGCTCTGAGATCCCAAAGCGTGCTGAGTCACTGAGGGGGGGGAAGGGGGGGGGCGGCCAGGTCCTGAGAGACTCCAGCTGTTTGGGGTTGTATTCTTCAGCCCCGGTGTTTTTAGCTTCTCTGCTGGGCTGTTGACTTGCTGCCGGAGGAAAGTATCCAAACCTGTAGCGAAGCTCTCCCCGCAGAGACGGCTACGATCACTCTTCACCCCCTCTCCAGTCTGCTCCTGTGCCCTCACTGCCGCTGCCTGCCGCCTGCGCCCGATCTAAAACCGCCCCAGCCCTCCAGTAAAGACAGACCTTTCTTGGAGGATCTCAAGGATGGCTTCTCTTGGTAACTATTTGTGGGTTTTTTTCAGTCAAGCATTGATTCAGAGGCTTGTAATGAAATGGATAGTGAGAGAAAGCGTGGAGCTTATGCAGCTGTGAGCCTCCTCTCCGCCATCTTAACAGGAAGTCCCCTATCTTTCTTCTTACACATTATTCTTTCCCAAGAACTTTGTGATTCAGTGAGGTCCACCTTGTTATTCTTCCAAGATGACTCATTATTTCCCAGTTCTGGGTATTTTACTGGCTGTCCACCAAGCTTATCGTTCTCACTAGATTGCCTTATGATTTCCTTTGCTTCCTTAGAAACTCAGCTAAAATATCATCTTTGTCAAGAAGCCATTCATAGTCCTTAAACACAGTACTTTCCTTCTTAGATAATCTCCATCTCAAACATTATGTCTTGAAACATAAGTTCATGTTTTTAACATTTTTATTTGCATGTGATCTCTTCTATTAGATTGTGAATTTCTTGAGAGTAGGGACACATTTCTTTTTTTTTTTATTTTATATTCTTGATGGTTAAAAACATAGTGTCTGGAATATTGAATGTGCTTAATACATGCTTCTTGATTTGGTGACTTATGAAGCTACCCTAGGAGAAATGATCTGACTGTAGAGTCAATCATTCAATACATGAACATTTATAAAGGACTTTTTTTATACTAGGAACCGTGCAAGACAACTGGGGATATAAATACAGAAATGAAACCAATATATAGTTCAAAGGTATTGCTTCTATTAAGGGAGATAGCATGTACTAACATAAGTCTAAAAATGAAGTACAATCAAAGCATAGAAAATAAAGGAAAATTTGTGATATGCCAGTGCTAAGGAAATCAGGAAAGTGTAAAAGAGGTGATGTTTTAATTGTACTTTACCTAAGGCTTCTAATAGGTGGAGCTTCAGTAGCATCTCTCAGTTATGGGTAAAATGCTATAAAGAGCTATAGATAAAGGAGTTAGAATATTAGGGACAGGAAGAATAAAGTAAATATTATAAGCAGTAACTTATGTAGTGGAAAGAGTTGTGTATAAGGCTGGAAAGGTAAACTGGACTATGCTATGAAGTTTTTAAAATGCCAAATAAAGATATTTGTATTTTATTCTAGAGGCATAAGGGTACCCCTAGAGTTTGAGTCGGGGAGTATCATGGTTAAATCTGTGATTTTGAAACAGCACTATAGAATCTGTGAGGAGGATATTGTAGAAAGGGGACATAGTTGATGTAAGAGGTAAAGATGTAAGAGGTTGATGTAAAGAGATTTCTATTCCAATTGTCCAGATAATTAATAAGTGGTAATGGTTTAAATTAGGGCAGTGTATATATAAATGGAAAGGGATCAGTTGGGAAAGATGTTGTCTACAATAGAAACAAGTTGGTGATAAGGAAAAGTGAAGAGAAAAAGATGACCCTAGTATGGTCAACCTAGCTAATTATAAAAATGGTGATGCTGTGTATAGAAATATAAAAATTACAAATATATTAGGGGAAATATAGTGTTTTTTTAATTTGGGGAATTTTGATTTTTATATTCCTCTGGGGCTCCACTATGGAAAATCCAGTATATAACTGATGACATCAGATTGGAACTGAGGAAATAGACTAGAACTGGGATTGTAGACCTGGAAATCATAGATATGACATGATAATTATATGCATCACAGCCAATGAGCTCTGAGACACACACACAAACAGGCATACAGAGATAGAGAAGCAGAGTCAGAGACTGAGAGACACAGGAGAGACAGAGACACAGGAGAGACAGAGAAACAAAGACAGAGACAGAAACATAGACAGACATTAAGAGAAAAACAGAAAGGGAGAAAGAGAGGGAAGGAAGGAGGGTGGGAGAGAAT
Organism: Antechinus flavipes; assembly: GCF_016432865.1. Taxonomy (NCBI): domain Eukaryota; kingdom Metazoa; phylum Chordata; class Mammalia; order Dasyuromorphia; family Dasyuridae; genus Antechinus; species Antechinus flavipes. The sequence goes on from NC_067403.1 coordinate 147,612,608, forward strand.
AAAGAAGAGGGAGAGGGAGAGATAGAAAGATGGAGAAGGAGGGCATTTGTGGAGGGAAAGAAAAATGTGGTTTCTAATTCAAGTTCTGCCACTAGCTACTTCTGTGAATTCTCTGATAGTCATTTTCTGAGTCATGGGTTCATCTTTTGTAAGAAAACAAAATAAAGGAGTTGGGATAGATCACCTTTAAAGTCCTCCCTAGTATTTAATCTATGAGCCTTTTTATTTACTTTCTTTTATTTGTGCCAACTATTTGTGGTTTGAATCAATCACACAATCGGCCATTTTGATTAAGCTAGCAGCTTATTCTTTATTAAATTAATTTGTTCTGGAGGGTGGGGTAGGTTCAGATGTGTGGTATAAATGTAGTATGTTAATTCCTTATTATGTGCAGCCCACATGGAGTTCTATGGATATCATGGTTTAAAACTGCTTTCCTATTACCAAAAAAAAAAAAAAAAATCATTTTGCTGTTATAGAAAAAAAAAATCACTGCACAATCATCTTTTCATGTGCCATAAAAGTGTATGTGTGTGTGTGTGTGTGTGTGTGTGTGTGTGTGTGTTTTACCAGAATGTGTCATTGATTTACTTGTGGTAATGTAGGGGCCCTTGATTAAGAGTTTGACAAATCCCCATTGAAACAGCATAATAAATCAATCTTTTACTGGAAAAGCCTGAGAGGAGAGTAAGTGAAGATGCTATACATTAATACCTGAGGGATAGTTACTAACCTCTGTTCTCTGGTGATCAATCATCATGGCTAGGTTGTGCTGACAATGTCTGGAGGTCATCTGGTTAATGAGACAGCACTGGGCAAGTCCTTCCCAGGATCGCATTGTATCAGTCAATCATTAACATCCCCATTATATACCCAGTTACAAGCATTACCCAGAGGAGAAAATTCTGTAGAGACTATCCAGAATGGATAAGAATAATGATTATAAATGGATGATCTGAGAGAAGCTAATAAAAGGATATGATGGATCATTTTATACCTCCCCACAGTTGGTCCTGGAGTACTATCATTATATTGAAATTAAAATTGAGTTGGCATGATTTATTCTCTCCACAGTCATTTTTATCATGCCATATGGTAAGGGTGGGTTACTGAGGATTGAGAGATAACATTATCACAATGTAAACTGGAATCTGATTCACATCAGACTCATTAAGTGATTTTTTTTTCAAATTTCAAAATCCAGAACAATATGACTGTTTCAGAACATTAGGCGCATAAGTACCTTGCTGAGAAATATTAGTGACATATATCGACAAATAGAGAAACATCAACCCAGATGATAGCTATTTTGCTATCTAGAAATATATATCTTAACCATATATCTATTTACACACATACACTGAAACCTTTCTCTGGAAAGTTTAGAGGGAATTGGAAAATTTCCATTAAAAAACTTTGTTTCTTTCGAAAAACAATTTTATCAATTTGATGAAACACAATAAAACCAAAACTTTAATGCATATAGAGACCAAACCACTGACTGATTCTTAGAAAAAGTTTCTTATTAAATGTAAATAAAAAATCAACTCACACTATTTCAGTAGTAAGGAAAAAATATGGAAGTTGAAGGAAACCTTCAAGTTCTGTGTTATAGCTCCATCAGTCCCTGACTTTTTGACTTGTAATTTGTCTAACATTTGTACATACCATGTAGCTTATGTTGAAAAAAGAATATGACATCTTCAGGACTATTTCACTCCAAACAAGCCTCAAAGCCTTCCTTTGTGTTGACATGATTCATATCTTCAAGTAAGAATTACTGAAACAAAGTAGAAACCTTCTTGTATTCAGTCAGAAAAGCTGAATTTCATATCCCAACTTAGATATTTAGTATTTGTGTAATGATCATTTCATTATTTAGAAAATTAGAATGTCAATTTCTTTATCTGTAAATTAGATAATCCTATCTCTGACATAAAATGGTTTTGTAATCTTTGGCAAGCCTTTCTTAGTGTTAACTTCCTCATCTTAAAATAGAGAAAATATTACTTGCAGATGGTATGGTGATCAGAGATGAAACTCACTCTTAACAAGACATGCATTCAAATTTTGTTTCTGGCAGTTATGACTGTGTGACTAAAGACAAAACACATAGTGCTATTCAGGCCATTTCACAAAGCATCAGCCAGTCCACCACTATTTTTTTTTCAATTAGTAGAGAAATATTCTTCACAGGGAGTGGAGTCGTATCTCAAGAAAATAATAGGTATATACCTCATTCTTCCAAAGAATGTTAAGTTTATAATTTGTAAAGAAAATGTTTTGCAAATTGAAAATTGTACATTAATATGAGCTATTCATAGTTTTAATATTCATTCAAAAAGTTTTATTTAAGAATTAGAAAATAATTGAATGGATTTAGTGAGGTAGCAATGTTTTAATCATAATTGAATATACTTAGGAAATTAGAAGAAATGAATAAAAGCCCTGCATTTATTAACTGCTTTATAAATGCCAGACACTCTGGTAAGTACTGGTAATACAAATAAAAACAAGAGATCTTACATTACACTGTGGAAGAAACACACAAAGTGGAGAGAGAAGAAGATGTGTATGTTGTTACATGGTCTGAATTGAACACAATGGTCTAGTTTCAGAGAAGATAAAATAATTTCACCTCCCATACCTCAGGATACCAGGAACAGAATCCAAGATCAAAGGGGAGAGGGATGAGGAAGATGTCATGATTTGGAAAGAATTGGAGAATTGACTGCATCATTTATATGTCAGTATGTGCCATGGATCTTTTTGATATTTTGATGAAGCTTTTGAACCTCTTTTCATGATAATATTTTATATACTCAAAATAAAATACAAAACATAAAGAAAACATTTTGAAATGTAATTGTGCTTCAACATATATAATTTTTGTCTAGCATATATATAATTATATATGTATATATTTAGCATTTACATATATATGTATGTGTATATGAATATATATTTATACATCAATTATATATGGCATATAACACATATATGTGTATATATCTCTATTTATTTATATCTAATTTTCAGAAATCCTAGGTCTACAGAGAACTTCTGTCCTAAAGTATTTAGTATTTATTTTTGAGAAATATGACCTAATTGTCTTTTTATCCTATTCATTTAGGCAATAAAACCTTTATGCTAGAAAAGGGATTGAAAGGCATTAAGAAATTTGACCTTATAGTAAAAAAATGATTCAAATTTTGTCCATAAAATATACTAGTGGTATGACCCAAGGCAAGTAACTTAACTTCTCAGTTCTCCCAGATAATTCTCTGTAACTCTAAATTGTAAAGACTGTGCTGATTTGCATGAGTTCCTCATGTTGATAAAATGGCAGGTCACATTATGAAAAATACTAATAAAAAGGAAAATTTTAGCTTAGCCCATATTTGTATTATCATCATTTTGAACTAGTAAAATCTGGTTTGCCATGTCGAAATACATAACATCACTCATTGGCTAATGTATTAGTGATGATGCTAGATACCCTTAGCTATACTTGATTCTGGAATGCTTATTATCAAGGCTATATACTAAGACTTTTCAAAATGATATGACCTAAAAATGCTTCTATTTTATTGATAAAGCTATCAAGAATCCAGCATTACACCTATATTATGATGAGCTCATTGAGTAAACTACTTTATAATAAAGAAGTTAGATATCTGGATTCAGCTATTTCTGGGATAATTGACAAGTGATTTGACACAAAGGTGTCCCTATCCCTCAGTTTATGATAAGGGCTGCTAAATTTCATCCCTAGGGGTTACCTCCTCTGGAGAAATTTCAATGAGTGATAGAGAACACAAAGTAAAACAGGGAAGCAACAGAACATGGATACAATTGTTTTGGAAGAGGGCACAGCTATCTCTTTCAAACAGTTCTATCCTTATACCCATAGGCCCTGGGAGAGCAGCACCTGAATTGTATGGTTTCAGAATTCCACATGTAAGACAAGTCCCCATGGGAAAGATTTATATAAGATTCCTTATAGAAACATCACTCCAACCCTCCCAATTTATCCTTATATCAAGACTGAAGCAAAATCCAATTTGTTCTGCACTAGTTACAACTCTGATACAATAGACTATTTGGTATTTTTGTGATGGCTCAACACACATATTTTAGAAACATAAACATATTATGCTTATGAACTTTGTTCATTTTCATGTTCTTCTATCAGAAAAGCTAGCCACTTTGTATCTAAATGTATCTAAGTGATCTAAGTATCATCAAATTTTGGTTGATTCAAAGATTTGACTGATTAGGCACTGTGCTAAATACTTTACAAGTATAATCTCATTTTATCATCATCACAATTCTGGAGGTAGGTGCCATTTTACAAGTCAGGAAGCTGAGGAAGACTGAACATTGAACAGTTATTTACTAATAATGTCTGAGACTGGATTTAAAGTCACATGTTCCTAACTCTAGAGTCAGTACTCTATTCACTGTGTCATCTAGCTGCCTGCAAAGGTTGGAGTTACGGCGGGGATGTAAGCTCAATTTTAGAAGAGGTTTAGGAATAGGGATAGCGACTGGATAAATGATTTAATTGACACAGGCAATTTCCTCTTCCAGTGTAAATTAGAAGCTTCTTTGAACTTCATAATTTTAGGGAGTTCTTAGTTAAGTCAATAATTTAATGCACATTTATTAAAGACCCACTATATACCAGGTGCTGTTGTAAGTGCTAATAATGCAAAATGATTTTTTAAAAAAATTCCATCCTTCCACTCAATGAGCTTATGATCTAACGAGGAACCCATCACTACATAGCCAGCACACACACATACTCACACACATATGTGTGTATATATATATATATATGTATATATATTTGTGTGTATATATATGCATGTATGTATATATGTATGTGTATATAATGTGTACATGTAATATTTATCTAAGTATGTATCTACATATCTGTGTATCTCTATATTTATCTATGTATATACGTATGTATCTTTATATGTCTCAGAGGTGGAATTTGAAAGAGGAATGTACTGACTTTTAGCTCTCTCTCTTTCTCTCCCCAATTGACACATTGTTTCAATAAGGTAAAATCCAAAACAAAAGTTCTGGATTCTCTTACTATAGATATAAATCTCAGTCCCTTCTGCAAACACACACACACACACACAAACACACACACATATGCAAAATAAGTATGTAAAATTTCTACTCCATCATGAATCTATTTCATTACTTTGTAAATAAAATAAACTTTGATATCATTTCAAAGTAATTTGACCAAAGTCAAATGGGTATGAGAATCAGAATTTGAAGCTATATCTTTTTTCTCCAAATCATGTGCTCATTCCACTGGCATAATTTAAATCCTTTCAGAGCAATAACTTGAAATGAAAAATGTAGGAAAACTCATTATGGTGATATTTACCTCCCCTCCAAAAATAGTGATATTATATCAATTTTTTTTTAATCTCTAGCAATAGATACCATGTTGTTTTTGTTTTCAAATTGCTAAATAGTCTTAAGTTCATTTAAAATCTACTTTCCTGTCCTAGTTCATAATAAAAATAATTAAATGGAGGAAGTTATTATATTTAAATTCTTCAGATTTTGTTGAACTGTATTTGGGTATAATAGTTTCAATTTTTTTTTATTTGGAGTTATATATCATGGATAACTCATGATCCATGAAAAATAAATATTTTAAGGACTTGAGAATATTCAGCTTTATTAGTAATGTAGTTTTTTTACTGAAGAATAATTCTGTTCTACTTCCCACAATTTTATTAAGATAAAGGAGATCCTTCCTCCTTAACACAGATAACAGGCAATGCTGTGAGTTTTGACTATGATGAAGCTAATCACTTCTTTAAAAACAAAACAATTGTTGTGGAGTCTGATGAATCTACTAAAGTGTGGAGAACATACAGATGATAAAGAAGCATATGGTAGAAACATTAGACTATGAAAGGCTATGAGATTTTTCAAGGTAAATCTATTAAAGTGCCTTTTTATTTTTGATAGTTTCATGGGCAACCATTTTTTAGGGTTGTTGGCTTTTTATTCTCTTGGAAATCCAACAATAGCATCTCCTTGAGAAGGAGAAAATTTAAAGCCAGGGGAGTACCATGCCACTGCAGAAGACAGATGTGGACCACAGAAATGTCCTTTTGAATGTGACTTTATGTAGACCCTATTTAGCAAAGGGAAGAATAGAAATCATGCTACTGTGTAAGGAACAAAGAAGCTCAAAACACAGAAGGCACCCAATCCAGCATTCAAAATAGGGACAGCTGTGCTTTGGAAATATGGATGTTTGATCCCATATATCACAATGACCTGCCTATTATGCAATGATTCAATGCTAGTTCACAGCCACCGAACTTTGCCTTGAAACTCGTTTTCCTTTCTATGCACTTCATCTTGTGCACGCAGCAGCAGCAGCAGCAGCACCATCAGGTGCTACTTTGCTAAGGTGTAAAACCTTTTGTGAAGAAATGCAAAGTAATTGTAATTAGCCCTTATATGGCTGATCTTTTATATCTCCCCATCCTGTCTCCATTCAGTGTAAAACCTTCTGTTTAATAGACAGTATAAAATGCTGTGTGCAAAGAAAATGAATATTTTACTATCCCCCCCACCCCTCCAAAAAACCTACTGATTTAATAACTTTGATCTATGTAACTTTAGGCGATAGGAAATAACTAATGTTCCTAAATCAAACTTGTTTCTAGCTAATATCATGAGACTTGGCTGAACTAGACTACCATTCTACCAACATCATCCAATATCTCCTTCCATCAATAGTTGCTGGCTAAAAAATTTTTTCTGGATATTAAAGAAACATCTATTCCCCTGTTTCTCACTATTTTCAATTACCAACACACACACACACACACACACACAATTGCTCAAAGGACAGAAAAAGATCTGTAGTTTTTATTGAATTTCCTCTGTGAAGTATTCACTACACAATAGGTAGGATAAATTCATTTCTCAATTAAAACCAGCACTAAAACAAATTAAAACTTACAAGGAAAGAATTTTTATTCTATTAGGTTGTTTTAAGGAGATCATTTAGACATCAGAAAAGTAAAGTTTTTGAGGAGACATAATTATAAACAGAAAAAAATTTCAAAGATTTCTCAAATTTGGTAATGCATCACATTTGCTCCTAAGCAAAATGCTGAGAAATGCAAATTCACTAACCAAAAGCAAACCCACAAAATAAAATAATTGAAATCATCTTATTTCTTCCTAACTTCAAATAAAAATGAAAGTAATCTACAATATATTTTATTTTTGCATTTCCAGCAAATATTGAATAAAAAACAAGAATAAAAGTTGTTAGATACTGAAAATGCAAATGCAAAAATTAATTCTTTCTTCAACAAGTATGCATTTTACTAAGAAGAAATGATATACTTAGAGATAAATAAATAAATAAGATTATTTACTGCCCCTCCATACCAAGAAGTAGTTCCAAGAAGTTGATGAGCAAATAGAGACCGTATTCCATGCATGGGTGACAGCCTCCATAAAATTACTGAGACAAAAAAAGAAAGAAAAAAGAAGAAAGGAAAAGAAAGAATTCTATGTACACTGAAGAGTAGTTAGGTTATCTTCATGTCTAGATTTCAGAATACAGAAAAATATCTTGTCCTACAGGAGCTAAAATTGAAGTTGGTATAGAAGGTTATTTTTTTTTTTTTTTGGTCCACAAAAATTAAACCACATATCATTGAAACATACACAGCCATATGCACACAAGCACACATCTCCTTGCATTTACTAACATGAATTTCCTTGAATAACTAACTAAAAAACATAGCACAAAACTCTGTAACACAAGGAGATTCTAAATTAATGTGTGATAATGATAATAAAAAGAAAAAACCAGTTGAAATTCATGAACCGGGTGAGTCATTGTAGAAATGTTTATTCATTGTAAATTACTTGACAGTAGATATTGTTTCACATTGTGTATTTATATCCACACCAAATCCTTGAAAATAGCTATTTCATAAATGCTTATTGAATGATTGAAAATATATACATTTTCAAATTTTATATTGATGCTTTTTCTTCACCTATCACTATTCATTACCTCTTTCCACTGCCATACAAGCCTTCAATATAATAAATGTTTATATTGAAGGAAAATAAATCATGTTGTTGGCAATGGAAAAGAAATACAACAATTTTTGTTATGTTACAATCTCACATTATAAATAGTTGCCACTCATTTTCTTTCTTTTTCTTTATAGGATTATATTCAGCTTTGTGGGGTATATAGAATAAACATATATCATTGCTTTTTTTGAATATTATTTTTCAAATTGAGATCTTGATTCTTTTCCCATGATATTTGAATATTTGAACTTCTTTCTGGGTGCTTGCTATATTTTTACTTTGATGGTGAAGAAACAAGAAAAATAAAGAAAGGTAAAAAAAAAAGTATTCTTCAGTCTACATTCAGAGTTCATCAGTTCTCTCTCTGGAGATAGATGCATAATGATGCATCCTTCAGAATTGTCTTGGATTATTGGATAAACATAATTGTCTTGAATCATACATATTATTTTATTCTCTTTGCTCTATTCACTTCACTTTAATGAGTTCCCATTATTCAAGGATTTTCTTTAACTATCCCGTTAATTTTTTATAGCATAATAGTGTTCCATTACAATCATATATCAGAACTCGTTCCCCAATTGATAGATATCCCCTTAAATTCCAATTTTAACACTAATAAAAGATATCTTATAAATAATTTTGTATATGTACATCTCTTACCCTTTTCTTTGTTCTTTTTGGGATATACCTCTACTATTAGTATTGCTGAATGAAAAAGAATGCAAAGTTTTATAGCCCTTAAGTCATAGTTAAATCTTTTTTAAGTGTTTAGTCTGGTTCACAACTCCACCAATACTATATTAGTGTCTCAATTTTTCCACATCCATTCAAATATTTGCCATGAAATTTTTCTATCATTTTATCCAATATGAGAGGTATGAGGTATTTCTGAGTTTCCTGTTTTCCTTCTAATTTTAATTGCATTTATCTTTTAAAAATCTTTTAAGTTCCTATAATAAACATGATCCATTTTACTTCCCATGATCCTTTCTACCTCCTGTTTAGTCATAAAATATTCCTTTATTGATAAATCTGGTAGATACATTTTACCAAGCTTGCCTAACTTACTTATAAGATCACCCTTCATATCTAAATAATTTATCTATTTTGATCATATCTGACTATATAGTGTGATACTGTTCTATGCATATTTTCTTCCAAACTACTTTTCTGTTTTTCCAAAACTTTTTAGGACATATTGAGTTCTTGCCTCCAACGTTTGAATATTTATATTTATTAAGAACTAGATTACTATGGTAATTTATTGCTATGTATTGTATACTTAAGTTATCTACTCTGTTTCCTAGTCAGTACCAGATTTTTTTGGATAGTTAATGCTTTGTAATATAATTTGAAACTGGTACTGCTAAACTGCCTTCCTTTATATTGTTTTTCATAGATTACTTGATATTTCTTAATTAACTTCATTATTTATTTATTTTAATATTCTTGACATTTTTTTACTTGCAAAATTTCTTCCTCCCTGCTATTCCTCCTTCTACTCAGCCACTAGGAAGGTAAACAAAATATCAGTTATACCTGGGGAATTTTACAAAACATTTTCATATTATCCATATTCTAAAAAGACAAAAATAAAGTAAGAAAATTGTGTCATTTTGCACTTAGAATTTATCCGTTCTTTCTCTGAACGTGAATAGTAATTTTCCATCATCTATGCTTTAGAATTACCTTTGATTATTGCATTGATCATAGTAACCATGTATTTTATATTTGATCACAGTACATTATTGAAACTATGGATATTGATTACCTAATTCTTCTCACTTTACTTTGCTTCAGTTCAAACAGGTTTTGCCATTTCTTTCCTCCTGAAACCATTCTCTCATCATTTCTTATAGTTATATTGCTGGGTCAAAGTATATTCACAGTTTTATAATCTTTAGGGTTTAGTTCTAAGTTGTTTTCCAATATAGTTAAACCAGTTCACAACTAAATCAACAATTTATTATTATACCTATTTTCCCCATTCACTCTAGCAGTTTTTGATTTATTATTTCTCAAATTTGTTTTAGTTTGCATTTTTCCAAATGCATCTAGATAATATTCTCCCTATCTAGACAGATAACTTCTTCTGAAAATTGCCTGATCATATCATTTGATTATATATCAGTTTGGGAATATTCATATCAATTTGACTATGTATTAATTTATCAATGTTTGAAGAATGAGGCATTTATCAGAGGAGTCTTTTATAGATAAATAATATACATACACATATGTACATACATACATGCACACATAAATATATACACATTTACATATTCATATATACATACATATATATACACATATGATCAAGCATCCATTTCTATATGCATACATACACATATGTACACACATATAAATATACATACACATACATAGTTATGTTTGTGGGCTCTTCCGGTCTATCCCTTTTTTCACCCCTTCATTTTTTGAAATTATTTTAACATAATCAATTCACATTTATGCCCCAAGTTTATATAGATTCTTAGTTACCCTAATAATGATAGTATATTTGTTTTGTTTTGTTTTTGTTTTTCATTTTCAATAGGTTCCATGTGTCATTTCCCTCTATAGGAAACTTCATTGAGTCTTTTATTTTCTTTTTCTTACCTATGTTTCTATGCTTTATTTGACTTTGATATTTCAATATCAAATTTTTTATTCAATTCTAGTCTTTTTATCAGGCCTGCTTGGAAGTCCTCTAATTCATTGAATATTCATTTCCCCCTTAAAATTGTAGACTCAAGTTTTCTGGGTAGGTGATTACTGGTAATAATATTAGTTCCTTTGCCTTCTAGAATATCATATTTTCAGCTCTTGATATACTTAACATAGAAATTGTTAAGTTGGGATCCTGACTATGTCTCCACTATAGTTGAGTTCTTATCTTTCTGACTAAGTGGAATATTTTTTACTTGAACTGGAAACTCTGAAATATGTCTATAATATTCATTTTGGAATATCAGAAAGTGACCAGTAGATTTCTTCAGTTTTATGGATCTAGAGAATCAAGACAGTTTTCCATTATAATTTCTTGAAATATGATGTTTTCTTGTATGATGGCTTTAAAGTAGTCCAAAAATTCTTTAATTCTCTATTTTTGTTATATTTTCTAGTCATTTGTTATTCTAATAAGATAATTTACATTTTTTCTTTTCTTTCTTTTTTGTAATTTTAAAAAAATGTGTTTTATTATGACTTGATGTCACAATATGATATTTGTCATATCACAATATGATATGATGTCACAAATGATAATTTGGGAAAATCCTTTGAGGCTTTTATTATAGTTGTTTTCACATTGTATTCTTCTGAGTTTGTCTCGATCTTTCCTACAATCATGCTAACTTTCTATGTCCTTGTTTTTTGCTGTCCTTGTTTGCTTATCTTTTTCTTTTTTAAATGCATCAAATAGTATAACACTCAGTTTTTTAGTGTAAGATTTTTATTTTTATTCATATTATTTTGCATTTTCATTTCTAACAGAACTTCTTTTGAATGGAGTGTCTCTCTTTAAGACTCTGCAACAGTTAGGAATAAATTTTGTTATTCTTTTTGAAAATCAAAAAGGAATAATTATATCATTTTTATTTCTTTCATAAGTTGTAATCATTTTGGATAAGTAAATTTGGCTTTTTAAATCATCTTCAACAGACATATACATACATAAATATTCAGTCGATTAGAAAAATGGAGTGGTCACTTGTGAGGAATGTCATGGAGGAGGTTCTTATTTAGTTGTGGGTTAAATTAAGTGGCCTAACAGCTGTATTATGGTATGATTTAACTTGTCAAAATGGCTCGAATAACCTTTTGATGTCCATTTTTTCCTGTAACTGGTTTAACTTCTCTAATAATTTGGATATTCTAGAACTCGGTTACATATACAGTTAGTATTAATACTATTTCATTGCCTATGGTATCCTTTAATAAGATGAAATTCCCTTCCGTATCTAATTAAACAATTAGATATATTTTCATTTTTGTTCATTGGAGGTCAAAATTGCTACCCCATGATTTTTTTTTTTATTTCGGATGAAGCATAATAAATTCTGCTCCAACCTCTGTTTCAAATGTGTTTCTTGTTTAACAACTTATTGTAGGATTCTCTTTTTCAATCCACTCTGCTACTTGCTTTCATCTTATGGTAGAGTTCATCCCAAACACATTCACAGTTATGATAACCATCTCTATATTTCCCTCTATTCTATTTTCTTTCCTATATATATTTTTGTTCTCTCTTTCTATCTTGTCTTTCCTTAATAGTGTTTTGTTTCTAATGTGTGGTGCCCACTACCTGTCATCCTTTCTATCACCCTTCCTTCCCTTTCTCACCCCTTTCTCCTAGTGCTTTTGCCCTTTCCTCTATCTAATCACTCATTTTTCTTTCCCCCTTCTCCTCCTTTTTTCCTTATAGGGTAAGATAAATTTTTATACCTAGTTGAGTAAATATATTATTCCCTCTTTGAGTCAAAAGTGATGAGATTAAGCTTTAAATGCTCATCCCCCACCATTCTTTCCCTCTATTATAATAGATCTTTTGCATCTCTTCATGCAATCTAATATGTTCTATTTTAACTCCTCTTTCCTCCTCTCCACACTCTTCATTCATGTATACTCCCTCTAATTGCACCAATAGTAGATACAGTTCTCAAGATTTACAGATATAATTTTCTCATGTAGGAATATAAAAGAATAAACCTTTAAATTGTATACACACATGTGTGCGCACACACATGCAAACACACACACACACACACACACACACACACACACACACTTTCTCTGGGTAGTTAATTCTTGGTTGTAATCCCATGTTCTTGGTCTTCCAGAGTATAGTATTCTAGGCCCTTTTATCCATTATTGTAGAAAATTCCAGAGGCTGGATAATCCTGACTGTTGCTCCTTGATGTTTGAATTGTCTTGCTGTAATTTTTCTTGAAATTACAGATGTAGAGTTTTGCAAAAATATTCCTTGGGCTTTTCCGTGTGGGCTCTCTTTCCAGAGGTAATTAATGGATTCTTTCAATTACTCTTTCCCCCTCTGATTCTAGTATATCAGGATAGTTTTCCTTGATCATCTCTTGAAAAATGCTACCCAGAGTCTTTTTGTAGTCATGAAGGTAGACAAATAAATTTTAAATTGTCTCTTTTGGATCTGTTTTCCAGGTTGAATGTTTTTCTAATGAGATGTTTTATATTTTCAAACATTTTTTTTTCATTCTTTTTATTTTGTTTGATTGATTCTTCATGTCTCATAGAGTCATTAGTTTTCATTTGGCCCATTCGAAATTTTAATATGTGATTTTCTTCAGTTAGCTTTTGTATATCTTTTTTTTTTCCTATTTGACTAATGCTACTTTTCAAAGTGCTGTTTTATTATCAGTGGATTTTTTTTTTTTTGCATTTGGCCAATAATATTGTTTTGGGAATGGTTTTCTTCAGTAATTTTTTTTCCTTCCTTTTCCAAACTGTTGACTCTTTCGTGCAGTCCTCTTGTTTCTTTTCTTATTTTTACCTCTCTTATTTTCTTTTAAAAATCTTTTATGAATATTTATGAACACTTCTAAGAACCTCTTTGATACCAATTCATATCTTTGTTTGAGATTTCCCATTTGGATATTTTGTCCTCATCTGAGCTGTTGTTTTCTTGTTGCCATAATAGCTTAACCATAATAGGTTAAGGTTCTCTTTTATTTCTTGCTCATTTTCTTTCCTTATCTTTTAGAATTTCATCTTTTGAATTTTGTGTGCTTGACTTAAGCTTGAATTCTTTCCAATCAACCTTAAACCGGAGAATAGTTTCATTCCTTCAGATTCTATTCAGAAGCTTGATTTCATGTGATTTTCTAGGGCTACTGAAAAAGTGCCTCCAATTCTTTTTAAAATTTTTTTATAATAGCTTTTTGCAAAATAAATGCAAAGATAATTTTTGACATTCATTCTTGCAAAACCTTGTGTTCCAATTTTTTCTTTCTCTTTCTCCAACTTCTCCACTCCCCTAGACATCAAGGAAGTAATTAAATTTATCTTAAAATGTAAAATTCTTCTAAACATATTTCCACATTTATCATGCTGCACAAGAAAAATCAGATCAAAAGGAGAAACAAAATGAGAAAGAAAAAACCAAGCAATCAAACAACAACAACAAGGGGTAAAATATCTTCTTGTGATCCATGGTCCCTTGGATGCAGATGGCTCTCTCCATCAGTCTATTGGAATTGGCCCCAGTCACCTCATTCTTGAAAAGAACCATGTCTATCAAAATTGATCATCATATAATTTTGTAGTTGTTGTGTGCAATGTTCTTATGGTTCTCACTTCATTTAGCATACATTCATGAAAGTCTCTCCAGATCTTACTGAAATAATCCTGCTTGTAGTTTCTTATAGAATAATATAATAATATTCCATTACATTCATATGTCTTAATTAATTCAACCATTCCCCAGCTGATGAGCATCCACTCAGTATTCAGTTCCTTGCCATTACAAAAAGAAGTACTAATAACAATTTTGCACATGTGTATTCTTTTCCCTTTTATACAATGTCCTTGGAATATAGACCCAATAGAAATACTGCAGGATAAAAGGTTATACACAGTTCTATAGCACTTTTGGTTATACTTTTGGTTAGAATAATTGGATCAGTTTACAACTTCACCAAAAAATGTATGTGCCCCAGTTTTCCAACATTCCCTTCAAAATTAATTATTTTCTTTGCCTATCACTTTATCCAAACTGAGAGGTGTGAAGTGATGCATCAGAATTGTCTTAATTTACATTTATCTAATCATTTGTGATTTAGAGAATTTCTTCAGATGAAAAGAAATAGTTTTAATTTCTCAATCTGAAAATTTTCTGTTCCTATCTTTTGACCTTTATTAATTGGAGAATGTCTTGTATTCTTATAAATATAAATTCTCTGTATATTTTAGAAATGAGACCTTTATTAGAATCTTTGGATTTAATTTTTTCCCCAGTGTTATGTTTTCCTTCTAACGTTTTAGGCTGTTTTGATTATCTATTGTTTTATACTCAGGCTGTGGTTTTATTTGTACAAACCCTTTTTAATTTAATATAATCCAAATTATCATTTTTTCATTTCATAATGATTCTACTTCTTCTTTAGCCATAATTTTTTTTTTTTCAATCTCGATAGATCTGAGAGGTCAACTATCTCTTGTTTTCCTAATTTGCTTATAATATCACCCCTTATATGAAACTATTTTGACTTTATCTTGATATGAGAAGTTAGGTGTTTTTCATTTTATAGCTTTTCCCATACCAATTTCTACTTTTCAAATAGTTTTTGTCAAATACTGAGTTCTTATCCCAGAAGCTAAAGATTTGGGGTTTATAAAATACTATATTGCTGTAGTTATTGATTACCTGACCCATTCCACTAATCTATTATTCTATTTCTTAGCTAGTACCAAATAGTTTTGATAGCTGCTTTATAATATAGTTTTAGATCTGGTATAGATAGACCAGCTTTGTTTGCA
This sequence comes from Antechinus flavipes, assembly GCF_016432865.1. Taxonomy (NCBI): domain Eukaryota; kingdom Metazoa; phylum Chordata; class Mammalia; order Dasyuromorphia; family Dasyuridae; genus Antechinus; species Antechinus flavipes. The sequence continues at coordinate 147,628,238 of NC_067403.1, forward strand.
TTTTTTCATTAATTTCCTTCTTCCAGATAATTGTTGTTTTTCAAGCTGTATAATGTAACTTCTTGACAGTTTGATTGATAAAGCACTGATTAAATAGATACATTTAGATAGATTTTTGATTTTTGTTATATTAACTTAGCCTAACCACAAGCACTTGATATTCTTTCCATTGCTTAAATCTGACTTTATTTGTGTGAAAAAAAATGTTTTGCAGGAGCCAAGATGGTGGAGAAGGCACACATGACTTTTTAAGCTCCTCTCATAACTTCATGATCAATTATTAAATAAATAGCGCTTGACTGGTAAAATCCACAAGGATTAGAAGCACAACAATTCACCAGCCTAAAATAATCTGGAAGTTCACCAGGAAAGATTTGTCCTGAGGGGCTGAAGCAGATCAGCACAGTTAGGGAGATAGGAGAGGCTAGCAGACAGAGTGGACTGGGGTGGGGGGTGGCCTCTGTGGTTAGAAAAATTACAGAGATGCCAGATGACTCTGGCATAGGCTAATTGCTCTGCCTTGCTTGCAAAACAGTAAATCAGCAGAGAAATTAAAGCCGAAGACAGAAAGTAATATAAAAAACACCACAATCTAACAGGATCTGGCTATACCCAACCCAAGTGAGTGTAACACAGCTCTGCAGCCACATTCTGCAGTATGGGGTTTGCTCAGGAAAGTTACAAATCTGCATGGCAGGTGGGCACAGCCCGGGGCAGCCTCTAAAGTGCACAGTGGAGGGCTCAGACTGGGGCAATAGAACTTCCCCCAAGTCACTGTGCTTCTTTCGGCAGAGACAATTCCAGTCAGTGTGGGGCTATGCTGGCCAGCTGCTAATAACCACAGCCCCTGGTGGGCTATGGCCTGTGATAGTGATACTTTCACTGCTCAGCCTCTAGCCTCAGGGCAGTCTCTAATCCACACAGCAGGGTTCTTCACTGGGTACATCTACAGCTCAGCTTGTGCTAAATAGGTCTGAATCACTTCCAGTGGAGGAGGGGGAGAACTTTTTCCCAGAGCACTCCTGTATCTCGTTGCTCTTTGCAGCCCATTTATACCTATCTCTGCTTTGCAGAGGAAGCTGATAACCTCCTTGCCCTGAAGGCAGACCCTACAGACTTTAAAAATGAGTAAAAAAAAAAAAAAAAAAAAAAAAGGGATAATTGATAGCTTTTATACAGAAAGAGAGCAGGTTTGCAACCCCGAGGAGACTAATAGCAAACAGTCTCCAGACAATAACCCAAAGGGGAAATGTTACCTTACCCCCATCACATAACGTTCTCATAGAAGAGACCATTAAAAATCTTAAAAAGAGAGTTAAGAAGAAAAATGGGGAAAGGAAAGAGAAGCTATGCAAGAAAATCATAACTTCCTGAAATTTGAATTGGAAAAAATAAAGAATTCCCAGGAAGTTCAGGGAAACTGAATTTGTGAATTGGAAAAGGTAAAAAATCCCAGGAAAGTAGGATTTGTGAATTGGAAAAGATAAAGAAATCTCAAGAAAGTAGGATTTGTGAATTAGAAAAAGAAAATAACTCACTAAAAAAAAAAAATTAGTGAAATGGAAAAAAAAAATTCCATAGAGCGAAACAACTCATTTAAAAACTTAATTGGACATAAACAAAAAGAAGTAAAAAAAAGCTAATGAAGAAAATAACTCATTACAAATTAGACTTGAACAAATGGAAATCCATGATTCATTGAGGCATCAAGAATCAGTCAAGCAAAACCAAAAAATGAAAAATTAGAGAAAAACATTAAATATGTACTTGGAAAAATGACAGACCTGGAAAATAGAGCTAGGAGAGAGAATCTGAGGATTATTGGACTTCCCAAAAATTATGATTAAAAAAAAGCCTAGATACGATTTTACAGGAAATCATCAAAGAAAACTGCCCAGATATAATAGAATCAGAAGGTAACATAGGCATTGAAAGAATTCATTGAACACTTTCTGAAAAAGAACCTAAAAAAAACCCTCCAAATTGGCCAAATTTAGAACTATCAGACTAAGGAATAAATGTATTACAAGCAGCCAAAAAAAAAATTTCAAATACCAAGATGCCACGATAAGGATCACTCAAGATCTGGCTGCCTCCACATTAAAGGATTGAAGGGCCTGGAAACTGATATTCTGAAAGGCAAAAGAACTTGGAATGCAGCCAGGAATAAACTATCCAGCCAAGCTGAGCATTTTCTTCCAGGGAAGAAGATGTACATTTAATTAAACAGATGAATTCCAATTGTTTTTAAGGAAAAAAACAGATCTAAACAAAAAATTGGATCTCCAATTATAGGACTCAAGAGAAGCAGAAAAAAGTTAAAGGAACTCTTGAAAACTGTATTTCTGTTTTGGATATACATAAAAACTACAGGCATAATTAGATTTTACTGATATAACATAAAAAAGGGGAAGTAGAAATGGAAAGGGGATAGTCTCAGAAAAAGGAGAAAGGGGAGATAAAAGAGAGAAACTACATACCACGAAGAGGCAAAGGAAACCTATCATATCTGAGGGAAACTAGAGAGGGGGAGGAATATTGTGTGAATCTTACTCTCATCAGAGTTGGCTCAAAGAGAAAATAATTGACATATTTGTTTTAGAGAGAATCTTCTCCCACCTCATTAAAAAGGGGGAGAGGAAAAGGGAAAAGGAAAAGAGTAATAGTGGAAGGACACAAAAAAGGGAAGAGATTCAAAGGCGGGGGGGGGAGGGAGGGATCCTAAGAGAGTGAGTGGTGTGACACAAATGGGACCAATAAGTTTAAAACTGGAAAAAAGGATGGGGGGGTCAAGAAAAAAAAATTAGGGATAATAAGATGGCAGAAAATACAGAATTAGTCATTTTAACCATAAATGTGAATGGGATGAACTCCCCCATAAAGTAGAGGCAGATAGCAGATTGGATCAAAAGTCAGAACCCTACGATATGTTGTTTACAGGAAACACATTTAAAGCAGGGAGCTACATACAGAGTAAAGGTAAAAGGCTGGACCAGAATCTATTGTGCTTCAGGTAAAATCAAAAAAGCAGGGGTAGCCATCCTTATCTCAGATCAAACAAAAGCAAAAAAATTGCTCTAATTAAAAGAGATAAGCAAGGAAACTATATCTTGCTATAAGGTAATATAGACAATGAAGCAATATCAATACTAAACATATATGCACCAAGTGGTATAGCATCTAACTTCCTAAAGGAAAAGTTAAGAGAGTTGCAAGAAGAAATAGACAACAAAACTGTAATAGTGGGAGATCTAAACCTTTCCCTCTCAGAATTAGATAAATCAAACCATGAAACAAATAAGAAAGAAATTAAAGAGGTAAATAGAATATTAGAAAAATTAGGTATGATAGATCTTTGGAGAAAACTGAATGGTGACAGAAAGGAGTATACTTTCTTCTCAGCAGTTTATGGAACCTATACAAAAATTGACCATGTATTAGGACATAAACACCTCAAAATTAAATGCAGGAAGGCAGAAATAGTAAATGCTTTCTTTTCAGATCACGATGCAATAAAAACTACATTCAACAAAAAGTTAGGGATAAATAGAACAAATAGTAATTGGAAACTAAATAATCTGTTCTTAAAGAATGATTGGGTGAAACAGCAAATTATAGACACAATTAATAATTTCACTCAAGATAATGACAACGATGAGACATCATAACAAAATTTGTGAGATGCAGCCAAAGTGGTAACAAGGGGAAATTTTATATCTTTAGAGGCCTACTTGAATAAAATAGAGAAAGAAAAGATCAATGAATTGGGCTTGCAACTTAAAAACCTAGAAAAAGACCAAATTAAAAACTCCCAATCAAATACTAAACTTGAAATTCCAAAATTAAAAGGAGAAATTAATAATATTGAAAGTAAAAAAAAAAACTATTGAACTAATAAATAAAACTAAGAGTTGGTTTTATGAAAAAAACAATAAAATAGATAAGCCTTTGGTAAATCTGATTAGAAAAAGGAGAGAGGAAAATCAAATTAGTAGTCTTAAAAATGAAAAGGGAGAACTTTCCACCACTGAAAAGGAAATCAGAGAAATAATAAGGAGTTACTTTGCCCAAATTTATGCCAATAAATTTGATAACTTAAGTGAAATGGATGACTACCTCCAAGATTATACTCTTCCCAGGTTAACAGAGGAGGAAATAAATTGCTTAAATTGTCCCAATTTAAGAAAAAGAAATAGAACAAGGTATTAATCAACTCCCTAAGAAAAAATCCCCAGGACTAGATGGATTTACATGTGAATTCTACCAGACATTTAAAGAAAAATTGGCCTCAATGTTATATAAACTAGTTGAAAAAATTAGGGAATGAAGGATTCCTACCAAATTCCTGTTATGACACAGACATGGTACTGATACCTAAACCAGGTAGGCTGAAAACAGAGAAAGAAAATTATAGGCCAATCTTCCTAAAGAATATTGATGCTAAAATCTTAAATAAGATATTAGCAAGAAGGCTACCGAAAATCATCCCAGGATAATACAGAAAGATCAAGTAGGATTTACACTAGGAATGCAGGGTTGGTTCAATATTAGGAAAACTATATGTATAATTGGTCATATTAATAATCAAATTAACAAAAACCATATGATCATCTGAATAGATGAAGGAAAAGCATTTGATAAAATCTAACATCCATTCCTATTAAAAAAACACTTGAGAGTATAGGAATAAGTGGTCTTTTCCTTACAATAATCAGTAGCATCTATTTAAAACCATCAGTAACCATCATATGTAATGGGGATAAGCTGGAACCATTCCCAATAAGATCAGGAGTGAAACAAGGTTGCCCACTATCACTGTTACTATTCAATATTGTATTAGAAATGTTAGCTTTGGCAATAAAAGTTGAGAAAGAGATTAAAGGAATTAGAGTAGGAAACAAGGAAACCAAATTATCACTCTTTGCTGATGATATGGTGGTATACTTAGAGAATCCCAGAGATTCTACTAAAAAGTTATTAGAAATAATCCACAACTTTAGCAAAGTTGCAGGATACAAAATAAACCCACACAAATCATCAGCATTCTTTTATATCACTAACAAAATCCAACAGTTAGAGTTACAAAGAGAAATTCCATTTAAAGTAACTAGTGATAGTATAAAATACTTAGGAATTTATCTGCCAAGGGAAAATCAGAAATTTTATGAGCAAAACTACAAAACACTTTTCACACAAATTAAGTCTGATCTAATCAATTGGAAAAATATTAAATGCTCTTGGGTAGGGTGAGCAAATATAATAAAGATGACGATACTACCTAAACTAATCTATTTATTTAGCACTATACTAATCAGACTCCCAAAAAACTATTTTAATGACCTAGAAAAAATAACAACAAAGTTCATATGGAAAAACAAAAGGTCAAGACTTTCAAGGGAACTAATGAAAAAAAATTCAAATGAAGGTGGCCTAGCTGTACCATATCTAAAATTATAAAGCAGCAGCTACCAAAACCATTGGTATTTGCTAAGAAATAAACTACTTTATCAGTAGAATAAGTTAGGCTCAAAGGACAAAACAGTCAATCACTTTAGTATTCTTGTGTTTGACAAACCCAAAGACACTAACTTTGGGCATAAGAACTCACTGTTTGAAAAAAATTTGCTGGGAAAATTGGAAACTAGTATGACAGAAACTAGGCATGGACCCACACTTAACACCATACACCAAGACAAGGTCAAAATGAGTTCATGACTTAGGCCTAAAGAATGAGAATATAAATAAATTAGAAGAACATAGGATAATTTACCTCTCAGACCTGTGGAAGAGGAAGGAATTTATGATCAAAAAAAAAAATCTAGAGACCATTATTGATCACAAAATAGAAAATTTTTATTATATCAAATTGAAACATTTTTGTACAAACAAAACAGACAAGATTAGAAGGGAAACAATAAACTGGGGAAATAGTTTTACAGTCAAAGGTTCTGATAAAGGCCTCAATTCCAAAGCATATACAAAATTGACTCTTATATTTATAAGAAATCAAACCATTCCCCAATTGATAAACCGTAAAAGGATATGAAGAGACAATACTCAAATGAAGAAATTGAAACTATTTCTAGACATATGAAAAGATGCTCCAAGTCATTATTAATCAGAGAAATGCAAATTAAGACAACTCTGAGATATCATTACACACTTGTCAGATTAGCTAGAATGACAGGGGAAGATAATGCTCAATGTGGAATGGGATATGGGAAAACAGGGACACTGATACATTGTTGGTGGAATTGTGAATACATCCAGCCATTCTGGAGAGCAATTTAGAACTATGCTCAGAAAGTTATCAAACTGTGCATACCCTTTGATCCAGCAGTGTTATTACTGGCCTTATATCCCAAAGAGATTTTAAAGAAGGGAAAAAGACCTGTATGTGCAAGAATGTTTGTGACATCCCTCTTTGTAGTGGCCAGAAACTGGAAACTGAGTGGATGCCCATCAATTGGAGAATGGCTGAATAAATTGTGATATATGAATATTATGGAATATTATTGTTCGGTAAGAAATAACCAACAGGATAATTTCAGAAAGACCTGGAGAGACTTACATGAACTGATGCTGAGTGAAAAGAGCAGGAAGAGGAGATCCTTATATACCCCAATAACAATACTATATAGTTGGAATATTTACAAACTGCTAACTCATTAGAGTTGATAGGTTATTGATCTGATCTTACAAGAAGATGTTTTGGGCCAGAACCTGAAACAAGGTACTAAGTAGAACTAATTAATATAATGCTTGTGTTTACATCTTTACTCAATGGAATTCACAAGTATGAAAGATTCACAAAGTTAACTGTGTAACTTACCTGGGTGAATTCACACCTCCCTTGAAGCTCTTAGGGCCAGAGAGCATTATGGGAGAAAACCCATAATCCTTCTCTCTCATATTCCACAATTCCTCTCTCTCATATAAAACAGACAGAGGTTTTCAGGGAGAGTGGAGCTGAAGATTGAGAAGCCTCTCTCAGAGGCACAACCAGATTCATCTTCATCTCACACCACTGTGGTGGCTGGGCTCCTACACTTCCCCCACTGAGACCAAGCTGGTCTGAAAGACTCACCAGAAAGCTAGTCGAGCCCCAAGTGAAGGAGACAAGAGATTCATTCCATCTTTGTGCTGGCTGGAGGCTGAAGAAAGCAGAGGCAGAGGCTAAAGGATAAAACCTTTGGATTTGGAGACATTCGGAGGGAGCTATTGGAACCAAGCAGAGAGATAGGCCTCTGAGCTAATTGGGCTATATTAGAGACAATAAAAGATCTGAACTTTTATCACCTGGCTGCATTTTGGGTGATTATTTACTCTTAACTGAAACTAAGGCTGCCTCCAGAAAACCTCCCTGAGAAACCTGCTTTCTCTCAGAGAGAATGATCTTATATTATATTAAAGAAAAAAAACACTACACTAATGAGATGAACCAAATCAGTTCCAATAGAGCAGTAATGAATTGAACCAGCTACACCCAGTGAAAAGACTCTGGGAGATGACTATGAACCACTACATAGAATTCCCAATCCCTCTATTTTTGTCCCCCTGCATTTTTGATTTCCTTCACAGGCTAATTGTACATTATTTCAAAGTCCAATTCTTTTTGTACAGTAAAATAACTGTTTGGACATGTAGATTTACATCGTATTTAATTTATACTTTAACATATTTAACATGTATTTGTCAACCTGCCATCTGGGGGAGGGGGTGGGAGAAGGAGGGGAAAAATTGGAAGAAAAGGTTTGGCAATTGTCAATGCTGAAAAATTACCCATGCATATAACTTGTAAATAAAAAGCTATATTAAAAAAATAAACTATCTAAATAAGTCATGCAAGAGAAGGCAAAAAAAAGAAAAATGTTTTGTAATTGTGTTCATATAGTTCCTGACTTTGTCTTGGCAGGTAGACTCCCAAAATTTTATATGATCTATAATTATTTTTAAAAGGATGCCACTTTCTATTTCTTGCTGCTATTATTAACATATAGAAATGCCATTGATTTATGTAATTTTATATCCTGCCATTTTGTTAAAGTTGTGAATTTTTTCTAGTAGTTTTTTTAGTTGATTCTCTAAGTATACCATCATATCATCTTCAAAGAGTTATAATTTTGTTTACTTATTACCTATTCTAATTCCTTCAATTTCTTTTTCTTCTCTTTTTGCTAAAGCCAACATTTCTAATACAGTATTGAATAGCAATGGTGATAGCAACTTCATTTCACTTCTCATCTTGTTGGGAATGCTTCTACTTTATCTCCACTACATATGATGTTTGCTGATGTTTTTAGATAGATGTTACTTATCACTTTAAGGAAAACTCCATATATTCCTATGGTTTCTAGTGGTTTTAATGGGAACTTTTATTTAATTTTCTCAACCACTTTTTCTTCATCTATTGATATAATCCTATGATTTCTGGTAGTTTGATTACTGATATAGTAAATTGTGCTAATAGTTTTTCTGATATTGAACAAATCCAACATTTTTAGCATAGGTCCTAGAATAAACCCATTATAGTGTATTATCCTAGTGATAAGTTGCTGTAATTTCTTTGCTAATATTTTATTTCATATTTTGCATCAATATTCATTAGGGCAACTTGTATATAATTTTCTTTCTATATTTTGACACTAACTAGTTTAGGTATCAGCATTATACGTCAGTCATAAAAGGAATTGCGTAGGACTCCTTCTTCCCTTATTTTTCAAACAGTTTCCATAATAGTAGAATTATTTATTCTCTAAATTTTAGTGTGTGGGGGGACCAATTTATTTCATCCCTTGAGGCTTCATCTGGAGATAATCTGCTGTTAGTCTCCTCAGGGTTTGAAATCTGTTCTTCTCTTTTACCTTAAAAATTATCTATGGGGGCATCTAGGTAGTGCAGTGGATAGAGTACTAGTCCTGAAGTTAAGGGGACCTGAGTTCAAATCTGGTCTCAGACACTTAACACTTCCTAGCTGTGTGACCCTGGGCAAGTCACTTAACACCAATTGCCTCATTTAAAAAACAAACAAAAAACAAAAACAAAAACAAACAAAAAAAAAAAACAAGCAATCAAACAAACAAAAAGCTATTTTCAGAGCTTTTTTTTTTTTTTTTTTTGCCTTTTTATTCATTTAAAAAAGTTATGGTCTGCTTTTAGTGCAGGGGAAATTGTCCATTCTTCCTCTGCAGCAGCAGCAGCTGTGTTGAGTCTTTGCTAACACACTTCCAGTGTTGGGTGTGTGTGGCCAGGTCCTGTGTGGTTCTGCTGCTTCAGGGTTCACTTTTTTTTAGTTTTTGTGTTGGATGTTTTATAACTTCTGTGCTGATCTCCTGATTTGCAGCCAGGGCAGAGTAGCCAACACTGATATAAATTCCTCCCCACATATTCTCTGCCCTGTGCATTACACATCTGCCCCAGGTCTGCTCCTTGTGCTGGCATCTGTGCTCCACCTGCTTGCACTTGGCCTACCTCCCACCATGCCTGATTGAAACAGACCTTTTCTGGCAATCTTCAAAATTATCTTCTGCTGGTAATTTTATTGTACTCCCAATATTCATGGATTCTGCCAGTTCAGAGCTAATTCAAAGGCTGGATTTGCTCATTAGTCTAAGCATTGTGGGAGAAGAGCAGAAAGAAGAGTGTCTCCACTGCACCATCTTGGCTCTGTCCTCCTATACCTCAATTTCTTTTTCTTAAATGCAATTGTTTATGTAATTCATTTCCTCTTCTGATAATCTGGGTAATCTTTATTTTTAGAAGTATTCATCCATTTCACTTAGATTATCAGATTTAAAATAAATAAAATTCTTTTTAATTTTTTATTATAGCTTTTTATTTACAAGATATATGCATGGGTAATTTTTCAGCATTGACAATCAAAAAACCTTTTGTTCCGATTTTTCCCTTCCTTATCCCCACCCCCTCCTCCAGATGGCAGTAGACAATACATGTTAAATATGTTAAAGTATATGTTGAATACAATATATGTATACATATCCATACAGTTAAAATAAATACAATTCAATGACTTATTTAAATTCTTCATCTCATTTAATTTTTGTCAACTTCATTTTGGAAAATACAATCACATGTTATTTCTAATACTTATTCTGAAGATATTTTTAATCTTTATTCTAATATTTCTAGTTATTCTGAAGATAATTTTAATCTTTATTTGTCTAGGAATCAAATTCAGGAATGGGGACATTAAAGTTAAAATCAAAATAATACTTTTTTTGTGCAAGCTGTCACAGAATCTGAGGCAATGAAAATGTGATTTAAAATATGGAGTTATGTAGTAGTAGTAGTAGTAGTAGTAGTAGTAGTAGTTATTGTTGTTGTTGTTGTTGTTGTTGTAACAATAACAGTAGCAGTAGCAGTAGCAGTAGTAGTAGCAATGTTGGTGATGGTGGTGGTGATGGTACCACTACTGGCAGTGGTACAAGAGAAGTCAAAGAAGTGATAGCATTGATGGTAGTGATAGTAATTGTAATAGAAGTGGTGATGTATCCTCACAACAATCCCATGGGATACATTCTGTTATTTTTCTCATTTTATTAATGGGAATCCTTCTCTTTAGTTTCCAACCCTACATTGTTCACATAATTGGTTGGTGGACCAAATTGTTAAGAGCCTACTTGATAGATAGCTATTATGGTCTTGAACCAAAGTAAATAAAACGTTATTTTCATTTTTATTGGGGTCTGTGTTCAATTAAATTCCACCAGCATTTATTGGGTATCTATTAGAAAAGTACTATGCCAGGTATTGGAAATATATATTTATATCTATATCTATATATACACACATCTGTATACATATATATATATATATATATATATATACATATGTGTATATATATATATAATCTATATACATATCTGTCTATATCTATTTCATAGGTAGATATAGACAGATATGTATATAGATATAGATATATATATCATATGTGTATGAGTTTATACTTACATACATGCATATTTTTGTATGTGAATATGTGTGTATACACACACCCACACACCCACACACACACACACACACACATATATATGTATGTATGTATGTATGTATGTATATGTATATATGTCCCTTTAAAGAACAAATAAATTGCAAGAAGCAGAGATGAGAATAGAGCACATTTCACATCTAATATATATGTCATAAACTCAGATGCCTGAGATGTAGTGCTGAGTTTGGGGAAGAACAAATAAGTAAATTTTAGAGATTGAATTCCCTGGAAATATCACTTTCTATGAAATCAGGGAAGGTCCATATCATTCTTATTCTTTGGCATAAACTTGGATAAATGAGGCATAAAATTTGGGAGAAGTGAAGAAAAGAAGGAGTTTACCCTTTAAAAAAAACCAAAGAAGTGCTCTCTTCCTCTCTTCTCCCCCCTTCTCTTTCTGTCTCTTTTTGTATGCATGTCTCTCTCTGTTTTTGTTACTCTGTGTATACACACAGACACAGACACACAGACACAGACACACACACACACATACATATACTGATGTAAAGCACAATGCTATGAAAGTTTATTATTATTCTAAGGCTTAGAAATTTTAAGTGACATTGTTCTGGATCACACAGCCAGAAAGGGACTGAGCCATAATTTTAAATTAGCACTTCTTAACTCCAAATTTATCATTCTATCCTCTATGCCATTTGATTTCCAGGGCTAGAGAGATGATAGCAATAGCCTTCATCCTCAATTCTTCCCTCCCCCTTTTTTTGCCAACTGTCTCCTGAAATGAACTTCGAGTGAATGAGATTATAATTTATGTAAATCAGAAATAATGAAATATAAGCTAATCCAGGAATTACATGATCTTTCATATTCATAAAAGTTGTATTCAAATTTATCCAGTTTTCATAATAAAAAGGAAAACATACATACTTGTATATGCCAGCTATAATTTCTAATTTATATTTCTTTATATAATTTTGTGCCTGATGAATGACAATTTAGCCATAGTGGGGAAAATAGTAGATTTCAAAGCCAAGAAGACCTGTATTCACATCTTATTTCTAACTATGCTGGCTGTGTTGATGTGACTATAGATCTCTTAGGGATTTAAGCAACTTTCTAAGGGCAGTAGAGATGGCAACTGATAAGTTTCATCATCCAAAAGTCACTGATATCAATAGAATCACAGATCCAGTATTTAACTATCAAGTATCTTGTCTACAAAAGATAGATTTATTTTTAGATATCATTGATCAACTTCTTAAGTTAACCTTATTCCTCTATTTTCTGACCATCTACTCATTCTTTAACATCTTCTAACCTAGCTCTTGTCCTTGCCATTTTACTGAAAATGTCTTCTCATAGGTCACCAATGACCTTCTAATTGCCTAATTCATTGGTCTTTTGTTCTTAGTTCCCATTCTCCTTGACCTCTATGAAACACTTAACATTATTAATCACTTCCTTCTTGCAGAAATTTTTCATTTCCCTGTTTGTTCCTACTATCCTATTCTGGATTAATGATCCCAAGTTAATTCTCTCCCTTCCCCCAGCCCACAAGGAACTCATTCACTTTCTTTTCCAAATATAAATGATTATTTTTTTTCCTATGAAAACCTCTTAAAATTTTCTCTCAAACTTCACACACCTTTCTCTCAAACTTTCCAGATTTCCAAAAGATTGGTTTTAGAAAGTTTAATGAAGAGCATGGTCAATTTGCAGTTAGGAAACATACTTTGGAATTTTGAATTTAGAATCCTGTGTTGACATATACAAAGTGGATGATCATGGGAAAGTCATTTAACCTCTCTGAGTCTCAGTTTAATCTATGAAAAGGGAATATTATTTATAGTATCTAATATGCTTGTCATGCTTATTATGAAGTACATATTTATTATGAAGAACAAATGAGACAATATAGTACTTTGCAAATCTTATTTTCAAAAGTTTGTTTTAATAAAAATATATATTTTCTTGATTTCCCATTTCTACCACATTGCAGGAAAAGGATATTGCATGTATAACACAGACATATAGATAGACATAGATACATACACATATATATATATATCATATATGTGTGTATAAACTTATGTATATAGACATAACACATACAAACATATACACACTCTTTGGCCTTGTAGTTAAAACATCCTATCTTTGTCAGAAGGTGAATAGGATCAGAAATGTGGAATCATGGCTGATCATTGCACTGATGGGTTCTTAAACTTTTAAAGATATTTGCTTTCTAGCTTTGTTGAGTAATTTCTCCTGGTCCTGCTTTCAAATTTTCCATTTTTATAATATTTTAATTATTGTACCAATTGTTTTCCTCATTTTATACTTCATGTAAGTCTTCTCAGGTTTCTCTGCAACTATTCTCTTCACACTTTTGTACATTGCTGTAGCATTCCATGATATTCATATGCCATACTTTATTTAGTCTTTCTCCAGCTGATGGGCATTCCTTTGGTTTTCAGTGGGTTTTTTGGTCATCATCAAAAGAGCTGCTTTAAATGTTTTTTTGTACATAAAGGTTATTTAGCTTTTTTCTTTGATCCATATATATTGATTTTTATCCCTACTAATAAAATTTTTCCTTGGATGACTTCATATTTCCCAAAGTAGCATATTTAGAAAGAAAAAAATACATTTGTTTCTTCTCACTCCTCCCCCAACCACAGCAACAATAATAATGACAATGACAAGAACAAAATTTTGGCATATTTTTATCCTTATTTCTGCCAAAATAATCATATCCCCTTGGTTAACAGAGTAGGAAGAGTACTCAATTAGGAAATCAATGATTTGACCTGAATATCAGTTCTTCTACCAATGTAGTCTTTAGAAATCATTTAATATAACTTGGCCTCCATTTCCTCATCTGAAAAATGAGAATCACTAAAGCTTTTCTTCCAGCTCTATATTCTAAGATGTCATGATCTAGAATCGAGAACTTAAGAGCAAATATGATTTTCCCTTTGCCTTTTTACTTCCCCACTTCATCAATACGGTAATCATATGGTATCAATAACTAATAATTATTGTCACTCAATTCCATTTAGGATAAATTCTAGCTTTCTTTGCTTGATAATCCAGACCTTTAATAAGCCTACAAAACTCTACACTTAGGATAAAAACAAAACCAAAGAAACCAAAAAAGTGAAGGGGTTAAAGATGTCAGGAGCTTTGGAGATCGTTTAGTTCAGAATCTTCATTTTATAGGGAAGGGAACAGAAGTAGAGTGAGGAGAAATAACTTTTTAAGTACTCAGACAGGAAGTAACAGAGACAAAATTTGAAGCAAGAGTTGCTAACTTTATATGCAGTTCTCCAACAATTTTTTTTTCCATGTCCAAATTGACCTTTAAATAATTCTACCTCTAGCTACTTTCTGAATATTACTGCAAACCCTGTTGATAAACTTTTGAATAGATGGATAGGACCAGTCTGTTACTTGATACTTTACTTTAAGTACTTTAATATCTAGATAAATAAACAACATCATAATGCTCACTTGTTTTCCTGAAGCTCATGTATCTAAAAAGTGCAAAATTCAAGATCTGAATTCAGGTCCTTTGAACTTATGTACAACCCTTTTGCACTATTCTGCCTCTCTAGACTTTTGGAGCATACACTCTTATTAGTGATCAATTGATCATTATATTTTATGGTTATTTACTTTCATATGTTTCTATGTCTTATTTTCTCATTTTTAATGCACATTCATCTATAGCAGGAGAAAGGGTTTTACATCTTTGTATGTTTCACAATAATGTTGTAATATTATATATTTCTCCCAAAGCAATGAGGTTTCAAACTTTAGAAGGTTTTTTGAATATATTCCATGTTGTTAAAATCTATACTTAATATGTGACCTTGATTAACAATAAATAGGGGTTAAATAAATGAATAGTAATCCATAAATACATAATGCAATATGCATACATATCTTTTATGTTCATATATATGTATACATGTATGTACTTAATCTTTTGTGAAACTTAACAGTTTTATATGAGTGTGGATGTGTACTTTTTTGTGGACTTAGAAGTTATATTTTAGAGTACTTTGATTGAAAATGTTATTTCCAGTATTATTTCCTTGTAGTCTCCAATGAGTCTAGGTTAGATGCACCCTTTAGATGTTTCCTCACTAATTTAGAATTGCTATTCCACTATAACTTTTAGTATTTAGAGACTATGCTGGGACACTGAGAGATAAATTGATTAGTTGGATTATATATGACTAGGATAAGTTAGAAGTTAGATTTATGCATCATTCTTAGAGGTCATATGACTTGAACCCAGGTTTTCTTAACTCTAAAACCGAATTCCTTTTCACTAAACAAGAATTACATCATACACATATATATTTGTGAGTGAATTTGTAAATTATATATGTGTATATATATATATATTATATATGTATATATACATAAATATGTTTTTATAGGTAAATATGTTTGTATGTGCATATGTGTTTATGTATATGTGTATGTGTGCATCTTTGTATGTATGTACATATGTATATCCTTTAAGTGCATGTAGAAAAAGTAGATATGTAGATACTCTTCTTATTGACCTTACATTATTTGCTTTTATCGATTTATAAACAATGTTTATATTGTGCTTTCCACTTAAACTTCAGTCTAAAGATGGATTTACAGAGGTTTTCACATTTTCTTAGTTCTTCCCTTATCATATTTAGGGAGTTACAATAATAAGATGGATAGCTGGAATCTGAGGCACAGCCTGAAAAATAGGGATTTATCTTATACAAGCAAGATTTGACTTAGGAATAGTATGGAAGAATACCTGATTACAATCATGATAACCCTCTTCTCTGTTCTATGCCAGATTCTACTAAAAATATGGGTCTTAGAGATATCACTCAAAGTCTTTAAACCTCAAATTCCTTATCTTTGAAATGTGAATTTGGATTCCCATCTTATTACTTCTTTTTTTTTTCTTACAATTTTCAAATAAAGCAAATGAAAGTATACTAAAAATGTCATTTGTGCTACTTAACTTCAAACTAAACTGTGCAGGAAAATGTGATGAATTTAGGGTCACAAGATAAAACTTTAATCCTGCTTCAGTTCACTCAGTAACTTCTTGTATGTCTTCAGGAAGTCACTTCTTCATTCCTGGCAACAGTTTCATCATTTGTAAAGTGAGGGATTTGGAGTAAGAGGTCTCTGAGGTTCCTTCAGGTTCTAGAGCTAGCATGGCCCTTATAGGCTAATGCTATCATTATGATATGGAAAATTTATAATCTTTAGTATGGCTCCTATTTATTGGAGATTTTTCAGCCTGATGGTTCAATTCTAGATATGCACAATTACAGATGGAGCAATAATCACCTATGACTATCAATACAGGAGAATTATTTTGAGAGGAATAAAAGCAATAAAAACAAGGAAAACTTATTTTAATCACTTTAGTACATTCTAATAATTGGGACTTCTTCAAATGGGAGTGAAGAAAGTTTGTAATTTAATAGTTTGCCTGATGTATTACTTTGCCTAGTCTATTTAAAGAAAGATATTGTGAGAGTCAGGCATGTTTTACTTAAAGAGGCTTGCTTCACTGGCTCCTGGCTAAGCATGGGAGATCCATCGATAATGATTACCTACTTGTTTTGTAGAAGTAGGGCTTCGAGGTCTAGGTTATTGTCTTTCAGCTAGCTTTTAATAAGCTGCAAAGCTTGTTATTTCCTGTCTGCATGATCATTTAAATGCAATCATCAGTATTGTTTTGTAATGTTGCTTTTAAGACTCTTTTTATGCAAATGAGAGACATGGTGAAACATCTCAGCTATAATCAGCTTAATGGCAATGTTCAGGTTGGGTATCTAATCTTTGTTTTTATTAACTATGGGACTTTCTCACAGGTAAATAAATTGAGTGGCTATAGGGCCCAAATAATTCACTTTTTTTTTCAACCCTAATTAATGGATAAGAAGCCCTCCTTAAAATGCTATCATTTCTAACCTATTGATCAGTTAAGCAAAAACAGGGAAATCGGGTTGATAGGAAGCCCAGAGCGCAATTTGAAGATTAGGTGTCCTCTAGATACTACCAGACAGTGATAATTTATAATAGTTGTGATATGTTGTTGGATTGTTTTTTCATAGGGATAAATGAAAATCACCTTTAGAAGAGATATAGAGGATGTAATTTGATCCTGAAACCAGCTGAATATTCAACATCATTTCTATCAGGTATAAACATTTTAAGTCTGAAAGTACACACTGTGGTATGACAGAAAAAAAGCAAATGGAATCTTGAGGTGCACTAACATATGTCATCAATCAGAAATAAGCAGACGATTGTCTCCTTGCACTCCCTCCTGAGCAGATTTCATTGGGTTGCATTGTAATGTCTCATTTGAGTTATCAAAGTTCAAAAAGGAGAAAAAAAAATTATATACTGAGAACTGAGAGGTTGAAAGGCCTTGGGTAAATTTCACATGAGTATGGGTTGAAAGAAATAAGGATATTTAAAATGGAGAATAGAAGACTTCAAGTTATAATAGGAAAAAAAAAAAAACCCTGCTTTCTTCAGATATGTGAAAGAAGTCATATTGAATAGCAATTAAATTACTCTTTAGTTTTAATCCTTAGAGAAACATTGAAGAATCAGGTTTAAGCCTGATATAAGGAAGTAACTAAACAATTAGAACTATCTAAAACTAGAATGATTTGTCTTGAGAAATAGGGGTTCCCTTTCCTTAGGTGTCTTCAAAATGATGATGAATGATTCATTGTCTGGTATGATACAATAAGGATTCCTTTCAGGTATGAGGTTCTGATTCAGGTCCTAGGGGATCTCTGGGAATTTTTTTCAACACAAAAGGCAATAAATCTTTGATTAAGTCTAGATTCAAGAAGGTCCCTATTGCCCACACCTTCCTTTTAGAACTATACATATTATATTATATATATTATATATGTATATGTATTGATAGCCATATATTTTTATGAAATCATTATGTGGTAAATGTCCATATGCAAACATATCAGGTAAATCTATCTCTCCATTTAATTCAATCCTTCATTATTCTTCAATAAAATTATAACCTTTTTGTTTTTTACAAATATCATCTTTGACATTTTATTTCATTCTCTAAAACGTAAGGTCATTTTAAAAAAAATTTTGGTTGGATATTTCTTCAAAAAACTTCCTGTTCTTCCTAAGAAATGGTTTGACAAGAGCACAGATCTTGTTGAATGTTTAGCAAAATGCCTCTTTTACATTGTAATATATTTTTTTAATGTAATCAGGACAGAAGCCAACACACATAGGGTAATAAATAAATTAATGTCTAGCCCTGCATATCTGCTGTCTTTGCACATAATCAGAATTATTATCTGTCCAGCAGATGGGTGCTTAGCCAGTTGAATAAGAGTTATACTCATATAGCCTTTGAAAAACTGGCTGAAGGTTTTATCCATTTTTTTTTACACATCTATTTCCCATGATATAACTGAAATTACTTGGTATCTTAATTGCAAAGATCCAAATTAATATAAAGTGTACCAATTAAGGGACAGTTATAAAACCTTTTAATCTGTTTCCATTTACTCTTCTTTAATTTTACTATTGAGAAAATAGTATTAACTGCAGTGATTGTAAAACTCAACTGCACAATTTCTCAGGAGAACCTTCCAGACATTTAACAGTCTTTGGCCATATGGGTTCGACTTATTCAGTTCCAGAATGGCTTTAGTCCATGGATATTTGGGTAGAAATTCAGAGTAAATGTGCATTTTGCTGTGGTTGAAAATAACTAGTGCATACTTGGAAAACAGAACATGCCATCACCACCCAAAAGCTACCTGTTTTTTGGAGGAAATAGAGAAAGGAAAAGCCCCTTTCCTTTTTTTTTTTTTTTTTTTTGATAGAGTATTCCCATGCCTGTGCATGACCTAATGCATTTTATGAGTTACTTTGGACTTTGTCAAAATTCAGATTCTAATCGGCAAAAATCTGCTTTTCTGTTAGAAAGAACAACACAATCTAAAGATATAATTTTGTGTTAGATTCCTTCAAAGTTGTCCCTTAGTAGAAGAAATTTGATAGAGTTGGCAGAGTATTGACTCTGAAACAAATGCATGCAGATTAGAATTCTGTCTTTTGTATTATAAATAATTATAGCAGTGCTATTTTAAGAACAAATTTGAGCAACCAAGTCATTTTGACTATAATAAATGGCTGTGGCCTCAATCAAATTGGGATTTGTAGAAGATCTTAACTTAAAAAGACCAAGATCTTCCATTTTATCTAGGGTCATCTTCAATCTTCTTGATTTATATCTTGCAAATGGACCCAGAATCTCTGGAAGGGAAACTGAGGCAGGTGATTTTTTTTGCATAGCTCTCCCCCACTTAAATCTAATTTACTTACTTGTCATGGCATCACCTCCCTAATGTCATGGTCCTTTTCAAGAATGAAGGACAAACAATAATTTTAAATACCCAAATTAACCTCAAAGATCCTATAAAAGAAGATGTTATTTGAATCCATAAAGGGATGTTGTTATAATGTAATACATGATGAGCAGGTTTGTTAAAAAAAATGAAAAGACTTGGACTTATGAAGAAAGATGCTGTCTATCTTCAGAGAATGAGATAACAGGAGGAAATAAGCATATAGATTCTACATACATGTGTATGTGCATATATATGTATGGTTTTTAGATCTCTCTCTTCTCTCTCACTGTATGGATGTATATATGTATATATTTTCACATTTAATTGTAGCCTTCTTTGGTTTTTTTGGAGGGAGGAGGTAAAAAAGTAAATGAAACAACAGAAAATAACACCAAAAAGGAAGCAAAAAGAGCTTATCAGCTTTGAAAACAATATATAATATTTATTAAATAGGTTTTCTTGAAATGGAAATGTACTGCATATATATATATATATATATATATATATATATATATAAACATCTATTGTGTGTGTGTGTGTGTATGTGTGTGTGTGTGTGTATGTGTGATTGTATGCATGCGTTTAATGTTCAACAAGCAACTTAACTTTCTTTGGCTTCAGTTTCCACATCTGTAAAATGAAGGGTTTCTATTACATGGACCCTGAAGCCACATCTAAGTCTCGATATATGGTCTTATTTGCCTAATTATCCTCATTATTCCCTCTTTTTTCCCTTATCATCAGAACATTTCTAAGTTTTTATTATTAATATTAAATATCTTAACATTCATACAAATTATGCCTTAGAACTCAACTATTACATAAAATCACTATTTAACTTCCTTTATTAATGAATGAATGAATGCAGCATCATGTATAATTGGAATAATGTACTAGAAATGATAGTTTTGGTGTTATAATAGATATTGGGAGTGTTACATGGTAGAATTAAAGAAATTAATGAAGAAAAATGAAAAAGGTATATATTAAGGGCTTACTATGTATTATGATAAGGACACAGTTTATGGAAGCATCAAAATATATAGAGCCTCTAGTCTCATGGTTAAATTAAAAACCATGTTTAAGTATAAACAATAGGAGACAAAAACTTAAAAAAAAGTAAAATGTCATTCATAAAGAAAAATATGGATATCATTTAAATGTTCAGTGGACTCTAACCCCAAATTTAGGAATTCAAGATTTAAAAAGAACAGAGGGCAAGTCAATAATTTAAAATAAGGTCTTGTATGAAGTCACTTATTTTTTCTGTCCCAGGTCAGTACCAATCTAGGGTGCCTAGTATTATTATCCTCACATTTTCAAGCCCAGTCCATGCTTTAGGGTTTATTAAATTTATATATGGAAGGACACTGGAATTTTTACTTTACAAAGTCCTTCATCTTATAAGCTAAAAACACATTCACATGACCTATGCTTTTTTTAAAATTAAAGTGCCTATCATAATTCTTGACATGTCAGTGAGATACAATAATTAATAAATGTTAGTTGCTTTTAACATTGTACAGTTTAGTGATATACAACTGGCAGCTTTTTAGACTCTTTTAGAGTTGTGCCTAGATGAGCAATCATCTGATATATGACTTCTTTGGTAAGAGTAAAATAGCCAAAGAACAATTACTTGCTTTGGGAAGATGGCATTTTATCAATGGAACTTCCATTAAGTAAGTCTTCCATCTTGTTAATGTCATGATCTTTTTTCAAGACCTTGACATCATTATAATGTGTCACTGCTGGGGAAAAAAAAGTAATTTTTAAGTGCCATGGATAAAGATGTGTATGTTCTGCGTGTGTGTATGCATGTGTGTGTTAAATTAGCACTGGGGATTTTCTTGCTGCAATAATGTTAAGGATTGTAAAAGGAAAATATATATGTAACATAACGTGTCACTTTGACAAGCACAAGCACTCATGAACACTTACTCTTTATGGATGTTATCCTAGATAATAAACTAAAAATAATTCCTTTGATATTTTTATATTCTCTGTAAGGTTTTGCTGAGTCCTAATAAGTGACCATGAGAAGTCCCTTAAACTCAGTAACCCGATAATTCTCCCTTGGAATTTTTATACCAATGGAAGAGGAAGAGTATATGAAGAAGAGAAGAGAAATGTGGAGAAAGAACACAACAAGGATAATTAACAAGAATTCTCTTGTTTCCCTATTATTTTTTCTTAGTGTCCTATTTTTAAAAAATGAGTTTGTTTGTTTATTGTTGTTGATGAGTCCTGTCCAACTCTTTGTGACCTTTTATTGGGTTTGCCTAGTAGAGAAATTGTAGTGGTTTGCCTTTTTTCTGACTTATTTTACAGATGAGGAAATCAAGTCAAACAGGATTAAGTTATTTTTAAGGGTCACACAGCTAGTAAGTATCTGAAGCTGCATTTAAACTTATGAGGATAGTTTTTTTTATTTTATTTCAAATCTAGTGTTCAATCTACTACACCCTCTTGCTGCCATCAGCTAAGTTTTTCACCACACAGTACCACTGTATAGTGGTATGAAGACTTCAGTTATAGCAAATGGAAAAGTTTTGAATACTCTGGATAAGTTCATTTACCTTTGCATTATACTTTCCAGGTAATGATAACGAGGTTGAAACACTCTTTGTAAGAGCTACCTCAATGTTTGAAAAGCTCCAAAAGAAAGTGTGGGAGAAAAGAGGTATTTGATAAACCAAAATGGAAGTCTAATTGTGTTAATCTCATTGTATTCTTATGAATCCTGCACAATATGCCGATGCCATGCTAGACACCTAAATGACTTCCATTTCAAATGTCTTAGGAAAATTCTTATGATCACTTGTCAAGATAAGATATTAGATACTCAGGCCTTTTTTCAAGCTAAACTGACAGACTTCAAACTCCACCATAGAAAAGCACAACTGCAATGGGCTGGCCATATTGTTCAAAAACCAAATGATTGTTTGCCTAAAAGAACTCATGCAGGAAAGGTGCTCTCATGGTGATCAGAAGTGATAGAAGGACACTCTTAAGGTTTTTCTGAAGAAATTTAAAATTGATTGTGTGACATGGGGGATACTGGTAAAGGACCATCCAGCACAGTGTTGCACACATCAAAGAAGGCATTGTGCTCTTTGAACAAAGCAGAATGGCAGTAGCTCCAAAGAAATGTGAGATGTACAAATATAGAGCTATTCCCACCCCAAATATTCATAGGAACTATTGATGTCTGATTTGTGGTAGAGCATTTTAAGCCCATGTTAGTTTAATTAGTCAGGCTGATATGCTATGCACTGATGTACAATGAATGCTAATTACCTAAAAATTCAGAACTACATTCTCTCAGAGAGGCACTGTACCCTAAATACATAGGAAAACAGATTTTAATGCATTAAAAGCAAGCCATTAACAGAAAAAATGCAGGATACAAGATTACATGGCCATATATAACATTACCAGGAATTATTTATATATTCAGAAAACAATATTTGATGTCTTATTTTGTAATTTTACTCTTATAAAATTAACCATGAAGTTCATATTCACTGACTAAGCCTTTAAAATGTTTAAAGAGTAGACTCCTCCCTACACATGATTAGGGAGGAAGCTCTGATGATAATAGTACTTATATATAGATATTAGTTTATTAACTCAAGATAAAAAAACAAAAAACAAAATAAAACACATAATCTTCTACCCCTAGTAATTTATTTCTTCTTTGTTAATTCTCTCCATAGAATTACATAAACCTCTGGGAACTAAAAAAATATCATAAAGTCCAAACACTGCCTGCACAGGAATACCCTTTATGGAATTTCTTGACAAGTGATAATCCAGTTTCTTCTTAAAGTGGGTGATGAGCTACTCACTAATTTCAATGCAGCCTGTTCTATTTCTGCTATTTCTAAAGGTTATTTCACTAATTAATTCAGTTTTGCTTTTGATCAAGTTGTATCTATTTTATTCATTACTACAAATTTTGTCTTATAGTAAAGCAAAAAACATCTGATAACTCTTCCATATGATGCCTTTGAAGACTTAAAGATAATTATATCTCGTCTTTTTTCTTTTAAATACAATCCTGTATCCTTAGTGTCATTAACTGAGCTTCACATGGCATTTCTGCCAGGGCATCATGATTGCCTTCCTTTGGATGCTGGCATCTTTATATTGACAATTCTATTGCCCAGAAGTGAGAAAAATACTCTTGCTACTCCAGATATCATCTGCTTCAACCTGAATGTAATATTTTTTTTATTAAAACAGAGTAGTATCACATTGGCTTTTTTGGTTGCCATTTCATACTATTGATTTACTTGTTACTGTGATGTGATGATATCTCTATATAATTTTTTCACATGAACTGTTGCATCTCAATATTATATCTGTGCTGTTTACACAAAATAATTTTATTGATATATATTGTTTTACGTCTCCTTTATTTCTCTTCCAAGAAAGCAGTTCTGTAGCTTTTTTTTTTTTTGCCTGAGGCTGTTGGGGTTTAGTGACTTGCCCAGGGTCACAAGGTAAGAAGCCTTAAGTGTCTGAGGTCAGATCACTCTGACTTCAATGTTGGTGTTTTATCTACTGCACGACCTAGCTGCCCCTATAACTTTTTTTTTAGAAAATGAGAAGAGGAAAAAATTAGAAAAATGATCAATCCAAACCTAATTCCCAACTTCATTTTGGGTTAAAAATGGGGACTGGTGCTGTGATTTCACTGGTCTAAAGAGTTTTCTGTGAAGAAATTCATTTGCCAACAGAGGTCAACCTTTTCACTGCAATTTGCGATCTAAGGGAATTGCTTAGGAATGGAGTGTTTAAGCAATTTGCCTAGCATCACACAATAAGTATGTATCAAAGACAGGACTGGAACTCAGGTATCCTAATTAAATGTTACCTTAATTAATTCAATCAATCTTTATAAACTAATTAAATATTCTTGGATCTTGAATCTAGTATTTGTGTTAATTCTCCATCCTCTATTTGTATCATTGGTAAATCTGATAAACATAATTTCTAACTTCATTCTAGTGAAATTTGATTTTTTTAAAAAAGTCAAAATCTAGAGCCAAGGCCTCTTGGATGGAGTGCTCCTGAAGATTCCACATAAGTTGTCCTCAATACATTAACAACCAGTCTTTGGATTTTGTCATTAATCCAGTTCAATATCAATCCAGTAGTATTATTAGCTAACCCTAATTTCTACATTCTTGGCATTCACTGTGCCGATTTACTATAATGGCATGACAGGCTTCTTTTTCCCATTCATCACTAATTCATTTCTTTCTTTCTGCAAACATATTCAGGACTATCTTATCATCAAATACTGTTTTCTGATCCAGTTACCTTAAAAAATTTCTAGTCTATGATGTTTATTCTTTTATTCCTCGAGTTACAGAATGAGTCATACATGCTTGTTAATAGTACTTCATCAGTTACTTATTCATCAATCTTCATTCTGATTTTGCCACACATCCTTCAAACTGTCTTTTCCAAGGTGACATTAAAAATTTTAATCACTCTTCTCAGTCTTTATTTAATTGGCTGTTTTGGTAGTATTTGTTCTTGTTAACTACCAATTCCTTTTATTTTTTGCAATTTTTTCTTTCCTTGACTTATATGACTGATGTCTATCCAACTTCTCCATTTATTTATCTGGTTTATAAGTTTCTATTTCTTTTCCTACACCTCAGCTTTAGTTTACAATTCATCCTTAAGCATTCTCCAAATTTTTTTTCCTTGGTCAACCTACCCTCACTTTTTATATTTTCATTTTTCTTGATGTAATTCATATAATCAATAGGCTACTAATGGTTCTACTTATAAGTAGCATTGCTATCTTAGTGTCATCATATCCAAAATGGAAATCACTCTCTTGTCCATATTCTGATTTTTTACTCAAAAATTTTCCCATTTATATTAATTACAGATTTTCAGGAATTTAAGTTCAAAAGTTTAAGTGACTTTTCTTTTTTTTTCCCCCTAGTGCTTAGCCCACATAATCAAAATCACAGTCTTGTCAATTCAACTTTTATAAGGCTCTTGGTCCTACAATATCTTACCCAATTATAATTCTACTTATACAAATTCAATATTATTGTCTTGATAAATTACTTGAAATACCTGAAAAAGACTATGTATTCTTCTCCTTCTATATTAGCACTTTATATAGGAAGACCTTGGCCATTGGAATACTTTCCAACTTCACCAGTCTATAATGTCACTAATAAAAATCTTATTCATTAATAAGGCCTAAGTATAAAGCTTTTACTTCATAAAGCTTTCCTTGGTTTCACAGTTGGAAGAAATATCCCTTTTGCTCAGCCTCAAGAACCATGTGAAATTAAAACATAACTGTTTAGAAACCAATTAGACAGTAGACAAAGAATGTTCTCATAAGAAGAATAGGCAATACCATGATATTTATAAAGTGTTATTGGAAGGGATGTTTGGAACGGAGTTTGATATGGTTTTGTCCTTTTGTCCTTATTTTCCTAAAGCCTAATATGGTACCTCATACGCAAGAGAGTTGTTTATTAAATGCTTATTGAATTGGATTCCAGATGGAAGTCTATATGCAGAAAAACTTGAGTTATCTATACAGTGAATCAGTGGTCTCGGTTGGAATTCTTTTTGTTGCTTTTCTTTCATTTTAGTTGTGTCAAATTTTTTTGGCCCTACTTGTGATATTCTAGGCAAAGATACTAGAATGGTTTACCATTTATTTTTCCAGCTCAATGAATAGATGAGGAAACTGAGAAAAAGGTAAGTGATTTGTCCAGGGCTGTGACATAGGTAATAAATGTCTAAGGCAATATTTGAACTGACTCTAAGCCCCCTGAACTATCTAAGCTTTAGCTGGAAGTAGAAGAGTAAATTAAATCAACAAGAGGAAAGCAATAAATATAAAATATAAATATTTAGAATAAGCTCATATTTAAGAATTGTCAAATAATAATCACCTCAAATGCAGCCAGCTGTTAAAGTCCAGATCCTTTATTTTCTCTTTCCTTCACTTGGAACTCACCTAGCTTTCTGGAGGCACTTCCAGATCTTGGTTTCAATATTCTCCACAGGACAGCCTGTCACTTTTTCTCTGTCTTTCTTTGTTCTGCCCAACTGAATCCTGGCTTTTCAATCTCCCAGAGTGCTCTTTGGCCCTGAGAGCATCTTGTTTATATGCTACACAGTGAGCATACTCCAATCATTACATCACTAGGAAACCATTATTTGTTGTAGGATTAAATCAATGCTAAATTAGATTTAACCATTGTCTCCTCAATTCCACTGACTTAGCACCTTGTAAGAGTTCTAACAACTTGGTGCATGTATGTTTAATATTGATATTGCTTCATTATCTATACTACCCTTTAGCAAGTGATAGTGCCCTTCATTATCTCTTTTAATTAAATAATTTAATTTTTGGTTTTGCTTGATCTTAAATCAGCATGGGTACCTCTGCTTTTTTTACTTCACCTGAAGCATAACAGATTCTGCTCCAGTCTTTTACCTTTACTCTCTATGTATCACCCTCCTTCAAGTGTGTTTCAAGTAAACTCAAGTGCTTCAAGTAAACAACATATTGTAGGATTCTGGCTTTTAATCCAGTCTGCTATCTGCTTTGCTTCTTCATTATGGGGGAGTTTACCCCATTCACATTTATGGTTAAAATTACTAATTCTGCATTACTTGCCATCTTGTTAACCCCTGTTTATGCTTTTTTCCTTTCCTTCCCCTTTACCCCCCTGCCCAGTATTAAATTTGTGAACACCATTTGCTTCTCATAGCCCTCCTTTTTTAGGGTTCCTTCCCCCACCTTAGATTTCCTCCCCCTTTCTTACCCCTTTCCCTCACAATTTCTGTATTCCCTTCTGCATCGCTTACCCTTCTCCTTTTACTTTTCTTCTTTCACTTTTCAACAAGGTAGGAGAAGTTTCTCCATAGATTGAATATGTGTAATATTTTTCTCTTTAAGCCAATTCTGATGTAAGATACACACTGTGTTCATCCCTCTCCCTTCTTTCTCTCAGATATAATAGGTTTCCTTTGACTCTTCGTGAAATGTAGCCCATTTTTCTTCTAGCTCTCTTGTAAGAGCCTTTTTAATTTCTTCTATGAGAGTCTTGTATGTTGGGGACCAGATCATATCCCCCTTTGGGGATTCATCTGGATACAGTCTATTTTTAGTCTCCTCAGGGTTTAAAGTCTGCTCTCTATCTGTATAGAAGTTCTCTATTGTTAAAGCTCGCTTTAATTTTTTGCTCATTTTGTCAAAGAAGAATCAAAGAAAACAAACAAACAAACAATAAAACCCAAATGGGGCAGCTTGGTGGATAGAATTGTAAGCCTGGAGTCGAAAAGACATATCTTTATGAGTTCAAAACTGCCCTCAGACAGATACTAGATGTGTTACTCTGGCTAAGTCACTTAACCTTGATGATCTCAATTCTTCATTTGTAAAATGATATGGAAAATAAAATGGCTTACCACTCCAGTATTTCTGTCAAAAAATCCCAAATGGAGTCATAAAGAGTCAGTCATGACTGAAATAACTCAACAACAACTGTAAGCTATACAGATATTTTTAGATATAGAAAAGTTTTCTTATAAAGAGATTTTTTTTATGTCTCTGGACCAGCATGAGAAGGAGCAATTGAAACAAAAATCCAAGTATTTAAAACAGACAAGTGAAAGAAGGAGAAGTTAGGAAAAAAGATGAAGTTAGGAAAGAAGAAATCAGAAATCTCAGGATGAAAGAAAACAGAAGATGAAAATGGTATTTTCCTCTATTTGCAATGTCTTTTGTCAATCACCAAACAAGACAATTTTGGTTTTTAAAAGAAGGGAGGAAATGATAGAAGCAGCTCAGAAATTCTGACCTAAAGGGAGGTAACAATCGAAAATGTGGAGGCTTGGCCTTTATTTTTACAAGACTGGCCCTTATTTTTAATCTAATGGAACAGTGTAAAACTTGGGCCAGTTTCTGAGCTGAAGCTGGTTAGTTGAGGACTTTAATCTATCTTTCTGTTCTTAGTGAAAGCCATAAAATAAATTCAAAACAAATGAGCCAACTAAAACTGATAAGATCTTATTTTCTGTACAATGAAATACAACCTAGGTCTCTTCATAAGTTAGAGGGGAATGAAAAAGAAAATCTACTCTCCTCAGAATTATATCTGTCATTATTAACACTTCTTGGTAACATTTTCTTAATGCATTTCTCAATTTCTCTAATTCTGTGTTATTTAGTTCCTTTCAAGAATTATATTCCGTTATGCCCAAAAAGTTACCAAACTGTGCATACCCTTTGATCCAGCAGTGTTACTTCTGGGCTTATATCCCAAAGAAATACTAAAGAAGGGAAAGGGACCTGTATATGCCAAAATGTTTGTGGCAGCCCTGTTTGTAGTGGCTAGAAACTGGAAATTGAATGGATGACCATCAATTGGAGAATGGCTGGGTAAATTGTGGTATATGAATGTTATGGAATATTATTGTTCTGTAAGAAATGACCAACAGGATGAATACAGAGAGGCTTGGAGAGACTTACATGGACTGATGCTAAATGAAATGAGCAGAACCTGGAGATCATTATACACTTCAACAACGATATTGTATGAGGATGTATTCTGATGGAAGTGGATTTCTTTGACAAAGAGACCTAACTGAGTTTCAATTGATAAAGGATGGACAGAAGCAGCTACATCCAAAGAAAGAACACTGGGAAATGAATGTGAACTATTTGCAGTTTTGTTTTTCTTCCCAGGTTATTTTTACCTTCTGAATCCAATTCTCCCTATGCAACAAGAGAACTGTTCAGTTCTGCAAACATATACTGTATCTAGGATATACTGCAACATATCTAACATATATAGGACTGCTTGCCATCTAGGGGAGAGGGTGGAGGGAGAGAGGGGAAAAATCGGAACAGAAGCAAGTGCTAGGGATAATGTTGTAAACAAATTACCCTGGCATGGATTCTGTCAATATAAAATTATTATAAAATAAAATAAAATATATAAAATAATAAAAAAAAAGAATCATATTCCTCTCCATCAGCAGGGAAGTTAAAAAAAAAAAAAACTGTAGCTTAAATGTAAGTTATCTAATATCCTGCTGATCCAGAAGAAATACTGATACTAAGAATAATCAGCGCCCACTTTAAGTTTAAAAAATAATGTATACTCAATAGCACAAGTTAATAGTGACCAATATGATATAATTAAAATATTTTAATCCATTAGTTGGCATTTTCAACCATATTTTAATCTCTTATTTGGCATTTTCATCCATGAGGTTCTTTTTCATTTGTAGTAATTTGCCTCCTTTTCAAGTGAGGACTTTTTAAATACTGATTCACTTGGGCTGTATGAATTTCATTGTTTCAAATTTGTATTGTTGAATCTTTCGTGTATACATTATCATTTAATTAATAGTTGGAGATTACTTCAAAACCATAAATTCAAAGCTAGAAATGACGGGACTGTGATCCTGCCTTTTTTTTATTATACTATTCTGTAAACCCATAGTATGGCTATAATATATATATATATATATAGCCATACTATGGGTTATATAATATATATATATATCTCAAAGCACTCTACTACACTTTTTCTAGAAGAGGTGAAGGCATCAGAGGAGGAACCATTCTTCCATATCTAGGAAGATTAAGGTTAGAAAACTATGCATCATAGTTTTATTTGAATGTTTCTGTCTTACTCAGAATTCAATTGATATGAAAAGATATTGCTTATATGATATTTTCTAGTTATTTCTTAACCAGTTGAGAAGTAATAGCCCAAATAAACAGGGAAAACCATTTTTTACATCCAAACAGCTGATAAAGGTCTCATTTCTAAAATGTATAGGGAATTGACTCAAATTTATAATAGTTCAAGCCATTTTCCAATTGATAAATGGTCAAGCAATATGAACAGACAATTTTCAGATGAAGAAATTAAAACCATTTGTAGTCACATGAAAAGGTGCTCCAAATCACTATTAATCAGAGAAATGAAAATTAAGAGAACTCTGAGATACCACTACACACCTATCATATTGGCTAAGATGACAGGAAAAGATAATGACAAATGTTGGAGGGAATGTGGGAAAACTGGGACACTGATACATTGTTGGTGGAATTGTGAATGAATCCAACCATTCTGGAAAGCAGTTTGGAACTATGCTCAAAAAATAATCAAACTGTGCATACCCTTTAATCCAACAGTGTTTCTACTGGGATTATATCTCAAAGAGATCTTAAAGGAGAGAAAGAGATCAACATATGTAAAAATGTTTGTGGCATCCTCCTTTGTAGGGGCAAGAAACTGGAAACTGAGTGGATGCCTATCAATTGAAGAAAGGCTTAATATGAATGCTATGTCTATCAATTGAAGAAAGGCTTAATATGAATGCTATGGAATACTATTTTTCTGTAAGAAATGACCAGCTGGATGATTTCAGAGAGGTTTGGAGAGCATATAGACTATACAGACTGTACAATAATCAATTCTGATGGGTGTGACTCTCTTCAACAATGAGAAGATTCAAACCAGTTCTAATTGTTCAGTGATGAAGAGAATCATTTACACCCAGAGAGAACTGTGGGAACTGTGCAACACAACATAGCATGTTGTTATTTACTTGCATTTTGTTTTCTTTCTCAGTTTTTCTTTTTCTTCCTTCTTGATCTGATTTTTCTTGTGAAGTTAAATAACTGTATAAATATGTATACATAGATTGGATTTAACACATATTTCAACATATTTAACATGTATTGGACTACCTGTCAGATATGGGAGGTGGGTTGGAGGAAGGAGAGGAAAATTTGGAACAAAAGGTTTTGCAAGGGTCAATGTTGGAAAAATTACCCATGCATATGTGAAGTAATAGTCCAATATTGAACGTCATACAGGTTGTAGATAAAACCTGAGGGTAGAGGCATGAGCATCAGTAAGGTCACAGAATGGAAACTCAGGCTCTATGGATCTTATCTATGTTAAGAACAATTATATTGTTCAAGCATTTCCCAGAATTATAACTACAAAGTAAAGTATAACTCATAAAGTTTTATTGATCATCACATTTTTTCTTGTGAGTCCAAATTTTCTCCCATACAATCAGTAACTCCCAAGTCCCTTAAGAGTTTCTGATGGCATTTCTTCGATTGTAAGGCTTTAATGGAAATGCTGCTTAATGGAAAACAAAACAAAACAAAACTTTTTATATCTTGGCTTTGTTTCTCACTCAAGACATATGTCACATTATACCTTTTGTAATATCAAGACCACTAACTAAGATGCTAAATTCTTTGGTCTTTATTGGTTTTTCTTTCCTTTTCCTGTCTGTGTATTTCAGTTAATGAAAAATGTATCCTTTGAATAAGGATGTTTAGAAATTATTTTTGAATGAACAATAATAAACTTCTAGTTTCAAGTATAATCTGAAACTCAAAGTAGGAATACTTTCTCTGTTATACAAATTTAGGTGATGCAGCTATGGTCTCATTCAAATTTTTACCTACTTATTACTGATTCTGACTTGACAGAAATTGTAGAGTGTTTCTACAAGCTAGGCTATTCTTTACTATGGACAAAAATTAATCTCTTCTGGCTTCTGTGAATACTACTTGAATACACACACACACACACACACACACACACACTCACACACACGCGCGCACACATACACACACATATTCTAACTCCATCCATAGAATATCAGTTTTTTGAGGACAGGAACTATTTAATTTTGCCTTTGTATTCAAAATTTCCAGAACAATGCTCGACACCTAATAGTACTTTCATAAATGTTTGCTGATAAACTGATGACTTTATAAAGTGCCATTATGTTATTTAAAATAAATGCTAATTGCCCTTATTTTAGAAATTGGCTTGTTACTGACTCTGATGTAATACATTCCTTATGACAGAGTAGACCCAAAAGAGCAACTCTCTCAAAGAACTTTGTAAATTAGTCTACAAGTTTCTGTATCTAGCACTTGCTAGATCATCATATTGGGAGAGAAAATCAGAACAAAAGAGAAAAGCCACTGGAGAGAGAAAAAAACAGAAAAAAGAAGTGAAAATAGCATGTGTTGAATTATATTCAGTCTCAGTTCTTTTTCTGGATGCAGATGGTATTTTCTGTCTAATTTGGATTGCTTTGGATCACTTTGGATTCCTGGGAAGAATCAAGTCTTCCATAGTTAGTCATTGCACATTCTTGCTGTTTTTGTGGACAATGTATTCCTGCTTCTGCTTGTTTTGCTCACCCTCAATTCCTGTAAATCTTTCCAGGCCATTCTAAAATCAACTTGTTCGTCATTTTTATAGAACGATAATATTCCATTACCTTTATAGAGCACAAATTATTCAGGCATTCCCCAATTAATGGGCATCTACTCATTTTTAAAGTCTTTCTACCACAAAAGAGCTGCTACAAACATTTTGACACATATGAATCCTTTTCCCTTCATTATGATTTCCTTGAGATACACAGTAATGGCACTCCTAGGACAAAAAAAATACACTGTTTTAAAACTCTTCTCCTGAATGATTGGATCATTTCACAACTCTATTAACAATGCATTAGTGTCCCAGTTTCCATATATCCCCTCTAATATTTATTATGTTTTCCTGTCATGTTAGCCAATCAGAGACATATGAGGTGGTACTTCAGAGTTATTTTAATTTGCATTTCTCTAATCAATAGTAATTTAGAGCATTTTTTTCAAATGATTATAGATGGCTTTAATTTTGTCATCTGAAAATTGTCTGCTCATATCTGCTATGTGCTTTCTCGAACCCCAAAATTGGGGTGCCAAAATGAACTCTGCTTTATAGATACCCCATGCTGGGATGAAAGAATATATCATCCAGACTAGCTTTCTCAAGGATCTTGGGACCAATCTGAGTCCTTGGTTTTAGTGGAGTGATAAGGTAAGACTCATATGAGTGGTCAAAACATAGAGTCGGTTTATCCCAAACTCTCTCACCCATATATACCCTAATACCCTTATATAACCAAAGCAGCATTGCACATGCACTAACTATATACTAAAAATATGGGACTACATAAACAGCTTGATATTGTATGTAGATGACTATAAGCCACTTGGTATCACTTTGCTTCAACTACAACACAAGTTGTCACTGTCTCCTCAGTTCTCAGGATGGCTGAGAACCCTTTGAAGAAATGGGAAGCCAAACCGACATTGTTAGTAGGTTCCCTTTGGACTGAAAGGTCTTATGCCTCACCCAGAGTTCCCCCATTATCTGTGATCCTCTATATCTCTCCCTTTCTTTTGTTTTAATTGAAGCAGGTACACATCAGTGATTAAATCTATCAGCATGGGAAGAATCACATAAGCACATAGTAATATCAAATAAGCAAGTAGTAATATAACAAACAATATGAATAAACAAGTTAATATAAAAGATTTCCATGAGTCCCAGAAGGAAGGTGTAGAAAATAACTATCAATTCACAACCACACATATACCTTCTTCAGCAGTCAAGAGATAGTCCAAAGCCAATCTATTGTCTATCACATCATGTCTCAGGAAATCCTGCATGTTTTGAAGTCCTGCATCAGTCTCATTAACAATTATTTTTATGGTCATAGTAATGTTTATGAGTCAATTGCCATACACATAGGGTTAATTGCCATGCTCTTTCAGTGGTAGACATAGTCAGAGATGGAACCATCCAATGTTTCTTAGGTCTCCTCCTTCATTTCCAGGGTCTTCTCTTTTTCTGTCTTTCAGATGGACAAGGCAGATATGGCTCATTGGCACTCATTGATTCCTTCTCCTTCTTAGAAACACAAGCAAATGCTCTGCCCCAAGCAGTTAGTCTATCTGGTCCCTTCAATTCACCACTCTCTGGATCTCTCCACATCAATGGCGATTATCTAAATATAATGGAGCTGCCCGCACTGGACATTGCCCTTCCAATGGGTTTTGAAACTTGTCTGCTGGAACCAGTACATCTTCATCAAAAATAAAAAATAAAATTAATAGTATAAATGATTAGGTTTAGAAGTTCTCTAGGATTACCTGTGTCTCCTCCTTTCTATTGTTTTTGGAGGAGCATCTTGATGTCTCTGTTCTTCCTCTTTACAACTGCCTGTCTTTTAGGATTGAAAAGTATGCTAGTGGTGTGTGAAATCTGATACTGTGCACAAAAATGTGCAAAATGTTTAGAAATATATGCAGGTCCATTATCTGTATTTATTGCTTGTGGCACACCCATAACTGTAAATACCTGTGTAAGGAATTCAATGACCATCTGAGTCATCTCTTTTGCTGCTGGGACTGCAAAAGTAAATTTTGGAAAAAAGTGTGCCTACAACATGGATAAAAGACAGATGACCAAAAGATTTATAATAGGTCACATTCATCTGCCAAATTTCATTGGATCTCAAACCACGAGGCTTCTTCCCTGGAGGGAGCATAGGAGCGTAGAAAGGAAGGCAAGCTGTATAGGCTTTTATTATGCTCCTAGCTTCCCCCTTTGTTATCCTGAATTGCAGACATAAAGCTTGAGCAGCCTGATGATATTTAGAATGAGATTCTCGGGCTGCCTGAAATAAAGAGTATTGGCTAACATGATGAGAAGGTGAGCTGTCTTTGAATTTCCATAAAAAATAGTTCCTAGAATACCAGTATGAGAGTAGACGTACAAGAGGTAATACCTCGATGTTTTCTCCTTATATATGTTACAG
Source organism: Antechinus flavipes (assembly GCF_016432865.1). NCBI lineage: Eukaryota > Metazoa > Chordata > Mammalia > Dasyuromorphia > Dasyuridae > Antechinus > Antechinus flavipes. The sequence continues at coordinate 147,663,356 of NC_067403.1, forward strand.
GCTACACATTTTATTTGGGCTATGGCAATCTTTTGTACCACACCTACTGAATAACCTGAATCAGATATTATATTTACATCTCCTGAATAATAAATAAGAGCTAGCCTAATTGCACTTAACTCATTCTGCTGAGTAGATTGAAAGGAAGTTCTGCTACTCTTTTTATAGCTAAGTTAGGAGAATATACAGCACAAATGTTAGGTTTGGATGCATCTGTAAAGATGGTTGATCCTTTAAGAGGAATCTTAGAAATCTTTTCTTCAAAAATCCATGGCCAATTATTTAATACCAGTTATCTTTAAGGTGGACCCATGTGTAAAATTTGGAGCTATGTCCAATAAAATTTGTCACTCTGAGATGGTTTCAGAGCATGTATTAATTTATGCATTGATATAAAAGGTGTATATTTTGTCAGGTCTTATCCCAGATAATTGTATTACTTGCTTAATGGCTTTTAATAACATTCTAGTCACAAACACTGGGTAAAGAATAAGACTTTAGTCTAGTTGTGCGTGGAGGGTCACCCACTCAATCACACTGTCTCCTTGATGAAGGACTGATGTAGGTGACTCGTTTGTAGCAAAAACTGATATTTCCAAGGGTTTTTGCATGACTCTTTCAACCACATTGGATAAAGCCAGTTCAACCTCTCTCAGAGTCTCCTGGGCTTCTTTTGTAAGGTAGCGGAGTAAGTCTAAAGCCATGTTTCTCTTTAAAATATCATACAATGGTTCTAATTGATATGTAGTTAAGCCTAACACTAGATGTATCAATTTGATATTGCCTTTCAATTTCTGAAAGTCATTTAAGATGTTCAACTTCTCTGTTCTTAAAGAAAATTTTTGTGCTGTAAGTACCTTAGGGTCCTAAATATTGAAAATGAGCATGCTTTTGAATTTTTTTGGGGGGGAGGCTATATATAATTGAGAGTTCCTTAGTGCTTCTATGGTTTTTTAGAAGAAGGCTTCTAACATTTGCTCCTGAGGTGCACATCCCAAGACATCATTCGTGTAATGTAATAACATAATTTTTGGAAATACTTTTCTTACTAGAGTAAGAGCAGCAGCCACAAACATTTGACATACAGTAGGGCTATTTTTCATTCGCTGTGGCAAAACTGTCCATTCCAATCTTTTATAAGCCTCAATTAAATTAACACTGGTCACTGAAAAGGCAATTTTTTTCATATATATCTCTACCTCTATCTATCTATCTATCTATCTATCTACATCCTCCTTATCTAGAGGGGTAGAATAGAAGAGACAATCCTTAATATCTATAACCCAAAGAAGCCATTACCTAGGAAACTGAGTAGGAGATGGAAGCCCAAGCTGAAGAATTATTACAATTTCCATCTGTTTATTCACTTTTCTTAAATCAGTCAACATCCTCTATTTTCCAGATTTTTTTTTTTACAGCAAATACAGGGGAATATCAAGGATTTAGAGAAGGCTGAAAGTGTCATTGGTCTAGTTGCTCTGTACTATATCTAATAAGACCTGGGTTTTTTCATTGGTCAAGGGCCACTCTTCCACCCACACCACTGTATCAATTTTCAATTGGATGAAGATAGATGTAAGGGCTGGCAGGCCTTCCACAGCAACCTTTCCTAAAAAGCTGAAGTACTCAGTATCAATCCTAACTGCAGTAAAATGTCTCTTTTCTTTTGCCTAGCCTGGGGACATGGGAGGACAAAACTGTGCTGATGGGGCTGATGGTATCACCACCTCTCCTGCTCCTCCTCCCACCTATGAAGGCGGAGTTGAGGGAGGAGGATCTGGAAGCAGAGGATACCTGAAGGGTATATGTTCAGCCTTAGATAAAAGTGAAGGTGGGTTGGGAAATGGAAAAGTACTATACCCCTCAAACCTCCCAGGGTAGTGCTTATCTCCCTTACAGCCCAACTCCCATGCCCCTCAAACCCTGTAGAGCAGTAACAAACAATATTAACTAACAATCTTCCTTAGCTCTGTCCCATATGCTGTTCGCTCTGAAATTACAGGCAACAACTCTCTGCTTGTTTTCCTCCTGATACTTCCTTTTTGACCACCCAAATTAAAATCTTTCCTTGTTTTAAAACTTGTGGAATTCTTTAAAGCCAATTTTATCCCATTGTATTCAGTTAATTGTTGTCCCACTACCTTCCTCATCTCTGACTCCAAACTCTCTTCATTAGAAAGCCACAAAGACACATCTGAGAACTTATTGATCTGCTTGGGTCTCTACTAACCTAACTAAGCATGCTTTATACTTTCCTCAGGTGGGGGGCTCTCTTATTACTATTTGCTCCATTTCAGCTGAAAAATGAAAGTGACTAGGTTAGCCCTTACCAAATCTTCCTGCTAGCCTATTTTTATACTCACCTTATTCCTAAGGTTATAGGGACTTCTCTGCCAAACTTGGAAGATTGCAGTGTCTAGGGCCCTATGGCTAGGGGCCCCACGTTTATGCTCCAAATGTTGTATGCTTTCTAGTGCCTCCAAGTTGGAGTGCCAAAATGTACTATGCTTTCTAGAGTCCCCATGCTGCAGTACAAAAATATACCTTCTGGACTAGCCTTTTTGGAGGATCTCAGGACCAGCTTGAGTCCTTGGTCTTAGTAGAAGAGTGATGAAGCAGGGACCCATGAGGATGATCAAAAAATGGAGTCTCTTTATTCCAAATTCTCTCACCCTTATATACCCTAATACCCTTATATAACCAAAGCAACACTGTGCATGCAGTATCATATAAACAACTTGCTATTATTGCATGTAGATGACTATTTTCCACCTGGTTTCACTCTGCTTCAGCTACAAAACAGGTTGTTACTGTCTCCTGACTTCTCAGGAAGGCCGAGATCCCTCAGGGGAGATAGGGAGCTGAACCAGACATTTTTAGCAGGTTCCCACTGGGATGAAGGGTCTTATACTTCACACAGATTTCCCCCAGTATCTTTGGCCCTATACAATATCCTTTGATCATTTATCAATTGGGGAATGATTTGTATTCTTATAAATTTGATAGAGTTCTTTATATATTTTAGAAATGAAACCATTATCAGAAACATTGGATATAAAATTTTTTCCAACTTTGTACTTTCCTTTTAATCTTGGTTTTGTTGATTTTATTTATGCAAAACCTTTTAAAATTGATATAATCAAGGTTGTTCATTTTGCTTTTCATAATGTTCTCTAGTTCTTCTTTGGTCATAAATTCCTCCTCCCTTCTCCAAAAATCTTATAGGTCAGTGATCCCTTCCTCTCCTAATTTGTTTATGTTATCACTCTTTATGCCTAAATCATGTACCCATTTTGACCTTATTTTTGTATGGAGTATGATATGTAGGTGTGTGCCCAGTTTCTGACATATTATTTGGTAGTTTTAGTGGTATGACATTGAATGGTTAGTTTGGGGAGAATTGTCATTTTTTAACTATTGGCTCAACCTATCCTATTAACAAGTGATATTTTTACAGTTTTTTAGATTTGACTTTATTTGTGTGAGAAGTGTTTTAAAATTTTGTTCATATAACTCTTGGGTATGTCTTGGCAGGTAAACTCCCAAGTAATTTATTTTGTCTATACTAATTTTAAGTGGAATTTCTCTCTTTATCTTTTGATGATGGGCTTTGTCAGCAATATATAAAAATGCTAATGATTTATGTGGATTTATTTTATATCCTGGAACTTTACTAAAGCTGTTGTTGCCAATAGGTAAGTTTGGATGATATTCTAGGGTTCTATATATATCATCATATCATCTGCAAAGAATGCAGTTTTATTTCCTCATTGCCTATTCTAATTCCTTTAAATTGATAAAGTCAACATTTCTAGTACATTGTTGAAAAATCATGAATAATGAGCATCCTTGTTTCACCTCTATCTTATTTGGAATGTGTCTAGCTTCTCTCCATTAACAATGATGCTTGCTATTAGCTTTTGATAGAAACTGCTTATTATTTTAAGGAAAACTCCCTTTATCCCTATGCTCTCTACTGTTTTTAATAGGAAGAACTGCTGTATTTTTTTAAAAAAAAACTTTTTCTGCATTTATTGAGATTAATAATTTCTATTCATTTTATTTTTGATGTGATCAATTATGATAATAATTTTCCTGTCATTGAACCATTCATGTGTTCCTGGTCATCCATTTCTGGTATAAATCCCACTAGATCATAGTATATTATCCTGACAATAAGTTACTAATATTTTGCTAATATTTTATTTAAAATTTTGTATTAATATTCACGATGGGTACTTGTGTATAATTTTCTTTCCCTCTTTTGGCTCTTCTTGGTTTAGGTATTAGTACTAATTTTGTATCATAAATTAAATTTAGCAGTACTCCTTCTTTATATGTTTATCCAAATAGTTTACATAGTATTGGAATTAATGGTTCTTTAAATGTTTCATAGAATTCATTTTGCAAATCTTTCCAGCCTTGGAGATTTTTTTTTCTTAGGTAGTTTATTAATGGCTTGTTTAATTCTTGTTTTCTAAAATGGGACTGTTTAAGTAATTTATCTATTTAACTTTTTAAGTAATTTCCTCTTCTGCTAACCTAGGTAATTTATATTTTTTGGAAATATTCATCTATTTTGATTAAATTATCAGACTTGTTGCCACACAGTTGGGCAAATCAAAATATCTCCTAATTATTGTTTTAATTTCTTTTTCATTGGTGGTAAGTTCACTTTTTTTTTTTCATTTTTGATGTTAGTGATTTGGTTTATTTCTTTCCTTTTTCTAATCAAATTAACCAAAGGTTTATCTATTTTATTGTTTTTTTTAATAAAACCTACTCTTAATTTTATTGATTAGCTCAATAATTTTCTTAGATTTAATTTTATTAATCTCTCCTTTGAGTTTCCAAATTTCTAATTTGGTATTTAATTTGGGGTTTTTAATTTGTTTTTTCCTAGCTTTTTTAGTTGCATGCTCAATTCATTGAACTTCCCTCTTCCTATTTTATTGCTATATCTATTTACAGACATAAAATTTCCCCTCAGATCTGCTTTGACTGTGTTCTATAGGTGTTAGTATATTGTCTCCTTATTGTTATTCCCTTGGATGAAATTATTTATTTTTTCTACGATGTGTTGTTCAACCCACTCACTTTTTAGAATTAGATGATTTTTTTTTCCAATTGGGTTTACAACCAATTCTATGTTTTCTTGGCCCTTTATTGAATACAATTTTTTATTGCATCATGATCTGAAAAGGAAGAATTTACTATTTCTGCCTTTCTACATTTGATTGTGAAGTTTTAATGCCCTAATACATGGTTAATGGGTTCTTTCAATGTCTCTAGGATTTGGGGCCAGTTTTCCTTAATGATCTCTTGAAGAATGCTAATCAAGCTCTTATTTAATCATGGACTTCAAATCCACCAATAATTTTTAAATTTTCTCTTCTGGATCTATTTTCCAGGTCAGCTGCTTTTCCAATGCAATAGTCTAGATTTTCTTTCATTTTTTTCATTCTTTTTAGTTTGTTTGACTGATTCTTGCTATCTCATAGAGTCATTAGCTTCCATTTCCCCTGGTCTAATTTGTAATGTTTTCAGTTAAGTTTTGTATCTCTTTTACCACTTTGTTAATTCTATTCATTAAGGAGTTGTTTACTTCAGACAATTTTTTCCTTCCTTTTCCAACCTGTTGATTCTTTCATGAATATCTCTCATTTCTTTTCTCATTTTTTTCTTCTACCTTTCTTATTTGACTTTTAAAATTTTTTTTATGAGCACTTCCAAGAAGCCTCTTTGGTCTTAAAACCAATTCATATTACTTCATTGGACATTTTGTCCTTGTCTGAGTTGGTGTTTTGGTTCATAGTAGCTTTGTATGGTCAAGGTTCTTTTCTGTTTCTTGCTCATTTTTCTTATCTTTTTGGTTTTTTCTCTTTTTTTTTTCTTTCATGGATAAACTCTGATCTTGGGGCAAAAGGGATATAGCCTCAAGCTTCCTTGTGCAAATCTGAGCTTTGGCTTTAAACTGATACTGGAAGTTGCCCCACTGGATTTCTCTTTTACTGAGCCAAGACTGTGGGTCTTAGTTGATCATTTGCTATGATTAAGACCCTTTCACCAGCTTTTCCAGAGTCTGTCTGAGTTGGGATGAAAAATGTTTTTTAAGTCTGTCTTAAGCAGAAAAGTGATTTCATTCTTTCAAACTCTGTTCAGAGACTTGGTTTCGTGTGGTTTTTAAGCAAGAATGGGAGAGCTCAAGTACCTCCCTGGCTTTTCTCTGTCATCTTGGCTCCATACCCAGAAGTCCATTCAGTTTTTTAAAAAAATACTTAAAGAGATTGCAGTAGCATCCAGAAAGGATATGCATACATATGTGTATCGTGTGTATTTCTAATTATGGACTCAGTATCATTGTGACTGAATTTAAAACTTTTCATCCAAAAAAGTTCCCAAATTTGGAAACCAGAGTACTCACTGGACTTTAAGACATATTTATTGCTCCCACACTAAAATTTAGCTAATTATTACAGCTATTACAACTCAGGGACTTATTGAAGATCAGTCATTTTATAACTAACAACAAGACACATTGAAGGAAACAGAAAACATATATACATGTTAATGTATAGGCATATTAAATACATGTATTCGTACATGCATGTATGTGAGTATATAACAGTAGAATGTGTTACTAAAACAACAATCCTCTTTGAGGAATTTGTGATTTATGCATCTAGGACAGTTGTTACAACAAGTAATGGAAATGCATTGGTAAACTTGGCAATATACTTAGACATTTGGAGCTTACCTCATAGTGATTAGCTTTTTGAATTTTATCCTATAAACAATAGGAATCTATTGGGATTTATTGAATAGGCAAATGATATATTCCCACCTACAATTAAGGTTAATAATTTCTCCTTGCCAGAATAGATGATGGATGGGAGTAGAGAAAAATGAGTCCAAGTGACTAGTTGTGAGCCTAGGAAGGGGTTGATGATGCCTGTAGTAAGATCCTTGGAATGATAAGCAGAGGGGAGATAATATAAATGGAAGATATTGTAGAGAAAGAATCAATGGGAATTGATTGCATTGAATGAAAAATAAAAGATGATTTCCAGTATTTGAATTTAGGTCTATAAGAATGGTGGTGCCCTTGAGAGAAATAATAGAGTTGGGAAGAATGATGATTTGTATGATGGGTAGGGCAAAGAGAGAAACAAGGAACTCTTCTTTGGACATATTGAGTTTGGTATACTTATGTGATAACCAAAATTAAATGTTGAAGAGGCAGTTTGTGATGTGGGAATAGATGTCATATTAACTACATGTTAAGTCCAATTAATGTAGTGATTTATATACTGATAAGAGTACAATTAACTTATACAATCATCATAAAACTATTTATTAATCATTATCAACAATAGCTAGCTCTAGAGGGATATTGCACAATACTTGGCAGAGAGTAATTTGGATTGGATCAACTTTATTCATCATCCAGATTCAGATGATTCATGAATTCAACTAAATATATATGATGGTTTTGCAATGTTTTCTGAAATCATAAGTATTTTTGAATAGTCTTTTACTGCACTTGGCATTTCCTTGAGAGAAACATCATAATTTTAAAGATAGATCTCATTTAAGTATCATCTTCAGGATCCCCAATTCAATTTTATGCATGCAGATATATTTTATCCAGTTACCTTTGACAACTAAACCATATACAACAGTATCTAAAATATAGCTGTCTTATATGAAAATATGAGTTATTTTTTATTACATTGGAGAAGTATTTTAAATATTCCTTAATATTTCTCTATTAAATCTAGAATATACATACTTTCATCTGCTGATTGGATTCATCAAAGCAATTAACATAAAAGTTCCATTAACTTGTACAAACCACTTGAATAGAACAACTTAAAACTTTGTACTTTAATATAATGAAGTATCTCTATATAATGGTGATGACAATACTCAGAAAGGATTTGATTTTTCTTACCAGGAACCAGGTTGTCATACCACTATCCTACCATCTCTAAACAAAGAATATATATGTATGTATGTATGTGTGTGTGTGTATATATATATATATATATATATATATATATATATATATATATATATACATAAAATATATATATCAGCTTTCTTTGTGGTAGAAAAAATGGGAAATTGTGGGGATGTCAGTCACTTATGACATGACTGAATAAATTAGTTTTATGTGATTATAATGGAATATTACTATGATATGAGAAATGATCAGGTTGATAATCTTAGAAAAAAATTGATAGATTTGTGTGAAATAAGAGAAAAATGAGCAGAAAAAAGAAAACATTGAATACAGAAATAGCAATATTGCTTCAAAAACAATTTCGAGTGATGTCTTCCTATTAAAAATACACAAATTAACCAGAAAGGACATATGAAGGGAAACACTCTCTGCACTCAGGAAAAAAAAAAAGATAAACAGAAGCATAGATAGAATGATTTTAAATACACACACAAATTTGTATCTAATAATGGGTGGAGAAGTGGGAAGAAGAAAAAAAATAAATTTATATGATAATTTTATTATATATTTTAAAAGAACAATAAATTGTACATAATCTTTTTGCAGTCTCATGTGCAATCATCCTTTCCCCCCTCCTATTTCTACCATGTTGCAGAATACTTCTTTTATTTCTAAAATTCAGGGAAAAAATAAATTTAAAAAATTCCAAACTATACACTCTTGCCATCCTTTCAGTGTAACTCAGAATTTACTCTTAGATCCTTTTGCTATTATTATTGTAAATTTTTATAGTTTTGTTCAACTCTTTATTTCCATATTTGAGGTTTTCTTGACAATGATACTGGAGTAATTTACCATTTCTTTTCTAATTCATTTCACAAAAGAGGGAATGGAGGCAAACAGGATTAAGCAACTTGACAAGAATCACACAACTAGGACGTAGTTGTGACAAGATTTGAACACAGGAACATAGACATAGCATTCTATCTACTGTATCACTCAGCTGCCTCTTAGATTTCCCTAAGGCTATGATAACTGAAGGGAGGTTGTTTGTTTTGCCCTTATTATTTTTAGTTTTCTTGCCCACAACTGAGTCATTACAAGGCTTTCTGGACATTTCCAAATTTTAACACCTAATAGCTATCTGTCCTCTTTCTAAGTTCCCTTTATGTGTTGTCTTTTCTCATTAGAATGTTATTTGCTGAAGGTCAAGGACTCTCTTGCTTGCTTATATTTATATTTCCTAGCACATAGTAGATAATTAACAAATGCTATGATTTATTTATTCATGTTTTACAATAAATTGATTGTGAACACAGGGACTAGTTTAAGACTCAGAATTATCACCATAGATATATAGACTTTCTTAGGTAGGAATTCATGATTTTTATTTAATATTTTAATAACTGAATTTAATGTAACTTGTTTCCTTTGTTTTCTCTAGGGGATATGTGATCAAAGGATATTGACAAATAGTTCTGAAAAGAATTGTGAACTACTAACAACCATATGGACATTGAATATAGTAATAACAATTTTTTTTTAAAGGACAACTTTGAATGACTGTCATTTTGACTTCTATAAATGTTCAAATTAACTACAAAAGACTTATATAGATACTATTTATATCCAGAGAAAGAAGCAATAAATTGAAGTATGTATAGAATGTTTATATATATATATATATATATATATACATACATACACACACACACACATGTGGATTCATACATACATACATGTGTGTTGGGCACATATATGTATATACATATACACATACATGGGCATGTCTATGTACATATATACTGTGTGTGTTTATGTGCATTTAATAGTAACCATCTCTATGCAGGGGGTGATAAAGGAAGGAAAAAAGGGGGAAAAGAAAGTTACATAACTATTATATATAATAACAATAGTAAGTTTTACATAATAGATTTGAAATTACATATACAATTATCTTTTTTCTTCCTATTCTATGTTATAAAAATACTTGTTTTATTTCTTAAATTTGGAATAAAATAAATTAAATTTTAAAAAACCCAGAATTATGTGGATGTATGCTCTGAACCACAAATGAAAATCAACCAAATCTTGGGTTTCTTTTTTATCTCCATCAAATCACAAGAAATGACAGAATATAAAAATAATAATAGAATATGACTGTGGGAAGATACATGCTATACCTTCATGTACCAACAACATGCATTGTTGGTAGAGTTCTAAATCAGTCCAACCATTGTTTCCTTTGCATTTTGTTTATGCGTTGGAAATTCCATTTTGAGAAGAAATCCATAGATTTAACTGGACTGTCAAAGGGTCTATGACTCAAAAATTAAAAATAAAAAAAGTTAGTAACCATTTTTAGAATGAATTAGAATCACTGTATGTTTCTATATCATGTTTGTAGATTCTAAAGCATTCAAAATGATCATATTTTCAAGATGCTTTATGATCCTTAAGGAATCAGACTCCAGAATCTTGACTTTTGGTCAAGAAAGTAGATTGATTACTTCATTTTAATGTTTTATTCTTATATGAGACAGTTTTTTTTTAATTGCAGAATTTCAGAGCTAGAAGGGCCCTTAGTAACAATATTTGAATGGGAAACCCCTCTATAACACACTTGACAAGTGGGATTCTACCTTTATGTGAAGAATTGAAGTGATATTGAACCTACTTCTCTCCCAAGATAACCTATCTCCTTTTAGAGCTTTTATATTTATTGGGATTTTTTTCCTTGCAAGGCTAATTTTGCATCTTTGTTCTTAGTTCTTTTCCAAATGGCTAAATAGAATAAATTTAATATACTTTCTAGGTTATAGCTTTTCAGTCACTTGAAGGCAGCCATTCCAATGACTACAAGACTATTATTCCTTCAAGCTAAACATTCCCAATGCTATTCAATGAATCATAGAATCAAGGGATCATAGTTCTAGAGATGGAAAGAAAGGAAATTATCTAATCCACCTTTTTTATGTTACATGTGAGTATTCTTGAGGCCCAACCCTTGAGATTAAGTTAATAATCTAATGTGATATAATTAACAAGCAGTAGCAATGAAATCTGAATACAGGCCTTATTGCTGCAACTTCCTGAATATACTAGTTTTGATTAATAAAGGATATATTTTTAATTGAACTTTTCTATTGAATTATTTCATAATAAAAATTCTTCAGATTAATTTATTCCATGTTATAGGAATGAAACATTTTGAAGAAGTGATGATTTAGGTACAGAATTTGTAGCTTTTAATTTTTTTATGATTAGTTTTTTCTAAATAAAGGTCAATCTTTTTTCCTGAGTTATATATATATATATATATATATATATATATATATATATATATATATATATATAGTATCAATCTATCAATCCATTAACCTACTGTGTTTAGATAAGAATAAAGCTCTATCTAGTGGAATAAAATTACTACTTATTCCTTGTCATAAATATTTTAATGATTATTTTATTTTGTTATGTTAATTACAAGTCAGTAAGAATTCTAATACATATATGGTTGAAGGATGCATGTTTTTCCAGTAGAAAAAAATGGAATGTGAAAAATTAGTAAAAGCTTCAAGCTTTCTTAAAGCATCTTTTCTGTTTGTACATCACCTATGCAAATGAGACCTAGGTATTTCTTTGAATCATAAACAGGTGAAATGACTTGTCCAAGTGTCCACAACCAGGAATGGGATTTGAATCTCAGAATTCCTAATTCTAAGCCCAGCCATATGTTAACTCTATGATTCTGCTAAGTAATTACAATTATATGTTATATTAATATAATTAATATTAATTATAATTATCATAAAGAAATTTGTAATGAAGTAATGGCATCATGTTATTATATATTGAAATTTTAAAATATTTTCAATGGAGGGCCATATTTTCCCCTAACTCTTTCTCATGTTTAGGTCATAGAGTTGGATAAAGACTGCAGTGGAGAAAATGTTTCACACTGAGTAAGAATTCTTTAACATTTCCTTTCTATATCTTCCCCTTAAACTTTGGTTTCCATATTTTAGGTAGAGATGCTTCCAAAAAGAATACATATCCAACTCTAATCATCACGATATAATCTTTGCAAATATTTAGCATATGCTTTAAATAATAAGATCAAGAATTTTCCATAATGTATAACATACAAATAAATTTTAAATCACATCAAATTATACAATATGTACATATGTTTTATGGAGAAACTTCTGCTATTTTATTCATGGTGTTGTTGAGTTGTATTAGTCACATATAATTCTTCATGATCCTATGCGGAGTTTTTTTTGGTAAAGGTACTAAAGTGATTTGTCATTGTCTTCTCTGACTCACTCTGCAGATAAGGAAACTGATACAAACTGGGCTAAAGTAGCTTGCCCATAATTGCATAGCTATTACATATCTGAGGCAGCATTTGAACTCAGATCTTCTTGATTCCAGACATGTAATTCTATTTTTCTAACACCTAGCTGTCCCCTACTACAAATAGTAATGTGAGAGATAACTAATTTTGGTACAAAATTTCTCAAAATATTGTATCATTGATGATATTGTTACCTCAGATATTTTTCACTGATAAAATAAAATTGAAAATGATCTTTTCATTTTTACAGAAACAATGAAGAACCTTGTTTCCAGTGAATGATCTATTATAGATGATTATAAAATTTAATTCTATTTTTAACAAATTAAGTAACATATTTGTAATGATGCACTTATCCATCTGCTGTAAAACATTTTATATTTGATTGTAAAAAGAATTTTTCATCTAAAACTGTGTTATATTGATTTTGTAGATATTTGAGTCTCCCAATTTCCAAGACAAGTACAAACTTGCTGCCTCTGTTCTACTGTTTTTTTTTTTTCCTCTTCCCATTTATATACACTTATAATACTGATGATTACTTACAGAATTAGTGCTGGCTTTATGGAAATTGGCAACTTTAAAATTTAAATGAATAATAAATAAATCTTCAGGAATCTGTTTTTTTTTTTGAATGATTTTAATGCTTATCCCCAAATTTGAATACTTCCTCAATTAAAATAATGGGGCTACTGATTTTCTTGCCTATGTCACTTCTTAAATTAAAATTATAACTGATGTATTATATTAAAAACCTTTACTGTATATGCTTCTGAATTTCAAAAATGAGTAATTTCAAAGTGGTTTTCTGGACTATGATTTCTTTTATTATACATATTTGACTTAAGTACTAAGAAATTTAAGAAGAAAAATTATTTAAAATTCTCTTCAGTTACCCTGGAAAAGTGAATATTTAAAGTTATGATCATCATTTCCTTGCCCATGCTCATTTCAAGTCCTTTCTAAAGGTTATTATGATGCTATTTTTAAAATTCTTTTCCAAACTGCAAAGGAAAAAAAAAACTTCAAAATATCAGGGTCATATTAATATACATTAAATCCTAAATATCATATTTAACACTCTTTCATTTGCCATTATTAAGTTAAACTTTATAAGATATTTTAGCAATAAAAATCCCAATTCTATACTTTATATAGTATTGGAATATATATTGTTAAGAAAAATGTTAATGTTTATTATCATTATCATTATTATCATTCTTTTCTAATTTTTAATTATTATTATTGTAGCTTTTTATTTACAAGATATATGCATGGGTAATTTTTCATCATTGACAATTGCAAAACCTTTTGTTCCAATTTTTCCCCTCCTTCCCCCTACCTCCTCCCCCATATGGCAAGTGGACCAATACATGTTAAATATGTTAAAGTATATGTTAGACTTCCAGTTAAGATGGCGGAGAGGAGGAACATAGCTGTATAAGCTCCACGCTTTCTCTCACTATCCACTTCATTACAAGCCTCTGAATTAATGCTTGACTGAAAAAAACCCACAAATAGTTACCAAGAGAAGCCATCCTTGACATTCGCCAAGAAAGGTGTGGATTTACTGGAGGGCTGGGATGGTTTTAGATCGGGCGCAGGCCAAGGGCAGCGGCAGTGAGAGCACGGGAGCAGACTGGAGAGGGGGTGGGGCGTGATCGCAGCCATCTCTGCGGGGAGAGCTTCGCTACAGGTTTGGATACCTTGCCCTGGCAGCAAGTCAGCAGCCCAGCAGAGAAGCTAAAAACACCGGGGGTGAAGAATACAACCCCAAACAGCTGGAGTCTCTCGGGACCTGGCCGCCTCCCCCTTCCCCCCCACAGTGACTCAGCACGCTCTGGGATCTCAGAGTGCAGGCACAGCACAGTCCTGCTAGTGCCTCACTGCTGCCTCCTGCAGTCTGTAGAGGAAACTCAGTAACACATCCAGCCCCTCCCCCAAAGAAAGACTCCAGTTTTTTCTGTTTTTCTTTGCTAGTTTGTCTCTGATTATTAGACAGAATGAGCAAGAAACTGAAGAGGACTTTAACCCTTGACAGCTTCTATACAGATAGAGAGCAGACTCTAAATCCTGAGGAGACTAAAAACAGACAGTCCCCAGGTGAATCCCCAAAGGAGGAGACCATCTGTTCCACAGCACAGATGAACCTGATAGAAGTAATTAAAAAGGCTCTCACAAGGGAGCTAGAAGAAAAATGGGAAAAGCAGAGTGATGCTTGGCAAAAGGAGAGGGAAACTTGGGAAAAGGAGAGGGAGGCTTGGCAAAAGAGCCTGGAGAAGTTAGTTAAAGAGAGAGTGGATAAAGAAGTAAAATCCTTGAAAAATAGGATTGGTGAACTGGAAACAGAAAATAGCTCTCTAAAAAACAAAATTGGTGAAATGGAAAAAAATTCCACAGAACAAAAGAACTCAATGGGACCATTAGAAAAAGATTTTTAAAAAGTGAGTGAAGAAAATACTGAAATTCTGAAAATCAGAATTGAACAAGTAGAATTGAATGACTCGAGGAGACAAGAAGAATCAGTCAAGCAAATCCAAAAAAATCAAACAATGGAAAAGAATGTGAAATACCTTCTGGGGAAGACAACAGACCTGGAAAACAGATCCAGGAGAGACAATCTGAGAATCATTGTACTCCCAGAAAAGAATGATGAAAAAAAGAGCCTGGACACTATTTTCCAGGAAGTTATCAAAGAGAACTGCCCAGAAGTCATAGGAACAAAGGAAAAAATAAACATTGAAAGGATTCATCGATCACCCACTGAAAGGGATCCTAAAATCAAAACACCAAGGAATATAGTGGCCAAATGCCAGAACCCTCAGATGAAGGAAAAAATATTGCAAGCGGCTAGAAAAACCCAATTCAAGTATCAAGGAGCCACAATAAGGATCACCCAGGATCTGGCAGCATCCACATTAAAAGATCGAAGGGCCTGGAATATGATATTCCGAAATGCTAAGAAACTTGGTATGCAACCAAAAATAACTTACCCAGCGAGAATGAGCATCTTTTTCCAGGGAAGAAGATGGACATTCAACAAAGTAAGCGAATTTCATCTATTTCTGATGAAAAAGCCAGAACTTAACAAAAAGTTCGATCTACAAATATAGAACTCAAGAGAAATCTAAAAAGGTAAAGATTAATCTTGGGAATATATTTCGACTATATAGATGTATAAAGAATACATGTATACCTTGTTCTAGAAATTGATGTGGAAAGGACATTGTACCAGAAAAAGGGGAAAGTGGGGGTAGTACATCTCATGAAGAGGCATAGGAAACCTATTATATCTGAGAGAAAGATTGGAGAAGGATGAATATAGTGGGTATCTTACTGCCTTCAGAATTGGCTTTAAGTGAAAAATCTTAAGACATATTCAATCTATGGTGAAACTTCTCCCACCTCATTGAAAAATGAGAAGGGAAAAGTGAAAAGGGAAGGAATAAGCTAAGAGGAAGGGAATAAGGGAACTGGGAGGGAAAGGGGTAAGATAGGGGGAGGAACTCTAAGGTGGGGGGAGGGATACTAAAAAGGGAGAGGTGTGAGAAGCAAGTGGTGCTCACAAGCTTAATACTGGGAAGGGAGGGAAGAGGGAAAGAAGGGAGAAAAGCATAAACAGGGGTCAACAAGATGGCAAGTAATACAGAATTGGTCATTCTAACCATAAATGTGAACGGGGTAAACTCCCCTATAAAGAGGAAGCGGTTAGCAGAATGGATTAAAAGCCAGAATCCTACAATATGTTGTTTACAGGAAACACACCTGAAATGGGGAGATACATTCAGGTTAAAGGTAAAAGGTTGGAGCAAAATCTACTATGCTTCAGGTGAAGTCAAAAAAGCAGGGGTAGCCATCCTGATCTCAGATCAAGCTAAAGCAAAAATTGATCTAATTAAAAGAGATAAGGAAGGGCACTATATCTTGATAAAGGGTAGCATGGATAATGAAGCACTATCTATATTAAACATATATGCACCAAGTGGAGTAGCATCTAAATTCTTAAAAGAGAAATTAAGAGAGCTGCAAGAAGAAATAGACAGTAAAACTATAATAGTGGGAGATCTTAACCTTGCACTCTCAGAATTAGATAAATCAAACCACAAAATAAATAAGAAAGAAGTCAAAGAGGTAAATAGAATACTAGAAAAGTTAGATATGATAGATCTCTGGAGAAAATGTAATGGAGACAGAAAGGAATACACTTTCTTTTCAGCAGTTCATGGAACCTATACAAAAATTGACCATATATTAGGACATAAAAACCTCAAACTCAAATGCAGTAAGGCAGAAATAGTAAATGCATCCTTTTCAGACCATGATGCAATGAAAATTACATTCAACAAAAAACCAGGAGGAAGTAGACCAAAAAATAATTGGAAACTAAATAATCTCATACTAAAGAATGATTGGGTGAAACAGCAAATCATAGACATAATTAATAACTTCACCCAAGAAAACGATAATAATGAGACATCACACCAAAATGTATGGGATGTAGCCAAAGTGGTAATGAGGGGAAATTTCATATCTCTAGAGGCCTATTTGTATAAAATAGAGAAAGAGAAGGTCAATGAATTGGGTTTGCAACTAAAAATGCTAGAAAAGGAACAAATTAAAAACCCCCAGTCAAACACTAAACTTGAAATTCTAAAAATAAAAGGAGAGATCAATAAAATTGAAAATAAAAAAACTATTGAATTGATTAATAAAACTAAGAGTTGGTTCTATGAAAAAACCAACAAAATAGACAAATCCTTAGTAAATCTGATTAAAAAAGGAAAGAGGAAAATCAAATTGTTAGTCTTAAAAATGAAAAGGGAGAACTCACCAGGAAGAAGAGGAAATTAGAGCAATAATTAGGAGTTACTTTGCCCAACTTTATGCCAATAAATTCGACAACTTAAATGAAATAGAAAAATACCTCCAAAAATATAGCTTGCCCAAACTAACAGAGGAAGAAGTAAATATCCTAAACAGTCCCATCTCAGAAAAAGAAATAGAACAAACTATCAATCAACTCCCTAAGAAAAAATCCCCAGGACCAGATGGATTTACATGTGAATTCTACCAAACATTTAAAGAACAATTAACTCCAATGCTAAATAAACTATTTGAAAAAATAGGGATTGAAGGAGTCCTACCAAACTCCTTTTATGACACAGACATGGTACTGATACCTAAACCAGGTAGGCTGAAAACAGAGAAAGAAAATTATAGACCAATCTCCCTAATGAATATTGATGCTAAAATCTTAAATAAAATATTAACAAAAAGATTACAGAAAATCATCCCCAGGATAATACACTATGACCAAGTAGGATTTATACCAGGAATGCAGGGCTGGTTCAATATTAGGAAAACTATTAGCATAATTGACTATATCAATAACCAAACAAACAAAAACCATATGATCATCTCAATAGATGCAGAAAAAGCATTTGATAAAATCCAACATCCATTCCTAATAAAAACACTTGAGAGCATAGGAATAAATGGACTTTTCCTTAAAATAGTCAGGAGCATATATTTAAAACCATCAGTAAGCATCATATGCAATGGGGAAAAACTGGAACCTTTCCCAGTAAGATCTGGAGTGAAGCAAGGTTGCCCTCTATCACCATTATTATTTAATATCGTATTAGAAACACTAGCCTCAGCAATAAGAGTCAAGAAAGATATTAAAGGAATTAGAGTAGGCAATGAAGAAACCAAACTATCACTCTTTGCAGGTGATATGATGGTATACCTAGAGAACCCCAGAGATTCTACTAAAAAGCTATTAGAAATAATTCAAAACTTTAGCAAAGTAGCTGGCTACAAAATAAATCCCCATAAATCCTCAGCATTTTTATACATCTCAAACAAAACCCAACAGCAAGAGATACAAAGAGAAATTCCATTCAGAATAACTGTTGATACCATAAAATATTTGGGAATCTATCTACCAAAGGAAAGTCAGGAATTATATGAGCAAAATTATAAAAAAGTCTCCACACAAATAAAGTCAGACTTAAATAATTGGAAAAATATTAAGTGCTCTTGGATCGGCCGAGCGAACATAATAAAGATGACAATCCTCCCTAAATTAATCTATTTATTTAGTGCTATACCAATCAGACTTCCAAGAAAATATTTTAATGATCTAGAAAAAATAACAACAAAATTCATATGGAACAATAAAAAGTCAAGAATCTCAAGGGAATTAATGAAAAAAAAATCAAATGAAGGTGGCCTAGCTGTACCTGATCTAAAATTATATTATAAAGCAGCAGTCACCAAAACCATTTGGTATTGGCTAAGAAATAGATTAGTGGATCAGTGGAAAAGGTTAGGTTCACAAGACAGAATAGTCAACTATAGCAATCTAGTGTTTGACAAACCCAAAGCCCCTAACTTCTGGGAAAAGAATTCATTATTTGATAAAAACTGCTGGGATAATTGGAAATTAGTATGGCAGAAATTAGGCATGGACCCACACTTAACACCATATACCAAGATAAGATCAAACTGGGTCCATGACCTAGGCATAAAGAATGAGATTATAAATAAATTAGAGGAACATAGAATAGTTTATCTCTCAGACTTGTGGAGGAGAAAGAAATTTGTGACCAAAGATGAACTAGAGACCATTACTGATCACAAAATAGAAAATTTTGATTACATCAAATTAAAAAGCCTTTGTACAAACAAAACTAATGCAAACAAGATTAGAAGGGAAGCAACAAACTGGGAAAACATCTTCACAGTTAAAGGTTCTGATAAAGGCCTCATTTCTAAAATATATAGAGAACTGACTCAAATTTATAAGAAATCAAGCCATTCTCCAATTGATAAATGGTCAAAGGATATGAACAGACAATTTTCAGAGGATGAAATTGAAACTATTACCACTCATATGAAAGAGTGTTCCAAATCATTATTGATCAGAGAAATGCAAATTAAGACAACTCTGAGATACCACTACACACCTGTCAGATTGGCTAAGATGACAGGAAAAAATAATGATGAATGTTGGAGGGGATGCGGGAAAACGGGGACACTGATGCATTGTTGGTGGAGTTGTGAACGAATCCAACCATTCTGGAGAGCAATCTGGAATTATGCCCAAAAAATTATCAAATTGTGCATACCCTTTGATCCAGCAGTGTTTCTATTGGGCTTATATCCCAAAGAAATACTAAAGAAGGGAAAGGGACCTGTATGTGCCAAAATGTTTGTAGCAGCCCTATTTGTAGTGGCTAGAAACTGGAAAATGAATGGATGCCCATCAATTGGAGAATGGCTGGGTAAATTGTGGTATATGAATGTTATGGAATATTATTGTTCTGTAAGAAATGACCAGCAGGATGAATACAGAGAGGACTGGCGAGACTTACATGAACTGATGCTAAGTGAAATGAGCAGAACCAGGAGATCATTATACACTTCGACAACGATATTGTATGAGGACATATTTTGATGGAAGGGGATTTCTTTGACAAAGAGACCTGAGTTTCAATTGATAAATGACGGACAAAAGCAGCTACACCCAAAGAAAGAACACTGGGAAACGAATGTGAACTTAGCTTATTCCTTCCCTTTTCACTTTTCCCTTCTCACTTCTCAATGAGGTGGGAGAAGTTTCACCTTAGATTGAATATGTCTTAAGATTTTTCACTTAAAGCCAATTCTGAAGGCAGTAAGATACCCACTATATTCATTCCCCCTCCATTCTTTCTCTCAGATATAATAGGTTTCCTATGCCTCTTCGTGAGATGTACTACTCCCACTTTACCCTTTTTTCTGCTACAATGTCCTTTTTGTTAAGTTCTGGTTTTTTCATCAGAAATAGATGAAATTCGCTTACTTCGTTGAATGTCCATCTTCTTCCCTGGAAAAAGATGCTCGTTCTCTCTGGGTAAGTTATTTTTGGTTGCATACCAAGTTCCTTAGCCTTTCGGAATATCATATTCCAGGCCCTTCGATCTTTTAATGTGGATGCTGCCAGATCCTGGGTGATCCTTATTGGTGGCTCCTTGATACTTGAATTGGGTTTTTCTAGCCGCTTGCAATATTTTTTCCTTCATCTGAGGGTTCTGGCATTTGGCCACTATATTCCTTGGTGTTTTGATTTTAGGATCCCTTTCAGTGGGTGATGGATGAATCCTTTCAATATTTATTTTTTCCTCTGTTCCTATGACTTCTGGGCAGTTTTCTTTGATAATTTCCTGGAAAATAGTGTCCAGGCTCTTTTTTTCATCATGCTTTTCTGGAAGTCCAATGATTCTCAGATTGTCTCTCCTGGATCTGTTTTCCAGGTCTGTTGTCTTCCCCAGAAGGTATTTCACATTCTTTTCCATTGTTTGATTTTTTTGGATTTGCTTGACTGATTCTTCTTGTCTCCTTGAGTCATTCAATTCCAATTCTTCAATTCTGATTTTCAGTGAAGTATTTTCTTCACTCACTTTTTAAAAATCTTTCTCTAATTGTCCCATTGAGTTCTTTTGTTCTGTGGAATTTTTTTCCATTTTGCCAATTTTGTTTTCCAGTTCACCAATCCTTTTTTTCAAGGATTTTACTTCTTTATCCACTCTCTCTTTAACTGACTTCTCCAGGCTCTTTTGCCAAGCCTCCCTCTCCTTTTCCCAAGCTTCCCTCTCCTTTTGCCAAGCCTCACTCTGCTTTTCCCATTTTTCTTCTAGCTCCCTTGTGAGAGCCTTTTTAATTACTTCTATGAGGTTCATCTGTGCTGAGGAACAGATGATCTCCTCCTTTGGGGATTCACCTGGGGACTGTCTGTTTTTAGTCTCCTCAGGATTTAGAGTCTGCTCTCTATCTGTATAGAAGCTGTCAAGAGTTAAAGTCCTCTTCAGTTTCTTGCTCATTCTGTCTAATAATCAAAGACAAACTAGCAAAGAAAAACAGAAAAAAACTGGAGTCTTTCTTTGGGGGAGGGGCTGGGTGTGTAACTGAGCTTCCTCTACAGACTGCGGGGGGCAGCAGTGAGGCACTAGCCCAACTGTGCTGCGCCCGCGCTCTGAGATCCCAGAGCGTGCTGAGTCACTGTGGGGGGGAAGGGGGAGGCGGCCAGGTCCCGAGAGACTCCAGCTGTTTGGGGTTGTATTCTTCACCCCCGGTGTTTTTAGCTTCTCTGCTGGGCTGCTGACTTGCTGCCAGGCCAAGGTATTCGAACCTGTAGCGAAGCTCTCCCCGCAGAGACAGCTGCGATCACTCCCCACCCCCTCTCCAGTCTGCTTCTGTGCTCTCACTGCCGCTGCCCTCGGCCTGCGCCCGATTTAAAACCGTCCCAGCCCTCCAGTAAAGACAGACCTTTCTTGGCGAATGTCAAGGATGGCTTCTCTTGGTAACTATTTGTGGGTTTTTTTTTCAGTCAAGCATTAATTCAGAGGCTTGTAATGAAATGGATAGTGAGAGAAAGCATGGAGCTTACACAGCTGTGTGCCTCCTCTCCGCCATCTTAACCAGAAGTCCTGCAGCATACTATTTTCACTTTTGTTGTTGTTCTTCTCTTATGGTTTTTCTCTTTTTCTGATTCTTCTTTCACGACATGACTAATTTGGAAATATGCTTAATATGATTGAACATATATAATTTATATCAGATTGAATGCTGTCTTGGGAAAGGGGAGGAGAAGAAAGGAGAAAATATGAATAAGATAAAATCTTGTGATAGTAAATGTCCAAAGAAATTATATTTCAAAACAAATAGGCTGGAAAATAAATAAAAAACAATAACACCAAAAAAACTCATCATACTATGATGACAAAGAAAATCAAAACACATATGCAGATGATGACGACAACAAATAAACAAACAAACAAATAAATAAGTAACCAAAACCCCTGCTACATCCAAAGCATTTAAGAAAAAAAGTGAATTCATTACAGGCCCTAAAATATTTCCTGGAAGAACTAAAAAAAATTTTGAAATAAAGTATGAGGGGAAGAGGAGAAATTAGAAAAAAAAATAGAGTGATGCAAGGGAATTATGAAAAATGATTTAACAAGTTGATAAAGGAGGCACAAAAATTACCCAAGAAGATAAAAGTACTCTTTCCCTTGTACCTTTTTATGCTTCCCTTGATATCTGGATTTGGATATCAAATTTTCTGTTCAGCTCTGATATTTTTTATAAGAAATAAATGAAATTCATCAGTATCATTGAATGTCCTTCTTTTTCCCTGAAAGGTAATGTGCAATTTTGATGGTTAGTTGATTCTTGGTGGCAATCCAAGTTCCTTTGCCTTTTAGAATATCAGATTCCAAGGCCTTCAGTCCTTTAAGTTGGAAGCTATTAGGTCCTGAATAATCCAGATTGTGGCTCCTTGATATTTGAATTGCTTGCAATATTTTCTCCTTGATCTGATAATTCTGGTATTTAACTTTAGAACACCTTTTCATATGACTAGAAATGGTATTAATTTATTCCTCTGAAAATTGTCTCATCAATTTTGACCTCTTATCAATTGGGGAATGGCTTAAATTCTTATAAATTTGAACTAATTCTCTAAATATTTTAGAAATGAAGCTTTTATCAGAACCCTTAAATGTAAAAATATTTTCCCAATTTATTGCTTCCCTTCTAATCTTTCTTGTCTGCATTAGTTTTGTTTGTACAAAACCTTTTTAGCTTAATATAATGAAAATTATCTATTTGGTGTTTAATTTTGAATTCCAGTTCTTCTTTGGTCACAAATTCCTCCCTTTTCCACAGATCTGAGAGGAAAACTATCCTATGTTTTTATAATTTGCTTTTAATATTACTGTTTATTTCTAAATCATGTATATGCCTTGTTTCTGCCATACTAGTTTTTAGTTTTCCAAGCAATTTTTGCCAAATAGTGAGTTCCTATCCCAAAATATGGGGTCGATGGGTTGTCAAAAACTACCAGTGCTATAATTATTGACTATTTTGTCCTGTGAACCTCATTTATTCCACTGATCGAGTTCTCTATTTCTTAGCCAGTATCAAATGGTTTTAATAATCACTGCTTTATAATATAATTTTAGGTCTGGTACAGCTTGTTCACTTTCATTAGCATCTTTTTTTTCTCATCAATTCCCTTGAAATTCTTGATCTTTTGTTCTTTCAGATGAACTTTGTTATTATTTTTCTAAATCTGTAAAATAATTTCTTGGGAGTTTGGTATGGTACTAAATAAGTATATTAATTTAGGTAGTGTTGTCATTTTTATTATATTTGCTTGACCTACCCAGTAGCACCTGATGTTTTTTTCAAATTATTAGATCTGACTTTATTTGTGTTTAAAGTATTTTGTAGTTGTGTTCATATAATTCCTGACTTTCTCTTGCTAGATAGATTTCTAAATATTTTATACTATTGACAGTTATTTTGAAAGGAATTTCTCTTTGTATTTCTTGCTACAGGATTTTGTTGGTAATATACCAAAATGCTAATGATTTATGTGGATTTATTTTGTATCCTACAACTTTCCTAAAGTTGTGAATTATTTCTAGTAGGTTTTTCAGTTGACTCTCTGGGATTCTCTAAGGATACCATCATATTATCTGCAAAGAATGACAATTTGGTTTCCTCATTACCTATTCTAATTCCTTTAATATAT
This sequence comes from Antechinus flavipes, assembly GCF_016432865.1. NCBI lineage: Eukaryota > Metazoa > Chordata > Mammalia > Dasyuromorphia > Dasyuridae > Antechinus > Antechinus flavipes. The sequence goes on from NC_067403.1 coordinate 147,687,269, forward strand.
TTTTCTTTTCTGATAGCCAATGCAAATATTTCTAATAAAATATTGAGTAGTAATAGTGATAGTGGTCAACCTTGTTTCACTTCTGATCTCAGTGGAAATGATGCTTGCTGATGGTTTTAAATAGATGCTACTGATCATTTTAAAGAAAAGTCCATTTATTCCTATATTCTCTAGTGTTTTATTAGGAATGGGTGTTGGATTTTATCAAATGCTTTTTCTGCATCTGTTAAGATAATAATATGATTTTTGTTAGTTTGTTTACTGATATAGTTAATTATGCTAATAGTCTTCCTAATATTGAACCAATCCTGTATTCCTGATATAACTCCTATTTGGTCATAGTGTATTATCTTGGGGATGACTTTCTGTAATCACTATGCTAATATTTTATTTAGGATTTTTGCATCAATATTCATTACAGAATTTGCTCTATAATTTTATTTCTCTGTTTTCATTCTACCTGGTTTAGGTATCAGCACCATGTCTGTCATAAAAGCATTTTGGTAGGAGTCCTTCTTTCCTTATTTTTTTCAAATAACTTATATAGCATTGGAATTAGTTATCTTTAAATGTTTGGCAGAATTCACATGTAAATCCATCTTGTCCTGGAGGGTTTTTTTGGAGGGGAATTGTTTAATAGTTTGTCCTACTTCTTTTTCTAAAATGGAACTATTTAAATAATTTATTTCCTCTTCTGTTACTCTGGGTTTATATTTTTGTAGCTATTCTTCCACTTCCCTTAAATTGTCAAATTTATTAACATATAATTGGGCAAAATAACTCCTAATCATTGCTCTAATTCCCTCTTCATTGGTGGAAAGATCTCCCTTTTCATTATTGAAATTAACAATTTGATTTTCTTTCCTTTTTCTAATCAAATTAACTAAAAGTTTATCTATTATATTGTTTCTTTCATAAAACCAAATTTTAGTTTTATTTGTTAATTCAATAGTTTTCTTATTTTCAATTTTATTAATCTCCCCTTTTATTTTCAGAATTTCAAATTTAGTATTTAATTGAAAAATTTTAATTTGTTCTTTCCTAGCTTTTTTAGTTTTAAGCCCAATTTATCAATCTTCTCTTTCTGTATTTTATGCAAGTAAGCATCTAGATATGTAAAATTTCCCCTAATAACTGCTTTGGCTGCATCCCACAAATTTTGGTAAGTTGCCTCATTATTGTCATTCTCTTGGACGAAGGTATTGATTATGTCTATGATTTGTTGCTTTACCCATTCTTTTTTTATGATTAAATTCTCTAGTTGCCAATTAATTTTTGATCTATTTCCCCTGGCCTTTTATTGTATCATGATCTGAAAAAATGCATTTACTATTTCTGCCTTTCTGTATTTTATTTTGAGGTTTAAATGCCCTCATACATAGTTAATTTTTGTCTAAGTTCTATGAACCACTGAGAAAAAAGGTAAACTCATTTCTGTCTCCATTCAATTTTCTCCAAAGATCTATCATACCTAACTTTTAAAAAATTCTGTTTACCTTCTTAACTTCATTCATGTTTATTTTGTAGTTTGACAGAGCAAAGTTGAGATCACTGACTAGTATAGTTTTTCTGTCTATTTCTTCTTGCATCTCTTGTAACTTCACTACGAATTTGGATGCTATACCATTTAGTGCATATATGTTTAGTATTGCTTCATTATCTATGGTACCCTTTATCAAGATATAGTTTCCTTTCTTTTCTCTTTTAATTAGATCTATCTTTGCTTTTATTTGATCTGAGATCAGGATTGCTACTCCTGATTTTTTTTGATTCACCTGATGCATAATAGATTCTGCTCCAGACTTTTACCTTTGCTATGTATGTATCACTCTGCTTTAAAGGTGTTTCTTGTAAACAATATATTGTAGGGTTCTGGCTTTTAATTCAATCTGCTATCTGCTTCTGTTTTATGGGAGAGTTCATCCCATTCACATTTACCATTAAAATAACTTATTCTGTATTCCTGCCATCTTATTTACCCCAAGTTATGTTTCTAGTTTTCCTTTTCCTTTTTCTCTCCATCCCAGTATTTTGCTTCTGACCACCACCTCCCTCCAACAGCCCTCCTCCTTTAGAGTCCTTCCACCTTTCTTACACCTTTCCCCTACTACTTATTTTTCCCTTCTATTAGCCTTCTGCTTTATTTTCCTCTTTCCCCTCCCACTTTCCCATAAGGCGAGACCAGTTTCTCTGTGAAACCAAATGTGTCTGATATTTTCTCTTTGCTCTAAATCTGATGAGAGCAAAATCCACACAATGTTCATCCCTTTTCCCTTCTTTCCTTCAATTAAAATAGGTTTTCTTTGCCTCTTCATGAAATATAATTTCCCTTATTTTACCTCCTTTTTCCTCTTTTTCCAGTATATTTCCTTTTGCATCTCTAGTTTCTTTTTCATATTATCATAATAAAATCAAATTATACCCATACTTTTTAAGTACACTCATAAAGAAATATAGTTCTTGATAGTGCTTTCCTTTTTATATGTTAATGCTTCTCTTGAGTTCTGTGTTTGGAGGTGAAATTTTTTGATTCTGGTCTGGTCTTTTCATCAGAAATAGATGAAATTCACTTGTATCATTGAATGTCCATCTTCTTCCCTAAAAAATAATGCTCATTTTAGCTGATAGCTTATTCTTGGTTGTATTCCAAGTTCCTTTGCCTTTCAAAATATCAGATTCCAGGCCCTTCGATCATTTAAAGTGGGAGCTGCTAGATCCTGGGTAATCCCAATTATGTGTCTTTGGTATTTATATTGCTTCTTTCTTGCTGTTTGCAATAGTTTTTCCTTGGTCTGATAGTTCTGAAATTTAGCCACAGTATTGCTTGGCATTTTCGTTTTGGGGCCTCTATCAGGAGATCAGTTAATGATTTCAATTGTTATTTTACCTTCTGATTCTAGGACATCAGAGTAGTTTTCCTGTATGATTTCCTGTAAGTTAATGTCTAGGTACTTTTATTCATCATGGCTTTCATGAAGTTCAATAAACCTTAGATTGTTTCTCCTAGATCTGTTTTCCAGCTCAGTTGTTTTTCTAGGTGTTTCATATTTTCTTCACTTTTTTTTTCAAATGCCAATGATTTCACTGATTTAGTAAATAAAAGAAAATGTTAAATAGTTAAAAATCAACTGATCTAGAAAATAGCTAAGGAGGAGATAATTTAAGCTTTATTGGACTCCTTGTAAAATATCATTACAGAAAGAGCTTAGACATCATTTTCCAAGAAATTATCAAGGAAAAATGCCCTGAGATTCTAGAATGAGATGGTAAAATTGTAATTAAATGAATCTACCAATCACTTCCAGAAAGAGATCCCCTAAAATGAAAACTCCCATGAATGTTATAGCAAAATTACAGAATTGCTATGCCAATAAGAAGATATTGCAACATCTAGAAAGAAACAATCCTAATATCCTGAGCCACAATTAGTATAACATTATATTTAGCAGTTTCTATATTAAAATATAAGAAGGCTTGGAATATGATATTCTGAAGAGCAAAGGAACTAGAATTACAATCAAATATCATTTATCCAACAAAACTGAGTTTTATCTTTTAGACAAAAAAGAATATTCACTAAAATAGAAGGTTTTCAAGAATTCTTGATGAAAAGACCAGAGCTGAACTGAAAATTTAACTTTCAAGTATGAGACTCAAATGAAGCACTAAAGATATGAGAAATCATAATGGATTTAAAAAGATGAAACTGCTTAAATTCCTACTTGGAAAAATGGTACTTATAACTCATAAGAACTTTACTATTATTATGACAGAAGGAATAGCCACAGGTAGAGAGCTTAGGTGTAAGTTTTATGCAATGAGATCATATGTGAAAAAAAATCTAAATTAAATAGTAAGAAAGAGCAAGGAGGAAGGGAAAGGGGAGGTGGGATGGGATAAATTATCTCATATAATAGGGTTAATTTTATGAAAATGGTTTGCATAATTACATATATGGCTTCTTAATTATGGGTGGGGATAAGTTAGAGAACCTATAACTAAAAAAATTAAAAACAAATCTAAAAAATTGTTTTGAATATAACTTGGGGAAAATATTAAATAAATAAAATCAAATAAAATAATAGGGTCAAAAGATCTTTTATGTTGGAAAGAATGATTTGAAGTTGGGGAAGGGCACATGAAACTTTTTCTTTGCAGAATTGGCTTTTAAAAGAATAGTATACAAACTTATTTTGGTATAGAAATCCCTTTTACTCTACTGGAAAGTAAGTGTGGAATGACATAAAAGAAGGTAGGTAGGGAATTGATTAAAAAACATGATGGCCAAGTAGGAAAGGCAGTAGTCAGAAGCAAAATGCTTTTGAGGATGAAAAGAATAAAACAAGAGTGAAAATAGGATGAACAGAAAGAATAGGATGGAGGGAAATGCACAGTAATCACAACTGTGTAAAAAAAAATATATAGATTCTCTGAAAAAAGCCTAATTATTCAAATATAAAGAAGAGTGAGTCAATTTAATGAAAAATAAGATATATTTTTCAATTATTCAATGGTCAAAGCATTTAAACAGACCGTTTTCAGATGAAGCAGTCAAAGTTATCAATATTAATATCTATACTAAAACACTATTGACTAGATGAATGCAAATAAAAATAACTTAAGGGTGTTACATCAACACCTATCAGATTGGCTAATATGACAGAACAATGAAAATGATGGTTTTTGGAAAAGATGTAGCAAAATTATGACATTAATGCATTTTTGCTAGACTTGTGAATTGATTCAATCAAACTGGACAGCAATTTGAAATTATACCCAAAGACCATGCATTCATTTGAATTAGGAATACCACTACTAGAACAGTGTCTCAAAGAGATAAAAATCCAATAGAAAAGCAATACACACACAGACACACACAGACACACACACACACACACACACACACACACATATAAATAATGAAAGTGAAAAAGCAAATAAAATGAAATAAGTGTCAATTTAAAAGGTGAAACAAAATAAATAAATATACAAATAAAATAAGTAAATAATTAAGATAAAATAAATACATGTGAAATAAGAGCAAATTGAAATGAACAGAACCAGAGGAATAGTACACAGTAATTTCAATGTTATATTATGATAAACTATGAAAGACAGCTATTCTTAGAAATACAATGATCTAAGACAATTCTGAAAGAATTATGATAAAAATGCTATCTATTTTTAAAGAAAGAATTGGTGGAATCTGAATGCTGATTGAAACATATTTTTATTTTTAAAATTATTTCAAAAATATTTTTAAAATAAATTTCTTTCTATTTTTTTATCACAACATGACTAATGTGGAATGTTTTGGATACATTTTGTACATGTATGACCAAGATCAAATTGTTTGTCTTAATGAAGTGGAAGAGGAAGAAATGAGAAAGAGAATTTGGAACTCATATTTTTAAAAAATGCTTAAAATGTTTAACATGGATTCGAGAAAAACAAATTAAATACAAAATGTAAAACAAAAAGAGATTTCAAAATTTGGGGAATTAAATTTATTATATTATATTTACAAAAAGAATGACAGAAAAATGTAATAGGGATTGATTAGGTAAAATCCTATCAATTTAATGATCTCCCAAATGCTTGTATCTTTGTTAGAATGGATCATCTCCCAGTAAAAACACAAACCTTTGCCCTTTTAAAAGATGTCAGAGAACTCATTTGAAAATCCCCATGATTGGGGATACTACATATTGACTGGTTGTTGGAGATCTAGGAGGACTGAAAATTCCTAATAATAAATTGAAATACATTAGTCCTAGATTGAAATAATTAAGTAACCAATGAAAGAGACACACAGCTTTTGAAGATTTTAAAAGATTCTTGAGTTGGAAATAAATATAAAGGCAGCATATGGGATTAGAAAGACTTCTGGTCACAAAGTGAGTCCAACACAACCACTGGCTAATTAATACATTCTTTGAGTATGTATTCCTTGATTTTCATGTTATTTAACTGTTGGGGTGGGTAGAGAGAAATGTTTTGTGTACTTTTAACCTATTTAAATCTCTGGTCATGCTCATCAGAAACACTTGTTTTTACTGTAACCAAAATTGACATTTTATATACAATTATTTTTCTTTAGTGTATTTTTGGGATATCAAACAGCTTTTTGTTGTTGTTGCGCTATTGGGGTGTTCTTGACAAATATACATAAAAATTAATATATATACATGTTCATATATGTATGTCTACAAACACATATGTTTCACTAATATCTCAGAATAAAAAAATAAAATGAATATCATATATATTTATATCTCTTTATCTATATCAAAAGATGATTATTTTCCAGGGTTTTTTGTTTGTTTGTTTGTTTGTTTGTTTGTTTTTGTATATGACCTTTCTCTTCTGTCTAAATACTATGTTACTTTTGTTACATATTAAATTCTTTTTTTTGTCACCTGCTCACCTTGAAGTTATGGTTCAATGAAGACTTACATTAGTGTTCCAGTTCTCTATTCATACACATTTTTTAAAAAGAATCTACACAAGAAGGAGCAGAGAGAAGAGACTAAACAGATTGTTCCAAAGGTGCCAGACCCTTAGGGGAAGAAGAATATTACCAATGAGCTGAAGCAATAGACAGATGGGTCTAAGTGAAATTGGTCAGAGAGGAAAATGTCCTAGAGTAGAAGATCAAGGATACCCAGCATGATTATTGAGAAAGGCAAAAAGAAGAAATGGAACAGGAATTATTTGGGCTAACCTGCTGTCTTTTGCTTATAGCAGGGATAATTATATGAAATGGCAGGACAAAGCAAATATCAATTAAATTGTAGAGGAAATTCAAATGTGGTACATAAAAACAAAGACAATTCAAGTTAAAGCGCATATGAGTTGATCACAGGAGTAATCAACATGGAGGGGGAAGATAGTTCTTATCACTTTGTCAAAACTCAACTTTCACTTTTGCAGCTGTAGAATTAATTTGGATCAGTAACAGAATTATATGAAAACAAAGTTAGTTGAAAAATGTAATAAAGTAAAAGTGGCAGAATTCAGATTTTTTTGTAATACTTTCCCCCAATACTTTTCCCCCAAAAGATTGCACTGGTGGACATTATTTTCATGATTAAAATATGTACTGTTTTTCTACTATGTAGGAATTCAGTGACTACCCAGCAGCAAAAACTAATATTTCCAAGGGTTTTTTGAGTGACTCAACCATATTGGATAAGGCCATTTCAATCTCTTTCAGAGCCCTTTGGGCTTCTTTTGTAAGCTGCAGGGGTGAGTCTCCCCTTAAAATGTCATACAATGGTTGTAATTGATAAGTTGTTAAGTCTAATACTGGATGCATCCATTGGATATCTCTTTCAATTTCTGAAAATCATTTAAGGTGTTCAACTTTTCTGTTGTTAAAAAAAGTTTGTTTGTTTTTTTAAACCATAAGTATCTTGGGATATACTTTATATTCTAAATATTGAAAGAGGAGCCTGCCTTTGAATTTTTTTCAGGGGCTATATACAATTGGTAGTTCCTTAGTGTTTTTATGTTTTTTTTTTCTTTTTTTTTTTTTTGTAGACATGCTTCTGACATTTCCTCCTCAGGTGCACATTCCAAGATATCATCTATGTAATGTAATAACATAACTTTTGGAAATGTTTTTCTTACTGGAATAAGAGCAGCATCCACATACATTTGACATGTGGTAGGGCTATTTTTCATTCCCTGTGGCAAATTTGTTCATTCAGTTCAATAAGGTTCAGCTAAATTATTGCTGAGTACTGAAAAGACAAATGTTTTCATAACTTCTTATCCAGAGGGATATAACAGAAACAATCCTTAATGTCTATAACCCATTCCATAGGCAATTGAGTAGGAGATGGAAGCCCAGGCTGAAAAGTTCCCATAGTGTAAAGGGCTGAAACTCTAAGTTGATGCACTGAGGTCGAACAACCGAGCACTTAAGGCTAATTACCGATTGGACAATACTCTATTTGCATATGCTTGGAAAATGGCCCTTCTCACTATTCTGTGCTGGTTCAATATTTTGGTGTATACATAGAATTATGGGAAGGATTAGGGGGTGGAGTAAGACAAGCCAAAGTCACTTTGACTATAGAGGAAGAGAAGGAAGGTCTTGCATCCATCCTGTTCACTTCTACTTCTAAAGACCAAGAATAAAGACCAAGGACTTTTGCTTATCCTGACTCTGGCTGATTTTAAGGTATCCAGGGTGCTAACTTGGTCTTCACACCATAGTATCCATCTGTTCATTTACTTTTCTCAAATGAGTCAACATCCTCCATTTTCCAGATTTCTTTTTTACAGAAAATATAGGAGAGTTCCCAGGACTTATAGAAGATTGTAAGTTTCCTTGGTCAAGTTGCTTCTGTACTATATCTAATAAGACCTGGATTTTTTCACTGCTTAAGGAACACTGTTCCACCAATACCATTGTATTAGTTTTCATTTGGATGAGGATAAGTATAAGGACTGGCAGGCCTTCCATTGCAGCTCTGCCTAAAAAGCCAAAGTGCTCAATAGTAATCCTAACTGCAATAAAAAGTCTCTTTTCTTTTGCCTTGCCTTGGACATAGGAGAACAAAACTGTGCTGGCTGGGTAGATGGTGTCACTGCCCCTCTTATTCCTCCTTTTCCTGCCTATGAAGGCAGAGTTGAGGAAGGAGGATCAGGAAGCACGGGATACCCCAAAGGCACATGCAAGGGCTTAGGAAGAAGCGAAGGATTGAGAAATGGAGAAGTGCCATACCCCTCAAACTTCCCAGGGCAGTCCTATTTCCCTTCCAGCCCAAACTCCATGCCTCTCAAACCTCTTAGAGCAATAATAAACAATATAAATAAACAAAATTGTAAAATAGTAAAAAAGACTTCCTTAGCTCCTTCCTCACATACATTCCCCTGCTAGGCACTAACCTGCTGCTTGTTTTTCTCTTGATACTTCCATGTTTGATACCCTAGGCTAAAAGCTTTATTTTCTTGTTCTTATAAGTGAGCTTTCTTAAATGCAATTTTAGCCCGTATTCAGTTAGTTGTTCTTCCACTACCTTCTACAACTCTGGCTCCAAACGCTCCTTCTTACAAAGCCAAGGATATTTGCACTCAAGAGTATGTGAGAACTTAGTCATCTGCTTCTGATTACCAAAAAAACTTGCTTCTCTATTAGCCTAATTAAGCATGTTTCATATTTTCCTTGGGAGGCAGACTCATTTCTTACTATTTGCCCAATTTTGGCTGAAAAAATAAAGGTGACTAGATTAGCCCTTACTGAATCTTCCCATTTGCCTGTTTTTATACTTACCCAGTGTGGATCCCAAGGACTCCTCAACCAAACTCACACTGTTCTTGTCAGTCAAGCTGCTTTGTGCCCTGCTTTGCAAGACCCCACATTGAATGCCAAATGTTGTATCTGGAATAGCTCTCTGGAGGATCTTGGTACCAGCCCAAATCCTTGGTTCTGGAAGAGAAGTGAAGAGATGGCACTACTGTGGATGGTCAAAGATGGAGTCTATTTATTCCAAATTGTCTCAGCCTTATATATCTGAAGCACACATGTGCTAATTATGTACTACTTTGCACATAGGACCACATAAAAAACTTGCTATTTTATGTAGATGACTCTTTGTCATCACTGTGCTTTAATTATGACACAGATTGTCACCACCCCCAGAGTTCTCAGGAAGGCCCAGAGCCCTTAGGGAAGATGGAGAGCCAAACCAGACACTGTTAATAGGTTCCCTCTGGGCTGAAGGGTCTTATGCCTCACCCAGAGTTACCCCACTATCTGTAGTCCTCTACAAGATGATTCTTCTAAGCCCCAGACTGAGGGCTGTATATGATGGAAGCAACAAAAAATGAAAACAATTAATATATTCCCTTTGCTCATTAGGCAAGAAATGAAACTCTTTGAAGAACATATTAAAGAAATATTAAGATCATCAAACTTACTTAAAATGATGAGAAAATGACTACAAAATAATTCCCCAATATTTGAAAATGAGGGAATAATGGAATATGTATACATTTTCACAAGATCCTAATGAGGAATGAAAAAGACAAAATGAATTTCACTCTTCATCATTGCCAACCATGAAGGACTACATCTATTTTGTAAAATTCTTAGTTTCCTTCAAAGAAAAGCTTAATTGTCACCATCTTCACCAGATTTTTCCTGATCTTCTCTCTTCCATTGTTAGTTCTCTATCCATTTTGGTGTGTGTGTGTGTGTGTGTGTGTGTGTGTGTGTGTGTGTGTGTGTATGTATACAAACATAAACATATAAATACATTATATTATATATAGTCTTATGTATCATATAAATCTAATCATATCATAATCATATGATTATATATATACATATAACTGTATAAATATCATACATTTACTCTCTGTGTGTGTGTGTGTGTGTGTGTGTGCCCGTGCGGGCGCCCACACGCCCTTTTATCTCATTTCCTAATCCCCTTTTCCCAGGAGGAAAAAGTGACAAGACTTCTTACAATCCTTAGATCTGGAAATCAACAACTAAAATCATTCTGGTGAGATGGAGAATCAGATTTTATCATCTGCCTTCCCATTGAATCCCCTTGTCCTTTGGACTTTATCATCAACTACTCTCCCCCTCCAACCCTCCGAGCACTATATCTAAGGTACTGTTTTACCTCAAGGACCTCTTAGGTTTTACCATCTTCCCTGTTACTGAACCTTTCAGACTTCTTGACTTTTTCAATTACTTTGCAGTTGAATTCTCTTTTATGTATTGTCTTCACAATATAAATATCAACTCTTTCTGAATGAGAATTGACAAATTTTTATATTTGTATCTTTAGAATTTAGCATATTTTTTTTGGCTCATAGAAGTTAATAAAGACTCTGTATTTTCCCCCTTCCTTCCTCCCTTCCTCCCTCCCTTCCTCACTCCCTTCCTCCCTCCCTTCCTCACTCCCTCCCTTCCTTTTTTTTGTCCTCTCAGTTTCTAAGCAGAATATGTTTCTTCAGAGCAATGACTATCTTTTTTTACTTGACATTTCTGTACCTAAAATATTGTCATATGCATAGCAGCAATTAATGTACTTTAAACATAATTTAATTATTATTTAGTATGTTGTTCAGTCATTCCTGCTGTATCCAAGTTTTTGTAACCTAATATGTGGTTATTTTGGTAAAGTTACTGGAGTGTTTTGCTATTCCCTTCTTCAGTTAATTTTAGAGATGAGAAAACTAAGGTAAAGAGGGTTAAGTGACTAGTCCAAAATCACACAGGATAGATTTGAATTTAGCAAGATAAGTCTTCCTGACTCCAGGTCTGGCACTCCATCCTAGTAGTCCCCACATTTTAGTATAAAATAAAAAAAAAACAAAAAATAACCACAATAAGACAATCTATAAAAATCATAAATATGGATAGACATCTGATAAACACATGTAAATATATGTGCATTACTACAATTGTTATTTATGTGAAAAAATCCAAAAAAAGAATTTGCACACATAATTATAAAATAATGCAAAATTAATTGTACTTATTTTTTTAAGTTTATGCAGGCATTTGAAAAGTAAAAAAGTAATAAATAACTTAAAATTTAATTTCTATAAAATCATTTTTGTGTTTACATGTTAGATTCTTTTTTATTTATTTAAAAAGCTGAGTCAGTAACAGAATAAAAATTACAAGTTAATTGCTTTAAATTTAACTCATGGTTTGGCTAAACCAAAATTTAGGATACATTTAAATTGTATCCTGAACATTTTCTGAAGAACTTTTTTATTGTTTCTGATATTTTTATGGCAGTTAATTATTTAGGAATTGAACTTTCTTCATTTAAAGCTTTTCCAGTACAAAGGAATACATTAAAAATACAATATTCATGTTAAGTATTCACCCACTTAAAAAAATAATAATTTCTTTCTCATAAACACTGGCAAAGGTATGTGTGAACATGGAAGAGTTCACTTTGCTACCTTTAACTATCAACAAAGATTTCTCACTATTGCTGGATATTTTCATTTTTATGCCATCATAATTTCCACTTAAGTATCCTGTAAGGTCTGCAGGGTGTTAAAATTATTCAGTTGCCTCAGCAGCTTTTGAAAAGAAAATTAACCTAATAACTAAGAATTAGTGCAAGAAGTATCAGGGTCATGTAAGATTAAGAAATTTTGTAAGTTAGGACTCAAGACTACTCAAGCTGTTACTCAGAGCTGTAACTGCTCCTTTTTTATTATCTCTTGCATGGATTAGCTCTGGGGCTCTTAGCATTCCCTTCTAGGCTTGCTTATTTGTTGTGGATATTTTCAGCACAGTACACAACCACTGCTTATGATAATGAGGCCCATACACCTAATTTCTCTGGGCTCTGAACTCAAAAATGAACTGTCTCCAGGCTAAGGTCTTAACTTAAGCAAAGAAACTTATAAGGAAGCTGCAGCAATGACATGTGTTAATACTTGTATAGGATGAGTAAAAATAGTATAACTATCAGTCTGAATGACCAGACCACAGGAAAGATAACATTTACTTCTCTATTGACTACTTGTTATCTAAGGATTGTTTATGATCTAGTTGAAGTTTATTCTTCTCTTATATATAAATCATTTAGAATACCTTACCTCTATGAAGCTAAATTTCTCAATGAATTAAATAAATAAATATAAATTCTAACTGCTGTTAATGACCTGAAAAATTAGGTCAAATTTCTCCTATTTGAATTTTTCTATAGCACCTGGAATCCAAATGTATAGCAGAATATGTCAGAAAGATTGCTCAGGGCTTTGGTGAAGCAGTATGTCTTGAAATTAAATTCCATGAGATTTAAATTAAATTAATTAATAAAATGTTTCACAAATATGAACATCCAAAGTGGATATCATGATTTTAATCAGCCTTATTTAATCAATAATTTCCTTTGAATATTTGATAAGAATATAGGGTTATCAGTTCCTAGCACAATGTCTGGCAGATCATGGGCACTGAAGAAATGCTGTTTATTGATTGATTACAAAGCATATAGGGAAGTAGCAATAAATAAATAGAAGTAAAATAAAAATAAAAAGTTGTCAGAAAATTTGGGTTCTAGTCTGTAGTTCCTATGTCAGGCAATGGTTTAACTTCTCTTGTTTCCTTATCGGAAAAATGAGGAGTTTGGGCTCACTTATCTCTAAGGGCCCTTTCTTCCATAACATGTTTTGATACATGATCCTTGGTCTCAACTAATTTTTGATCTGTATTATAGAGGACTTTGAATGTATTGAATATATATAACAATGTTTTGAGATTCTAAGGGGGAAAAACTTTCATGATTGTTTCTATTGCAAGATGAAATTTATACTCTCAACAAGAGGTTTTTTAGTAGACGTCCATGAATTCCTGTAGGAACTGTCATTTCAGAAATATATAATATATAAATGACCTACTTTCAGTTTGACCAAGGAAGAGAATTCAATTCTTCATGGAAAATAAAACAAGAAGAAGAAGGGGAAAAAGGAGACAATAAATAATGCAGTTGATTTATATTTTCTGAAACCTATCTAGAAAAAAAGGAAGTATTCATCTTTTGGAGAATGTTAAATTGAACTGGGTTGAAGTTACTTTCTGGCTACATTCCTGTGTCAGAAAACTAGGGTTGGAGGAAAGAAGCCTGCCATTCCTACTGCTACCAACTGTAAATGAATGTTGAATTGCTCTAAGAAAGATAGATCATCGGTAGTAGGTATTATTACCTTATGTTCTAGGGATTTTCAGGGAATCTGATGACACTAGGGGGGAAAATGAAAATTTATTAAGTACCTATTATGTGCCAGATACTGTGACAAATGCTTTGGAAATAATACTTTGATACTCATAACTTGTTATCATCTCCATTTTACATTTCAGGAAACTGAGGCAAGCATGAATTAACTAATTTGTCTAGAGTCCCAGTTAGTAAATATCCTAGACAGTATTTGACTTCATCTTTCTGACTCTAGAGCTAATACTCTATCCACTATAGCACTAATAGGAACTCTCCTTTATGACTTTAATTATTCTAAAACAAAATGTGTATGGGTGTTTTTTAAAACTTCATTATGGTTGAGGTAATATGACTAACTAGATGCAGATGGCTGTAGGCTCCAAAAGAATCGATTATTAAACAGCATTATTCTGATTTATAAAAAATACTACTATCATGTATATACATACGTGTGTGTGTGTGTGTGTGTGTGTGTGTGTGTGTGTCTTTCTACCCCCTTCCCCTCCCCTCTATTTAGGACTAAACACACAGTGAACTGATTCAATATCAGATTTATTTTTTAATGTGTCAGGATTTTCACAGATGGATAAAATCTAACTCTTAAGAAATAAAATCTGCTATTAATTTAATTTAGAATGTAATTTCTCTTTATAGATTAATCAATAAATCAGGAAGCGGTTGTTTAGCATCCCTATATTTTTTGCAGAATTTTAGGCTTTGAACATAGAAACATCAAAACTGAAAGTCCCTACCCTTAAGGAGTTTACCTTACAAGAAAAAAGATGCAAATAAATACAAAAAAGGTAAAAAAATATAGAGAGAATAAATAAAAATAAGTACAAGGTAGTTAAATTTAAAAGAGTTTAGGATGGGATGATATTATATGTTGAGTGGAGATGTGAAATAGTTCACCTAAACAATGATATTTGAATTGAAGCTTAAAGGAAATGAAAAATTCTTTGAGGTGGAGGTGAAAAGGAAGTGCATTCCAGGTGTGGAAGATGACCAGGACAAAATCATAGAGAAGATAGAATGCCATATGTGGGAAACAGAGTGAAGGCCAGTTTTCCTTTCTCTTAAGACTATGTAAAGAAGAATATGTAATGAAATTGGAAGAATTATTTTGGTCTCGGATATTAAGGATTTTAAAAGTCAAATTGCCAAGTATATATTTTATCTTAGAGTCAGGTAAAAAAAAAAAATCTACTAGACTAGATTAAGTATGGGTGTGGCTGGTCAGCTCTGTACTTAAGAAAATATTTTTAGTGTGTGTGAAAGATTTTAGTCAAGAGATCCTTCTAATAGGGATCAATCCAGGAAGAAGGTTTAAGGGTCTGAAGTAAGATAGAAACTGTTCAAGTTGTTAAGACAAGATTTACTAATGAGCTGAAATGTAGAGGAGTTAAAAGTCACACTGCACTTTCAAATCTGAATAATGGAAAGGAGGGTAGTATCAACAGTTGAAATAGATAGGTTTGATAGACAAAAGACTTCAGGGGATAGATAATTAATTTTGTTATGTATCTGTTGAGTTTGTGTTGTCTAGGAAATATAAAGTTTGAACTGTCCAGTAGGCAGATGGTAATGTTATAAAGGAGCAACGAAGCAATCACAAAAGAAGTAATGGAGGCACGGTTTGATCCTATGTCCCTTGATTTCAAAATCAATACTTTTTCTTTTGGATGCTGCTGTCGATCCATTTGAGGATCTAAGTATATATGTATATATATATATATCTTCAATATGAAATTATTTCCCTGAAATTTTCTTGAAGGATGTCATGGTCAGTATGAGGATAGGCACAAAAATTCCCCAAATACAGTCTTTTTCACACTTTGCCCTATTCTTCTCAAGGTTACATTCTTAAGTAGCTACTGAAAAAAAAAAAACAAAAAAAAAACATTCTTCTTCTGGACTTCATCTTCTGTTACAAAGAATTGTATCTAGCATCTATAGAAAAATAGAATATCTATATCAAGGTTACTCTACAATACACTTTTCTAATGAATAAAGGCAAAAACAGTTTGTGAAAAAAATACATCAAAATTTATAACCACAATTCTCTCTCTCCCTCTTTCCTTCCCTTCATCTCCCTATCTCCCTCTCTTCCTCTCTCTCTCTCTTTCTCTCTCTCTCTCTCCTTAAGCATATATGTGTATATATACACATATATGTTATAAATAAGTATATATACATATAATATAACAGATAAATGACATATATGTAGTGTTACTTAATTTTGCTAACTGTGATTAAAAAACAAAACAAAACATGATCTTCTTAGGAAAGTGAAATGATGTTTATTGGAAGGAGGGACCATTATATTTGAAATCACCAGAACTTTTTTCATGAAACTTTTATGAAGCCCTCTTGTCTTCACCTTTTTTTTTAAATTTAAAGATCTTTTATTGTAATTTAATCCCAAAACATTAAGATTAAAGTTTTAAATGATATGTACAGTTTATGGACTTTTATAGAGCAAAATAAATTTTTGTCTTCATCCTACTTTGGCTCATCAGTATACATGTTGAGAACTGAGAGTTCTTTTTTTATTGCACTATGATAGCTATTAAAACTCCTCAACAAAAGGCTAATCATTTTCATATCCTTTGAAAAAATGTATGCATTTCAAATGAACATAATTTGAATGACTGTCCAGGAAATCCGATAATTCTAGCAATATTAAAACTTTCATTTTCTTTGCATGTCTATACTTCAATTATTTTGAAGGAAATATTCAATTTTTATTTGAGACTTTGCTTAGTTGCATCATTTTCTAGTGATGAGCATAACACTTGATTAGTGATACTGATAAGAGGAAGGCTCTTGATATATCTTCATTACAGGTTTAGGGAGCTGTTTTCTGCCTTCCTTTCCTGCCAATCATCTAACCCAGAGCAATCACTCCCTTGTTTGTCTCTGAGATTATTGGTGATTTAGAGACATTAATATAAAAAAGAAAAGTCTTCTTCGACCTTCTGAATTGACCTCTTGCTCTCAAAGACTGAAGAAATGACTTTTACCATTTATTGATTGGTTCTATATTAATAAAAGAGGATTTGAAATTCACACATGGGGCAAGAAAACATAAGGACAAAAAAGAGAAACTTGTCTGCTCTATTTGACCACAATTCAGACTTTGAGAGGAAAGTGATTGCTAATAAGAAACTTTAAGGGGTTAATGTGCTGATAGAAAGCCCTTTTGCTAATTTTGAAAGGTTTTTTTCAGTGATAGTCTCCAGACAGAAAGAAAAAGTATTATATGAAATTCAATCGTTGCTACTAAGTTATTAGAGTGACATTTAAATTTTATAGTCTGATTTCTAATAATAGATTCATGTTTTCTTTGGCTAACTAATGGCTTTGATTCTTAGCTCATTTATAGCATTATTTACTAGCCCCTAGCAGAGACAAAAGAAAGATTAGTTAAAAATATATATTTTGCAGGACATGTGAATATGGCTCAGTGTTATTCTATTAAGCACATATCTATTTAGTGTTGTGTATGAGACCTCTATACTAAATAATATAGTTGCATTATTCCTCAGATTACAAACTGGCATCACCTTAATTATTTTATGTCTGGCATGCATTGTGGAACTCAACTCCTGAAATAGAATTCAAGGAAATGTTTCCTATTCCCTTTGTTTTATGATTCTTCCCTAAACTCTTTTAGAGTCATTATGTATCAAGGGAAGTAGAAAAAAAATATACCTTAAGCAACCTTTCAGGATGCACATTTGCCTTTTTATTTCCCCAAAGAGAGAATTGTGAATCTATTAAGCTGTTTTTAATACATTGTTTATTGAGGGGGTACAGATTTTCTTGAAGCATTAACACAATATCAATTGTCACCAAATCAACTGCCAGAACCATGGAAGGCCTTTGTGTGGCAGAAAGTCATCACCAACTGTCTTTCATTTGGCAGATGAAAAGTACTTATTTGTTTCCATATAATTTAGAGAAAACAGGAGTCATGGTTTTGTCATTTTGACAACATGACAAACCCTTTGGAGTTGTACTTTCTGCAACAGCATTTGAATGTTTGGCAATTCAGATCTAGAGGACCTCAGGATCCAGTATCTTATATTGCCAAGTGATCTTCAGAATTTTCCTAAAACAATTCAAATGTATGACATTAAGTTTCCTAATTTGTTGCTGACATATGGCTCTGGTTATGGTTGTGGTAGGCAATCTAATACCTCTTTTTCACATGGTTTCTTTAGGAATCTTTCAAACACAGAGCCAGATCTGGTACTGCATATATCATTCTCATTATCTATGTGTACATCCTTAGAAACCATACTGCTAAGATAAATGAATTTATCCACAACATAAAAAATTTCTTCATTTATTTTAACTTATAGTTCCATGTATAAATGGGTAAGTGCTGGCTAGTGGAGAATGCTGTTGTGAGTGATGGAATTCCTAGAAATACATTTCTTCAAGCATTAAAATTTGGAAATTTTGCTGCTGTTTTTTGTTGTTGTCAGGGTCGTTGTTATTGTTGTTGGAAGGACAGGGGAAAAATGAATGAAATTCAAATCAAGTAACAGATTTTGAGGGATAAATGATTAAAAAGAGATTTTGTAAATTTTCTTTTTATTTCAATGCTTTTTCCAATCCATGTCTTCAGCCTACACCCACTAAGAATTGCTAAATTTTATTTTTTTAATTTTATTAATTGCCCATCCCTTCTTCTTGCTAAAAGTCTTTCTGTGTATTGCTACATCACACTCTTGTTCCAAAATGTAGCCCCATCTGTGGGCAGTTTCCAAAGCTGAGTTGCTTATGTAAAAGAGTTATGTGATGAAGGTAATTTTCCATTTTTGATGAACTAAGATTTGCATATTGGTATTTCAGCTAAAATTTCTCCAAGATAATCAATGTATATTTCAATACATATGCAAAGTGAAGAATAATAACAACTTCTATTTATATAAAGTTCTATGCATATAAAACACTTTACATACATTATCACATTTTATCCTCACAACTACCCTGTGAATCACATATTGCCAGTATTATTACTTCCTTTTACAGATAATAATAGATTATTTATATAGAGTTTTGAGACTTGAGAAAGGTTATACATATAATTTCATTTGACCTTCACAACATCTCTAGAAAGTAGGTTATTATCCTAATTTAGAGATAAGGAAATATGATGAAATATCAGAGATCAAGTAGGATTCAGTGGCAAAATGTTTTTGTGTGTTCGTTTGCTTTGTTTGCTCTCTCTCTCTCTCTCTCTCTCTCTCTCTCTCTCTTGAAACATATTAACTATTCTGGGATAAGTGCTGGCAGAAATAATCCACTCAGAGGTGGCAATCCCCGAGAAGATGACTAAATACTTCTCCCAAAGAGGTTCTTTTTAATATATGTGATCTTTTTTATGTATTAAAAACTTAAATACAAAATACGAAAAGGAAGAAACATTACCATGGATAAAGAAGACCATAAGAGATGATTCAAAAAAATAAAGCAAAAAAAAATTTTCATTTCAGGAAAGCTTACATAATAAATACTATACATTGTGTTCAGAGCTGCCCATGTTTTTTCCTCTTCTTTGTTAGTTTTCTTTTGTTCTTTTCTGTACACTTTTTAATTTATTTGTTCTTTCCCCTTTCCTCCTCCCCTGCATCCAAAGAAGGTAACAAATATGGATATATCTATATCCATACATGTATTATATCTATATAGATATAAATATCTACATATATATCAATACATGCAACCTAGATAGATATACATACACACATATTTATATGTGTGTATATATAGATATATAAAATCATATACACATATACATCCATATGTTTCTTATTTCCTATCCCTCTTGCCTCCTTTGCATTAATTATACCCAATAATTTTCCCTCCTATTACTTAAACTACTCAACCCCACCCTAGGATCCCTCCCCTTTTTTCTCCCTACATTCTTTCCCTTTGCCCTCTTATTTCTATTTGAATCTGCAATATTTTTATAGCCTTCCAAATATATATGTGGTTCCTTCTTTATCCCATTTCCATTAATCTACACACCCATTTTTATCCATTCTTATCCTTTTCTCTCATCCTTCTATTTCTTTCTAAATATGGAAGGCTTTTATTCCCTTCTAAATATTTGTGTTCTCTTTTTAGCTTAGATCTGGGTATAGCTTGCTCTAAAAATCCCTCCCTGATCCTCGCCTCCCCTTTATTCACTTACCCTCTTGTTTCTTTCTGAATTCAGAAGATTTTTAGTTTCTTCTTTAACTCATTCCTCATGATAGTTGGATACAATTCTGTTATCTGTTAATATCTCTTAATTACAGAATTACTGGCTTTTTACCACATCTAATTCTTCTGTGTCATTTCTTCTTTATGCACTTCATTTGTATAATTATTCTTTTTACCACTTCCTACATGGTTTTGCTTTATAGAATCAACTCATACTGAGATCCACTCCAATCTGTTTTTTTTAATTACTCAGTTACTTATGACAATCTTTACATATGCTATACATTTCCACACATAAAACATAAAACAGTCTGTTCTTTTTGAGTCCCTTGTAATTAGTCTTTCATGTTTATTTTATATTTATCATGAATCTTGTACATCAAATTTTCTATTAAGTTCAGGTCATTCTGCAACAAAATCCTGAAAGGCTGTCAATTCATGGAATGTTTGGGAAGTTTTTTCCATTCAGAATTATGCTTAACTTTCCTGGGACTTAATATCCAAGATGTCTTCAGTGTAGCTCTTATTAGGTCTTGTGTGATTCTAATTGTGATTCTGCAATATTTGAATTGTTTTTTGTTTGTTTTGTTTTTCTTCTTGGCCATAATATTTTCTCCTTGAGCTGCAGATTTTAGAATTTAGCTATAATGCTCCTTTAGGTTTTCCTGATAATATATTTTTACAGGTGAGGATTGGTGGATTTTTCTGATTTCTATTTCCTCCTCTTATTGTAATACTTCAGCATGATTTTTCTTTAGTTATTCCTTTTAGTCATACTTTTCAGGTAGGCTGATTATTATGATGTTCTTCTTGATCTATTCTCCAAATGAGTGATTTTTCTCTTGGATTTTTTCATTTTTTCATTTTGTTTTATTATTTCTTGGTCTTTATAATTTCACTGGCTAACCCTAGCCCAATTCTTAATTTTCTAGTATTCACTTTTTTCCTTAAGATTCTGGATGTTCTTTTCAAGTTGGTTGACTGTATTTTCATTGTCTTGCTTTTCTTGGATTGTTCTTTTTTATTTATTAAATTTTTTCTTTCATTTGATTTTTAAAAACTTTTTGAGTACTTCTTTTATGTATTCTCTTATGGGCAGATGGATGTCCATTTGACATTACTCATTGAATTAGGAGCAGTTTTTTTTTTCTTCAATGTCCTCTTCTGAAGATGAACCCCAACTTTCAGTCTTTTTATTTTTTATTATTATTATTGATAGCAGCTTCTTAGTATAATCACTTCTAGTCCTTGGACTAGACTTCCTTCAGTTCTTTTCTATTTGGAATTGAAATCAATAACTGTGTTCACTTGAAAGTGCATAAATTCATCAGCATCTCTAGCTCAGACATAAAGAAACAAAGGATTTCTAACCCACCCATAATGGGGTATTAAACAGGCCTATTCTTTGCCCAGTTTCCATGGAATCAACTCAAAATATCCCTGGCTCTTTATAGGCAAAAAATTTGGACCTTTTGTAGCAGCTAGAAAACAGAGTAAAAATGCTAAATTTGGAGACTGAGTTCAAACCTACCTCAGACACTTATAAAACTCTGGAGAGTTCCTTAGCCTTATCTCCCCTGTCCTTTCTTTTCTCATCTGTAAAATGGAGTAAAACAGTATCTCTCACAGATTATATTAAGCATTAAAAATGATATATTTACACCTTGCACACCGAGTGTGAAATGAATTCTAGTTAGTATTAGACATTGCTATTGTATACATGTACAGTTTTGACCCTACAAATCAAGTAATCAATTCTACCACATCTTCATTCAATTAGAAGATTTTTCACCATTACATATTATAAGCCTATTAGTACTTCATGTCCTATATTTATTTTTGCTCCCAATGTACTCATAATTACCAACATTTTGTATTCATTATTTTATTACAATATAATAAAAGTTAGTGTAATATTTAATAAAATTAGTACACCAATGTTTTAAATATGGGGAAAAAAAGTAATGACAATCACAACAACTGATATTCCATGAGTTTAGGTGGCTTATTCAAGATCATACATTTAGTAAGGGACAAGTTATAAAAGACCAGTCTTCAACTCAAATCTTCTGACTCCAAATGCAATAGATATTATCCATTAGATCACTGTCTTGTTTTCATTAAAATTCTTTTCTGAAATGTGTTTAGAATACATTCTGCTAAGAGATATCTCTGCCAGTTTAAATCATCTAATTTTATGGGTATTCTAAAGATGTGTTTATATAGGTAGAGGTTGGGGTAGAAGTGTATTTTATCTTGTACTTCATTCCCCCTAACTCCACTATCCTTCTACTTGGAGTACTTGGCTATAGTCTAGCTCTTGTCCTTAACTGATCCTTAATCACCCATTCCTGTGCCTAGGCCCAAGGATATGACTTAACAAAGTATCAATGCTGTTGCCCAACTGGAGAAATGACACTTTTTACCAGAAAAGGGCATCTAGAAAAACAAAGAGCAAAGTTCAAAAGCAAAAGTGGTATGCGTCATGCATACTATCATCCTGGAAACTTAGACCTAACCTTCTCCAATCCCTCTCCCCTGCTTTTTTCTTTCCATTGTGTACTATTAGCCTGTGAAGGAAAATGCAGGCAGACAAAAATATAGAGGTTGGGAATTCTATGTAATGGTTCATAGTCATCTCCCAGAGTTCTTGCACTGGGGTGTAGCTGGTTCAGTTCATTACTACTCTACTGGAACTGATTTGGATCATCTCATTGTTGAAGATGGCCAGGTCCATCATAATTGATCATCATATAGTATTGTTGTTGAAGTATATAATGATCTCCTGGCCCTGCTTGTTTCACTCAGCATCCGTTCTTGTAAGTCTCTCCAGGCATTTCTGAAATCATCCTGCTGGTCATTTCTTACTGAACAATAATTTCCCATTATATTTATATGCCACAATTTATTCAGCCATTCTCCAATTGATGGACATCCACTCAGTTTCCAGTTTCTGGCCACTACAAAAAGACCTGCCACAAACATTCATGCTCATACAGGTCCCTTTCCCTTTTTTAGTATCTCTTTGGGGTATAAGCCCAGTAGAAACACTGCTGGATCAAAGGGTATGTACAGTTTGATAACTTTTGAGCATAGTTCCAAATTGTTCTCCAGAATGGCTGGATATATTCACAATTCCACCAACAATGTTATCAGTGTCCCAGTTTTCCCACATCCTCTCCAACATTCCACATTATCTTTCCCTGGCATTCTAGCCAATCTGACAGGTGTATAATGGTATGTCAGAGTTGTCTTAATTTGCATTTCTCTGATTAATAATGACTTGGAACATCTTTTCATATGGCTAGAAATAGTTTCCATTTCTTTGTCTGAGAATTGTCTGTTCATATCTTTTGACCATTTATCAACTGGAGAATGGCTTGATTAAAGATGCACTTTCTAAGGCTAGTTAATCAATTTTTCCTGATGAAGAAAGCCAGAAGAATTCCTTCTTCCTCAATGATACTTTGGTTTTAGATCCCATACTCAGTTTACTCATGTGTAATATCCTTTTATGCCTCCCCAATTTGTTCACACTTCTATTAATCACAGATGTATTCCAAAATTTTTTCATTTGTCTTCAAACATTCCAGGGTTTCTCCTCCACCCATCATCTTAATTTAAAGATTGATCTTAATATGTTACTGTGGGGAGGGGGAAAGGAAGGGTATCTATCTTGCTTATCCTCCCACAAACTCTACTCCATTCTTCTTATCAATTTAGGCTTTCTAACGTAAAATCAAATTTTAATCAACTCGTGTTGACCAATTATGGATGCATATTCTTTTATATAATCTTATACTCAGATAATGTGTTCATAATATTTGCCATATTGCTCTTTTTTCTATTTTTTTGCAATTTTTTTTATTATACAGGATAGTTTGTGTAGAGAAGCAGAAGAAATATGCAGAAAATATATGAAATATATTTACACATACAAACATATATATATATACATATATGTATTTATAATTTTCTATTTCAATTATATCTCTCTCAATAGAATATTTAGAAACTTTTCTTTTTCCTGGAAAAAACTAGAAATACTTAATCCACTAAAGACTTTGTGAAGGTCCAATCAAGATTTTTAATCAGAAATTTGAAAAGTTATATGGAAGATACATTAAAAGCAAATTTAATACAATAGTAAAAGCCCGTCTCAACATAAATTTTCTAAAATATGAGATATTTAACTGGAGTGTTATGTCCAACAATGGAAATTATCATGTTAAGTTGGATAGCCATTTCATAGTTAATAAGCATTTATTAAGTGCCTTCTCTGTGTTATCACTTGTGCTAATACATTTTGCGTGTGTGTGTGTGTGTGTGTGTGTGTGTGTGTGTGTGATGCAATGAATAGAATGTCAGGTCTGCTGTTTAAAAGATGCATCTTACTTAATTTAAATCTGGTCTCATATACTTACTGACTGATCCTGCACATGTCATGTGAACCTCTTTTGCTCAGTTTTCTCATCTTTTAAAATGAATTGGAGAAGAAAATGTCAAGTCACTTCAGTATCTTTGATAGGAAAATCCCAAATGGAGTCACAAAGAGTCAGACAGGTCTGAAAAATGATTTAACAACAACAATAACAAAAACCTGCAATCTTACAAATTCTCCTTCAAGGAGAAATTGAATAGATAACCCCTAAAATTTCTTCCAGCTGTTATTTTGAAATTCTCTAATTTTCTAGGTAAAATTCTAACTTCAAGATTGAAAACTTGATGAAATGAGCTTAATATCTCAACTTTGTATCTACCACACAACTTTGCACATACCAGATACAAATTTTTTTGTAGATTGATGATTGCAAGTAATCAGTATCTAAGGATCCTAGTAGAAAGAAAAGAAGACTCACACTTGAGCAAGATAAGTTCTGATTCAACATATTATTTGATGGTAATGATTACATATGTGGATTTAGGTGATAATTGATATCTTTACTTAATTAAAGGCTTTTATTTTCAAAATATATACATCAATAATTTTTGGCACTTATCCCTACAAAACGCTATGTTCTAATTTTCCCTCCCTTCCCCACAAGCCCTTCCCTAGTCTGCAAATGATCCAATATATGTTAAACATATGCAATTCCTCTCTCTCTCTCTCTCTCTCTCTCTCTCTCTCCATATATATATATATATATATATATAATATATATATATATATATATATATATATATATATATATATATATGTATATATATACATATATATACATATATATATATATTTCCACAAATATCATGCTGCACAAAAATTCAGATCAATAAGGAACAAAAATGAGAAAGAAAACAAAATGCAAGCAAAAAACAACAAAAAAGAGTGAAAATACTATGTTGTGAGCCACATTCAGTTCCCACTGTCATCTGTCTGGGTGCAGATGACTTTCTTCATCACAAGACCATTGCAACTGGTCTGAATCACCTCATTGTTGACAAGAGCCATGTCCATCAGAATTGATCATCTTATAATATTGCTGTTGCTATGCATGATGATCTCCTGGTTCTGCTTATATCACTTAGCATCAGTTCATATAAGTCTCTCCATGTCTCTCTGAAATCATTCTGCTGATCGTTTCTTATAGAACAATAATATTCCATAGCATTCATATACCATAACTTGTTCAGCCATTCTCTAACATTCACTCAATTTCCAGTTTCATTTCACTACAAAAGGGCTGCCATGAACATTTTTGCACATGTGGGCCCCTTTTCCTCCATGATGATCTCTTCAGAATACAAGCCCAGTAGAAATACTGTGGGATCAAAGAGTATGCACAGTATGATAGCCCTTTGGGAATAGTTCCAAATTGCTCTCCAGAATGGTTGGATGTGTTCACAATTCCACCAACAATGTATTAGTGTCCCAGTTTTCCCACATCCCCTCCAAAATTCATCAGTGTCATTTCCTGTCATTTTAACTAATCTAAGAGGTCTGTAGTAGTATCTCAGAATTGTCTTAATTTGTGTTTCTCTGATCAATAATGATTTAGAGCACCTTTACATATGGCGAGAAATGGTTTTACTTTCTTGATCTGAAAGTTGCCTGTTCATGTCTTTAGACTATTTATCAAATGGAAAATAATTCTTATAAATTTGAAACAATTCTCTATATATTTTAGAAATGA
Source organism: Antechinus flavipes (assembly GCF_016432865.1). Classification (NCBI taxonomy): domain Eukaryota; kingdom Metazoa; phylum Chordata; class Mammalia; order Dasyuromorphia; family Dasyuridae; genus Antechinus; species Antechinus flavipes. The sequence continues at coordinate 147,713,328 of NC_067403.1, forward strand.
GGTCTTTATCAGAACCCTTGAATGTATTTTTCCCCAATTTATTGCTTCCCTTCTAATTTTGTCTACATTGGTTTTATTTGTACAAAAACTTTGACAATTGATTTCTTATCTTATTAATGATGCAAGTTAAAATTTCTTCAAAGCTAATTTTTAAAATCACTTATTTGAATAGATTTTTTTTGCTTGAGAATGAAAATTTTTGGAACATTTCCACAATTATATGTGAATCTGATGAGAATCAGATTCATTATCAACACTGTTTCCTTTTCATATGAAAGAATTTTTTTCTTAAGATAACTGATATTTTATAAATAAGAACAAATCCAACCCTATGGCAAAATGTTGTTTATGTTCTACACTTGCTCTTTTGGCACTAAACTTACAACAGGTAATGAATTCCCAGTGATCCCAAGTGATGAATTAAAAGCTAGCAAATGTTGTTGATAATCATGGATAACACATGCTTCTAGCTATCTGGCAGACATTACTGCTTTTTGCATTTGTCAGTTGGCTGGCTATCATTGATTATGGAAAGAGGAAAACTAATAGTCATTGAGTCTGTTTTTACCACAGAATACACAATATACATATATTTATATATGTAACATGTTACATATAATGCACTTGTATACATATATATATCACATTCTGTACATACATCTTCTCTTCATTGAAATAAATGAATAAATCAGTTCCTTTAATAGTGTATATGTATATGTGAGTGTGTTTATGAGAGAGAGAGAGAGAGAGAGAGAGAGAGAGAGAGAGAGAGAGAGAGAGAGAAGGAGAAGAGGAGAGAGAACTATCCTTATAAATGCTGGTCACTATCTGATTCTAGTTGAAAATGCAACACTATCACTACCCTCCAAGAGGTTCTCTGGTAAGATTGTTACTCAGATTTCTGGGTTAAAAATGGAAAAAAAATGGTTACATGTCATTTGACCAAGTAATATTGACATGAGTTAGCCAATGGATGACACCATATCTTTTTTCTCCTCAATAATATTTCATTTGTCCAATTACATATAAAGATAGTTTTCAACATTTATTTTTGTAAGATTTAGCATCCCAGTTTTTTTCTCCCCCTCTCCCTTGTCTCTCTCTCCTCCCTAGACAGCAAGCAATCTGATACAGGTTATACATGTACAATCATTTTAAAAATATTTCAATATTAGTCCTCTATTAAAGAAAAATCAAAAGAAAAGGGGAAAATGAGAAAAAAATGAAAAACAAAGAGTGAAAACAGTATGCTTTGATCTGCATTCAGTTTCTATAGTTCTCTCTCTGGATGCTGATAGCATTTTTCCATCCCAAGTCTTTTGGAATTGTCTTGAATCACTGTATTACTGAGAAGAGTTAAGTCTAGTATAGTTTATCATCACATAATCTTTGTGTATATTGAATGACATGATATCTTAATCATAAGTCTTTGTATAACTTGTAAATATTTTTGGTTTTGGCATTTTTGGATCAGTTCTTACCAAGCATACCTCCAAACCAGATACATTTTTTTAAATAAATGAGGGAATTTTAAAAAAGTAATTATTTTATTTTTTCTCATTATTCATGCATATTAAAAATTTAAATATATATTTCTTTAATAATAATGTTTTGAGAGAAAATTCAGAACAAAAAGGAAAAATTATGAGAGAAAAAAATTAGAAAAAAGAAATGAATATAACATATGTTAATTTTCATTCAATCTCCATAGTTCTTTTTTCTGGATGGAGATGGTGTTTTTTTCCAAAGTTTATTGGAATTGCCTTGAATCATTGAATTGCAGAGAAGAATCAAGTAGTTCATAGGTGATCTTATCAATTAATAAATAACTTGTATTCTTATAAATTTGATACAGTTCTCTATATTTTAGAAATGAAACTTTTTCAAAATCATTGATTATAAAATTTCCCCCCAGGTTTGTACTTCCCTTTTAATCTCTTTCTGTTGGTTTCATTTGTGCAAAATATTTTTAATTATCAAAGTTGTCCATTTTGCATTTCATAATGTTCTTTAGTTTTTCTTTGGCCATAAATTTCTCCTTTCTTCAAACATCTGATAAATAAATTATCTCTTGCTCTCCTAATTTGCTTATGGTATCACTTAAATCATGTACCCATTTTGACTATTTTGGTTTGGGATGTGAGATGTATGCCTATACTGAATTTCTGACTTATTTTTCAGTTTTCCAATCAATTTTTTATGAAACAGTAAGCTCTTATCACAGAAGCTAGAATTCAGGGAATTATCAAATACTAGATTGTTATAGTTATTGATTATTGTGCCATATGTATCTAACTTATTCCACTGATCCACCACTCTATTTCTTACCAGTAGCAAATAGTTTTGATGACTGCTGCTTTATAAGATAATTTTAGGTCTGACAATGCTAGGCCTCTATCCTTTGTCTTTTTTTTTTTCATTAATTCCATTGCTATTCTTGTCCTATTATTCTTCCAGATGAATTTTGTTTTTTTTTTCTATCCCTACAAAATAATTTTTTTGCAGTTTTCTTCATATGGCACTGAAAAAGTAGAAGAATTTAGGTAGAAATGTCATTTTTATTAGCTCACCCTGCACATTAATTTGCAATTAATTTTTTAATTGTATGTGTAATTCACTGATCTCCGCTTTCTCTATTTTATAGATTTGACTGCATCTCATAGGTTGTGTTATGTTATCTCATTATTGTCATTCTCTTGAATGAAATTATGGGTTTTTTCTTTAATTTGCCATTTGACCCCCTCATTCTTTAGAATTAAGTTATTTAATTTTCAATCAGTTTTTATTTTATTTTTCCCTGGCTCTTTATTAAATACAATTTTATTTCAATGTGGTCTGAAAAAGAAAAAGAAAACCTTTATTATAGTTTTATATTGACAGAACATATGCATGGGTAATTTTTGCAACATTGTCCTTTGCACTCACTTCTGTTCCAACTTTTCCCTTCCCTCCCTCTACCCTCTCCCCTAGATGGCAGGCAGTCTCATACATGTTAAAGTATACCTTAGATGCAATATATTTGTGCAGATATATACATTTCTCTTGTTGCACAAGAAAAATTGGATTCAGAAGGGAAAAATAACCTGGGGGAAAAAAACCAAAAATGCAAGTGGTCCACATTCATTTCCCAGTGTTCCTTCTCTGAGTGTAGCTGATTCTGTCCATCATGGATCAATTGGAACTGAATTGGATCTTTTCTTTGTCAAATATATCCACTTCCATCAGAATACATCCTTATACAATATTGTTGTTGAAGTGTACAATGATCTCCTGTTTCTGCTCATTTCACTTAGCATCCATTCATGTAAGTCTCTTTAAGCCTCTCTGTATTCATCCTGTTGGTCATTTCTTACAGAACAACAGTATTCCATAACATTCATATACCATAATTTACCCAAACATTCTCCAATTGATGGCCATCCATTCAATTTCCAGTTTCTAGCCTTTACAAAAAAGGGCTGCCACAAACATTTTGGCACATACAGGTCCCTTTCCCTTCTTTAATATCTCTTTGGGATATAAGCTCAGTAGTAACACTGCTGGATCAAAGGGTATACAGTTTGGTAACTTTTTGAGCATAGTTTTAAATTGTTCTCCATTCTGGAGAGCTCTCCAGAATGTCTGGATCCGTTCACAACTCTACCAACAATGTGTCAGTATCCCAGTTTTCCCGTATCCCCTCCAACATTTGTCACTATCTTTTCCTGTCATCTTAGCCAATCTGACAGGTGTGTAGTGGTATCTCAGAGTTGTCTTAATTTGCATTTCTCTGATCAATAGTGATCTGCAACACCTTTTCATATGAGTAGAAATAGTTTGAATTTCATCACCTGAAAATTGTCTGTTCATATCCTTTGGCCATTTGTCAAATGGAAAATGGCTTAATTTTTTTAAAATAGCTTTTTATTTACAAGTTATATGTATGGCTAATTTTACAGCATTGACAATTGCCAAACCTTTTGTTCCAATTCCCCACCCCTCTTTCCCTCAACCCTTCCCCTAGATGGCAGGGTCCAGTAGAAGTTAAATATATTAAAGTATAAATTAGATACAGAATAGGTATACATGACCAAACTGTTATTTTGCTGTACAAAAAGAATTGGACTCTGAAATATTGTACAATTAGCCTGTGAAGGAAATCCAAAATGCCAGCAGGCAAAAATATAGGGATTGGGAATTCAATGTAATGGCTCTTAGTCATCTCCCAGAGTTCTTTCGCTGGGCATAACTGGTTCAGTTCATTACTGTTCCCTTGGAACTGATTTGGTTCATTTCATTGCTGAAGATGGCCAGGTCCATCAGAATTGGTTATCATATAGTATTGTTGTTGAAGTATATAATGATCTCCTGGACCTGCTCATTTCACTCAGCATCAGTTTGTGTAAGTCTCTCCAGGCCTTTCTGAAATCATCCTGTTGGTCAATACTATTGCATAACATTCAATTATGAACGTTACTATTCCATAATGTTCATATAAAACAATTTATTCAGCCATTCTCCAATGGGCATCTACTCAGTTTCCAGTTTCTGGCCACTACAAAGAGGGCTACCACAAATATTCGTGCACATACAGGTCCCTTTCCCTTTTTTATAATCTCTTTGGGATATAAGCCCAGTAAAAAACACTGCTGGATCAAAGAGTATGCACAGTTTGATAACTTTTTGAGCATAGTTCCAAATTGCTCTCCAGAATAGTTGGATGTATTCACAATTCCACCAACAACGTATTAGTGTCCCAGTTTTCCCACATCCCCTCCAACATTCTGCATTATCTTTCCCTGTCATTCTAGCCAGTTTGACAGGTATGTAGTGGTATCTCAGAGTTGTCTTAATTTGCATTTCTCTGATTAATAATGACTTGGAGCATCTTTTTATATGGCTAGAAATAGTTTCAATTTCTTCATCTGAGAATTGTCTGTTTATATCCTTTGACCATTTATCAATTGGAGAATGGCTTGATTTCTTATAAATTAGAGCCAATTCTCTATATATTTTGGAAATGTGTCCTTTATCAGAACCTTTGATTGTAAAAATATTTTCCCAGTTTATTGCTTCCCTTCTAATCTTGTTTGCATTCATTTTGTTTGTACAAAAACTTTTCAATTTGATGTAATCAAAATTTTCTATTTTGTGATCAGTAATGATCTCTAATTCTTCTTTGGTCATAAATTCCTTCCTCTTCCACAGGTCTAAGAGGTAAACTATCCTGTGTTCCTCTTATTTATTGATAATCTCATTTTTTATGTCTAGGTCATGAACCCATTTTGACCTTATCTTGGGGTACAGTGTTAAGTGTGGGTTGATGCCTAATTTCTATGGCTTAATTTCTTATAAATTATAGTAAATTCTCTATATATTTTAGAAATGTGACCTTTATCAGAACCTTTAACTGTAAAAGTGTTTTCCCAGTTTATTGCTTCCCTTCTAATCTTGTTTGCATTAGTTTTGTTTGTACAAAAGTTTTTTATTTTGATATAATCAAAATTTTCTATTTTGTGATCAATAATGATCTCTTATTCTTCTTTTCTCTCCTCTTCCACAAATCTGAGAGGTAAACTATCCTATGTTCCTCTGATTTATTTATAATCTCATTCTTTGTGCCTAAATCATGAACCCATTTTGATCTTATCTTGGTGTACAGTGTTAAGTGTGGGTCCATGTCTAGTTTCTGCCATATTAATTTCTAGTTTTCCCAGCAGTTTTTGTCAAATAATGAATTCTTATCCCCAAAACTGGGGTCTTTGGGTTTGTCAAACACTAGATTGCTATAGTTATTGACTATTTTGTCCTGTGAACCTAACCTATTCCACTGATCAACTAGTCTACTTCTTAGCCAATACGAAATGGTTTTGGTGACCTCTGCTTTATAAAATAGTTTTAGATCAGGTACAGCTAGGGCACCTTCATTTGATTTTTTTTTTCATTAGTTCCCTTGAAATTCTTGACCTTTTGTTCTTCCATATGAATTTTTTTTCTAGGTCATTAAAATAGTTTCTTGGGAGTCTATTTGGTATAGCATTGATTAAATAGATTAGGTTGTATTGTCTTCTTCATTACTCTTGGCCTATTCAAGATCACTTAATATTTTTCCAATTGTTTAAATCTAACTTTGTGTGGAAAGTGTTTTGTAGTTTTGTTAATATAATTCCTGGCTTTCCTTTGGCAGATAGATTCCCAAATATTTTATGCTATCGACGGTTATTTTGAATGGAATTTCTCTTTGTATCTCTTGCTGTTGGATTTTGTTGATGATGTATAAAAATACAGGGGATTTATTTGGATTTATTTTGTACCCTGCAACTTTGCTAAAGTTGTGGATTATTTCTAATAGCTTTTTAGTAGATTCTCTAGGGTTCTCTAAGTATACCATCTGAAAAGGAAAAATGTACTGTAATTTCTGCATTTGATTGTGAGGTTTTTATATTCTAATATATGGTCAAGTTTTACGTAGGTGCCATGTATTGCTGAGAAAAAGTTTTATTCCTTTCTTTCTCTATTCCGTTTTCTTCAGAGGTCTATCATATCTAGGTTTTCTTGGATCCTGTTAACCACCCATGTTTCTCTCTTGTTTATTTTGTGGTTAGATTTGTCTGATTCTGACAGGATAAGGTTGAGCTCCTTTACTAGAATAGTTTTGCTGTCTATTTTTTCCTATAACTGGCTTAAAAAATCTTCTCTGGAAATTTGACTGCTCTATCACTTGAAGCATATATATTTAGTATTGTTACCACTTCATTATTTATGCTACCCTTTAACAAGATGTACTTTAGTTCCTTATCTCTTTTAACAAGATCTATTTTTTAATTTTGCTTTATCTGAGATCATAATTGTTACTCCTGCTTTTTTAACTGTACTGTTCCTTTTTTTTTTTTACTTTTACTGTATATTTGTCTCTTTGTGACAAATGTTTCTTGTAAACAACATATTGTAGTATTCTTTTTTTTTAATCCATTCTACTATTTGCTTCCATTTTATGAATAGAGTTCATCCCATTCATTTTCACTTTTATGATTACTAGTTCTGTATTTCTCTACATCTTATTTTCTTCCCTGTATATGCTTTTGTTCTCTTTCCACTGTCCATAGTCCTATGTTTTTTTTAACCTGTTCCATTCATTTCCTTGTCTTCTATCAACTTTTCCTCCTTCTCTTACTTTTTTCGTTAGTGCTTCTGCCTTCTCTTTTTTCCTGTCCATCCTTTTCTTTTCCTCTTTCTCCCCCTAATTCTGTATAGGATTAGATAAATTTCGTACCCTATTGAATGATTAAATTATTCTTTCTTAGAAACAAAACTGATGAGATCAAACTTCAAACAATGTCCTTCCTTCTTTTCCTTCATTGTAATAGGTTTTGTGTACCTCTTTTGTTCCCATCATACCTCCCCTTTCCTCTTTTTTTTTTTTTTAGTACAGACCTTTTTTCTGTCCCTTGATGTCTTTTTTTTTTTTATGTCACCCTTGGTCCATGTGATGCTGCCCTTTATCTGCCCAGTGACAGATACAGTTCTCAAGAGTTACAGGTGTCATTTTCCCATCTAGGGATGTAAACATTTTAACCTTTAAATAACATATATTTTCTCCTGTTTACCATTCTATGCTTCCCTTGAATATTGTGTTTGTAGATTAAATTTTCTGTTTAGTTTTTTTTTTTAATAGAAATGTTTGAAAGCCTCTTACTTCCTTGAAATTTTATTGCCTCTCTTGAAAAAAGAAACTACTCGCTGGGTAGTTAATTCTTGGTTATAATCCTAAATCCTAAATCCTAAATCATTTGCCTTCTGGAATATGGTTCCATATTCCAGACTCTCCAATCTTTATTATAGAAGCTGCCAGATGCTGAGTAATGCTGACTGTTACTCCTTGATATTTCAATTACTTTTTCTGGCAACTTCCATTTGCCCTGTTATAATTTTTAATATGTGATTTTCTTTGATTAGCTTTTGTATTTCTTTTACCATTCTACTTTTTAAGGGGTTGCTTTCTTCAGAGAATTTTTTCCTTTCTTTTCCAAGCTGTTGATTCTTTCATGCATATCTCTTATTTCTTTTCTCATTTTTTTTCTTCTACCGCTCTTATTTAAAAATTTTAAAATCTCTTATGAACACTTCCAAGAAACCTCTGTGGACTTGAGACCAACTTGTATCACTTTGATATTTGCTTTGTGGACATTTTGTCTGAGTTGATGTTTTGGTCTGCTCTGTTGCCATAATAACGTTTTATGGTCAAGGTTATTTTCTTTTTCTTGCTCATTTCCTTTCCTTTTCTTTTGGTATCTCTCTCTCTCTCTCTCTCTCTCTCTCCTTCTCTCTCTCTCTCTCTCTCTCTCTCTCTCTCTCTCTCTCTCTCTCTCTTTCTCTTTACTTTTGTGATTGAGTTCTGCTCTTGGCTAAACTTTTCTGTGTAGCTCTGAGACTTTGCTTTGAACACAGAGGCTCCTTATATTTGCATGGATAGCTATCCCTACTCTTTTCAGGAAATATTCTTGTTTCCCAGAGTTTGCCTTCTGAGTTGGGACAGTATATTGCCCTACTGATTTCTTGCTCCACAAGACTAAGACTGAGAATCTTAGTTGCTGTTTTGCTGTGATTAAGACCCTCTCACTAGCTTTCCTAGAGTTTATCTGAGGGAGGCTGAACACTTTTTTCTCCCCAATGAGACTAACCTTTCTTGAAAAATTTTCAGTCTATTTTGAATTGGAGAATGGTTTCATTTCATCAGATGCTGTTCAGAATCTTGATTTCATGTGGTTTTTGAGGAAAACTGGGAAAGCACCAGCATCTTCCTGACTTTACTTGGCCATCTTGCCTCCCAGAAGGCACTTTTCCTTGGAATTTTTCCCATAGATATTTTGACATTATTATCCTCTTCTGAGATTGTATCTTGATCATTCCTTTCATCATAATAGTTTTTTATGGCCATATTGCTATTGTTATTATTGCTCTTTGTTCATTTTTATTGCCTTTTTTTTTCTTTTAAATTTGAGCTCTGTCCTCAGGGTAGGGGAAGGAAACTTTCTTAGGCTTGTTTTGCCAAGGGCTGCAAGCAGTAGCAATTTAGCTATTGCAGTGATGATGTTGTCCTGAGACCCATAGGGGACCTTCATTATCTGATGTGGCACTGAGGATTTGAGTAGGTGGAAAGCTGGAGCTGCGGATAGGTATAGGTGTATGAAGCTTACCTGGTGCTGTCAGGTTCCTTGTTGTAGTATTTGTCATGTGTTGAGATCCCCAAATCTCAGTTTCTGCTTTCTCTCATGCCTACAATGGTCTGATCTTGGTGACTGCCTGTTTGCTCAAATATATGTTGATACATGTGGTAAAGTATCCAGGACTGGTAGCTGCCCAAAGAACTAGTTTTTACCTGTTTGTCTGAGGCTATGTTGAAGCATTTGGAAATTCTCAGAGAGACAGATTCTGCCCATTCTCCTTGCATATACTGAGATATGTCAGTGTTCTGGTGTTAGGACTTGCCTGCTCCACTGGGGCTGTAGATCTGTGTCACTCATTTGCTGAGTTGGGACTTATTACTTGTTTGCTGGGACACTTCCTGTCCTGAACTGTGCTTTCCCTTTACCAAAGCAAGAAAGACCTTTCTTCCAAGTTTCTTGAACTCAAAGACTGTTTTCATACCATCTTTTTTCTCGTCGTGCTCTTCCAGAATTTATTTGGGACTGCCATTTTGTGACTGTTTAAAAGTGAATTTGAGAGAATTGTGGTAATTTATGACTTATGCTACCACTTTGGCTCCTGGAAGTCCCTGTTTACAGTAATTTTAATTGCATTTTCACTATCACTTCCTGATAGACTTTTTGGGGATAGACAGATTTATATAGGTTTATTTATTATCCTCCAACTGCCAATGTTGTTAATTATTTCAACTATTTTTCAGTTGATTTGCACTGGAGTTCTTCTTTGTATAATGCTATATTATTTGTAAATAGTGATTATTTTTTCCCTTATTATCCACTCTATTTCAATTTCCTTTATTTCTCATTAGCTAAAATTTCTAGTACAATATTAAATAATAATGTTAGTGATAACTATCATCCTTGGTTCATACCTCTTCTTATTGAAGTTTTCTTCAATTTTTGTACATTTTCCCCCATTTTTGTATTTTATTTGCCAAGATGCTGACTCTTTTTCATGATTTTTCTTCCCTCACTCTCATTCTTTTGTCAATTTTTTCTATCTTTCTTATTTATTTTGTAAAATCTTTTTTGAGTGCTTCCAGAATTTTTTTTTAAGCTTAAGACCAATTTTCCCTTTCATTTGAGGCTTTTTACATACCTATGTGAACATTGTCAAGGCTTCTCAATCAGTGGCCATTTTAGTCAATAACTGGAACTCTTCTTAGTCTGTTTTTTTTTTTTTTCACAGAAATTAGTTAATAGCCAGGCTAATATTACACCTGTTTCTATTAATTCTATTTTGGTCTTCTCTAAATTAACGTTATTTTCTAAATCATACAACTACATTATTTACTATCTGTTAAAAATTGATTTCCATCCTTAATATATGTTACATCATTTATTTGAGTTTAAGAACTTCATTGTCATTAATTGACAAGATTGAAAGGATTTCATAGCCAAAGTCCTAAAAAACAATCCAAGAGAACTTTATATTAATTTTTTTTAGTTGTCACTTCCAAATGTTAATTCCATAAATCCCTGTTTGGTGATATAGAGAAATATTTAAGGAGAAAAAAAAACCGCTGCATTGTCCATTCCTGACATCATATACAACATTTTGCTGCTCTCAAAAGGAAAGAAATCATCATTAAGTATCAAGATGAATCATTAAATTAATTTGAAATTTGAATTATAATATCTTTTAGCCATTATATTAAGGATTCTCAAGTCTTTGAGTGTTATTTTTCATTTATGTTAATTCTTGTCATTTTATGGATTGTTATCTTTTGAATACTTTCTTAATAAAACTGTGAATCCCCAGCAAAAGAACACTGGGAAATGAGTGTGGACCACAACATAGCATTTCTACTCTTTCTGATATTGTTTGTTTGCATTTTTGTTTTTCTTCTCAGGTTAATTTTACCTTCTTTCTAAATCAGATTTTTCCTGTGCATTAAGATAACTGTGTAAATATGTATACATATAGTGTATCTGACATATACTTTAATATATTTAAATGCCATCTAAGGGAGAGGGGTGGAGGGAAGGAAGGGAAAAGTTGGAACAGAAGTTTTTGCAAGGGTCAATGTTGAAAAATTACCCATGCAAATGTTTTGTCAATAAAAAGCTATTTTAAAAAAGAACCAGAAAAAAATAAAATTATGCATAACTTCTCATATATTTTTTCTTAATTTCTTGTATTCACCATTACTTAAAGTGGACTAAAATGCATTCTTTTACCACAATTTCTTTAAAATTCCATGAGTGGCACTTACTTTTTCTGAGTTTTTCTAAGTTCTTCTAGTTAAGTTTTGGACTCAAAATTTATTCTTCCATGTATGAGTTGTGAATGGTTATAAAAAGTTTCCTAACAGAGAAATACAAACAATTAATAACTAAACAAAAATGTCCTAAGTTACTAATAATCTACCAACTATAAATTAAAACAACCCAGAGGTAACACCTTTTCCCCATCAAATTAGCAAATGTGAGAAGTCTAAATGTTAGAGTTCTTTAAGAATGCCAGGAATAATAATTCACTGCTAATTTTACTGTGGTTTGGTTCAAATCTTCTGAGGGGGAGTGTCATTCTTATTTGAGAAACCCAATAAATTGTTCAGATTTTGGATCAGACTTTTGTGCATATGAACTAAGAAAATTATTAGCAGCAATCAAATTCTTATATATTTTTAAGTGCTCATAGCCTCATTAGTAAAATTTTAAAAAATTGAAAACAAAATATTTGCATAATACTCAGAAAATTTCAAAATAACTTACAAAAGATGAAGTTCCATAGATTATTTTTGAAATATATGTGAACAATATGGGTTCAAAAATAACTTACAAAATATAGTAAAAAATTTGTCTGAAAAATAATATAGGGTAGAGTAGAATCAAGATAACAATATGCAGTAGCATTCCTGCTGAATTCTCTCAACTTTCCTATTTAAATAACTTTAAAATAACCCACTGAAATGAATTCCAAAGCAATAGAAATGGAAAATAGATTGAGGGGAAGTAATTCCTGAATTATTGAACTCCTTAGAATCTGTAATACTAATCTTAAAAAAACAACAAATTCAACAAAGCTGCTGGATATAAAATAAATTAACATAAATCATTAATATATATGTATATATATGTACTACCACAAATTTTTAAAAATCAAGGAGGAAGAGATAGAGAAATTCTTTTAAAATAATTGCAATTGTTGTAAAATATTTGGAGCCTATCTAAAGAGATGCTCCCAGGAATTATCTGAACACCACTATAAAATGCTTATCATGCAAATAAAGATAGCTGTACACAACTAGAGAAGTGTTCATTTCTCCTTGGTGGGCCAACCCAATATAATAACAATGAAAATTCTAACTAAATTAATGTGCCAATCAAATTGTCACAATTGTTTTATAGAGCTAGAAAAATAAATAACAGCATTAATCTGGAAGGAAAAAAAAATCAAGAATATCAAAAAAAAATCAATTCACATTTTAAAAGTGAAGAAATGAAGCTTAGAAATATCAAGTTTCAAATTATATACAAAAACAGTAATCATCAAAATTATCTGGTATTGGGTAAGGGATAAAAAGTCCAATAGGTACACAACATACAAAAGTAAATGACGATAGTAATTCAAGTTTTGCTAAATCTAGAGTTTTAAGCTTTAAAGAGAGGAACTTATTATTGGACAAAAACTTCAGGGAAAACTAGAAAACAGTGGCAGAAAGTAGACATAAGCCATTATTTTAGACCATATAATAAAATATGATATATGATATATGAATTAGAAATAAGGGGTGATAACATAAGCAAATTAGGGTAACATGTAAAAATCTCCTATTAGATCTATAATCAAAGGATATGTTTATGAACAAAAAAAGAGAGAGAATCATGGGAAGTAAAACAGATAAGTTTAATTTCATGAAAAAGTTTTGCACAAATTCAATACAAAAAAATTAGAAGGAGAATGGGAAATAATCTAAAGCAAGTTTCTTTATTGAAATTCTCATTTCTCAAATATATTTGGAAGTGAATCAAATTTGGAAAATGAAGAGCCATTCTTCAATAGACAAATAGTCAGAGAATATGAACATGAAGATAAAAAACAAAACTATCAATAATCAAATTAAAAGTTCTAAATCACTATTGAGTTAAGAAATTAAAATTAAAATAATGTTCATGAATGCCTATCAGACTGACTAATAAGACACAAAAAGGAAAACAGTTTATTGTTGTTTTCCCCAGTTAGGGTAAAAACAATTTTCACATTTTAAAAATTTGGAGTCCAAGTTTTTTCCTCCTCCTTCCCTTCCCTGATCCTTTTACTGAGAAAGCAACAATTTGATAGATTATACATCTGCAATCATGTAGAACTTATTTCTACATTAATCATGTTAAGAAAGAAAAAAAATAAGAAAAATAAAGAAAAAGTATGCTTTGTCTAAATTCATCCTATATCTTCTCTTTCTCTATAGATTAGAGAAATTCAAAAATTTCTTAGATGATTTTATTTCTGGGAATAATTGAATTATTCACAATTGATGATCATTACTACTACTATGTGCCATTTTCTTCTAGTTTGCTCATTTCACTTTGCATGACTTATCTAAGTCATTCCAGATTTCAGAAAAGGGAAAAAATGCTGGTCAAGATATAGAAATATAGATACACTAATCCACTAATTGTAGAACTATGGACCAGAAGAACCATTGTGGAGAACAATTTGGAACTATGTTTAAGGGATTGTAAAATTGAGCATACCCTTTGATACATCAATACCACTATTTGGTTTATATCACAAAGAAAAATTAGAAAGACCTATATGTACATATAAAATTATAGCAGCTTTTTCAGTGATGGCAAAGAACTTAAAATTGAGGGGATTCCCAAAGATTAGAGAATATATAAGCAAATTGTGGTATGTTTGTCATGTGATACTTCTAAGAAATAATGAATGGGATAGTTTCAGAAAATCTGGGAAGCTTTATATGGAAATTTTCAAAGTAAATAGAATCAGAAAAACTTTGTATATAATAACAATATTGAAATTTTAATCAATTGCAAAAGACATCTACTTTGATCAATATAATAATCATTGATAATTCAAAAGAATAATGAAGAAAATATTATCCATTTCCAAATAGACAACTAATCAACTATAAGTGAAATCAAATTATATTTTTAAACTTTTCATTGCTTTCACTTATTTAATAAATTTATTTATTTTATTTATTATTTCATTGTACTTTCTTGTTTGTTTATTTGTTTATTTATTTATTTATTCATTCATTTATTTATTTCCAGCAGCATGGTTAATAGGAAAATGTGTTTTTTAAAGACTTCACATGTATAATGGGTATCATTTTGCTTGTCTTCTCAATGAATGAGGAAGGGATGGTAGACAGAGAGAGAATATGGATTTGAATTTTTTTAAAGAAAGTTTTTTTTTTAATGATATTAGGTTTGGGGCAGATTATGTGCTCAATATGTATCTTTAATATGATGTGGCACCTCAGGAACCAAATATGACCTCAGGCGGGCTTCATTAGGAAAAGAATAGAAAATTATAATTTCTGTCATACTCTTCCTTATTCAGATCATATCATGTTCATTTCTCAATGATATAATGTGATAAGGGTGCTGGTTTGCTGAAAATAAGGGCAACAAAGATAGTGAAGAATAATGGGAATTAGTTGAAAGAATTGAAATTTACCAAAAGATTAAAAAAAAAAAAAAGATTTTGTGGGACAGAAAAAATGATGACTGTGTTAATGTTAGCAAAAGACTTTCATATGGGTATGGAATTATTTCTCAGCTTTCTGTATCTAGCTTTTCCACACCATCCAGCCAGAATGCATATGCAGTCATCTGCCTTTACACAAGTACTTTCTCTTTGACCTTTCAATCTCTTGCTAATTTAATACTCTCAAATTGCTAGTGCTATTGCTAACAGTATAGGGTATGTAGAGTGTAACATTCTACTATTCCTGTGGCTCCACTCACAATCTTTGTAACTGTCCAGGCCCAAATTCCTTTCTATGGCCAGAGACCTCCACATAAAAGAATTTATGTTCCTTTTGAAAACTATGCCCTTTTCTCTTTTGTGTCTATATTCCTAGAATACATTACAGTGCTTGACATAATGGGAACTTAATAAATACTTGTTAATTCATTGATAGAATTCTCAAGACCATTACATTTTCATGAGTTTTTGGTTGTTTTTTGTTTTTGTTTTTGTTTTTTATATGTAGAAATAGCTCAAAGGTAGGAATGGAGAAATGTAATGGTAAAAATATGGCAATGATTGAAAGTAAAAGGATGTGGGAAAAGGGATTCTAAGTTTGTGTTTAACGAATTATTGAATAAATATTTTAATTCTTGTAACAGACCAAGTTATCCAGGGTTGGGTATAGAGGCAAAGGAAATGATATGAGAGAATATAAAGGGGTAAAGGGATTTAAATTTCAGTCTTTGAGTACAATTCAAAAATATCTCTTGAGAGAGTCCTAAATCTATAATAACCACAATTCACAAAACATTTATGAAATCATGGCATTTTAAAAGGACATTGCCGAAAGAACTCTTGAATTCTCATTGATCCATAAATCTTTTGGAAGATATTTAACTAAAACTAGACTTCACATGCGATTATGAATGTTATTCTTGTATTTTATGTATTTTGTTTGATTTTTTCTCATTTAATTAGAAAGGAAATTTTAATTCTTGTTACTAGGACATAGTTAGTAAACTGTACTATGATATATTTCAGTATGGTTATGTTGGCCACACTGAGGAAGAGGTTAAACTTTGGAAAGCTGTCCTGCCTAGACTGATCTATCATATAAATTTGGTTCTATTGTTATTGTTTCCATCAAATTATTTTCAGATCACATTAAAGGTTAAGCCTTCATTTGAATGTAAAATGGAATACTTAACACCTCACACATAGAGTAAATCAAAGATCTTTTCTTCATTTTCTACCTTCAGTTTTTCTATAGTTTATTATTTTCAGAATACTTGAAAGTTGCTTTGTGTATTAGAATAACCCCACATTTACAAAGCAGGACAATTAGATCATTTGAGATTTTATATTTTAAATGTTAATTAATTACCTCTTAGACACAGTTGTGATTTTTATTGCTTTCTGACTAACAAAATTTTACTTATATTTAGAAAAATCTGGCTCCTGTGAATGTGACTTTGATCCTTTAGAGTCTGCCCAACTACTCTTTTATCATAAGTTTTTTTCTAGTCACTATTACATCCCTTCTCCTTGACCTAAAAATTGCACTCCTCCACCTTCTACCTTGAACAATCAACTCCTAACACAATATTTGATCTTTCTTATTGCCTATTTACTATTTACAGCTAGTTTAACATATGAATGACTACAAAAAGGTCTAAGTTTTTAATTTAATTAAGATAATTA
Source organism: Antechinus flavipes (assembly GCF_016432865.1). Taxonomy (NCBI): domain Eukaryota; kingdom Metazoa; phylum Chordata; class Mammalia; order Dasyuromorphia; family Dasyuridae; genus Antechinus; species Antechinus flavipes. Next base: position 147,729,882 of record NC_067403.1, read on the forward strand.
ATTTCTACTCTATAAATCATTTTTTTACTCAATGAATACCTTCTATTACCAATCAACCTAAACCTAATGATAGTCTTTATTTTAGTCTTTATAGGGGTTCTAATCTACCTATCTTACCTATCCTCCTATGCTTAGAAGGCATAATACTATCTGTTTATCCTTATAGCTTTCCTAATTACTCACTTCCATGTTTTTACATCTTATCTGCAATGTACAACTAAAGACATTATTTTACTCAAAAAGTAAATACTTTTAAAAAAATGCCTTTGTATCACAGAGTAGGTATTTAGTGACTACTTGTGAATTTGAACTAGACTTCCATGTAGAAATGATTAAAAAGCCCCAGCATAATCATTTGTAGTTCATATTGATGATTCTAACACCTAGTATGCATCTTGTGAACATTTATTGTCTTAAACTGAACACATATATAAACAAGATTATTGAACCATAGGACCAGAATTTATAGGCCATGTTTGATGCTCTTAGAACATAATATGCTTTTAGTGATTGTTTTTCAGTTTGGACAGAGTCCCTATGTAGACATAATCTGTGAGTGCCAAGATCATCATTTATGAACAATTGATGATCCTCAGATAGGAACATCTTTCCTTCTGGGCTAAGAAAGAAATTCAAAATAAATATGTATATCAGAATGTAGGATGTGTACATTAAATGCAACATCCTTTTCATTAAAATAAGACCATGACCAAAAGTATGATTAAACATTTTGGATAATCTTCCAAACATCATAAAATATAGAGTCTATATATCTAAAAGGATGAGATCTCTTCTTTCTCCATTGAAGATCAAAAAGAACATAACAATCTATATGATTGTCAATTTTTCATAGGATACATATTTCTTTGACATTTTAGTCATTAAGCAGATACAAGAGGACAAAACCCAAACCATTCCATAAATTTGCTAGGCAACCAGTATTTTGCTCTGTTCAAATGATATTGATGATTGTTCTTATTGAAGGGAAAATAAGTATTTCCTCAGAGCCTCTCACATAACAGTTCATCATTCTCTCATGCTAAAGATAGTAGTAGCCTCATAACCAGACATAAAGTCCAATAGCAGCTACAGTAGCAGAAAATCAATAGTGGGTATTAGAAACCTTCCAGGCTAATCAGAACACAATCTTTAGGCATGATGTACTTCTATAGAGACATGGAATCAGAGCATAACTCAAATCTTGGAACACCACAGAGAGAAGATTATTTTAAGCATTTAGAGGAAAATGAATGTCTTTGAAATATATATTTTGTTTTTTATGTTTCCCTTGAAGCCTCAGTGTAGCACTATAGTGAATAATGATAATGCATTCTTAAAAACTGATACTAATTTAGTCATTATGCCCAAATGGAATGAGAGATCCTGCTGGGAGAAGCAATAAGATGTGATTAGTAAACATCATCCCCTCCTAAAATGGAAATGAATACTGTAACTCCTTAAGCACACTATTAATATCTGTAAAGGTAAACAATAATTGGCTTGTTATCTTCATTTATACATAATTTTGCTGCTGCATTTCAAATGGTTTTCAATTTTATAACAGTATTCAGCCAAGTCTTAATTTATTATATTGAAATTTCACTGCCTTAAGTCACTAAAAAATTCACAATACATAATGAATACACATACAAGTGAAATTACATATATATATATGTGTGTGTGTGTGTGTGTGTATGCATGTGTATGTATATGTGTGTATTGTGTGTGTGTGTGTGTGTGTGTGTGTGTAAAACAAAAAATGCTGAGTATTGTAAAAAAAACTATTCAATTTCTCCTTAGACTAATTCCCTCATTAGACTTCAATGGTATTTGTAAAATATCATTTCTGAAATCATTACAAATAACAAACTTTTACAATCATGAAAATATGTAATACACAATCATTTAATGAGAGTGTAAGAATTGGGGTGGAGTGGTACAATTGAATCAGTCAATAACTCCTAACATATTTAAATTAACTAACAAAATGTTCTAGCCTTCATACTTTTAACAGACAAAAATAGACCTATGGAATCAATTAATCAGTGGCATCATATTAGGTATGAAAGTTCTTAATTATTTTGGAGGTATCAAAATGTATCTTGCCTTTGGATTAAATGAAATGATACCCAAGAAGTGTACTAATATTGGTTGAGAGGATCATCACTACTTATAGGACTTAGACAAAATGAAAATTATGTGTCAGAATTGGTGATCTGAATATTGTGCCAATCAAGTAGTGGGCAAGGTTTCTGCCACATTCATGAAAGGGATTTGCTTTGGGAAAGTAAGATGGAGAGCTTCTGTCCCCTCTTCTCACTGACTGGAAGAAATGCTTGTAAACTTTAAATGCTAAGAAGATTTGGACCTTCCTATTAGTATCATTATGGTCTCTGGAATGGCAGTAACTGAAGGCAGTCTCTACAATTCAGCAGAGAACAAATAATACTTAAAACTGAAAAATGGCAGCTTAAGGACTACTAGGAACTCAACAGAAAAGCAATGCTATGTTTTAAGGGAACTTCAGCAGTTTTTTCACACACACACACACACACACACACACACACACACACACACATACAAATGATACTCATATCTACTTGGAAGCTCTGTTCACCTATTTACCACAAGAGCTATTTATAGTTTGCAATATTTTTTAACTGAGGCAATTGGGGTTAAGTGGCTTGCCCAGGGTCACACAGATAAGAAATGTTAAGTGTCTGAGATCAGATTTGAACTCAGATTCTCCTAACTTCAGCAAGAGAGAGGAACTAATGACCAAAACCCTAAAGAGAAAGGGGTACCAAAAAAAGAAGATGGGATCACAGAAGAGAGGAAGAGAGACAGTGGAAACAGAGACAATATTTTAAAGTGATTAAGACAACTGAAGTATCATAATGTTGTGTTTATAGCAGAAGAGGATCACAACTTTTTTATTATATCTTTTAACTAACAAAACATATGCATAGGCAAATTTTCAACACTGACCCCTGCAAAAACCTTGGCTCCAATTTTTTCCCTCTCCCCTCTACCACCTCCACTAGATGGCAGACAGTCCCATACATGTTAAATATGTTAAAGTATATGTTGAATACAATATATGTATACATATTTAATACATCCATCTTGTTGCACAACAAAAATCAAATTTAGAAAGAAGGTAAAAATAACCTGAGAAGAAAAACAAAAATGCAAACAAACAATAACAAAAAGAGTATAAATATCATGTTGTGGTCCACATTCATTTCCCAGTGTTATTTCACTAGTTGTAGCTAGTTCTGTTCACCACTGATCAATTAGAACTGATTTGGATCCTCTCATGGTTGAAGTTAGCCACTTCCATCAGAATTGATCCTCATATATTATTGTTTTTGAAGTGTATAATGATCTCCTGGTTCTGCTCATTTCATTTAATATCAGTTTATGTCAGTCTCTCCAATGTTCTCTGTATTTATCCTGCTGGTCATTTCTTACAGAATAATAATATTCCATAACATTCATATACCACAATTTATTCAGCCATTCTCTAATTGATGGGCATCCATTCATTTTCCAGTTTCTAGCCACTACAAAAAGGGCTGCCACAAACATTTTGCAGGTTCCTTTCCCTTTTTTTAATATCTCTTTGGGCTATAAAACCAGTAGTAACACTGCTGGATCAAAAGATATGCACAGTTTGATAACTTTTTGAGTATAGTTCCAAGTTGCTCTTGAGAATGGTTGGATGCATTCACAATTCCAACAATAATGTATCAGTGTCCCAGTTTTCCCACACCCCTCCAACATTCATCATTATCTTTTCCTGTCATCTTAGCCAATTGAACAAGTGTTTTAGTGGCATCTCAGAGTTGTCTTAATTTGCATTTCTCTGATAAATAATGATTGGAACACTTTTTCATATGATGAGAAATAGTTTCAATTGCATCATCCAAAATTGTCTGTTCATATCCTCTGACCATTTATCAATTGGAGAATGGCTTTTTTCTTACAAATTAGAGTCAATTCTCTATATATTTTGGAGAGAAGGCCTTTATCAGAACATTGGATTATAAAAAATATTTTCCCATTTTATTGCTTCCCTCTAATCTTTTCTGTATTAGTTTTGTTTGTACAAAAGCTTTTTAACTTGATATAATCAAAATTTTCTATTTTGCGATCAATGATGATCTCTAGTTCTTCTTTGGTTGTAAATTCCTCACTTCTCCATAGGTCTGAGAGGTAAACTATCATATGTTCTTCTAATTTATTTATAATTATTCTTTATGCCTAAGTCAGTAAACCAATTTGATCTTATCTTGGTGTAAGGTGTTAAATGTGGGTCAATGCCTAATTTCTACTATGCTAAGTTCCAATTTTGGCAGTAGTTTTTGCCAAATAGTGAATTCTTATCACAAAAGCTGGTGTCTTTGGGTTTGTCAAACTCTAGATTGCTATGGTTATTGATTATTTTGTCCTGTGAACATAACCTATTTCACTGATCAACTAGTCTATTTCTTAGCCAATACGAAATTGTTCTGGTGACCAATGCTTTATAATATAGTTTTAGATCAGGTACAGCTAGGCCATCTTCATTTGATTTTATTTTTCATTAGTACCCTTGGAATTCTTGACCTTTGTTCTTCTAGATGAATTTTGTTGTTGTTTTTTCTAGGTCATTAAAATAATTTCTTAGGAATCTGATTGGTACAGCCCTAAATAAATAAATTAGTTTAGGTAGTGTTGTAATCTTTATTATATTCCCTCAACCTATCCAAGAGCATGTAATATTTTTCCAGTTGTTTAGATCTGACTTTATTTCTTTGGAATATGTTTTCTAGTTTTGCTCACATAGTTCCTGACTTTCTCTTGGCAGATAGATACCCCCAAAATATTATATTACTGACAGTTATTTTAAATGGAATTTATCTTTATATCTCTGGCTGTTGGATTTTGTTAGTGTACAAAAATGCTGAGGATTTCCGTGGATTTATTTTGTGTGGCTGCAACTTTGCTAAAGTTGTAGATTATTTCTAATAGCTTTTTAGGAGAATCTCTGAGGTTCTCCAAGTATAACATCAAATTAAATGAGTGATAATTTGGTTTCCTCATTACCTACTCTAATTACTTTAATCTCTTTTCACCTCTTATTGTTGAAGCTAGCATTTTTAATACAATAATGAATAGTAATGGTGATAGTGGACAACCTTGTTTTACTCCTGCTTTTATTGGGAATGGTTCCAGTTTATCCCCATTACATATGACTCTTACTGATGGATTTAAATAGATGCTACTATTTCGAGAAAAAGCTCATTTATTCTTATACTCTCAAGTGTTTTCAATAGGAATTGGTTTTGGATTTTATCAAATTCTTTTTCTGGATCTATTGAGATGATCACATGGTTTTTGTTAATTTGGTTATTGATATAATCAATTATGTTAATAGTTTTCCTAATATTGAATTATCCCTGCATTCCTGATATAAATCCTACTTGGTCATGGTGTATTAGCCTGGGGATGACTTACTGTAATCTTTTTGCTAATATTTTATTTAAGATTTTTGCATCAATGTTCTTTAAGGAGATTTGTCTATAATTTTCTTTCTCTGTGTTCATCCTACCTGGTTTAGGTATCAATACCATGTCTGTATCATAAAAGGAATTTGGTAGGACTCCTTCAATCCCTATTTTTAAAAATAGTTTATGTAGCATTGAAATTAATTGTTCTTTAAATGTTTGGTAGAATTCGCATATAAATTCATTTTGTCCTGAAGATTTTTTTCTTAGGGAATTGATTAATAGCTTGTCCTATTTCCTTTTCTAAAATGGAACTATTTAACCAACTTTCTTCTTCCTCTGTTAATCTGGAAAAACTATGTTTTTGAAGATATTCATCCATTTCATTTAAGTTATCAAGTTTATTGGCATAAAGTTGGGCAAAATAACACCTAATTATTGCTCTAACTTCCTCTTCATTGATGGCAAGATCTCCCTTTTCATTTTTAAGACTACCAAATTGATTTTCCTCTTTCCTTTTTCTATTACAATTTACCAAGGGTTTATCTATTTTGTTCTTTTTTTTCATAGAGCCCACTCTTAGTTTTATTGATTAATTAAATAGATTTTTTTGTTACTTTCAATTTTATTAATCTCTCTTTTTATTTTTAGAATTTCAAGTTTAGTGTTTGATTGGGGGATTAATTTGTTCTTTTTTCTAGCTTTTTTAGTTGTAAGTCTAATTCATTGATTTTCTCTTTCTCTATTTTATGCAAGTAAGCCTCTAAAGTTATAAAATTTCCCTTTATTTACACTTTGGTTGCATCCCACACATTTTCGCATATTGTGTCATTATTGTCATTCTCTTGGGTGAAATTACTAATTGTGTCTATGATTTTCTATTTCACTCATTCATTCTTTAGGATGAGATTATTTAGTTTCCATTTGCTTTTTGGTTTATTTCACCCTGGATTCCTATTGAATGTAATTTTTATTTTTATTTTTATTTTTTTTTCTTTCTTCCCCATACTTTATTTATTTTTTATTTCAATAGCCTTTTATTTATGGCTTATATAAAATGGGTAATTTTACAGCATAGACAATTGCCAAACCTCTTGTTCCAATTTTTCCCCTCCTTCCCTCCACTCGTGCCCCCAGTTGGCAGGATGATCAATAGATGTTAAATATATTAAAGTATAAATTAGATACACAATAAGTATACATGACCAAACCATTGTTTTGCTGTACAAAAAGAATTGGACTCTGAAATATTGTACAATTAGCCTTTGAAGAAAATCAAAAATGCAGGTGGGCAAAAATATAGGGTTTGGAAATTCAATGTAATGGTTCTTAGTCATCTCCTAGAGTTCTTTCGTTGGGCATAGCCGGTTCAGTTCATTACTGCTCCATTGGAACTGATTTTGTTCATCTCATTGCTGAGGATGGCCAGGTCCATCAGAATTGGTCATCATATAGTATTGTTGTTGAAGTATATAATGATCTCCTGACCCTGCTCGTTTCACTCAGCATCAGTTTGTGTAAGTCTCTCCAGGTCTTTCTGAAATCATCCTGTTGATCATTTCTTACTGAACAATAATATTCCATAATATTCACATTCCACAATTTATTCAGCCATTCTCCAATTTATGGGCAAAATATATAGAGAACTGACTCTAATTTATAAGAAATCAAGCCATTCTCCAATTGATAAAATGGTCAAAGGATATGAACAGACAATTTTCAGATGAAGAAATTGCAACTATTTCTAGCCATATGAAAAGCCATTATTAATCAGAGAAATGCAAATTAAGACAATTCTGAGATACCACTATACACCTGTCAGACTGGCTAGAATGACAGGGAAAGATAATATGGAATATTGGGGGGGGGATGTGGGAAAACAGGGACACTAATACATTGTTGGTGGAATTGTGAATATATCCAACAATTCTGAAGAGCAATTTGGAACTATGCTCAGAAAGTTATCAAACATTGATCCAGCAGTGTTAGTACTGGGCTTATATCCCAAAGAGATCATAAAGAAGGGAAAAGGATCTGTATGTGCATGAATGTTTGTGGCAGCCCTCTTTGTAGTGGCCAGAAACTGGAAACTGAATAGATGCTCATCAGACTGCAAAAAGCAAGGTGTGTGAGTGCTCTGGGAAAAAGTTCCCCACCAGAAGTGAGTAAGCCTGAGTATCATGGCCAACCTGCGGAAGTGCCCAGTGAAGAACCCAGCTCTATGAATTAGTGAGTACCCTGGGACTAGAGGCTGAGCAGTGAAAGTGCCACTACCCTAAGCCAAAAACTGCTATGAGGCTGTGGTTATTAGCAACTGACCAGTGAATAGCCCCGCACTGACCAGAAGTGGCTCTGCCCAGGGAAGCACAGTAGCACTGCACAAGTTACAATGCCCCAGGCTGAGCCCTGCACTATGCAGATTAGAGGCTGCCCTGGGCTATGCCCCCCTGCCATACAGATTTGTGGCTGCACTGGCCCATATTGCAGAATGCAGCTGCACAGCTATGCTGTGGTCTGTGCTGGGTCACACACTTCCAGTTTTGGGTGGGTATAGCCAGATCTTGTTAGGTTCTGGCAATTTTTAGAGTATCCTCTACCTTTGGTTTTAATTTCTCTGCTGATCTGCTGTTTTGCAAGTAGAGCAGAGCAGTCAGCCTATGGGAGAATCATCTTTGTAGATTTCCTTACCACAGAGGCCATCCCCACCAGGTATGCTCAATATGCTTGCCTCTAGTTCTATCCCTGCCTTCGCTGGTCTTTTCCTGCCCCTCAGAACAAACCTTTTCTGATGAACTTCCAGATTATCTTTGGCTGGTAAGTTGTTGTACTTCTAATCTTCGTGAATTTTACCAGTCAAGTGCTTATTTTTGAGGCTGGATTTAATAATTTGTCATAAGAGTGAGAGAGAAGCTTAGAAAGTTGTGTGTGCCTTCTCCACCATCTTGGCTCCACTCTCCCCAGAAGTAATTTTTCAACAATGATCTTGCAAAGCCTTCTGTTCCAAATTAACTCTTCCTTCCCCCCACTCTCTCCCCTAGATAATAGATAGTCCAATTCATGTTAAATTGTAATGCCAGAGAAACTGAGCAAGATAGAGATTAGAGAACAATTTAATATTTTATTAAATGGAGAGATTTAATGGGACCAAAAAGATCCATGGTTGGGTCCCTGGCCTGAATGAGATTATTGTTTCAAAGAATCCAGTCCCGCATATCAGATACAAGATTCTTTTATAGGGTTACAAGGCTGATGACATAATGGGGGAGATACCTAGATGGGGATGACATAATTGGGGGGGAGGAACTTAGAATGAGGATGACATAATGTAGGCAGGCACCTAGGATGGCATAATGGAGGGAGGTACTGGAGAGGCTCCTGATATGCTAATAATGTCTAAAATGGATAAAGACCTTTATCCCATTAAATTTTAAGAGGGAATAAGTATAGCCTAAGGTCTAAGATATAAGACCTTTATCCTATCAAACATTAAGAAGGAATGGTTATAACCTGAGGCAGAGTAACTAAATAGGACAATTAGAGAAACTGGGTCAGGACATTAAAAGAGAACTGTGGCACAACAAAATATGTTAAAAATATATGTTAAATCCAATATGTATACATATTTATACAGTTATCTTGCTGCACAAGAAAAATCAGATCAAGAAGAAAAAAAAAAGTGACAAAAAACAAAATGCAAGCAAACAACTACAGAAAGAGTGAGAATGGTATGTTGTGATTCATACTCAGTTCCCATGGGCCTCTCTCTGGGTGCAGATGGAGTTCTTCATCATTGAAGAATTGGAATTGATCTGAATCATCTCACTGTTGAAGAGAGCCATGACCATTAGAATTGATCATCATATAGTCTTGTTGTTGCCGTGTATAATTGTTGAGGTGTAAGAATTGAGGGTTGAGAGATCCTCTGACAGCAATGGGATCCCTCTTGGCTGGTGGCAGATTTTGTAAAAGCAAACCCCAGTAAATACAGGCACACGGTTTGTGGCAAAGAATGGGTTTATTTACACTAAGAAGACAGCTTTCTTAACTGGCAAAATCCTATTAGGATAATTTTGCTAAAATTGGTTTACACTGAGAAGAACCAACTTTTCAGGTGGCCTTCCTAATCAGAAATTAGCAGCCATAGACTGACAAGTCTCTGGTTATATCAGATTTTCCCTCCCAGCTGGTAGCAGTTCCAAGGACTAATCTTCAACTTAATAGAAGGCCTTGGCTATGCCTCAGAGCAAGATTTCCAATTGAATGAAATTACTTATCTGGGAGTTTCTCTCATGAACGGGTGTGGCCCCTCTCAGAGGCCTGGAAGGTTTGAGAGTCAGGAGTATCCTTCCCCCAAAGATTCCTTTCCAATCCTTCCCCCAAAAAGGGGGTACAGTTTACATCAAGGCCCTCAAAGATTAAAAGGGAAACAGTTTACATCCGGGTTCTGCTCATTTCACTTGGCATCAGTTCATATTAGTCTCGTCACATTTCTTTGAAATCATCCTGCTGGTCATTTCTTACAGAAAAGTAATATTCCATAGCATTAATATACCCATAACCATTCTCCAATTGATGGGCATCCACTCAATCTACACTTTCTTGCCACTACAAAAAGGGCTGCCACAAACATTTTTGCACATGTGGGTCCCTTTTCCTCTAAAGGCATAATTCTTTTTTTAAATAACTTTTTATTGACAGAACCCATGCCTGGGCAATTTTTTTTTTTTACAGCATTATCCCTTGCACTCACTTCTGTTCTGAATTTTCCCCTCCCTCCCTTCACCCCTTCCCCCAGATGGCAAGCAGTCCTATACATGTTGAATATGTCACCGTATATCCTAGATACAATATATGCAGAACCGAACAGTTCTCTTGTTGCACAAGAAGAATTGGATTCAGAAGGTAAAAAATAACCCGGGAAGCAAAACAATAATGCAAACAGTTTACATTCATTTTCCAGTGTTCTTTCTTTGGGTATAGCTGCTTCTGTCAATCCTTAATCAATTGAAACTGAGTTAGATCTCTTTGTCAAAGAAATCCACTTCCAGAATACATCCTCAAACAGTACCGTTGTTGAGGTATATAATGATCTCCTGGTTCTGCTCATTTCACTTAGCATCAGTTCATGTAAGTCTCTCCAAGCCTCTCTGTATTCATCCTGCTGGTCACTTCTTACAGAACAATAATTTTCCATAACATTCATATACCACAATTTACCCAAGCATTCTCCAATTGATGGGCATCCCTTCATTTTCTCGTTTCTAGCCACTACAAACAGGGCTGCCACAAACATTTTGGCACATACAGGTCCCTTTCCCTTCTTTAGTATCTCTTTGGGGTATAAGCCCAGTAGAAACACTGCTGGATCAAAGGGTATGCATAGTTTGATAACTTTTTGAGCATAGTTCCAAATTGCTGTCCAGAATGGCTGGTTGTATTTACAATTCCATCAACAATGTATTAGTGTCTAAAGGCATAATTCTTTTTTTTTTTAATTTTATTTTATTTAATAATAACTTTGTATTGACAGAATCCATGCCAGGGTAATTTTTTACAACATTATCCCTTGCACTCGCTTATGTTTCGTTTTTTTCCCCTCCCTCCCTTCACCACCCCCCCCCAAGATGGGAAGCAGTCCTATATATGTTAAATATGTTGCAGTATATCCTAGATATAATACATATTTGCAGAACCAAACAGTTCTCCTGTTGCACAGGGAGAATTGGATTCAAAAGGTAAAAATAACTCGGGAAGAAAATCAAAAATGCAAATAGTTCACATTCTTTTCCCAGTGTTCCTTCTTTGGGTGTAGCTGTTTCTGTCCATCATTTATCCATTGAAACTCAGTTAGGTCTCTTTGTCATAGAAATCCACTTCCATCAGAATACATCCTCATACAATATCGTTGTCGAAGTGTATAATGATCTCCTGGTTCTGCTCATTTCACTTAGCATCAGTTCATGTAAGTCTCTCCAAGCCTCTCTGTATTCATCCTGCTGGTCATTTCTTACAGAACAATAATATTCCATAACATTCATATACCACAATTTACCCAGCCATTCTCCAATTGATGGGCATCCATTTGTTTTCCAGTTTCTAGCCACTACAAATAGGGCTGCTACAAACATTTTGGCACATACAGGTCCCTTTCCCTTCTTTAGTATTTCTTTGGGATATAAGCCCAATAGAAACACTGCTGGATCAAAGGGTATGCACAATTTGATAATTTTTTGGGCATAATTCCAGATTGCTCTCCAGAATGGTTGGATTCATTCACAACTCCACCAACAATGCATCAGTGTCCCTGTTTTCCCGCATCCCCTCCAACATTCATCATTTTTTTTCATGTCATCTTAGCCAATCTGACAGGTGTGTAGTGATATCTCAGAGTTGTCTTAATTTGCATTTCTCTGATCAATAGTGATTTGGAACACTCTTTCATGTGAGTGGTAATAGTTTCAATTTCATCATCTGAAAATTGTCTCATATCCTTTGACCATTTATCAATTGGAGAATGGCTTGATTTTTTATAAATTTGAGTCAGTTCTCTATATATTTTGGAAATGAGGCCTTTATCAGAACCTTTAATTGCAAAGATGTTTTCCCAGTTTGTTGCTTCCCTACTAATCTTGTTTGCATTCGTTCTGTTTGTACAAAGGCTTTTTAATTTGATATAATCAAAATTTTCTATTTTGTGATCAGTAATGGTCTCTAGTTCATCTTTGGTCACAAATTTCTTTCTCCTCCACAAGTCTGAGAGATAAACTATCCTATGTTCCTCTAATTTATTTATAATCTCGTTCTTTATGCCTAGATCATGGACCCATTTTGATCTTATCTTGGTATATGGTGTCAAGTGTGGGTCCTTGTAAAGGCATAATTCTTAAAGAAATCTAACCTTTAAACCCCAAGTTATCTCACAAGGTTTCAGCAATCAAAATTTACCTTTCCCTAGATGATGTACTTGTAGTGAAACTGATGTGGTTAGTGGCAGTACAGAGAGTTGAGGTGTGAGAATCCCCTTCTGGTCGACACAGGTTTGAATAAATTCATGAACATGAAAAGTTTGATTGGCAAAAAGGAAGTTTATTGTTGGTATTGCAGAAGCCAGCTTTGCTAGGAAGACAGACTTTTGAGTGACAAGGTCCTGGCAGAGAAATAACAAAAGGTTTTCACTGAGAAGAGGGTCTCCTCACAGCCCACAGGAGTCCTTGCAGACAGCTGTGTCAAGGAGAGATTCCTTGACAAGGCATAATCCTGCTTTGGACATCTGTAAAGAAATGAGCTTAAAATTGCCTTTTTTATAAGAGATCAATTGAATGAGATTCCTTCAATGTTGTCTTTGCCCCCAGTCTTAGATTTCCAGTTGAATGAGACTATTTAAGTTATATCAGGTCCAGATGTCCAGTGAGCTAAGTAGGAGTGGTCCTAGACTAATTTTCAACTTAATAGAAAGTGCAGCTAGTCACTACCAAGATAACACAACGAAGCCACTTTATTTTGATTACCTGAGGCAGATCTCTCCTAGAGGAAAGTTTCTCAGAGTTCTCCTCCCCCTCCCCCCTCCCTCACCATCAAAACCACTTTCAAGTAGACTAATACTAGAATAGGAAGATGCTATATCATGGATACAATTTAGTGAACATGCACTGGCCTACTATTTGTAGGCCAGAAAATTGTATGCTCTATAGGTGATTCCAAGAAGCATAACATACAAATCACAATGTATTCTAAATTAGAATTAATTTGTTGAAATAAGAACATATGAAAATTTAAGTAAGAATTCGTGGGCATACTACACAAAATAATATCATGCATTATGTGATTAAAATAAAAAAAAATTAAGTATAAAAAATTAGTGGATAGTGCAGGGTTATGAATTAGAAAACTCTCAGTTCAAACCTAGCTTCTTATATACTAGTTGTGGGCATGTCAGTTAAATTCTGTCTAACTCAATCTCTTTCTATATAAAATTGGGATAATAATAACACTTGTCTTACTGGGTTGTTGGCAGTTCTCTAATGAAATTACTCCTCTTCTTATTTCTCCCCCTCAAAAGGAAAATGAGAGCATAATGAAGAGAGGCAGCTAAGTCACCGAGATTAATCAGCTTGTTAAGCCTCTACTTCTCTAGTGAAATTACTCCTACTCAAAAGGAAAAGCAGTTTTTATTCTGGAACAACAAAAATAATGGTACTTTTACTGGGCAAATATTATTCCAGAAATATTCCCTTTGAATATTTGAAAAGGATGGAGTAGTCATCCAGCAAGGGACAAACAACTCGTGCATATCCTTTGACCCAGCAATATCTCTATTAGGCCTTTATCTCCAAAAGATCATTTTAGAAAGGGAAATTTACTTACCTGTGCATAAATATTTATAGTACCTCTTTTCAATGGTGGCAAAGCAACTTTGAGATACTACTTCACATCTATCGGATTTACTAATATGAGAAAAGAAAAGAAAAGAAAGTGATAAATGTTGAACTGTTGGAGAACTGGGACACTAATATATTGTTGGTGGGGTTGATCCAACCATTCTGGGAAAGGCAGTCAGTTTGGGAGACTTAAGATGATGAGTTTGGTTTTAGATTTATTTAATTTTATGTGTTTGCATGAGCCCAAGTGAAAGTATTAGTTAAGCACTTAAAGATCCAAAATGAGATCTCAAAGATCTTAAGAGAGTATATCTTTAAAGAGGGGAATAATTGAAAGCAGAAGATATGAATAAATGAGTCCTATGAGAAAGAGATTACCAAAAAAAGAGGATCTTAATATCCACACTAAAGGCTGGGAATCAGAAAGAGAGTATGTCTTTAAAGAGGAGAATAATTGAAAGGAGAAGATATGAATAAATGAGTCCTATGAGAAAGAGATTACCAAAAAAAAAAAAGAGGATCTTAATATTCACACTAAAGGCTGGGAATCAGAAATGTCAACCAAAGATAGAGGAGCAGTCATAATACAATCCACAAACATTTGGCAGGATTTATACTGTGCCAGAAAAACATATATTAAAAAATGTTCTGTCTTCAAAGAACTGGTATTATATAGAAGAAGCTAACACATATATAAAATGTAAGAAAAAAATAAAATAAATAAGTAAATTATATATGTGTATATGCACATACATACACATAATATTTAAACTTATAAGGAATTAAAATGACATGTATATTTATGAATATGTATGTATAGATGTATATATAGTATTGTAGAAATAAATGTGTATGTCCACCTATTAACCATCTATCTATAATGAGCTAGTCCCTTGAAACAGAGGACTTGCAGTCAAATCCAGCCTCAGATATTTATTAGCCATGTAGCCCTAGGCAAGTCACTTAACTTATTTGCCTCAGTTTCCTCATCTGTAAAATGAGGATCATAATGCCGCTCTCTCTCAGAGTTCCAAAATAATTATTAAATGTCTGCTCATTACACTGCACATATTAAGTGCTATATAGATACAATTATTATTATTATTAGGGGGCTTATATATAACAGGGATTTAGAGAAATGTGAATGGGAGAAACTCTCCCATAAAGAGAAGGCAGATGGCAGACTAGATCAAAAGTCAGAACCCTACAATCTGTTGTTTACAGGAAACACATTTAAAACAGGGAGATACATACAGAGTAAAGGTAAAAGGCTGGAGCAGAATCTATTATGCTTCAGGTGAAGTAAAAAAAGCAGGGGTAGCCATCCTTATCTCAGATCAATCAAAAGCAAAGATTGATCTATTTAAAAGAGATAAGGAAGGAAACTATATCTTGCTTAACAGTACTATAGACAATGAAGCAATATCAGTATTAAACATATATGCACCAAGTGGTATAGCATCTAACTTCCTTAAAGAGAAGTTAAGAGAGTTGCGAGAAGAAATAGACAGCAAAACAATAATAGTGGGAGATCTCAACCTTGCACTCTCAAATTTAGATAAATCAAATCACAAAACAAATAAGAAAGAAATTAAAGAGGTAAATAGAATATTAGAAAAATTAAGTATGATAGATCTCTGGAGAAAACTGAATGGTGACAGAAAGGAATATACTTTCTTCTCAGCAGTTCATGGAACCTACACAAAAATTGACCATATATTAGGACATAAAGACCTCAAAATTAAATGCAGAAAGGCAGAAATAGTAAATGCTTTCTTTTCAGATCACAATGCAATAAAAACTACATTCAACAAAAAGTTAGGTGTAAATAGACTAAAAAGTAATTGAAAACTAAATAAACTCATCTTAAAGAATGATTGGGTGAAATAGCAAATTATAGACACAATTAATAATTTCACTCAAGATAATGACAACGGTGAGACATCATATCAAAATTTATGGGAGGCAGCCAAAGCAGTAATAAGGAGAAATTTTATATCCTTAGAGGCTTACTTGAATAAAATAGAAAAAGAGAAGATCAATGAATTGGGCCTGCAACTTAAAAAGTTAGAAAAAGACCAAATTAAAAACCCCGAATCAATTACTAAACTTGAAATTCTAAAATTAAAAGGAGAAATTAATAATATGGAAAGTAAAAAAAAAAAAAAAACCTATTGAGCTAATAAATAAAACTAAGAGTTGGTTTTATGAAAAAACCAATAAAATTGATAAGTCTTTGATAAATCTGATTAGAAAAAGGAGAGAGGAAAATCAAATTAGTAGTCTTAAAAATGAAAAGGGAGAACTCGCCACTAACCAAGAGGAAATTAAAGAAATAATATGGGGTTATTTTGCCCAACTTTATCCCAATAAATTTGATAACCTAAGCGAAATGGATGACTACCTCCAAAAATATAGGCTTCCCAGATTATCAGAGGAGGAAGTAAATTGCTTAAATAGTCCCATTTCAGAAAAAGAAATAGAACCAGGTATTGATCAACTCCCTAAAAAAAAAAATCCCCGGGACCAGATGGATTTACATGTGAATTCTACCAAACATTCAAAAAACAATTAGCCCAATGCTTTATAAACTATTTGAAAAAATAGGGAATGAAGGAGTCCTACCAAATTCCTTTTATGACATAGGCATGGTACTGATACCGAAACCAGGTAGGTTGAAAACAGAGAAATAAAATTATAGACCAATCTCCCTAATGAATATTGATGCTAAAATCTTAAATAAGATATTATCAACAAGACTACAGAAAATCATGCCCAGGATAATACACCACAATCAAGTAGGATTTATACCAGGCATGTAGGGCTGGTTCAATATTAGGAAAACTATTAGTATAATTGGCCATATTAATAATCACATTAACAAAAACCATATGATCATCTCAATAGATGCAGAAAAAGCATTTGATAAAATCCAACATCCATTCCTATTAAAAACTCTTGAGAGTATAGGAATAAATGGACTTTTCCTTAAAATAATCAGTAGCATCTATTTAAAACCAACAGTAAGTTTCATATGTAATGGGGACAAACTACAATCATTCCCAATAAGATCAGGAGTGAAACAAGGTTGCCCACTATCACCGTTACTATTTAATATTGTATTAGAAATGATAGCTTTGGCAATGAGAGTTGAGAAAGAAAGGAATAAGAATAGGCAATGAGGAAACCAAATTATCACTCCTTGCTGATGATATGACAGTATACTTAGAGAATTCCAGAGACTCTACTAAAAAGTTATTAGAAACAATCCACACCTTCAGCAAAGTTACAGGGTATAAAATAAACCCACATAAGTCATCAGCATTCTTATATATCACTAACAAAACCCAACAGTTAGAGATGCAAAAAGAAATTCCATTTAAAGTAACTACTGATTGTATAAAATATTTAGGAATCTATCTGCCAAGGGAAAATCAGAAACTTTATGAACAAAACTACAAAACACTTTCCACACAAATTAAGTCTGATCTAACCAACTGGAAAAATATTAAATGCTCTTGGATTGGGCGAACAAACATAATAAAGATGACAATACTACCTAAATTAATCTATTTATTTAGCGCTATGCCACTCAGACTCCCAAAAAACTACTTTGATGAACTAGAAAAAATAACATATGGAAACACAGTTCATATGGAAAAACAAAAGGTCAAGAATTTCAAGGGAATTAATGAAAAAAATCAAATGAAAGTGGCCTAGCTGTACCAGATCTAAAATAATATTATAAAGCAGCAGTTACTAAAACCATCTGATATTGGCTAAGAAATAGACTAATTGATCAATGGAATAGGTTAGGTTCAAAGGACACAACAGCCAATAACTTTAAGAATATAATGTTTGACAAACACAAAATCCCCAGTTTCTGGGATAAGAATGCACTATTTGACAAAAATTGCTGGGAAAATTGGAAATCAGTATGGCAGAAACTAGGCATTAACCCACACTTAACACCGTACACCAAGATAAGGTCAAAATGGGTTCATGACCTAGGCATAAAGAATGAGATGATAAATAAATTGGAAGAGCATAGGATAGTTTACCTCACAGACCTGTGGAAAAGGGAAGAATTTGTGACCAAACAAGAACTAGAGATCACTATTGACCACAACATAGAAAATTTTGATTATATCAAATTGAAAAGTTTTTGTACAAACAAAACAAATGCAAACAAGATTAGAAGGGAAACAATAAACTGGGAAAACATTTTTACAATCAAAGGTTCTGATAAAGGCCTCATTTCCAAAATATATAGAGAATTGACTCTAATCTTTAAGAAATCAAAACATTCTCCAATTGATAAATGGTCAAAGGATATGAACAGACAATTCTCAGATGAAGAAATTGAAACTATTTATAGACATATGAAAATATGCTCCAAATCATTATTAATCAGAGAAATGCAAATTAAGACAACTCTGAGATACCACTACACACCTGTCAGATTGGCTAGAATGACAGGGAAAGATAATGGGGAATGTTGGAGGGAATGTGGGAAAACAGGGACACTGATACATTGTTGGTGGAATTGTGAACACATCCAGCCATTCTGGAGAGCAGTTTGGAACTATGCTCAAAAAGTTACCAAACTGTGCATACCCTTTGATCCAGCAGTGTATCTACTGGACTTATACCCCAAAGAGATACTAAAGAAGGGAAAGGGACCTGTATGTGCCAAAATGTTTGTGGCAGCCCTGTTTGTAGTGGCTAGAAGCTGGAAAATGAATGGATGCACATCAATTGGAGAATGGTTGAGTAAATTGTGGTATATGAACGTTATAGAATATTATTGTTCTGTAAGGAATGACCAGCAGGATGAATACAGAGAGGACTGGCAAGACTTACATGAACTTATGCTAAGTGAAATGAGCAGAACCAGGAGATCATTATATACCTCAACAACGATACTGTTTGAGGATATATTCTGATGGAAGTGGATCTCTTTGATAAAGAGAGCTAATTCAGTTTCAATTGATCAAAGATGGGCAAAAGCAGCTACACCCAAAGAAAGAACACTGGGGGATGAATGTAAACTGCTTGCATTTTTGTTTTTCTTCCCGGATTACTTATACCTTCTGAATTCAATTTTCCCTGTGCAACAAGAAAACTGTTCGGTTCTGCACACGTATATTGTATCCAGGATATACTGTAACCTATTCAACATGTAAAGGATTGCTTGCCATCTGGGGGAGGGGGTGGAGGGAGGGAGGGAGGGGAAAAATCAGAACAGAAGTGAATGCAAGGGATAATGTTGTAAAAAATTACCCTGGCATGAGTTCTATCAATAAAAAGTTATTTTAAAAATTTAATCCCATTGCCCCCCCCCCCAAAAAAAAAAGCAGTTCATGGAACCTACACAAAAATTGACCACATATTAGGATGTAAAGACCTCAAAATTAAATGAAGGAAGGCAGAAATAATAAATGATTTCTTTTCAGATCACAATGCAATAAAATAGACCAAAAAATAATTGGAAACTAAATAATCTCATCTTTAAGAATGATTGGGTGAAACAGCAAATTATAGACCAAGATAATGACAACAGTGAGACATCATACCAAAATTTATGGGATGCAGCCAAAGCAGTAATAAGGAGAAATTTTATATCCTTAGAGGCTTACTTGAATAAAATAGAAAAAGAGAAGATCAATGAATTGGGCCTGCAACTTAAAAAGCTAGAAAAAGACCAAATTAAAAACCCCCAATCAATTACTAAACTTGAAATTCTAAAATTAAAAGGAGAAATTAATAATATGGAAAGTAAAAAAAAAACCTATTGAGCTAATAAATAAAACTAAGAGTTGGTTTTATGAAAAAACCAATAAAATTGATAAGTCTTTGATAAATCTGATTAGAAAAAGGAGAAAGGAAAATCAAATTAGTAATCTTAAAAATGAAAAGGGAGAACTTGCCACTAACCAAGAGGAAATTAAAGAAATAATATGGGGTTATTTTGCCCAACTTTATCCCAATAAATTTGATAACCTAAGAGAAATGGATGACTACCTCCAAAAATATAGGCTTCCCAGATTATCAGAAGAGGAAGTAAATTGCTTAAATAGTCCCATTTCAGAAAAAGAAATAGAACCAGATATTGATCAACTCCTTAAAAAAAAAAAAATCCCCGGGACCAGATGGATTTACATGTGAATTCTACCAAACATTCAAAAAACAATTAGCCCAATGCTTTATAAACTATTTGAAAAAATAGGGAATGAAGGAGTCCTACCAAATTCCTTTTATGACATAGACATGGTACTGATACCGAAACCAGGTAGGTTGAAAACAGAGAAAGAAAATTATAGACCAATCTCCCTAATGTATATTGATGCTAAAATCTTAAATAAGATATTATCAAAAAGACTACAGAAAATCATGCCCAGGATAATACACCACAATCAAGTAGGATTTATACCAGGCATGTAGGGCTGGTTCAATATTAGGAAAACTATTAGTATAATTGGCCATATTAATAATCACATTCACAAAAACCATATGATCATCTCAATAGATGCAGAAAAAGCATTTGATAAAATCCAACATCCTTTCCTATTAAAAACTTGAGAGTATAGGAATAAATGGACTTTTCCTTAAAATAATCAGTAACATCTATTTAAAACCAGCAGTAAGCATCATATGTAACGGGGACAAACTGCAACCCTTTCCAATAAAATCAGGAGTGACACAAGGTTGCCCACTATCACCATTACTATTTAATATTATATTAGAAATGCTAGCTTTGGCAATAAGAGTTGAGAGAGAGATTAAAGGAATAAGTATAGGCAATGAGGAAACCAATGATCACTGGTGATATGATGGTATACTTAGAGAACCCAGAGATTCTACTAAAAAGTTATTAGAAACAATCCATACCTTCAGCAAAGTTTCAGGATACAAAATAAACCCACATAAGTCATCAGCATTCTTATATATCACTAACAAAACCCAACAGTTAGAGATACAAAGAGAAATTCCATTTAAAGTACCTATTGATTGTACAAAATATTTAGGATTCTGTCTGCCAAGGAAAATCAGAAACTTTATGAGCAAAACTACAAAACACTTTCCAAACAAATGAAGTCTGATCTAACCAGCTGGAAAAATATTAAATGCTCTTGGATTGGGCGAGCAAATATAATAAAGATGACCATATTACCTAAACTAATCTATATATTTAGCACTATACCAATCAGACTTCCAAAAAACTATTCTGATGACCTAGAAAAAATAACAACAAACTTCATATGGAAAAACAAAAGGTCAAGAATTTCAAGGGAACTAATAAAAAAAAAATCAAATGATGGTGGCCTAGCTGTACCAGATCTAAAATTATATTATAAAGCAACAGATACTAAAACCATCTGGTATTGGCTAAGAAATAGACTAGTTCATCAATGGAATAGGTTAGGTTCAAGGGGCAAAACAGCCCAATAACTTTAATATACTAGTGTTTGACAAACCCAAAGACCCCAGTTTTGGGGATAAGAAGGCATTATTTGACAAAAATTGCTGGGAAAATTGGAAATTAGTATGGCAGAAACTAGACATTGACTCACATGTAACACCGTACACCAAGATAAGGTCAAAATGGGTTCATGACCTAGGCATAAAGAATGAGATTATAAATAAATTGGAAGAGCATAAAATAGTTTACCTCTCAGACCTGTGGAAGAGGAAGGAATTTATGACCAAAGAAGAACTAGAGATCACTATTGACGACAAAATGGAAAATTTAGACTATATCAAATTGAAAAGTTTTTTGTACAAACTAAACTAATGCAGACAAGATTAGAAGGGAAACAATAAACTGGGAAAACATTTTTACAGTCAAAGGTTCTGATAAAAGCCTCATTTACAAAATATATAGAGAATTGACTCTAATTTATAAGAAATCAAGACATTCTCCACTTGATAAATGGTCAAAGAATATGAACAGACAGTTCTCAGATGAAGAAATTGAAACTATTTATAGACATATGAAAATATGCTCCAAATCATTATTAATCAGAGAAATGCAAATTAAGACAACTCTGAGATACCACTACACACCTGTCAGATTGGCTAGAATGACAGGGAAAGGTAATGCAGAATGTTGGAGGGGATGTGGGAAAACAGGGACACTAATACATTGTTTGTGGAACTGTGAACACATCTAGACATTCTGGAGTGTAATTTGGAACTATGCTCAAAAAGTTATCAAACTATGCATACCCTTTGATCCAGCAATGATTCTACTGGGCTTATACCCCAAAGAATACTAAAGAAGGGAAAGGGACCTGTATGTGCCAAAATGTTTGTGGCAGCCCTATTTGTAGTGCCAGAAACTGGAAACTGAATAGATGCCTATCAATTGGAGAATGGTTGAGTAAATTGTGGTATATGAACGTTATGGAATATTATTGTTCTGTAAGAAATGACCAGCAGGATGAATACAGAGGACTGGCAAGACTTACATGAACTGATGCTAAGTGAAATGAGCAGAACCAGAAAATCATTATATACCTCAACAATGATACTGTATGAGGATGTATTTTGATTTAAGTGGATCTCTTTGATAAAGAGATCTAATTCAGTTTCAATTGATCAAGGATGGATAGAAGCAGCTACACCTTAAGAAAGAAGACTGGAAAATGAATATAAACTGCTTGCATTTTTGTTTTTCTTCCTGGGTTAATTATGCCTTCTGAACACAATTCTCCCTGTGCAACAAGAGAACTGTTTGATTCTGCACACATATATTGTATCTAGGATATACTGTAACCTATTTAACACGTATAGGACTGCTTGCCATCTCGGGGAGGGGTTGGAGGGATGCAGGGGAAAAATCAGAATAGAAGTGAGTGCAAGAGATAATGTAAAAAATTACCCTGGCATGTGTTCTGTCAATAAAAAGTTATTTTAAAAAAAGAATTTAGATGCTACACCACTTGTTGCATATATGTTTATATTGATATTGCTTCATTATCTATGCTACCCTTTAGCACGATATAGTGCCCTTTCTTATATCTTTTAATTAGATCAATTTTTCCTTTTGCTTGATCTGAAATCAGGATGGCTACCGCTGCTTTTTTGACTTCACCTAAAGCATAGTAGATTCTGCGCCAACCTTTTACCTTTACTCTGTATGTATCTCCCTGCTTCAGATGTGTTTCCTGTAAACAACATATTGTAGGATTTTGGCTTTTAATCCATTCTGCTAACTACTTCCTCTTTATGGGGAATTTACCCCATTCACATTTATAGTTAAAACTACCAATTCTATATTACTTGTTATCTTGTTAACCCCTGTTTATGCTTTTCTCCTTTCCTTACCCCTTACTGCACTCCCAAATATTAAACTTGTGAACACCACTTGCTTCTCCTAGCCCTCCCTTTTTAGTATCCCTCTCCCTATCTTTGAGTTCTTTCCCCTATCTTACTCTTTTTTCCTCACAATTTCTGTATTCTCTTCTGCTTAGCTTACTCCTTCCCTTTTCACTTTTCCCTTCCCACTTTTCAAGTGAGGTGGGAGAAGTTTCACCATAAATCTAATATATCTAAATTTTTTTCTCTTTAAGCCAATTCTGATGGCAGTAAAATACACTCTATGTTCATCCCCCTTCATTCTCTCTCTCAGATATAATAAGTTTCCTTTGCCTCTTCATGAGATGTAGTACCCCCACTTTACCCTTTTTCTGGTACAATTTCCTTTCCACCTCTAGTTTCTAGAAAAAGGTATACATGTATTCTTTATATATCTTTATAGAAGAAATATAGTTCTCAAGATTTCTTTTTACCTTTTAAGGTTTCTCTTGAGTTCTATATTTGTAGATCAAACTTTTTGTTAAGTTCTGTTTTTTTTTTCATCAAAAACAGGTGAAATTTGTTTATTTTGTTGAATGTCAATCTTCTTTCCTGAAAAAAGATGCTCGTTTTGGCTGGGTAAATTATTTTTGGTTGCATATCAAGTTCCTTAGGCTTTCAGAATATCATATCCCAGGACCTTCGATCCTTTAATGTGGATGCTGCTAGATCCTGGGTAAATCTTATTGTGGCTCCTCTATATTTGAATTCAGTTTTTATAGCTGCTTGCAGTATTTATTCCTTTATCTGAGGGTTCTGGCATTTGGCCACTATATTTCTTGGTGTTTTGATTTTAGGATCCCTTTTAGTAGGTGATCGATGAATTCTTTCAATGTCTATTTTACCCTCTGTTTCTATGACTTCTGGGCAGTTCTCTTTGATAATTGCCTGGAAAATAGTGTACAAGCTCTTTTTTTCATCGTATTTTTTCAGGGAGTTCAATACTCCTTAGATCGTCTCTCTTAGATGTATTTTCCAGGTCTGTTGTTTTCACAAAAACATATTTGACATTGTTTTCCATTGTTTGATTTTTTTGGTTTTGGTTGACTGATTCTTGTTGTCTCCTAGAGTCATTCAATTTCATTTGTTCGATTCTGATTTTCAATGAAGTATTTTCTTCACTCACTTTTTTTATATCTTTTTCTAATTGTCCAATTGAGTTTTTAAGTGAGTTGTTTTATTGTATGGAATTTTTTTTTCCATTTCACCAACTTTATTTTTTAGAGAGCTATTTTCTTTTTCCAGTTCACTAATTCTATTTTTCAAGGATTTGATTTCTTTATCCACTCTTTAAATGAGTGGGATGACTTCTCCAGACTCTCTTGCCAAGCGTCCCTTTCCTTTTCCCATTTTTCTTCTACCTCTCTTGTGAGAGCCTTTTTCATTTCTTCTATTAGAGTCATCTGTGCTGAGGAACAGATGATATCCTCCTTTGGGGATTCACCTGGAGGCAGTCTGTTTTTAGTTTCCTCAGGATTTAGAGTCTGCTCTCTATCCATATAGAAGCTGTCAATGGTTAAGGTGCATTTAAATTTTTTGCTCATTTTGTCAGAGAAGAATCAAAGAAGACAAACTAGCAAAAAGAAAGAAAGAAAGAAAGAAAGAAAAGAAAAAAGAAAAGAAAAGAAAGAAAGAAAGAAAGAAAGAAAGAAAGAAAGAAAGAAAGAAAGAAAGAAAGAAAAGAAAAAGAAAAGAAAAGAAAAGAAAAGAAAAGGAAAGAAAAGAAAAGAAAAGAAAAGAAAAGAAAAGGAAAGAAAAGAAAAGAAAAGGAAAGAAAAGAAAAAGAAAAGAAAAGAAAAGAAAAGAAAAGAAAAGAAAAGAAAAGACCCCAAAAGCAATCTGCTTTCTTTTTTGGGCTTGGTGGTGTTACCAAACTTTCTCTATAGACTGTGGCGGGCAGCAGCAAGGCCCTAATAGGACAGCGATGGCTATGCTGTGCCTGCACTCTGAGACTCTGAGATTGTGCTGAGTCACTGTGGGGAAAGGGTGGCCAGGTCCCGAGAGACTCCAGCTGTTTGGGGTTGTATTCTTCACCCCCTGTGTTTTTAGCTTTTCTGTTTGTCTGCTGGCTTGCTCCCAGGGCAAAGTATCCAATCCTATAGCAAAGCTCTTCCCGCAGAGACAGATGAGATTGCACCCACCCCACTCCGGTTTGCTTGGCTGTGAGCTGCCTGCAGTGCTCTCCCTGCTGCTGCCTGCCCTCAGCCTGTGCCTGATCTAAAACTGTCCCCGCCTTTGAGAAAAACAGACCTTTCCAGGAGAATTTCAAGGATGTCTTATCTTGGTAACTATTTGTTTTTTTTTTTTTTTTCAGTCAAGCATTAATCCAGAGGCTTGTCATGAAATGAATTCTGAGAGAAAACGTGGAGCTTATGCAGATGTGTGCCTCCTCTCTGCCATTTTGGCCTGAAGTCCCGCCAATTTTTTTTTAAAGAATTATTTTCCTTTTCCAATTCACAAATTCTATTTTCCTTGGAATTGTTTACCTTTTCCAGTTGACTAATTTTCTTTTTCACTGAATTGATTTATTTTTCCACTCTATCTTGTAATGTGTTACTTGTCTTATCTTGACTCTCTTGCAAAGCTTTCCTTTTCTTTCCCCATTTTTCTTCTAGCTTTCTTTTAAGATCCTTTATAATTTCTTATGTGGTAGGGACTACATCATATCCACCTTTGAATCTAGAGACAAACTGTTTTTACTCTCCTCTTTGAAGGAGAAGGTTTGAAGTCTGCTCTTTTTCTATATAGAAGCTATCTATAGATAGAGTCCTCTTAGCCTTTTTGCTCATTTTAAGAAAAGAAGAAGAAAAAAAAACCCTACTGTCTGCTTATGGAGGGCAGTGAGATATTTAAAGATGCCTCTACAGATAACAGTGAAGTGGCAGTGGGACAGTACCCACAGGCTTCATTGGAATTAGCAGTTGTGCTGAAATAAGGGGCCGTAGGAAGGCAGTATCTGCACTGGGAGCAGTGACTGCAGCTGCGCCTGGATCATGCTGAGTCACTCTGGGTATTGTGTGGGTGAGACCATGTCCCAAAAGACTCTAGCATTTGGGGGTTATAGTCTTTACCCCTCGTGTTTATAGCTTCTCTGCTGATCTACCGGCTTGCTGCCAAGTTAGCTCACACTGTGGTAGAGTTCTCTCTGCAGATTAACCCCCAGCAGAGACCACATCCTGCCCTCCTCCTGTCTCCTCAGTGTGAGCTGTTCCCCATGCTCTCACTGCTTGCCTGAGTCTACCTCTGGCCTACTTCCATTCCATCCCCATGCACGAGCAAATACAGACCTTTTCAGGTGAATTATGAGATTATCTTTGGTTGGCAATGTGTTGTGCTCCCAATAGTTGTGGATTCTGACATTCAAGCACTAATTCTGAGACTGAATTCCATTAAAATTGATCAAGGAAAAAGGAGAGGTTAGGAAGACACATGTGTCCTTTCTGCCAACTAAGGAAAGAAATCTTGAGAACTGTATTTCTGTTGTGTGTACACTTAGAGAATGCAAGTATAATTTGATTTTATTATGATAATAGGAAAAAGAAACTAGAGGTAGAAAGGAGATTGTACTGGGAAAAAATGGAAAATGAGGTAAAACAAGGGAAATTACATCTTATGAAGAGGCAAAGAAAAACTATTTTAATTGAAGGAAAAAAGGGAAGAGGGTAAGCATTTTGTGAATCTTGCTCTCATCAGCTTTGACTCAAAGAGAGAATATTAGACATGTTTAGTTTCATAGAGAAACTTGTCTCACCTCATAGGAAAGTTGGAGGGAAAGGGGGAAAAAAAGGGGAAGGTAAATAGAAGGGAAAACAGAAGTAGTAGGGGAAAGTTGTAAGAAAGGTGGAGGGGCTCTAAAAAAAAAAGGAGGGCTGTTTGAGGGAGGTGGTTGTATTGTCTGGCCTAGCTTTCTGTAGGTCCTTTGGATGGGCTTTGATCTCAGCAGGATAGTCATCACGAGAATGGTCAGGAATAGAGTCTAAAGAATTTATTATCTCCTTTACAGTCTGTCTCCTTCAAAGTCTGTTCATTCTAGCATACTAAGTATATGTCAACTAGAGAACCATTACATCACCATACTAAGTACTAAGTATATGTAAACTAGAGAACCATCATCTTATCAATTCCACTGAGTTAATACCTTGTTGTAAATATCCTTATTTCAAGTATACTTCTCCAGAGTTCTGGCTCTCTACAGGTGGCGATCAGAAGCAAATTACTGGGAAGCAGGGAAAGGGGAAACAAAAGCGAAAAGCATAACATAGAGTAAATAAGATGGCAGGAAATACAGAATTAATTATTTTAATTGTGAATGTAAACAGGATGAAATCTCCCACAAAATGGAAGTGGGATAGTGGACTGGATTAAAAGCCAGAACCCTACAATATATTGTTTACAAGAAAGACATTTAAAACAGAGTGATACAAATGGAGTGAAGGTAAAGGACTGGAGCCGAGTCTACCATACTTCAGGTAAAGTAAAAAAGCAGGGGTAGCAATTCTGATGTCAGATCAAGTTAAAAAAAAAAGATAGATCTAAACAAAACAGATAAGGAAGGAAATTATATCTTGCTAAAGGGTACCATAGATAAGGAAGCAATATCAATACTAAACATATATGCACCAAGTGGTATAGCATCCAAATTCCTAGAGGAGAAGTTAAGAGAGATGCAAGAAGAAATACACAGCAAAAATATACTAGTGAGGGATTGCGGACTTGCTCTCTCTGAATTAGATAAATCAAACCACAAAATAAATAAGAAAGAAGTTAAGGAGGTAAACAGAATGTTAGAAAAGTGAGGTATGATAGATCTTTGGAGAAAATTGAATGGAGAAAGGAGTTGACTTTTTTTCTCATCAGTTCATGAAACCTATACAAAAATTGACCATGTGTTAGGTATAAAATCCTCAAAATCACATGCACAAAGGCAGAAATACTAAATGTATTTTTTTCATATCATGATGGAAGAAAAATCACATTCAATGAAAGACCAGGAGAAAATAGATGAAAAATTAATAAGAAACTGTTGGAATCCTTACAAAGTATTAAGTCATTAGAGTTGATAGAGACAAGAATTATCTAATTTAGCATGGTTCAGTATGATTTATCTGATCTTACAAGGAGATGTTATGGGCCAGAAGAAACAAGGTACTAAGTACAACTGATAAAAACAATGCTTGTGTTCATACCTTTAGGGAGCTCATATAAGCAAGAAGTATTTAAGTATTCATTGGAGTTCACAAGTATGTGAAATTCACAAAGTTAACTTTGTAACTTTGTGAATTCACACCTCCCTTGAAGCTCTTAGGGCCAGAGAGCACTCTGGGAGGAAACCCATAATTTCACTCTCATATCCCACAATCCCACTCTCTGAGAAGGAGCATAAATAGAGTTTCAGGGAGCCAGTCAAGTGAGTTACTTCAGAACCTTGCCAGGGGTCGGAGAGGAGCACTCTGTGAGATTGAGAGCCAGAAGCTCTCTCTTGGAGACAAGACAGATTCATTTCCTACTTTAACCTTGGTCCTGGCTGGAGGCTGAAGAAGGCAGAGGCAGAAGCAAAGGTAAAAGCTTCAAGAGCTCTTAAAACTAGAGAGAGAGAGAGAGAGAGAGAGAGAGAGAGGAGAGAGAGAGAGAGAGAGAGAGAAGAGAGCTCAAAGAAAACTAGCCAGGCTGTATTGGAGACAATAAAAGATCAGAACTGTTAGCACCTGGCTGCATTTGGATGATTATTACTTTTAACTGAAACTAAGGCTGCTTCCAGAAAACCTCCCTGAGAAACCTGCTCCCCATAGAGAACCATTATATTATAAAAGAAGAACAACACAAGAAACAAAATAATTTAAACCTGAAAAGTGAATGGGTAAAACAACAAATCATGGACACAATCAATAACTTCACCCAAGTGAATGACAGACCAAAATTTGTGGGATGCATCCAAAGTGATTATTAGGGGAATTTTTATATGTCTGGATGGTTACTTGCATAAAATAGAGAAAGAGAAGATAAGGGAATTGGGCTTACAACTAAAAAAGATAGAAAAAGAAAAAATGTAAAATTCCAATTAAATACCAAATTTGAAATTCTGAAAATAAAAGGGGAAATTAATAAAATTAAAAATAAGGAAACTATTGAATTAATAAATAAAACTAAGTGTTGGCTTTATGAAAATAAAACAAAATAGTTAAAACTTTAGTGAATTTGATTAGAAAAAATGAAAGAAGAAAATCAAATTGTTAGTCTCAAAAATAAAAAGGAAGAACTTTCCACCAATGAAAAGAAAATTATTGCAGTAATTAGGAGTTATTTTCCCCAACTATATGTCAATGCATTTGATAATCTAAGTGAAAAGGTGGAATATCTACAAAAATATATGTTTTTCACGTTATCAGAAGAGGAAATAACTTATTTAAATAGTTCCA
Source organism: Antechinus flavipes (assembly GCF_016432865.1). NCBI lineage: Eukaryota > Metazoa > Chordata > Mammalia > Dasyuromorphia > Dasyuridae > Antechinus > Antechinus flavipes. The sequence goes on from NC_067403.1 coordinate 147,759,528, forward strand.
TTTTAGAAAAAGAATTAGAACAAGTGATCAATCAACTCCCTAAGAAAAAATCTTTAGGGTCAGAGGGATTTACATGTGAATTCTATCAAACATATTAAAAAAAAACCTAATTCCAATACTCTATAATCTATTTGAAAAAATAGGGAAAAAAGGAGTCCTACCATATGCCTTTTATGACACAGATAAGAATGAAAACAGATAAAGTCAATTTTAGACCTATTTCTCTAATGAACTTTGATGCAAAAATCTTAAATAAAATATTAGCAAAAAGACTACAGAAAGTTGTTCCCCAGGATAATACACTATGAGCAACTAGGATTTATACCAAGAATGCAGAACTGGTTCAATATTAGGAAAAACTATTAGCATAATTGACTATATCAATAATCAATCTAATAAAAAATCAAATGATTATCTCAATAGATGCAAAAAAAAAGCATTTGATAAAACCCAATGCTCATTCCTATTCAAACACTTGAGAATACAGGAATAAATGGACTACTCCTTTTTTTTAAATAACTTTTTATTGACAAAACCCATGCCAGGCTAATTTTTTACAGCATTATCCCTTGCACTCACTTCTGTTCCGATTTTTCCCCTCTCTCCCTCCACCCCCTCCCCCAGATGGCAAGCAGTCCTTTACATGTTGAATAGGTTACAGTATATCCTAGATACAATATATGTGTGGAGGACTGAACAGTTTTCTTGTTGCACAGGGAGAATTGGATTCAGAAGGTATAAATAACCCAGGAAGAAAAACAAAAATGCAAACAGTTTATATTCATTTCCCAGTGTTCTTTCTTTGGGTGTAGCTGCTTCTGTCCATCCTTGATCAATTGAAACTGAATTAGCTCTCTTTATCGAAGAGATCCACTTCCAGAATACATCCTCAAACAGTATCGTTGTTGAGGTACATAATGATCTCCTAGTCCTGCTCATTTCACTAAGCATCAGTTCATGTAAGTCTCTCCAGGCCTTTCTGAAATCATCCTGTTGGTCATTTCTTGCTGAAAAATAATATTCCCTATTATTCATATACCACAATTTATTCAGCCATTCTCCAATTGATGTGCATCTACTCAGTTTCCAGTTTCTGGCCACTACAAAGAGGACTGCCACAAACATTCTTGCACATGCAGGTCCCTTTTCCTTCTTTAAGATATCTTTGGGATATAAGCCTAGTAATAACACTGCTGGATCAAAGGGTATGCACAATTTGATAACTTTTTGAGAATAGTTCCAAAGAGTTCCAAATTCATTCTTTGTCCACAGATCTGAGAGGTAAACTACCCTTTATTCTCCTAATTTGCCTCTACTATCACAATTTCTATCTAAATCATGAACCCATTATGACCTTATCTTGGTAAAGAGTGTCAGGTGCTGGTCAATGCCTAATTTCTGCCATATTATTTTTTAATTTTCCCAGCAACTTTTTTCTTGTAAAATAATGAGTTCTTATCTTAGAAAGTGGAGGCTTTTGGTTTATTAAATACTAGATTACTAATCATTCACTATTGTTTCTTGTAAACCTAACCTATTCTACTGATCCATTATTCCATTTTGAAGTCAGTACCAATTCTTTTGATGACTACCACTTTATAATATAATTTTTGGTCTGGCAAAGCTAGGCCACTTTGTTTTGCAATTTTTTTCATTAATTACCTTGTAACTCTTTTATTATTATGGCTTTTTATTTACAAGACATATGCAAGGGTAATTTTTCAGCATTGACAACTGCAAAACCTTTTGTTCTATTTTTTCCTCTCTTTCCCTCCACCCTCTCCTCTGATGGCAGGTAGACTAATACATGTTAAATATGTTAAAGTATATGTTAAATACAATATATGTATACATATCCCTATGAATATTTTATTGCACAAGAAGAATTGGACTTTGAAATAATGTGCAATTAACCTGTGAAGGAAACCAAAAATGAAATTGGACAAAAACAGAGGAATGGGAAATGCTATGTAGTGGTTCACACTCATTTCCCAGAGTTCTTTCATGGGTATAGCTTGTTCTATTCATTATTAAACAAATGGAACTGATTTGGCTCATCTCATTGTTGAAGAGAGTCACATCCATCAGAATTAATCATCATATAGTATTGTTGTTGAAGTATATAATGATCTCCTGGTTCTGCTCTTTTCACTCAGCATCAGTTCATATAAGTTTCTCCAGGCTTTCTGACATCATTCTGTTGGTCATTTCTTACAGAACAATAATAATCCATAACATTCATAAATTCATTATTCAGCCATGCTCCAATTGATGGGCATCCACTCAGTTTCCAGTTTCTAGCCACTACAAAGAAGGCTGCCAAACATTTATTGTACATACAGGTTCCTTTCCCTCCTTTAAAATCTCTTTAGGATAGAAGTCCAGTAGTAACACTGCTGGATTAAAGGGTTTGCACAGTTTGATAACTTTTTGAGCATAGTTCCAAATCACTCTCCAGAATGGCTGGATGTATTCATAATTCCACCAACAATGTATCAGTGTCCCAGTTTTCCCACAATCCCTCCAACATTCACCATTATATTTTCCCATCATCCAACCCAATCTGAGAGCTATATGGTGGCATCTCAGTGTTGCCTTAATTTGCATTTCTCTGATCAATAGTCCGCACCTTCTTATATGACTAGAAATCATTTCATTTTCTTCATCTGAAAATTGTCTGTTCATATCCTTTGACCATTTATCAATAGGAGAATGGCTTGATTTCTTATAAGTTAGAATCAATACTCTAAATATTTTGGAAATGAAGCCTTTGTCAAAACATTGACTGTAAAAATGTTTTCCCAGTTTATTGTTTCCTTTCTAATCATGTCTGCATTAATTTTGTTTGTGCAAAAGCTTTTCAATTTGATATAAGCAAAATTTTCTATTTTTTGATCAATAATGTTCTCTAGTTCTTCTTTGGTCACAAATTCCTTCCTTGTTCACAAGTCTGAGAGGTAAACGATGTTCTTCTAATTTATTTATAATCCCATTCTTTATACCTAGATCATGAACCCATTTTGACCTTATCTTGGTGTACAGTGTTAAGTGTGAGTCAACACCTAGTTTCTACCATAGTAATTTCCAATTTTCCCAGCAGTTTTTGTCAAACAGTGAATTCTTATCCCAAAAGCTGTGGTCTTATAAGTTTGTCAAACACTAGATTATTAAAGATATTGATTGTTTTATCCTTTGAACCTAACCTATTCCACTGATCAACTAGTCTATTTCTTAGCCAATACCAAATGATTTTGGTAACCACTGATTTATAATATAGTTTTAGCTCTGGCACAGCTAGGTCACTTTCATTTGATTTTTTTTCATGAGTCCCTTGAAAGTCTTGACCTTTTTTTTTGTTTGTTTGTTTATTTGTTTTTCAGTTTTTTTTTATTATAGCTTTTTATTTACAAGTTATATGCATGAGTAATTTTACAGCATTGACAATTGCCAATCCTTTTGTTCCAATTTTTCCTCTCCTTCCCTTCATCCCCTCCCCTAGATGGCAGGATAACTAATATGTGTTAAATATATTAAAGTATAAATTAAATACAAAATAAGTTTACATGTCCAAACTGTTATTTTGCTGTACAAAAAGAATCGGACACTGAAATATTGTACAAGTAGCCTATGAAGGAAAATTTTAAAATGCAAGCAGGCAAAAATATAGGGATTGGAAATTCAATGTAATGGTTCTTAGTCATCTCCCAGAGTTCTTTTCGCTGGGTGTAGCTGGTTCAGTTCATTACTGCTCCATTGGAACTGATTTGGTTCATCTCATTGCTGAAGATAGCCAGGTCCATCAGAATTGATCATCATATAGTATTGTTGTTGGAGTATATAATGATCTCCTCTTCCTGCTCTTTTCACTCAACATCAGTTCGTGTAAGTCTCTCCAGGCCTTTTTGAAATCATCTTGTTGGTAATTTCTTACCAAACAATAATATGCCATAATATTCATATACCACAATTATTCAGCCATTCTCCAATTGATGGGCATCCACTCAGTTTCCAGTTTCTGGCCATTACAAACAGGGCTGCCACAAACATTTTGGCACATACAATGACCTTTTGTTTTTTCAGATGAATTTTATTGTTATTTTTTTCTAGGTCACTAAAATAGTTTTTTGGGAGTCTGATTGCTATAGCACTAAATAAATAGATTAATTTAGGTAGTTTTGTCATCTTTATTATATTTTCTCGCCCTATCCAAGTGCCCTTAATATTTTTCCAATTGGTTAGATCAGACTTTATTTGTGTGGAAAGTGTTCTGTAGTTTTGCTCATATAATTCCTGCTTTTCCCTTGGCAGATAGATTCCCAAATATTTTACACTATTGGCAGTAAATTTAAATGGAATTACTCTTTGTAACTCTAAGTGTTGGATTTTGTTAGTAATATATGAAAATTATGATGAATTATGTGGGTTTATTTTGTATTCTACAACTTTCTTTTGGATTATTTCTAAAAACTTTTTAATAGACTCTCTGGGGTTCCCCAAGTATGCCATCATATCATTTGCAAAGAGTGATAATTTGTTTTCCTCATTACCTACTCTTATTCCTTTAATCTCTTTCTCAACTCTTATTGCCTTTGTTAACATTTCTAACACAATATTGTTTTACTCCTGATCTTATTGGGAATGGTTCCAGTTTATCCCCATTACTGATGGTTTTAAAATAGATGCTACTGATTATTTTAAGGAAAAGTCCTGCTTTTTTCTGCATCTATTGAGATGATCATATGGTTTTTGTTAATTTGGTTATTGATATAGTCAGTTATACTAATAGTTTTCCTAATACTGAACCAGCCCTTCATTCCTGTTATAAATCCTAGTTAATTATGGTGTATTTTCTGTCATCTTTTTGCTAATATTTTATTTAAGATTTTAGCATCAATATTCATTAGGGAGATTGGTCAATAATTTTCTTTCTCTGTTTTCAAACTACCTGGTTTAGGTATCAGTACCATGTCTGTGTCATAAAAGGAATTTGGTTTGAGTCCTTCATTCTCTATTTTATCAAATAGTTTATACAACATTGGAGTTAATTGTTCTTTAAATGTGTGGTAGAATTCACATGTAAATCTATTTGGTCCTGGGGATTTTTTCTTAGGGAATTGATTAATATCTTGTTCTATTTCTTTTTATAAAATGGGACTATTTAAGCAATTTACTTCCTCCTCTGATGATCTGGGAAGCCAATTTTTTTCAATGTAGTCATCCATTTCATTTATATTGTCACATTTATTGAGTTGAGCAAAGTAACTCCAAATTATTGCTCTAATTTCTTCTTCATTGGTGGAAAGTACTTCCTTTTCATTTTTAAGACAAACAATTTGATTTTCCTCTTTCCTTTTTCTAATAAGATTTACCAAAGTTTTACATATTTTATTGGTTTTTTAATAAAACCATCTCTTATTTATTAATTCAATTGTGAAGATCTAGTTAGCACCCTGGATATCTTAGAATCAACTGGAGTCAAGATAAGCAAAAGTCCTTGGTTTTTAGTCTTTGTCTTAAGATGTAGAAGTGAATTGGATGGACGCAGAATCTCCATGACCTCTCCTCAATGACTCCCTCCCAGAAGTGACCCTGGCTAGTCTTACTCCACCCTCTACTCCCTCTTACAATTCTCTGTATATGCAAATTATTGAGACAGCACAGGATAGTGGGAAGGACCATTTTCCAAGGATACACTTAGAGAGTAGTGTTCAATCAGTAATTAGCTTTAAGTGCTCGATTATCCAACCTCAGTGCATTAACAAAAGAGTTTCAGCCCTTTACATTCAATAGTTTTTGTTTGTTTGTTTGTTTGTTTGTTTTTACTTTCAATTTTATCAATTTCTCCTTTTAATTTTAGAATTTTAAGTTTAGTATTTGATTGCGGGTTTTTAATTTGGTCTTTTTCTAGTTTTTTAAGTTGTAAGCCCAATTCATTGATCTTATCTTTCTCTATTTTATTCAATTAAGCCTCTAGAGAGAAAATTTCTTCTTATTACTGCTTTGATTGCATCCCACAAATTTTGGTATGTTGTCTCATTGTTGTCATTCTCTTGGTGAAATTATTGTGTCTATGATCTGTTGTTTCACCCATTCATTGTTTAGAATAAGATTTAGTTTCCAAATACTTTTTGGTCTATTTACCCCTACTTTTTTGTTGAATATAGTTTTTATTGCATCGTGATCTGAAAAAAATGTATTTACTATTTCTGCCTTTTTGTATTTAATTTTGAGGTCTTTATGTCCTAATATATGGTCAATTTTTGTATACATTCCATGAACTACTGAGAAAAAAGTACACTCCTTTCTGTCACCATTCAGTTTTCTCCAAAGATCTATCACACCTAACTTTTCTAATACTATATTTGCCTCTTTAACTTCTTTCTTATTTGTTTCATGGTTTGATTTATCTAGTTCTGAGAGTGCAAGGTTGAGATCTCCCACTATTATAGTTTTGCTGTCTATTTCTTCTTGTAACTCTCTTAACATCTCCTTTAGGTAGTTAGATGCTATACCACTTGGTGCATATATGTTTATTATTGATATTGCTTCATTGTCTATGCTACCCTTTAGCAAGTTATAGTTTCCTTCCTTTTCACTTTTAATTAGATCAATTTTTGCTTTTGCTTGATCTGAGATAAGGATGGCTACCCCTGTTTTTTTTTACTTCACCTGAATCATAATAGATTCTGCTCCAGCCTTTTACTTTTACTCTATATGTATCTCTCGGCTTTAAATGTGTTTCCTATAGACAACATATTGTAGGGTTCTGGCTTTTGATCCAGTCTGGTATCCACCTCTGCTTTATGGGAGAGTTCATCCTGTTCACAATTATGGTTAGAATGATTAATTCTGTATTTCCTGCCATCTTATTATCCCCAGATTGTTTTCTTTTTCTTGCTCCCCTTACACTCCTTCTCCAATATTAAACTTATGGACACCACTTGCCCCATGCAGCCCTCCCTCTTTAGACTCCCTCCCACCTCCTTTGAATTCTTTCCTTTTTCTTATACCTTTCTCTTATTACTCTTTTCCTTTTCCTTCTTCCTCTGGAACATTTTAATGAGGTGAGAGAAATTTCTCTGTAGACCAAATATGTCAATTATTTTCTCTTTGAGCCAAATCTGATGAAAGATTCACACAGTGTTCCTCCCCCTCCCTAAATTTCCTCAGATAAGATAGGTTTTTTTTTTTTTTTGCTTCTTTTTGGGATGTAGTTTCCCTCTTTTTATTTCCTGTTTTCCCTTTTTCTGATATTATCCCCTTTTCATTTCTACTTCCCTTTTTTATATTATATCAGTAAAATCAAATTATACATGCACTCTATGTATGTCCATAACAGGAATATAGTTCTCAAGACTTCTTTTTATCTTTTTTTGCTTCCCTTAAGTCCTATAGTTGGAGGTCGAATTTTTGTTTAGCTCTGTTTTTTTCATTAGAAACAAATGGAATTCACCTGTTTCATTAAATGTCCATCTTCTTCCCTGGAAGAAAATGCTCAGCTTAGTTGGGGAGTTTATTCTCGGCTGTTCCAAGTTCTTTTGCCTTTTTGGATATCATATTCTAGGCCCTTCAATCCTTTAATGTGGAAGCAACTAGATCCTGAGTGATCCTTATTATGGCTCCTCAGTATTTAATTTTTTTTTTTTCTGGCTGCTTGTAATATTTTTTTCCTTAGTCTGATAGTTCTGAAATTTAGCCAGAATATTCCTTGGAGTTTTTATTTTAGTGTCTCTTTCAGAAGGTGTTCAAGGAATTCTTTTAATTCCTATTTTACCTTCTGATTCTATTATCTCTGGGCAGTTCTCTTTGATGATTTCTTGTAAAATAGTGTCTAGGCTCTTTTTTTCATCATAATTTTCAGCAAGTCCAATAATCCTCAGATTATCTCTCCTAAACCTATTTTCCAAGGCTGTTGTTTTTCCAAGTACATATTTAACATTTTTTCTATTTTTTGATTTTTTTTTTTTTTTGGTTTTGCTTGACTGATTCTTGATGTCTCTATGAATCATTCATTTCTATTTGTTCAGTTCTTATTTTTAATGAGTTATTTTCTTCATTAGTTTTTTAAACTTCCTTTTGTATATGTCCAATTGAATTTTTAAATGAGTTGTTTTGCTCTATGGAATTTTTTTTCCATTTCACTAATTTTTTTTAATGAGTTCTTTTCTTTTTTCCAATTCACAAATCCTACTTTCCTAGGAATTCTTAACTTTTCTAATTCTCAAATTCTGTTTCCCTGCACTCCCTGGGAGTTCTTTACCTTTCCCAGTTCACATTTAAGGAAGTTGTTTTCTTTTTCCACTTTATCAAATTTTTGTTTAAATGAATTCTGTGACTTTTCTGTACTCTCTTGCAGAGTACTTTCCTTTCCCTAGTTTTTCTTTTAACTCTCTTTTAAGATTTTTAAAAATTTCTTCTAGGAAAGTCTTATGTGGTGGGGATCAGATTACATCCCCCTTTGGGTTTTTGTCTGGAGACTGTCTGCTATTGATGTCCTTGGGGTTGGAAACCTGCTCTCTTTTTGTATAGAAGCTATAGATGCTTAGCATTTGCTTGGCTTTTTTACTCATTTTTAAAAAGTCCTTAGGATCAGCCTTCAGGGAAAGGAGTTTTCCAGCTTCCTTTTCAGAACAGGGATAGATATATGGACAGTAGCTGTCCTGCAAATGGGTTGCTAAGAGCAGCCAAGCTGCAGAAATGCCCTGGGAAGAGACCTGCACTGGAAGTGTCACTGCCCTGAGAAGAGCCCCTTTGTGTGGATCAGCAGCTGCTTTGGGCCTAGGCTGTCCCAGGCAGAACTCCACTGTGTGTATCAGCAACTGTCCTAGGAAGATCCCTGCAACAGAACTGTTTCTGCCCTGGGAAGCGCAGCCACTTGCAGAAGTATTATTGCCAGGTAGAACCCTCCTACTGTAAAGATTTGTTGCTGCCCCAGGCAGAGCTCCCCTAGTGATCAGAAGTGTGACTGCCCTGGGCAAAAGCTCAGTGATGCAGAATGGGACTACACAGCTATGCTGTGGTATGTGCTGAGTCACTTCCAGTGCTGTGTGGGGGTAGCCAGATCCTTTTAGATTCTGGAATTTTTTGGAGTACACTTTATCTTTGACTTTAACTTCTCTGCTGATCTACTGTTTTGCAACTAAAACAGAGCAGCCAACCTCCCTACAAATTTTCCACCCCTGAGATCACCCACACCCCAGTCCACTCAGTGTGCTAGCCTCTGGTTCTGCCTCTCTGTCTCCACTGGCCTGCTCCCGCCAATCAGGACAAACATTTTCTGGCAATCTTCCAGATTATCTTTGACTGGTAATCTGTTGTACTCCCGAAATTTGTGGATTTCACCAGTCAAGCACTATTTCTGAGGTAAATTTGGTAATTTGTAATGAGGGTAGATGGGAAGCTTAGAATGACACATGTGTTTTCTCTGGCCTCTTGGCTCCGCTCTCTTGTAATTCTTGATCTTTTATTCTTACAAATTAATTTTATAATTTTAAACTCTATAAGGCAATTTCTTGACAATTTATTTGTTATAGCACTTAATAAATAGATTAAGTAGGATTGTCATATTGAAATACTAGTACAGCCTACCCATATACAGTTTATATTCTTTCCCTTGTATAGATCTAACTTTGTGTGAAAAGTGTTTTGTAATTGTGCTCATAAAATTAAAGCTTTTGTCTTGGCAGACTTGGCTGCCAAATGTTTTATATTATCTACTGTTATTTTAAAAAAGGAATTTCTCTTTCTATCACTAGCTGCTGGACTTTGTTGGTAACAAATAAAATGCCAATGATTTTTGTGAGCTTCTATTTTATATTCTATAGCAACTTTGCTAAAATTGCTAATTTTTTCTAGTACTTTTTATATTGATTCTCTAGGATTTTCTTAGTATATCATCATATCATCTGCAAAGTGTGATAGTTTTGTTTCCTCATTATCTACTCTAATTCTTTCAATTTCTTATTCTTCTCATTGCAAAAGCTAACATTTCTAGTATTATATTAAATAATATCATTGATAATGGGCAATTTTGTTTTATCCATGATCTTATTAGGAATGCTTCTAACTTATCCCTATTATGTGTAATGCTTAGTGGTGGTTTTAGAAAGATGCTACTTGTCATTTTAAGAAGAATTCCATTTATTCTTATGCTTTTTAATGCTTTTAATAGGAAAAAATGTCTTATTTTGTAAAATTATTTTTTTATCTGTTGAGATATCCATATCATTTATTTTAATTCAATTATTGATATAGCCAATTAAGCTGATAATTTTGCTGATATTGAATCAGCCTTCTGTACTTGGTACAAATCCCATCTTTTCATGTTGTATTACCCTGGTGATAATTTGCTGTAATCATTTTGCTAATGTTTTGTTAAGATTTTTCAATCAGTAGTCATTAGAACAATTGATTTATAATTTTTTTCTCTGTTTAGACCCTTCTTGCATTAGGTATCAGAATCATATCTGTGATACAAAGAGTTTGATAGGATTCCTTTCTTCTTTATTTTTCTGAATAGTTTATGTAGTATTGGCATTAATTCTTCTTTAAATGTTTGGTAGAGCTCACCATTAAATCCATCTGGTCCTTGAGGTTTTTTCTTAGGGATTTTATTAATTGCCTATTCAATTTTTTTTTTTTTTTACTAAAATGGGGCTATTTAAGTAATTTATTTCCTTATCAGTTAACCTAGGCAATTTACATTGTTGTATGTAATCATCCATTTCACTTAAATTATCAGATTCCTTAGCATACAATTAGGCAAAATGACTTCTTATTATTCCTTTAATTTCCTCTGCATTAGTGGTAAGTTCAACCATTTTTTTGATACTAGTAATTTAATTTTCTTCTTTCCTTTTTCTAATCAAATTAGACAGAGGTTTAACTATTATGTTTTTTTTTCCATAAAGCCAACTTTTATTTTGCTTTATTAGTTCAATACTTTTCTTACTTTCAGTTTCATTTATCTCTCCTTTGGGACTTCCGGTTAAGATGGCGGAGAGGAGGCACACAGCTGTGTAGCTCTGCATTTTTTCCTCACTATCCATTTCATTACAAGCCTCTGAATTGATGCTTGACTGAAAAAAAAAAAAAAAACCCACAAATAGTTACCAAGAGAAGCCATCCTTGAGATTCGCCAAGAAAGGTCTGTTTTTGTGTGAGGGCTGGGACAGTTTTGGATCGGGCGCAGGTTGCGGGCAGGCAGCTGAGAGCACGGAAGGCGGCTCACAGCCGAGCAGACTGGAGAGGGGGTGGGGTGTGATGGCAACCATCTCTGCGGAGAGAGCTTTGCTACAGGTTTGGATACTTTGCTCTGGCAGCAAGCCAACAGCCCAGCAGAGAAGCTAAAAACACCAGGGTGAAGAATACAACCCCAAACAGCTGGAGTCTCCCCCCCACCCACATTGACTCAGCACGCTCTGGGATCTCAGAGCGCAGGTGTAGCACAGTAGGGCTAGTGCCTTGCTGCTGTACCCCCCCTCCCCCGCCGCAGTCTGTAGAGGAAGCTCAGTAACACCACCTAGCCCCTCCCCCCAAAAAGCAGACTCCAAATTAGGGGTGATTTCTTTTTCTCTTTTTGCTAGTTTGTCTTTGATTCTTTGACATAATGAGCAAAAAACTGAAGAGGACTTTAACCCTTGACAGCTTCTATACAGAAAGAGAGCAGACTCCAAATTCTGAGGAAACTAAAAACAGACAGTCCCCAGGTGAATTCCCAAAGGAGGAGATCATCTGTTCCTCAGCACAGATGAACTTCATAGAAGTAATTAAAAAGGCTCTCACAAGGGATCTAGAAGAAAAATGGGAAAAGGAGAGGGAGGCTTGGCAAGAGAGTCTGGAAAAGTCATCCCACTCAGTTAAAGAGAGACTGGATAAAGAAATAAAAATCCTTGAAAAAAAGGATTAGTGAACTGGAAACAGAAAACCACTCTCTAAAAAACAAAATTGGAAAAATGGAAAAAAATTCCAAAGAACAAAAGAACTCAATGGGACAATTAGAAAAAGATTTTAAAAGAGTGAGTGAAGAAAACACTTCATTAAAAATCAGAATCGAACAATTGGAATTGAATGACTTGAGGAGACAAGAAGAATCAGTCAAGCAAATCCAAAAAAATCAAACAATGGAAAAGAATGTGAAATACCTTCTGGGGAAGACAACAGACTTGGAAAACAGATCCAGGAGAGACAATCTGAGAATCGTTGGACTCCCAGAAAAGCATGATGAAAAAAAGAGCCTGGACACTATTTTCCAGGAAATTATCAAAGAGAACTGCCCAGAAGTCATAGGAACAGAGGATAAAATAGACATTGAAAGAATTCATCGATCACCCACTGAAAGAGATCCTAAAATCAAAACACCAAGGAATATAGTGGCCAAATGCCAGAACCCTCAGATGAAGGAAAAAATATTGCAAGCAGCTAGAAAAACCCAATTCAAGTATCGAGGAGCCACAATAAGGATCACCCAGGATCTGGCAGCATCCACATTAAAGGACCAAAGGGCCTGGAATATGATATCCCGAAAGGCTAAAGAACTTGGTATGCAACCAAAAATAACTTACCCAGCTAGAATGAGCATCTTTTTCCAGGGAAGAAGATGGACATTCAATGAAGTAAGAGAATTTCACCTATTTTTGATGAAAAAGCCAGAACTTAACAAAAAGTTTGATCTACAAATATAGAACTCAAGAGAAATCTAAAAAGGTAAAGATTAATCTTGGGAACTATATTTCTGATATAAAGAGGTATAAAGAATACATGTATACCTTGTTCTAGAAAGTAGATGTGGAAAGGACATTGCACCAGAAAAAGGGTAAAGTGGGAGTACTACACCTCATGAAGAGGCAAAGGAAACCTATATATCTGAGAGAAAGAATGGAGGGAGATGAATATAGTGGGTATCTTACTGCCTTCAGAATTGGTCTTAAGAGAAAAATTTTAGACGTATTTAATTTATGATGAAACTTCTCCCACCTCATTGAGAAATGAGAAGGGAAAAGTGAAAAGGGAAGGAATAAGCTAAGTGGAAGGGAATACAGAAATGGGGAGGGAAAGGGGTAAGATAGGGGGAGGAAATCTAAGGCGGGGGGGTGGGGAGAGATACTAAAAAGAGAGGGGTGCGAGAAGGAAGTGGTGCTCACAAGCTTAATACTGGGAAGGGGGGGAAGAGGGAAAGAAGGGAGAAAAGCATAAACAGGCGTTAACAAGATGGGAAGTAATACAGAATTCGTCATTTTAACCATAAAAGTGAATGGGGTAAACTCCCCCATAAAGAGGAAGCGGTTAGCAGAATGGATTAAAAGCCAGAATCCTACAATATGTTGTTTACAGGAAACACACCTGAAGCAGGGAGATACATGCAGGTTAAAGGTAAAAGGTTAGAGCAAAATCTACTATGCTTCAGGTGAAAGCCAGGGGAAAGTAGACCAAAAAATAATTGGAAACTAAATAATCTTATACTAAAGAATGATTGGGTGAAACAGCAAATCATAGACATAAATAACAATTTCACCCAAGAAAACGATAATAATGAGACATCATACCAAATTGTATGGGAAACAGCCAAAGCGTTTAATAAGGGGAAATTTCATATCTCTAGAGGCCTATTTGCATAAAATAGAGAAAGAGAAGCTCAATGAATTGGGCTTGCAACTAAAAATGCTAGAAAAGGAACAAATTAAAAACCCCCAGTCAAATACTAAACTTGAAATTCTAAAAATAAAAGGAGAGATCAATAAAATTGAAAGTAAAAAACTATTGAATTAATTAATAAAACTAAGAGTTGGTTCTATGAAAAAAACAATAAAATAGACAAACCCTTAGTAAATCTGATTAAAAAAAGGAAAGAGGAAAATCAAATTGTTAGTCTTAAAAATGAAAAGGGAGAACTCGCCACTAACGAAGAGGAAATTAGAGCAATAATTAGGAGTTACTTTGCCCATCTTTATGCCAATAAATTTGACAACTTAAATGAAATAGAAGAATACCTCCAAAAATATAGCTTGCCCAAACTAACAGAGGAAGAAGTAAATATCCTAAACAGTCCCATCTCAGAAAAAGAAATAGAACAAACTATCAACCAACTCCCTAAGAAAAAATCCCCAGGACCAGATGGATTTACATGCGAATTCTACCAAACATTTAAAGAACAAATAACTCCAATGCTAAATAAACTATTTGAAAAAATAGGGATTGAAGGAGTCCTACCAAACTCCTTTTATGACACAGATATGGTACTGATATCTAAACCAGGTAGGTTGAAAACAGAGAAAGAAAATTATAGACCAATCTCCCTAATGAATATTGATGCTAAAATCTTAAATAAAATATTAGCAAAAAGATTACAGAAAATCATCCCCAGGATAATACATTATGACCAAGTAGGATTTATACCAGGAATGCAGGGCTGGTTCAATATTAGGAAAACTATTAGAATAATTGATTATATCAATAACCAACCAAAAAAAAAACATATGATCATCTCAATAGATGCAGAAAAAGCTTTGATAAAATTCAATATCCATTCCTAATAAAAACACTTGAGAGCATAGGAATAAATGGACTTTTCCTTAAAACAGTCAGGAGCATATATTTAAAACCATCAGTAAACATCATATGCAATGGGGAAAAAATTGGAATCCTTCCCAGTAAGATCTGGAGTGAAGCAAGGTTGCCCACTATCACCATTATTATTCAATATCGTATTAGAAACACTAGCCTCTGCAATAACAGTCGAGAAAAATATTAAAGGAATTAGAGTAGGCAATGAGGAAACCAAACTATCACTCTTTGCAGATGATATGATGGTATACCTAGAGAACCCCAGAGATTCTACTAAAAAGCTATTAGAAATAATTCACAATTTTAGCAAACTATCTGGATACAAAATAAATCCCCATAAATCCTCAGCATTTTTATATATCACCAACAAAACCCAACAGCAAGAGATACAAAGAGAAATTCCATTCAGAATAACTGTTGATAGCATAAAATATTTGGGAATCTATCTACTAAAGGAAAGTCAGGAATTATATGAACAAAATTACAAAAATGTTTCCACACAAATAAAGTCAGACTTAAATAATTGGAAAAATATTAAGTGCTCTTGGATAAGCCGAGCGAATATAAGGAAGATGACAATACTCCCTAAACTAATCTATTTATTTAGTGCTATACCAATCAGACTTCCAAGAAAATATTTTAATGATCTAGAAAAAATAACAACAAAATTCATATGGAACAATAAAAAGTCGAGAATCTCAAGGGAATTAATGAAAAAAAAATCAAATGGAGGTGGCCTAGCTGTACCTGATCTAAAATTATATTATAAAGCAGCAGTCACCAAAACCATTTGGTATTGGCTAAGAAATAGATTAGTGGATCAGTGGAAAAGGTTAGGTTCACAAGACAGAATAGTCAACTATAGCAATCTAGTGTTTGACAAACCCAAAGATCCTAACTTTTGGGATAAGAATTCATTATTCGATAAAAACTGCTGGGATAACTGGAAATTAGTATGGCAGAAATTAGGCATGGACCCACACTTAACACCATATACCAAGATAAGATCGAAATGGGTCCATGACTTAGGCATAAAGAACGAGATTATAAATAAATTGGAGGAACATAGGATAGTTTATCTCTCAGACTTGTGGAGTAGGAAGAAATTTGTGACCAAAGATGAAGTAGAGACTATTACCCATCACAAAATAGAAAATTTTGATTATATCAAATTAAAAAGCTTTTGTACAAACAAAACTAATGCAAACAAGATTAGAAGGGAAGCAACAAACTGAGAAAACATCTTCACAGTTAAAGGCTCTGATAAAGGCCTCATTTCCAAAATATATAGAGAACTGACTCAAATTTATAAGAAATCAAGCCATTCTCCAATTGATAAATGGTCAAAGGATATGAACAGACAATTTTTAGATGATGAAATTGAAACTATTACCACTCATATGAAAGAGTGTTCCACACTGGGAAATGAATATAAACTGCTTGCATTTTTCTTTTTCTTCCCGGGTTATTTATATCTTCTGAATTCAATTCTCCCTGTGCAACAAGAAAAGTGTTCAGTTCTGCACACATATATTGTATCTAGGATATACTGCAACCCATTCAACATGTAAAGGACTCTCGCCATCTGGGGGAAGGGGTGGAGGGAGGGAGGGGAAAAATCGGAACAGAAGTGAATGCAAGGGATATTGCTGTAAAAAATTACCCTGGCATGAGTTCTATCAATAAAAAGTTATTTAAAAATTTAAAAAAAAGAGTGTTCCAAATCATTGTTGATCAGAGAAATGCAAATTAAGACAACTCTGAGATACCACTACACACCTGTCAGATTGGCTACGATGACAGGAAAAAATAATGATGAATGTTGGAGGGGATGCGGGAAAACTGGGACACTGATGCATTGTTGGTGGAACTGTGAACGAATCCAACCATTCTGGAGAGCAATCTGGAATTATGCCCCAAAAGTTACCAAATTGCGCATACCCTTTGATCCAGCAGTGTTTCTATTGGGCTTATATCCCAAAGAAATACTAAAGAAGGGAAAGGGACCTGTATGTGCTAAAATGTTTGTGACTTACATGAACTGATGATAAGTGAAATGAGCAGAACCATTATACACTTTGACATCGATATTGTATGAGGATGTATTTCTTTGACAAAGACTCAATTTCAATTGATCAATGATGGACAGAAGCAGCTACACCCAAAGAAAGAACACTGGGAAATGAATGTGAACTATTTGCATTTTTGTTTTTCTTTCTGAGTTGTTTTTTACCTTCTGAATCCAATTCTCCCTGTGCAACAAGAGAACTGCTCTGTTCTGCACACATATATTGTATCTAGGATATACTGAAACATATTTAACATATATAGGACTGCTTGCCATCTAGGGGAGGGGGTGGAGGGAGGGAAGGGAAAAATTGGAACAGAAGTGAGTGCAAGGGATAATGTTGAAAAAAAAAATTACCCTGGCATGGATTCTGTCAATATAAAGTTATTATAAAATAAAATAAAATATTAAAAAAAAAGATTACAGAAAATTATCTCCAGGATAATACACAATGACCAAGTAGGATTTATACCAGGAATGCAGGGCTGGTTGAATATTAGGAAAATTATCAGTATAATTGGCCATATTAATAACCAAATTAACAAAAACCATATGATCATCTCAATAGATGCAGAAAAAGCATTTGATAAAGCCCAACATCCATTCCTATTAAAAACACTTGAGAGTATAGGAATAAAAGGACTTTTCCTTAAAATAGTCAATAGCATTTATTTAAAAGCATCAGTAAGCATCATATGTATTGGGGGAAAACTGCAACCATTTCCAATAAAATCAGGAGTGAAACAAGGTTGCCCACTATCACCATTACTATTCAATATTGTATTAGAAATGCTAACTTCACCAAGAAGAGATATAAAAAAGAGAATAAAGGAATTAGAGTAGGTAATTAGGAAACCAAATTGTCACTCTTTACAGATAATATGATGATATACTTAGAGGACCCCAGAGATTCTACTAAAAATAATCCATAACTTTAGCAAAGTTGCAAGATACAAAATATATCCACATAAATCATCATCATTTTTATACATCACTAACAAAATCCAACAGCAAGAGATACAAAGAGAAATTCTATTTAAAGTAACTACCAATGGTATACAATATTTGGGAATCTATCTGCCAAGGAAAAGTTAGGAACTATATGAACAAAAGTACAAAACACTTTCCATACAAATAAAGTCAGATTTAAGCAATTGGAAAAATATTAAATGCTCTTGGATAGGTTGAACAAATATAATCAAGATGACAATACTATCTAAACTAATCTATTTATTTAGTGCTATAGCAATCAGACTCCCAAAAAACTATTTTAATGACCTAGAAAAAAATGACAACAAAATTCAAGAGGAAGTACAAAAGGTGAAGAATTCCAAGAGAAGTATGAAAAAATAATTAAATGAAGGTGGCCTAGCTGCACCTGATCTAAAATTATATTATAAAGCAGCAGTCATCAAAACCATTTGGTATTGGTGAACAAATCTATTAGTTGATCAGTGGAATAGGTTAGGTTCACAGGACAAAATAGTCAATAACTATAGCAATCTAGTGTTTGACAAACCCAAAGACCCTAGCTTTTGTGATAAGAATTCACTGTTTGACAAAAACTGCTGGGAAAATTGGAAATTAGTATGGCAGAAACTAGGCCTTGACCCACACTTAATACCATATACCAAGATAAGGTCAAAATGCATTCATGATCTAGGCATAAAGAATAAGATTATAAATAAATTAGAAGACTATAGGATAGTTTACTCTCAGATCTGTGGAGGAGTAAGGAATTTGTGACCAAAGAAGAACTAGATGTCATTACTCATCACAAAATAGAAAATTTTGGTTATATTAAGTTGAAAAGTTTTTGTACAAACACAACTAATGCAGACAATATTAGAAGGGAAGCAATAAACAAGCAAAACATTTTTGCAGTCAAAAGTTCTGATAAAGACCTCATTTCCAAAATATATAGAGAATTGACTCTAATTTATAAGAAATCAAGCCATTCTCCAATTGATAAATAGTAAAACGATATGAACAGACAATTTTTGGATGAAGAATTTGAAACTATTTCTAGTCATATGAAAAGGTGCTCCAAATCATAAATATTTATCAGAGAAATGTAAATTAGGTCAACTCTGAGATACCATTATAGACCTCTCAGATTGGCTAAGATGACAGGAAAAAGGTAATGACAAATGTTGGAAGGGATGTGGGAAAAGTGGTACACTGATTCATTATTGGTTGAATTTTGAAAGAATCCAACTATTCTCAAGAGCAATTTGGAACTGTGCTCAAAAAGTTATCCTGTGCATACCTTTTGATCTAGCACTGTTACTACTAGGCATATATCCCAAAGAGATTTTAAGGAAGGAAAAGGGATCCATATGTGTAAAAATGTTTGTACCATCTGCATTCAGAAAAAGAATTAAGGGAACTGATTGTAAATTGTTATGTCACTTTTTTCTGATTTTTTTTTTTAATTTCTTCAGAGAACAGAAGTATAATACCTGGATTTACACTCATAATCCTCCATTCCTTCTTTGTGTCTTCCAATACTTGGACTCAACTGATAAGAGTTTTCATGAAGAGAAGTACCTGATTTAAATCAATTACATAATATGTGTGTGAGTGTGTGTGTATGTATACATGCAATATTACATTTTTAGCCATTGAGCTAAGTATCAGAGACAGAATGAAAACAAAACAAAAACAGTTCTTACCTTCTAAGGTCGCACATCAAACTGGGTGAAAATATGCATCCAGATAAGCAATACAAAACATATACAAGAAAATACAAAATAGTTTCTGAGATTGGAGGATGAGGTAGATAATAATAGCTAAGTGAATCAGGAAATGCATCTTGTGGGTAAGGGGCATATAATATTAATCTTGGATGAGTGGAGAGGTACCAAATAATGTAATTGTCACATTTCAGACATGGGGGAAAGCCTATGCAAAAGTTTGTAGGAATGAACTGGGATGTCATGTATGAAATTGATTAAAATTTAGATTTTTTTATGGGAAATTGTGCAGTCAATCCTGGAAAGAAAGACTTTTACCACATTTTTGGGACTTTAAGTGACATAGCAATTTTGATTTTAAATACAGATAATAGGCAACCAATAAAGTTTCATGAGTAAAAGATTAAAATAGATCCTTTAGAATCCCTTTATAGGATAGATTGAAGAAAGAAGAGGCTTCAAGCCAGTCAGAAGGCTTTTGCAAATTCCAGGTGAGAGGCAATAGGGAACAAACTAAAATGTGGTCTGAATGCAAATAAAGGGGTTTCTGCAAAATATGTCATGGAATTAGAATGCATAAAATTGAAAACTCATTATATATAAGGCAGATGAACATTTCTAAGGACTCTTAGAGGGAATCATCAGTAAATCTAGATTATTAGGGGATTGGGAATGGTGAGGGGGAGTTGTTCTTTCAACAGAAAAATAGGAAACTTAAGAAGACAGAGTAAAGACAGACTTTACTATATTTTACCTCAGTTTATGGGAATATGCTCCATTTTAGATACTTTAAATTGAGACTGATGCAAGACTAGATCTCCTGAAAAGTGCTGTTTATCTCCAGAGAAAGACTTGGATGCCTGAATGTAGATCAAATATACTTTTTAAAAAATTTTCTTTTCCTTTTTTGTCTGTTTTCTTTTACAGAATCATTTACATGGAGAAGTGTTTTGCATGATTACATATGCATAACCTATGTGAAACTGCTTGCCTTCTTAGTGAGAGATAAAAATTTGGAACTCAAAATTGAAAAAAAAAGAATGTTAAAATTGTTTTTGCACGTAATTGGGGAAAGAAAATATTAAATAAGATAAAATCAAATAAAATACATTTCCCCTTCACTTGCCCCTCTCCCCAAAATACGATTTTATTTCAGATGAGAAATGAGAATGTGTTGATTTGTGAATTTTCCACATTTGATAGCTAATCACAGAATTAATTAAATCACAAAGAGACAGAAAAAATTAAAAGTCAAATATTGATTTCTGATGTCTGCCTAGATGATGTGTCCACAAGTCAGAGTGAGAAACATAAGACATATAAAAAAAAGAATCTCAAGAAAGAGTGGTCATGTAGATATTTAATAAATGTTTGTTAACTGAAATCTCTAAATTTAAAATCTGGCCTTTTAAATTACTCTAAGCAAGATTTAGAGTTGAAATTATAGAATTACTGGTGCCTGAATTTATTACAGATTTTAAGTCCTTACTAATTTTAATTAACTATTCCAAAACTTTGATATTAACTTTGCCATGTTAAAATAGATTCAGAGGTGTTTAAAACAGACTCAGAGGACAGCTAGGTTGAGTGGTGGATAGAACACTGATTCTGAGACATGAGGACCTGAATATAAATGTGGCCTCATACACTTACCACTTACTTACTAGTTGTATAACCCAGAGTAAGTCACTTAGCTCTAATTGCCTTAACAAAACTAAATAAATAACTAAAAATTTAAAATTAAAAAAAAAAATCAGAAAAGTTAGTAACTTTAAGTCATGCAGCAAATGAACGATAGTTGAGCAAAGGGCCCAACATTCCATTGCCACTTTCCTGTTTGAACAATTAGAAAAGTAGTGTGTTCATTTTATAAAAAATACCTTGTCATTCTCAAGAATATAGTGGATTTTCAATGTAAAACAAATGCTTTTTGTTCTTGACATAACAATTTCACAAATGTAAGTACACTCAAGTGGAAATGAAATGTACAGATTCCAATATTTTGAAGCAAATTCTCTTTGACTATAAGTGAAGAATCATTACAAGGATTCCCAGCATATGCATATTGTTACTGCTGCAAAAGTCATACCATATGCAAATCCATACACGCCAATACACAAAGCCCTTCTTTCTTTCTTTCTTTTTTTTTTAAATTTTTAAATAACTTTTTATTGATAGAAAGCATGCCAGGGTAATTTTTTACAGCATTATCCCTTGCATTCACTTCTGTTCCAATTTTTCCCCTCTCTCCCTCCACCCCTTCCCCCAGATGGCAAGAGTCCTTTACATATTGAATGGATTGCAGTATATCCTAGATACAATATATGTGTGCAAAATCGAACAGTTTTCTTGTTGCACAGGGAGAATTGAATTCAGAAGGTATAAATAACCTGGGAAGAAAAACAAAAATGCAAGCAGTTTATATTCATTTCCCAGTGTTCTTTCTCTGGGTGTAGCTGCTTCTGACCATCTTTGATCAATTAAGGCTCTCTTTATCGAAGAGGTCCACTTCCATCAGAAACAGTATCGTTGTTGAGGTATATAATGATCTCCTGGTTCTTCTCATTTCACTCAGCATCAGTTCATGTAAGTCTCGCCAGTCCTCTCTGTATTCATCCTGCTGGTCATTCCTTACAGAACAATAATATTCCATAACATTCATATACACAATTTACTCAACCCTTCTCCAATTGATGGACATCCTTTCATTTTCCAGCTTCTAGTCACTACAAACAGGGCTGCCACAAACATTTTGGCACATACAGGTCCCTTTCCTTTCTTTAGTATCTCTTTGGGATATAAGCCCAGTAGAAACACTGCTGGATCAAAGGGTATGCACAGCTTGATAACTTTTTGAGCATAGTTCCAAATTGCTCTCCAGAATGGCTGGATGTGTTCACAATTCCACCAACAATGTATCAGTGTCCCTGTTTTCCCATATCCCCTCCAACATCCCCCATTATCTTTCCCTGTCATTCTAGCCAATCTGACAGGTGTGTAGTGGTGTCTCAGAGTTGTCTTAATTTGCATTTCTCTGATTAATAATGATTTGGAGCATATTTTCATATGTCTATAAATAGTTTCAATTTCTTCGTCTGAGAATTGTCTGTTCATATCCTTTGACCATTTATCAATTGGAGAATGGTTTGATTTCTTATAGATTAGAGTCAATTCTCTATATATTTTGGAAATGAGGCCTTTATCAGAACCTTTGATTGTAAAAATGTTTTCCCAATTTATTGTTTCCCTTCTAATCTTGTTTGCATTTGTTTTGTTTGTACAAAAACTTTTCAATTTGATATAATCAAAATTTTCTATGTTGTGGTCAATAGTGATCTCTAGTTTTTCTTTGGTCATAAATTCCTCCCTCTTCCACAGGTCTGAGAGGTAAATTATCCTATGCTCTTCCAATTTATTTATCATCTCATTCTTTATGCCTAGATCATGAACCCATTTTGACCTTATCTTGGTGTACAGTGTTAAGTGTGGGTCAATGCCTAGTTTCTGCCATACTGATTTCCAATTTTCCCAGCAATTTTTGTCAAATAGTGCATTCTTATCCCAGAAACTGGGGGTTTTGGGTTTGTCAAACATTATATTCTTAAAGTTATTGGCTGTTATGTCCTTTGAACCTAACCTAATCCATTGATCAATTAGTCTATTTCTTAGCCAATATCAGATGGTTTTAGTAACTGCTGCTTTATAATATTATTTTAGATCTGGTACAGCTAGGCCACTTTCATTTGATTTTTTTCATTAATTCCCTTGAAATTCTTGACCTTTTGTTTTTCCATATGAACTTTGTTGTTATTTTTTCTAATTCATCAGAGTAGTTTTTTGGGAGTCTGATTGTTATAGCGCTAAATAAGTAGATTAATTTAGGTAGTATTGTCATCTTTATTATATTTGCTCGCCCAATCCAAGAGCATTTAATATTTTTCCAGTTGATTAGATCAGACTTAATTTGTGTGGAAAGTGTTTTGTAGTTTTGCTCATAAAGTTTCTGATGTTCCCTTGGCAGATAGATTCCTAAATATTTTATACAATCAGTAGTTACTTTAAATGGAATTTCTTTTTGTAAGTCTGTAAAACTGTTGGGTTTTGTTAGTGATATATAAGAATGCTGATGACTTATGTGGGTTTATTTTATATCCTGCAACTTTGCTGAAGGTGTAGATTGTTTCTAATAACTTTTTGGTAGAATCTCTGGGGTTTTCTAAGTATACCATCATATCATCAGCAAAGAGTGATAATTTGGTTTCCTCATTGACTATTCTTATTCCTTTAATCTCTTTCTCAACTCTTATTGCCAAAGCTAGCATTTCTAATACAATATTAAATAGTAACGGTGATAGTGGGCAACCTTGTTTTACTCCTGATCTTATTGGGAATGGTTTCAGTTTGTCCCCATTACATATAATGCTTACTGCTGGTTTTAAATAGATGCTATTGATTATTTTAAGGAAAAGTCCATTTATTCCTATACTCTCAAGAGTTTTTAATAGGAATGGATGTTGGATTTTATCAAATGCTTTTTCTGCATCTATTGAGATGATCATATGTTTTTTGTTAATTTGATTAGTAATATGGCCAATTATATTGATAGTTTTCCTAATATTGAACCAGCCCTGCATTTCTGGTATAAATCCTACTTGATCATGATGTATTATCCTGGGGATGATTTTCTGTAGTCTTTTTGCTAATATCTTATTTAAGATTTTAGCTTCAATATTCATTAGGGAGATTGGTCTATAATTTTCTTTCTCTGTTTTCAACCTACCTGGTTTAGGTATCAGTACCATGTCTGTGTCATAAAAGGAGTTTGGTAGGACTCCTTCATTCCCTATTTTTTCAAATAGTTTATAAAGTACTGGGGCTAATTGTTCTTTGAATGTTTGGTAGAATTCACATGTAAATCCATCTGGTCCCGGGGATTTTTTTTTTAGAGAGTTGATTAATAGCTTGTTCTATTTCTTTTTCTGAAATGGGACTATTTAAGCAATTTACTTCCTCCTCTGATAATCTGGGAAGCCTATATTTTTGGAGGTAGTCATCCATTTCTCTTAGGTTATCAAATTTATTGGCATAAAGTTGGGCAAAGTAACCCCTTATTATTTCTTTAATTTCCTCTTCATCCGTGGTAAGTTCTCCTTTTTCATTTTTAAGACTGCCAATTTGATTTACCTCTCTCCTTTTTCCCATCAGATTTACCAAAGGTTTATCAATTTTATTGTTTTTTTCATAAAACCAACTCTTAGTTTTATTTATTAGTTCAATAGTTTTTTTTTTACTTTCTATATTATTAATTTCTCCTTTTAATTTTAGAATTTCAAGTTTAGTAATTGATTTGGGGTTTTTAATTTGGTCTTTTTCTAACTTTTTAAGTTCCAGGCTCAATTCATTGATCTTCTCTTTTTCTATTTTATTCAAGTAAGCCTCTAAGGATATAAAATTTCCCCTTATTACTGCTTTGGCTGCATCCCATAAATTTTGATATGATGTCTCATTGTTGTCATTATCTTGAGTGAAATTATTAATTGTGTCTATAATTTGCTGAGAGAAGAATTTGTGTAAAACAAATATGTCAATTGTTTCCTCTCTGAGCCAACTCTGATGAGAGTAGGATTCACACAATGTTCCTCCCCCTCTCTAAGTTCCCTCATATATGATAGGTTTCCTTTGCCTCATTGTCGCATGTAGTTTCCCTCTTTTTATCTCCCCTCTTCCCCTTTTCTGACACTATCCCCTTTCCATTTCTACTTCCCTTTTTTATGTTATGTCGGTAAAATCAAATTATACTTATGGTTTTTATGTATATTCACAACAGAAATACAGTTCTCAAGAGTTCCTTTTATCTTTTTCTACTTCTCTTGATTCCTGTTGTTGAAGATCAAATTTTTTGTTTAAGTCTGTTTTTTTTTTTTTCCTTAGAAACAGATGGAATTCCTCTATTTCATTAAATGTCCATCTTCTTCCATGGAAAAAAATACTCAGCTTAGCTGGATAGTTTATTCTTGGCTGCATTCCAAGTTCTTTTGCCTTTCGGAATATCTGATTCCAGGCCCTTCGATCCTTTAATGTTGAGGCAGCCAGATCTTGCGTGACCCTTATTGTTGCATCTTGGTATTTGAACTGTTTTTTCCTGGCTGCTTGTAAAATTTTTTCTTTAGTCTGGAAATTCTGAAGTTTGGCCACAATATTCCTTGGAATCTTTATTTTAGGGTCTTTTTCAGAAGGTGTTCGATGAATTCTTTCAACGCCTATTTTCCCTTCCGGTTCTATTACTTCTGGGCATTTTTCTTTGATGATTTCCTGTAAAATAGTATTTAGGCTCTTTTTTTCATCATAATTTTCTGGTAGTCCGATGATCCTCAGATTATCTCTCCTAGATCTATTTTCCAGGTCTGTTATTTTTCCAAGTAAATATTTGACATTTTTTCCCAATCTTTCATTTTTTTGGTTTTGCTTGACTGATTCTTGATGTCTCAATGAATCAGTCATTTCTATTTGTTCAGTTCTAATTTTTAGTGAGTTATTTTCTTCATTAGCTTTTTTTACTTCTTTTTGTATATGTCCAATTGAGTTGTTTTGCTCTATGGAATTTTTTTTCCATTTCACTAATTTTTTTAGTGAGTCATTTTCTTTTTCAATTCGCAAACTCTGTTTTTTACCTTTTCCAATTCACATTCAAATTTTTCTTTTAGTGAGTTATGTGTCTTTCCCCATTTCTCTTCTAGCTCTCTTTTAAGGTTTTTAGTAGTCTCTTCTAGGAGAGCCTTTTGTATTGGAGACCAACAATCGTCTGGAGACTGTCTGCTATTAGTCTCTTCAGGGTTGAAAAGCTGTTCTCTTTCTGTGTAGAAACCATCAATCGTTCTTTTGATTTTTTTACTCATTTTGTTAAAGCCTGTAAGGTCTGCCTTCAGAGCCAGGAGGTTACTAGCTTCCTCTGCAAAGCAATGAAAGGTATATGGAGGGGTACCTGTCCTGCCGACCCACTACAAAAAGCAGCGAGGTACTGGAGTGCTCTGGGAGAGAGTTCCCCACCAGAAAGTAACTCAGGCCTGCAGGGCCAGGCTGGGAAAGTGCCTTTCGAAGAACCTCAGCTGTGTGAGATAATGACTGCCCTGGGGCTAGACACTTAGCAGTGAGAGTTTCACTGCCCCAAGCCAAACCCTGCCCTGGGGCTATGGGTATTAGTAGCTGTGCAGTGAATGGATTTTCAGGGACCTGAAGTGTCTGCCCTGGGGCTATGGGTATTAGTAGCTGTGCAGTGAATGGATTTGCAGGGACCTGAAGTGTCTGCCCCGGGAAGAGGCTGCCCAGGCTGTGCCCCCTTGCCTTGCAGATTAGTAACTGCCCCAGCAAAAGCCCCGAACTGCAGGATGTGGCCACAGGGCTGCGGTAAAGTCTGCCTGAGTCACTTCCGGGTTTGAGGGGTTACAGCCAGATCTCGTTAGGTTCTGGCATTTTTTTGAGGACCCTCTGTTTTAGGCTTTAACTTCTCTGCCAGTTTATTGCTTTGTAATCAAGGCAGAGCAGTTAGCCTATAGCAGAGTAGTCCCTATAACTTCTCTAGCCACAGAGATCACCCCCGCCCCTGGTCTGCTCAGGACACTAGCCTCTCGCTGCCTGTGCTAGTCTGTTCCTGGCCCCTCAGGACAAACCTTTCCTGGCGAGCTTCCGGATCAGCTGGTAAGTTGTAGTGCTTCTTATCTTCATGAATTTAAGCAGTGAAGAGTTATTTTTGAGGCTGGATTAAATAGTTGGTTATGAGGGTAATGAGAGGAGCTTAGAAAGTCGTGTGTGCCTGCTCCGCCATCTTGGCTCTGCCCTATTATTATCAGCCCTTCTTTCTTAATCATCTGTCAAATGATATTTTACAATACCAAGTGTTTATTGTTTTAAGATCTATGATAGAAAATTATTTAAATATTTTAATGCTCAATCAAAAAAAAATAAAGTGGTGTAGCTCAGTAAAATACTTTTAGCTGAAAATCCCTTAGCATTTATGGCTAAGATCTTGCAGGGATGGGTAGTGTTTTTTTATTCATATCCAATATGTAATCACCTATTTTCTATCCATATGTTTATGGATAATATAAAATCTTCTGAAATATGTTCATTGTTGCTGCTGAGCTGGCTTTCCTGAATATTAGTTTTATCTAAATTTGGAAGTCAATGAATAAAATAAAATGGGAGTATTAGGGTGGCAAAGATGGATTTAGAAACAAAGAATGGATACTCTTCAAGGAACACTTTAGTGAAGTGAGTGGAAAATTGGTAAATTGTTTAAATTCTTACAATAGTCACTAGGGGAATATGGATATCAGATTGAATGAAAAAAAAATCTGTGGCATGGAGGTGCATTTCCAGGACATGAACTAACTTCTATTGCAAACTCTTATGACTGATGTTTTCCTAAGCTAACTTATAAGTAATCCCCAGTATTATTATGTATGCATATGCATTTTAAATATTAAATCTGTTCATCAATTTGAGTATTTGTTTTCATTTTTGAGAATTTGGGATAGATTATTTGAGCTATTCTTATGGTTGATTTTGACAAAACAAAATGATTAAAAAGTAAGTTTTAAAATTAAAAAGATTTGAACTTAATGCACACCAATGGTACATTTAAGCAGATAAAACAGAAGAGGAAAAAAATTATATATATATATATATAATATATATATATATATATATATATATATATATATATATTCCTGTTATATCCAGATTGCTTCTTTTTTTAAAGTATATGGTAAATTTATTACTTTCAAAAGATTTCAATGTCTGTTTCCTTCTATTCTCTTTTTTTCATTTTTTAAAAGTGTTTCAGCAACCCTCTTTGTTTTCTTTTTTAATTTTTGAATTTTTGGGAGTAGAAGATGGGAAAAATCTTGCTTGTTTCCCTTTTCCCAATTTTCCTTGATCAAATGATGAAAAAAAAAAATCCACTGCAAATAAACAAATAAATCTAAATCCATGTTCATGTTCAAAATGTATGATTTATCTTGCACTGTGACTCCATTATCCTTTAAAAATAGCTTTATTGTAAACAGTTGAACATTCTCTCTTATATGAAAATCTCATTGCAAAGGATACAAAGGGAGTAACTTCCATCAGAACAAAGATATGCCTTTATTTGTACAATATACAAGTGTCTATTCTCCAAAATTTCTACATCAAAATTGCTATTTTCTTTTTTACTCAGTGCTTATGGCCTTGATAGACCAATAGTTTAATGCCACCACAAAAGGATATTAGAATACTCCCATTTATAGTAAATGAATTTGACAAATACTTTATTTTTAATTGGATCAACTTATAAATGAAAGAGACAGAGACAGAGAAAGGGACAGAGAGAGACAGAAACAGAAAGAGAGAGAGATTTCAACCATTTCCCATTATGCGTGTATTTCTATTCTTTATAGAAATACAAATGTCTCATGATTATTTCTGAAATTTGCCATTCACAAAAAGGAACAAAAATACTTATTATTAATAAGTAGCAATTATGTTGCTGAAGCACTGAAATGAACATCCTGTATTTTTTGCTTTTCTAGCCTCCCACTAAATTTTGCCAATTAGATCCAGAAGGTCATAGGAAGACTCAAAGCACATTTATAGGGGTAATTGTATCATGAGCAATCCAATTATGGTTAAATGCTTCCGTGATGTTATCATTCTTTATGGAAAATTCTGTTCCACGGCTTCATTTAGAAAACAGAACAGATGCCACTCTCCATTATCCCATGTCCCTCTTCTGACCAACTCTGGAATTTCATCCAGGCACAACATACAGCACAGACTACGCATTAAAAAACCCAGGTCAAAGTTACAAACCTTTATTAGTATTGAGAGAATGTGTAATGAAATGGATATTCATATTTTTATTATTAAATTGTCCCTGCAAAATCTTTTTTTTAAGTTTAATTTCTCAATGTGATTGTTTGATAAAGAATATTAAATGAGCATTTATCATTAATTTTTGCCACACATTATCTAAAAAATATCTTTAATTTTTCTTTACTCACAATAGAGAGAATATAAATATATGCCCAAGAAAGTATTGATATTGTAGACATAATGATATACAATATTAGGATGTTTATACATATTATATCTCCTCACATGGTGAGGACAATGGCATAATGAAGGGAGATCAGTTTTCTTTCCTCATTGTTCCCTATTCCATTATGATGAGACAGACATGAGTTTTAGTCTTTTAATGCATAATTGAGATAATGGATCTGAAAATATCTCTCCATTCATGATATGAAAACGAATATTGTCTAAGGGTCACTTATTTGCTAAATTTTGGTCTATAGACATCACACAATTAATGAATCATTGCATGAAGCACATATAAGCATGAATTTCCCATTTTCAAATATATCTGAAATAATTCAAACAAAGCCAAATCAATAATATTAATTATTATTAACATTTATATTGCTATGAGGTCTATAAATATTGTATTTTATTATAACAACCCTGGAACTTGTATAGTGATTAAGTGACATAAGGAGATAGAGGTTTAAACTGAGAGATTAAATACAGAGATTAAGTAATTTATCCAGTATCACACAAATAGTAAATTTCTTAAGTAAGATTTGACATTTCTGATTCTAGGTCCAGTATTCTATTCACTAAGTCACCTAGCAGGCACTAGATTATAAATATAGATTTCTAAAATTTATTATTAAGAAGATCAGTTTAAAGAGGGAGAGGTATACATGAATCTTGGAAATCTGTCACCTGAAGCCCAGATTAAGATTCTTATTTTGCTGTACTTTTCAATATTTCAGACAGGTTCTTGAAATTCCTCTGGAAAATTACTTCATGTAACAACATTTTAAAAAATATTTACTTATTTTAAAATAAATACAAAATTAGGAAGAAACAAAATAAACAGAGACAAAAAACCCCAAAATATTATCATGTGCCCAGCAGAATCAAGATTTAAAATATATAACAATGAATTTCCATTTTAAGAAAGCAAATAGAATAATAGAAAATGGCATATTCATGATTGTCCATTTTTTCTTGGCTTCCTTGTAGGTTATTCTTTTGTTCTCTGCTGTGCACTTTTTATTTTACTTTTTTTCTCTTTCATCTTCCACCCCCACTCCCAAGCAAGCTACAGTTAAGTATGCATGTGTGTATGTGTGTATATAAATATAAACACATATGTACATATATGTCTGTATGTGTATATATTATGTGTGTATGCATATATACGTATATACACATATTCATAATGCATATATTAATATATAAACCTACATGCACACATACGCAAACACATACACTTGCCCACATATGTGAACATGAATCTAAAACAATATTAATATTGCTGACAAACAATATAGATTTCTCTCTTGATTTAGTCTTTAAATTTGATTTTGTCTAAGATCAATGATTATTAGCTCTACTTTTTTTTCTAATAAATTCTACTCCTGGTTTATATTGTAATGTTTATGCTCATGTAATATTTGAAATAATCATCTTCAAGTTGAAAAAAATGTTAATAATTAATTTAATGAAAGTTTAATACCATAATTTCAATATAGGTAAAAGATGTCAATTATGTTTAAATATGTAAGACATATAACTGGCAATGAAAATATCAAGTATTTATTCATCAAAGTAGTATAGCAGAAAGCACACTGAAATTGGAATAATAGAGCAAACTCAACTTCCAATGCCAATTCCATTACTTACTACTTATATCCCAACTGCTAACACATTTCACCTATTTGCAGTTCATTTCCATCACTAGAAGGTTTGAACTATATAGATTTTAAGTTTCCTTTCAACTAATAGATCTATGACAGCTTGAAGTTCTTGAATTATTTTACTTTCTCTTAGTTCAGTTATTACATATTGTTCTGGCCCAATTCATTGCTAGATGTGGCCTGACTACTAAATGCATTCTTTTCTCAACTTCTGCTAGCGTCCATCCTGAAGATCACACCCCAAAGTGTTTTTGTTCTTTAAAGGATCAATACTGGACTATCTGTTAAATACAGCCTGTACACAAAGATCTAAATGACTGAATTACTTGTCGTTTTTAAAGTTTAGAAGATTCTACTCCACTTGTCTAGGATGGGGAGAAAAAAAAATGACACTTTTTCATAGGGCTACATAGTTATAGAGATGAGAATGCCCCAAGTACTTCCTATAACATTGTCTCTCAACAAAATCTATGAATAAAGAAATAGACCATCCCAGTTCTATTGTAGCTCATAGGCTAGCCAAAAAAGTTGGGTTGATCTCACTTCCGACCTTTCTGAAGATGCTCTAGCTATACAGTCAATTGAATAAAAGTTTCTTCATGTCTTGTAGTTAGCAGATCAGAACAAGGTTACTGAAAGTCTAC
The DNA here is from genome assembly GCF_016432865.1 of Antechinus flavipes. NCBI lineage: Eukaryota > Metazoa > Chordata > Mammalia > Dasyuromorphia > Dasyuridae > Antechinus > Antechinus flavipes. Next base: position 147,791,242 of record NC_067403.1, read on the forward strand.
ACATGTTTCACAGTCTCTAATGAAACAACTATATTCCCTATCATCATTTCTTTCACATAAATAGGCCTCTCAGCTTCATCACAAGGGAAGAGCATCAAGGACATGAACAAGCCCCTATTACATCCACACATGCAGAATATATTGGTACAAAACAAACAGAGGTAATTGAAGAGTATGTATGCAGTATTGGGTGGAATTAGGAACAGTTGTTTTAGCTGAATTCAGAAGTTAGCATGGTTTGAAGTGCTGATGGGAGGACTGTGCAGTATAGGAAAAAGGGATACTATATGGATAAATAAAAAATAGTTCCTCAAATTAGTTGTCATGTTGTGAATTATATAACAATATTTTTTTGCCTATTGATCTTGTATTATCAACCTTTTTGCATAGTTTCCTCTTTCTACTCCTTTATTTCTGTTCTTTAATACTTACTCTAATGGCTCAGTAGATATAGTGCTAGAGCTGGAGCCAGGAAGAACTGAATTCAAATCTAGTCTCAGTCATTTAGTAGCTGTGTGACTGTCAAGGCATTTTAACTGTTGTTTTCTTCAATTCCAGATAATGAAATGGCAAACTAGTACAGTATTTTTTGCCAAGAAAACCCTATAAACTGTCACAAAGAGTCAGACACAGCCAAATGACTAAACAACAATATTCTCATAGAAATTTTATGTTTTATTTATTGATATATAAATCACAATTTTATTCATATCTTATCCAGTTGAGACAATCAAAACATTTCAGAATTGGAAGCTATAATGAAGAAAAATAATATACAATAACTTTTTAGGGTCACTTTCTGATATTATGTGTGAATTTGAAATGTAATGATAGCATATCTCCAGGATACATATAGTAACAAATTAAAGCGATCTATTAATTTCTGGGAGGCATGATTCATTTTGACCCAAAAAAGTCAACATTAATATTTTGAAATTTCCATCAGTATTGTTTTTCTAACTGAAAATTATACTTTAGTGATAATTACCACTCTCATAGTATATTATAGTTCTTCAAAACACATTCACATGTTTTTGACTTAATCACATTGTTTGAAAATGTTATATGAACATGCACAATTATGTAAGTACTACACAACTAACATGCTAAAAAAAATAGGTGAAAGGTACTTATTGCTCTTATAATAAAGGGTATTAATTAAATATTTTTAATAGCAAACTTTCTTGTTGCTTAAGGGGTAGTTCTTTCAAAGGTTAATAGGTTCCATATTACTACCTTTTATATACCTCCCCCCCCAAAAAAAAATTGAGTTTATTTTCCATGAGCTCCTTTTTTCTCTTAAGACACAAATAGCAAAAGACACTAGCATTTTTGCCAAGAAAATCCCAAATAGACTAAATTATCAGACACAGCTGAAATAACTAAACAATACCAAAGTTTTTTTCTTTTTCCTTTTCTTCCATGTCAGTTAGATATCATCTGCCAATGACTTTCTCTTCAACCCTGTCTCATGTGAAGAAATCACCTTTCTCCTTGTCAAGGAAATAGCTTTATATTTATAAATGACCATTACATCACTTCTTCACTTGATTAACTCCCTACACAATCCACACTTTCTCATATTTCTTCAGTCTTTCTCTGTCTGCTGACTTTTGTCTATTTCTCCAACATGCTCAGGTCTCCACCAACTTCAAAAAATACTTATCGATTTATCCAGCCTACCCGATTATGTCTTTCCTTCCATTTTGACTAAACTTGAGGAACAGCATTGATAATTACTTCTTCTATTTTCTTTCCTCTTATATTTAGTTTTGCATTATACCTCTAATTTTATATTAAAAATAAAACTTTTCTCTCTTATCAGTGAGAGATTACTGGTCCTTTTGGTTATCCTTTTTGACCTCTTTGTAATTTTTGATGTTGCCAGTTGCCTTTTTTTAATCCCTCTCCTATTTGCAGTTTTAATGTCAATTGCATTCTAAGTTTGCTTTCTTATCTACTGCAACCATAGATTTATTAAACAAATTCACAATAGAATATTTTTTACTTGCTATTCATTAGTCAATTTATTCTTATCCCCAGTTCTTCTTGGATTTCTTTAAATTCCATGTAAAACTCATCTTCTATAGTAAAACTTTAATTCTGGTATCTTCCCTTTTCTTGATTAACTCCAATTTATCTTGCATATAGTTTGTTTCTACATAGTTGTTTATATATCTTCCCAATTCAACTGTGAGCTCCTTGACAGTGAAGATTTTTTTTCTTTTTTTTGTATCTTCAAGAGCTTTGCAAAATGCCTGGCACATAGTAAGTACTTAATAAGACTGTTTGTTCATTGATTTAGAGTTCTAAATACATGTTCCTTTAAATTCCTTTAAATATTCCTTTAAAAGTAGAATTATATAATCAATCTTTACTTCAAGAGAGCATTTGCATCTAGAAATTGCATCTAGAAAATTTGCATTTTTGACAGAAATGTCTCTTTCTGTTGAATATCTGCCAAAAACATCAAACTAAAAGCTGGTAATTTTTCCTTCCATTGATGAGTAATTTAATGACACATATTCCATCAGTCAATTGTGTAAACATCACAGAATAGCCCAGTTTAACCATTTGTATATGTAGTCTCCTCTGCACTAATTACAATGAAATCCATCTAGAGTCACATTAATAATATTCTTTTTCATATCAACTACTTTTTTATTTATAACTGAATTAAAAAGAAAATTCATGCATATAAATGATTTCTAATTTACTTTCCTTTTAAAGACTGTTTCTTTCAGTATTGTTCTTTGTTCTTTTAGACTATTCCTCTTACATAATTAAAATAGTTCTCATAGATTCTTATTAAAATGTGTGAATGTACAGATGAAGTCTGTCTTCACTATTTGTACTATATGCAGTCCTACTGATGAAAATAAAACACATAAGAACATGATTTTCTCTTGTAGTAGCAGTTCCTTAGTGATATGACATTTACTTCATATCTGCTTTATCATTTCATACAAATGGCATGTTTCCCTTAGATATTATTACCAGCCTGAAACTATTTCCAATATTCTTTTTTATTTTCAATTTGTATTTCATTTGCAATTTTAAATATTGTTTTATTGCATTGTATCATAATCACATAACTTCCTTTATATAGTACATAATTATCTCACTATCCAAACAGTAGTTCTGATTTTGCCCTTCAAGCTGATAGTGCATTCCTTTTTCTCTTCAATGAATGGTTTTACAGCTAAAATAATATAACTTTCAAAAATACATGATTATGATTGATCCTGTGAATAAAAATGTACTGTTTAACTATTGAAAATGTTTACTTGACTCAAACTATTATAGTTTTTATACATTTGTCAATTGAATTCAGGAGGAACTAAAATGGGATTATGTTAACACTAAGCCCTTAAACTTGAGGGTTAGGAAGTTGATGTTAGAAGAAGAGTCATTAATGTCACAGTCTTCATGATAATTGAGAATGACTTCACTTATGAAAAGAATAAGAAAAGAGGAAAACCATATCCTAGGATTGAGTGCTCTTTTTTTCCAATCTCTGATCTATTTCCTCAAAAGGAGAAAGAGTAGGAATGTTCCTATCTCTCTATCACTACTCAACAACCTCTGCAACTTCGTGATTCACTCTATCCAGAACAGTTCATTGTTAAAGTCATCACCAAGATACATATTGTTTTCTTTCTTTTTGACAGAGTCCAGTCATTGGATCCTGACTTTTCTTTTTCTTCAACTAATGTGCTGACATATATTTAACAATTATTTCTTGCACCCCCCACTAAAAATGTCTACACAGTACATTTTTAATTTTAATATGGATTATTAATATTTTCTCCATCAATTTAAAAAATCTAGTCAATTAACAAAAAATTAAATCAAATGGTGATTCATAGCATTTGTTTATTTCTGAGATCTGAGTATTTGCTCAGTCTAAACATTTCACAGTGGTTCTCAATAAACCAGTATAAGCTGGATACAGTACACAACTATCCTACTCTTTCCTTAACTATTTGTTTATTAGTTCTCATGAATACATAACTTATGATCAGCAAGAAGGCTTACTGGAATTATAGTTTTTTTCCCTAGCTTTTAACTAGAATAGAATTAGAGATTATAGGAAATATCAGCTCATATGTATATGCATATTCAATTGCATTCTTTTTTTTTGTGTGTGTGCTCTTCCTTAACTGAATAACTTTTTAAGTCTAAGGATATTTTCTCTACCTTATCTGAAATTCTCTTTCCCTTTTTCTTATCTTTTGATTTCCCTGACTTTCTTCAAGTGCCAACTCATATTCTATCTTCTGTACAAAATATTTGTGAATTCTGATATCTTCCCTCCTTTTTTTTCTTGTGTTCAATTTGATTCAACAAAGTTTTTTGCATGTATCTCCCCTCTAGATTCTGAGCTCCTTAAGGGTAGGATTTTTTTCTTTGTGTCTCCAGTCAGTTAGAACAATGCCTGACACACAACAGATGCCTAATACAAACTTATTAATTGATTAATTAGCAATAATGAGAAGTGAAAAGGCATTTACAACTGGTGAGGAGGAAGATTCAGAGAAGACTCCATAACTGATGTGCTAACGGAGTTGAATCTAGTAAGAAAGCAAGGATTCTGGAAAACAAAGAGCCTAATTTCAATTGTTGAAGGAAATTAAAGAAAGATGGAATTAATTTCAATGATAGAAAATGGGCTAGCTTGAATGCAGATCATGGAAATGGAATATCCACATGGCTTTTAAGTCAATACTTCTAAGACAAAAATCTCACTCTATAACTCCTTCAGAGAAAAAAGGTGTTTTATAAGTTACTTTTGCTACTAAAAGAAATAAAAAACTCTTCAACTTGTCATTCAAAGCTATGAAGATATGATTACCCACATTTCTCTTTCCCATCACAATTTTGCTGGTTTGTTGTTTTTTCTATAAAGACATAAAGCTGTCTGTAGAAATTGATTAATCCACAGAGCTAAGACAAAAGCTACATTTCCCTTAAAGAAACTTCCTGGAGTATCTAGTTAACTTTCTGGACAGATAAAGGCATAAAAAAGGAACACCTTTGGAGTTGTGGTTTGGCAAATATTCAAAGACAGGGATACAAGTTAACCTTGATTGTGAAAGCAGTAGAAGCTGGAAAAAAATAGAAGTCTGTAGAAAGTTGTGCTTCAGATTTATGAAGGAAACCAAGAATTTTAAGATGTTAAGGTATGGAGGACAACTATTCCAGTCATGAAGAATTCGAATGACAAAGCTATAGATGAGAAAGATATAGTATTAAGTGTGAAGAATTTCTTCCATTGGCAATACATTCAAATTTTACTTTCTGCCCTCCTGATGTTTACAAAACAGAGATAAATAAAGCATCACAAATACAGTCATATACTTATTTGATTAAAAGTCATTGAGGCAAATTAGGTTTTTTTTTTGTTTCCTAATGTTGGAAGAAACATTTTTAATCTGAAAGATACTATCTGAGCCTTCTATAGAAATGCATAATGTTAAATCAGTACTTTTTTGCATTTAACAGCAATTTTTCTATTATATGTAAAGATAGTTTTCAACATTAATTTTTATAAGATTTGGAGTTGCAAATTTTTCTCCCTAACTTTTTCTCATCTTTCTCCAAGAAAGCAAATTATCTGATATAAATATATATATGAACAATCAACTTAAACATTTTCACATTACTGATGTTGTGAAAGAAAAATCACAATAAAAGAGAAAAGTCACAAGAAAGAAAAACAGCAACAAAACAAAGTGAAAATCTATGCTTTGATCTGCATTCAGACTCCATTATTTTTTCTTTTATTGTGGATGGCATTTTCCATTATGAGACTTTTGGAATTCTTTTGGATCACTGTATTGCTAAGAAGAGCTAAGTCTTATAATGGGTCATCACACAATGTTGTTATTCTCCAATTGATGGTTATCCCACAAATTTTAGTTCTTTGCCAACTCAAAAAGAGCTACTATAAATATTTCTGTGATCTTTTGGGGATAAAGACCTAGTAGTGGTATTGTTGAATCAAAGAGTATGCAGTCCTTTAGGAATAGTTCCAAGTTGTTCTCCAGAAAGGTTTGATAAGTTCACAATTCTAACAAAAATGCATCCCTACATCATCTTCAACATATACCATTTTCCTTTTCTGTCATTTTAGTCAATCTGAAAGATGTGAGATGGTACCTCAGAGATGTTGCAATTCACATCTCTTTTTTTTATTAATTATTATTTTTTTTATTTAATGATTACTTTATAATGACAACATTATTCCTTGCACTCGTTTCTTTTCCGATTTTTTCCCCTCCCTCCCTCCACCCCCTTTCCTAGATGGCAAGCAGTCCTTTATATGTTGGATATGTTGCACTATATCCTAGATACAATATATGTTTGCAGAACCGAACAGTTCTCTTGTTGCATAGGGAGAATTGGATTCAGAAGGTATAAATAACCCGGGAAGCAAAACTAAAATGCAGATAGTTCACATTTGTTTCCCAGTGTTCGTTCTTTGGGTGTAGCTGCTTATGTCCGTCATTTATCAATTGAAACTTAGTTAGGTCTCTTTGTCAAAGAAATCCACTTCCATCAAAATATGTCCTCATACAATATCGTTGTCGAAGTGTATAATGATCTCCTGGTTCTGCTCATTTCACTTAGCATCAGTTCATGTAAGTCTCGCCAGTCCTCTCTGTATTCATCCTGCTGGTCATTTCTTACAGAACAATAATATTCCATAACATTCATATACCACAATTTACCCAGCCATTCTCCAATTGATGGGCATCCATTCGTTTTCCAGTTTCTAGCCACTACAAATAGGGCTGCTACAAACATTTTGGCACATACAGGTCTCTTTCCCTTCTTTAGTATTTCTTTGGGATATAAGCCCAATAGAAACACTGCTAAATCAAAGGGTATGCACAATTTGATAATTTTTTGGGCATAATTCCAGATTGCTCTCTAGAATGGTTGGATTCATTCACAACTCCACCAACAATGCATTAGTGTCCCAGTTTTCCCGCATCCCCTCCAACATTCATCATTATTTTTTCCTGTCATCTTAGCCAATCTGACAGGTGTGTAGTGGTATTTCAGAGTTGTCTTAATTTGCATTTCTCTGATCAATAATGATTTGGAACACTCTTTCATATGAGTGGTAATAGTTTCAATTTCATCCTCTGAAAATTGTCTGTTCATATCCTTTGACCATTTATCAATTGGAGAATGGCTTGATTTCTTATAAATTTGAGTCAGTTCTCTATATATTTTAGAAATGAGGCCTTTATCAGAACCTTTAACTGTGAAGATGTTTTCCCAGTTTGTTGCTTCCCTTCTAATCTTGTTTGCATTAGTTTTGTTTGTACAAAGGCTTTTTAATTTGATGTAATCAAAATTTTCTATTTTGTGATCAGTAATGGTCTCTAGTTCATCTTTGGTCACAAATTTCTTTCTCCTCCACAAGTCTGAGAGATAAACTATTCTATATTCCTCTAATTTATTTATAATCTCGTTCTTTATGCCTAGGTCATGGACCCATTTTGATCTTATCTTGGTATATGGTGTTAGGTGTGGGTCCATGCCTAATTTCTGCCATACTAATTTCCAATTATCCCAGTAGTTTTTATCAAATAATGAATTCTTTTCCCAGAAGTTAGGGGCTTTGGATTTGTCAAACACTAGATTGCTATAGTTGACTATTCTGTCTTGTGAACCTAACCTTTTCCACTGATCCACTAATCTATTTCTTAGCCAATACCAAATGGTTTTGGTGACTGCTGCTTTATAATATAATTTTAGATCAGGTACAGCTAGGCCAACTCCATTTGATTTTTTTTTCATTAATTCCCTTGAGATTCTCGACTTTTTATTGTTCCATATGAATTTTGTTGTTATTTTTTTCTAGATCATTAAAATATTTTCTTGGAAGTCTGATTGGTATAGCACTAAATAAATAGATTAGTTTAGGGAGTATTGTCATCTTTATTATGTTCGCTCAGCTGATCCAAGAGCACTTAATATTTTTCCAATTATTTAAGTCTGACTTTATTTGTGTGGAGACTTTTTTATAATTTTGCTCATATAATTCCTGACTTTCCTTTGGTAAATAGATTCCCAAATATTTTATGGTATCAACAGTTATTCTGAATGGAATTTCTCTTTGTATCTCTTGCTGTTGAGTTTTGTTGGAGATGTATAAAAATGCTGAGGATTTATGGGGATTTATTTTGTAGCCAGCTACTTTGCTAAAATTATGAATTATTTCTAATAGCTTTTTAGTAGAATCTCTGGGGTTCTCTAGGTATACCATCATATCATCTGCAAAGAGTGATAGTTTGGTTTCCTCATTGCCTACTCTAATTCCTTTAATATCTTTCTCGACTCTTATTGCCGAGGCTAGTGTTTCTAATACGATATTAAATAATAATGGTGATAGAGGACAACCTTGCTTCACTCCAGATCTTACTGGGAAAGGTTCCAGTTTTTCTCCATTGCATATGATGCTTACTGATGGTTTTAAATATATGCTCCTCACTATTTTAAGGAAAAGTCCATTTATTCCTATGCTCTCAAGTGTTTTTATTAGGAATGGATGTTGGATTTTATCAAATGCTTTTTCTGCATCTATTGAGATGATCATATGGTTTTTGTTTGGTTGGTTATTGATATAGTCAATTATGCTAATAGTTTTCCTAATATTGAACCAGCCCTGCATTCCTGGTATAAATCCTACTTGGTCATAGTGTATTATCCTGGGGATGATTTTCTGTAATCTTTTTGCTAATATTTTATTTAAGATTTTAGCATCAATATTCATTAGGGAGATTGGTGTATAATTTTTCTTTCTCTGTTTTCAGCCAACCTCGTTTAGGTATCAGTACCATGTCTGTGTCATAAAAGGAGTTTGGTAGGACTCCTTCGATCCCTATTTTTTCAAATAGTTTATTTAGCATTGGAGTTAATTGTTCTTTAAATGTTTGGTAGAATTCACATGTAAATCCATCTGGTCCTGGGGATTTTTTCTTAGGGAGTTGATTGATAGTTTGTTCTATTTCTTTTTCTGAGATGGGACTGTTTAGGATATTTACTTCTTCCTCTGTTAGTTTGGGCAAGCTATATTTTTGGAGGTATTTTTCTATTTCATTTAAGTTGTCGAATTTATTGGCATAAAGTTGAGCAAAGTAACTCCTAATTATTGTTCTAATTTCCTCTTCGTTACTGGTGAGTTCTCCCTTTTCATTTTTAAGACTAACAATTTGATTTTCCTCTTTCCTTTTTTTAATCAGATTTACTAAGGGTTTGTTTTTTGTTGGTTTTTTCATAGAACCAACTCTTAGTTTTATTAATCATTTCAATAGTTTTTTTTACTTTCAATTTTATTGATATCTCCTTTTATTTTTAGAATTTCAAGTTTAGTGTTTGACTGGGGGTTTTTAATTTGTTCCTTTTCTAGCATTTTTAGTTGCAAACCCAATTCATTGATCTTCTCTTTCTCTATTTTATACAAATAGGCCTCTAGAGATATGAAATTTCCCCTTATTACCACTTTGGCTGCATCCCATACATTTTGGTATGATGTCTCATTATTATCGTTTTCTTGTGTGAAGTTATTAATTATGTCTATGATTTGCTGTTTCACCCAATCATTCTTTAGCATGAGATTATTTAGTTTCCAATTATTTTTTGGTCTACTTCCCCCTGGTTTTTTGTTGAATGTAATTTTCATTGCATCGTGGTCTGAAAAGGATGCATTTACTATTTCTGCTTTACTGCATTTGAGTTTGAGGTTTTTATGTCCTAATATATGGTCAATTTTTGTATAGGTTCCATGAACTGCTGAAAAGAAAGTGTATTCCTTTCTGTCTCCATTACATTTTCTCCAGAGATCTATCATATCTAACTTTTCTAGTATTCTGTTTACCTCTTTGGCTTCTTTCTTATTTATTTTGTGGTTTGATTTATCTAATTCTGAGAGTGCAAGGTTAAGATCTCCCACTATTATAGTTTTACTGTCTATTTCTTCTTGCAGCTCTCTTAGTTTCTCTTTTAAGAATTTAGATGCTACCCCACTTGGTGCATATATGTTTAATATAGATAGTGCTTCATTATCCATGCTGCCCTTTAGCAAGATATAGTGCCCTTCCTTATCTCTTTTAATTAGATCAATTTTTGCTTTAGCTTGATCTGAGTTCAGGATGGCTACCCCTGCTTTTTTGACTTCACCTGAAGCATAGTAGATTTTGCTCCAACCTTTTACCTTTATCCTGCATGTATCTCCCCGCTTCAGGTGTGTTTCCTGTAAACAACATATTGTAGGATTCTGGCTTTTAATCCATTCTGCTAACCGCTTCCTCTTTATGGGGGAGTTTACCCCGTTCACATTTATGGTTAGAATGACCAATTCTGTATTGCTTGCCATCTTGTTAACCCCAGATTATGCTTTTCTCCCTTCTTTCCCCTTTCCCCCCCCTTCCCAGTATTAACCTTGTGAGCACCACTTGCTTCTCACAGCCTTCCCTTTTGAGTATCCCTCCCCCTGCCTTAGAGTTCCTCCCCCTATCTTACCCCTTTCCCTCCCAGTTCCCGTATTCCCTTCCGCTTAGCTTATTCCTTCCCTTTTCACTTTTCCCTTCTCACTTTTCAATGAGGTGGGAGAAGTTTCACCATAGATTGAATATGTCTTAAGATTTTTCACTTAAAGCCAATTCTGAAGGCAGTAAGATACCCACTATATTCATCCCCCTCTCTTCTTTCTCTCAGATATAATGGGTTTCCTATGCCTCTTCATGAGATGTACTATCCCCACTTTACCCTTTTTCTGGTACAATGTCCTTTCCACATCAATTTCTAGAACAAGGTATACATGTATTCTTTATACATCTATATAGTCAAAATATAGTTCCCAAGATTAATCTTTACCTTTTTAGATTTCTCTTGAGTTCTATATTTGTAGATCAAACTTTTTGTTAAGTTCTGGCTTTTTCATCAGAAATAGATGAAATTCGCTTACTTCGTTGAATGTCCATCTTCTTCCCTGGAAAAAGATGCTCATTCTCACTGGGTAAGTTATTTTTGGTTGCATACCAAGTTCCTTAGCCTTTCGGAATATCATATTCCAGGCCCTTCGATCTTTTAATGTGGATGCTGCCAGATCCTGGGTGATCCTTATTGTGGCTCCTTGATACTTGAATTGGGTTTTTCTAGCCACTTGCAATAATTTTTTCCTTCGTCTGAGGGTTCTGGCATTTGGCCACTATATTCCTTGGTGTTTTGATTTTAGGATCCCTTTCAGTGGGTGATCGATGAATCCTTTCAATGTTTATTTTTTCCTCTGTTCCTATGACTTCTGGGCAGTTCTCTTTGATAATTTCCTGGAAAATAGTGTCCAGGCTCTTTTTTTTCATCATGCTTTTCTGGGAGTCCAATGATTCTCAGATTGTCTCTCCTGGATCTGTTTTCCAGGTCTGTTGTCTTCCCCAGAAGATATTTCACATCCTTTTCCATTGTTTGATTTTTTTGGATTTGCTTGACTGATTCTTCTTGTCTCCTCGAATCATTCAATTCCACTTGTTCAATTCTGATTTTCAGTGAGGTGTTTTCTTCACTCACTTTTTTAAGATCTTTTTCTAATTGTCCAATTGAGTTCTTTTGTTCTGTGGAATTTTTTTCCATTTCGCCAATTTTGTTTTTTAGAGAGCTATTTTCTGTTTCCAGTTCACCAATCCTATTTTTCAAGGATTTTACTTCTTTATCCACTCTCTCTTTAACTGACTTCTCCAGGCTCTTTTGCCAAGCCTCCCTCTCCTTTTCCCATTTTTCTTCTAGCTCCCTTGTGAGAGCCTTTTTAATTACTTCTTTGAGGTTCATCTGTGCTGAGGAACAGATGATCTCCTCCTTTGGGGATTCACCTGGAGATAGTCTGTTTTTAGTCTCCTCAGGATTTAGAGTCTGCTCTCTATCTGTATAGAAGCTGTCAAGCGTTAAAGTCCTCTTCAGTTTCTTGCTCATTCTGTCTAATAATCAGAGACAAACTAGCAAAGAAAAACAGAAAAAACTGGAGTCTTTCTTTGGGGGAGGGGCTGGGTGTGTTACCGAGCTTCCTCTCCAGACTGCAGGGGGTAGCAGTGAGGCACTAGCCCGACTGTGCTGCGCCTGCGCTCTGAGATCCCAGAGTGTGCTGAGTCACTGTGGGAGGGAAGGGGGAGGCGGCCAGGTCCTGAGAGACTCCAGCTGTTTGGGGTTGTATTCTTCAGCCCCGGTGTTTTTAGCTTCTCTGCTGGGCTGCTGACTTGCTGCCGGAGCAAAGTATCCAAACCTGTAGCGAAGCTCTCCCCACAGAGACGGCTGCGATCACTCCCCACCCCCTCTCCAGTCTGCTCCTGTGCTCTCACTGCCGCTGCCCGCCGCCTGCGCCCGATCTAAAACCATCCCAGCCCTCCAGTAAAGACAGACCTTTCTTGGCGAATCTCAAGGATGGCTTCTCTTGGTAACTATTTGTGGGTTTTTTTCAGTCAAGCATTGATTCAGAGGCTTGTAATGCAGTGGATAGTGAGAGAAAGCGCGGAGCTTATGCAGCTGTGAGCCTCCTCTCCGCCATCTTAACTGGAAGTCCCGCAATTCACATCTCTAATCAATAGTAATTTTAAGTATCTTTTTCATATACCTATAAGTCATTTTAATTTCTTCTTCTGAAAACCTGTCCATATGCTTTGATTATTTATAAATTGAAGAATGAAAGATTCTTATAATTTGATTCTGTTTTCTATATATTTTAGAAATGAGGCCTTTATCAGAAACACTATTGTAAAAAATGTTTCCCATCTTTATGCTTTTCTTCAAATTTTGGCTGTTTTGATTTTGTTCTACAACCCCTTTTCAATTTAATGTAATAAAAATCATTTTTCATTTTATAATGTTCTCTACCTCTTGCTTGGTTAACACTCTTAAAAAAAAACTAAACTATTTCTAATAACTCTTCCAGTTGAATTCAACTGGAATTGATCATTTAAAATTGCAGCACTATCGTTATTAATGTGTGATTGAAAGTATTTTCCACAATCATAAATTAAAATGTCTGTCTCCTAAAAAACTATCAATAAATTCTAAGAATATATAACTATATCTATATATGTGTGTATAAATATATATATATGTAAACTATTACTATGTGTATATACACACATACACAAATTATATATATATGCAACACATACATACATATATATCATAATTAGATTACACGACTTCTTTCCAACTATAGTTGCAACTGTCTTTTCTAGTTTTAGTTCTAGGTTAAAACAATATGAGTAAAGCCACTGAATTTGCTCCATTAGGACCCATGTAATAAAATGTTGAAGTGATAGATAAAAATTAAATCAAAATTTCATCCATGTATGCTCAAACATCTTGTAGAAGTTTTCAGTCATATTTCTCCTATTTAGCATTGTCTGCAGAGATGAATAAAGTTCAGAATAGGTGGAAAGGACAAAATAAATGGCTATCCTACCATTTACATATTAAAATTAAGTGTATTTTTGAAAGCCTACTGTTACAATTATAATTGATCTCATAATTCTTTTCATAAACAGATCCCCTGTGAAAATAAAATAATTCAGAATACAATAAATGTATAACATTCTATTTCTGTCCTTTATACAGTATATGTCCAATAAACATTTATTAAATTAATAAAGGTATTAAACTCCCTTTTTAAATTTACTTTAAAAACTGATTCTTTTTGCATCCTAGGAATTTAGGCAATTCTTTGTCTTCTGGATTCTTGGAATATAATATGGCTCATTAAGGAAATGAGGACATTGGGCTCATTACTCAGAAATTCTGTACATAGTAAAATTGATCTGTGAATTCATCAAAGTGCAAGGATTCATGGAAATAAATGAGTGCTTCCCATCTCTAAATATATAGCTTCAAGTGATAGGCCAATTTCTATCTTGTTTGTGCAGTTTTTACCGACAATGGGAAGCTTTAACACATATAGAAAAAGGTGGACAGTATGGAAGTGGAGCCAAGATGGCAGAGAAAAGCCAAGAAGCTGCTCAAGCTTTTTCCAGGATCCCTCCAAAATCTCATGAAACCAAGCCTCTGAACAGAGTCTGATGTAATGAAACCTCTCTCCAGCTCAAGATAGATTAAAAAAAAAAATTAAGAAAGGTCATTCTAACCTGAGTGAAAAGGGTATTTAGTTCAGCTCAGATAGATTCTGGGAAAGCCAGTGAGAGGTCTTAATCACAGCAAATCAGCATATGAGTCCCCCAGTCTTGACTCAGTAGAGAAACAACTCAGTGAAGCAGGTACCAATCCCATCTCAGAAAACAAACTCTTGAAAACCAGGATGTTTCCTGAAAAGATCAAGCAAGGCTACTTTCTCCAAACACAAGGGGGTTCTGTGCTCAAAATAAAGACTCAGAGCTTCACAGAAAGGTTAGGACAGTGCCCTCTTTACCCCAGGGGGGTGGGGGTGGGGGAAACAAAAACAAAATTGACCATAAAAGAAAAAAAAAAGGAAATGCCAAAATAAAAGGAAAGAAAATGAGCAACAAACAGAAAAGAAGCTTGACCATACAGAGTCACTATAGTGACAAGGAAGACAAAAAAAAAAAAAAAAAATCAATTGAGGACAAAATGTCCACAGAGAAAATCTCAAAGAGTAATATGAATTGTTCTCAAGCCCAAAGAGGCTTCTTCAAAGTGTTAATAAAAGACTTTAAAAGGCAAATAAGAGCGATAAAAGGAAAAATGAGAAAAGAAATGAGAGGAATGCAAGAGAGAGTCAACAGCTTGGAAAAGAAAGGCAATTACTTAAAAATTCAGTTGGCCTGATATCAAAAAAATTAATAATCCTGAAGAAAACAAAACCTTCAAAAGTATAATTAAACAATTAGAAAAAGAGATGAAAAAGCTAACTGAAGAAAATCACATATTAAAAACTAAAATGGGGTAAAAAGAAGCTAATGAATCTATGATATGTGAAGAATCAGTGAAACAAACTAAAAAGAATGGAAAAATGGAAGAAAATGTGAAATATCTCATTGGGAAAACAAATGACCTGGAAAATATGGGCCTGCCTGAAGGCCATGCCCGGTTTGGGGGGAGGGAAGGAAGGGGGAGAAGGGAGGAGGCAAAAAAAAAAAAAAAAAAAAAAAAAAAAAGGTTGGATGGCATTATTCAAGGGATCATTATTGAAAACTGCCCTACTATTCTGGAAACAGAGGGGGAAATATTTACTGAAAGAATCCACTGATCACCATTGGAAAAAGATCCACAAGAAAAATCCCAAGGAATATTGTTGCAAAACTGCATAATTGCAAACTCAAAGAAAAAATATTGCAAGGTGCCAGACAAAAACAATTGAAATATCAAAGAGCAACAGTCAGGATTATGCAGGATCTGTCAGTTTCTACAATAAAGGATCAGAGGGGTTGTGATATTATATTCTTGAAGGCAAAGGACCTAAGCTTACAATCAGAATTAACTACCCAATGAAACTCAGCATCATCTTTCAGGGTAAGCCATGGTTCTTCAAAGAAGTAAGAGATTTTCAATCATTTCTATTGAAAAAAACAGAAATAGAAAATTTGATCTACAAACACAAGTCTCAAGAGAAGCATAGAAAGGTAAATGGTGGGAAATATATAATTTAAAAATTAAACTATTTATATCCCTTGGGAAAATGATATCTATAACACTTGAGAATTGTATTTGGTTCTAGGCAGAAAGAAAGGAATATCACATGGACCGAGGGTGTGGTTATGAATGGACTCTGATGGGATGATATCAAAGAAAAGAAATTAAGGAGTGGGAAGAGATTTGTGCTTGGAGTAAAGGAAAGGGGAGGTATAATGGGACAAATGAGATCAAATGAAGAGGCATGAAAGACCTATTATAATTGAGGAAAGGGAGGGAGGTAGATGAGCATTGTCTGAAGCTTGATCTCATCAGTTTTGACTCAAAGAAAGAATAATTTAATCCCTCATTTGGGTGTAGAAATTTATCTAATCCTATGAAGAAATGAGGAGGAAAGAAGAACGAAAAGGGAGGAGCAGGATAGAAAGGAGGGCATAAACACAAGGGAAAAAAAGCTAAAAGGTGGAGGGAGGGTTATAGAAGATAAGTTAGTGGATAGGATAGGTTAAAAAAGCACTACTATGAGGAGGGAAGGGATGAGAGGAGATAGGATAGCAGGTGGATTGGGATAGTTAAAAAAACACTACTATGAGGAGGGAAGGGATGAGAGGAGATAGGATAGTAGGTGGATTGGGTCAAAAAAAAAAAACCCAAACATTACTAAGGACAGAGTGGAAAAAGAGAACAAAAGTATATACAGGGGAGAGTATGGGGTGGAGGCAAACATAAAACTGGTAATCATAACTGTGAATGTGAATGGGATGATCTCTCCCATTAAACAGAAGAGAATAGCAGAATGACTTAAAAACAGAATCCTAAAATATGTTGTTTACAAGAAACACACCTGACACAAAAAGACACATTTATCATGCTTCAGTTGAAGTTAAAAACAAAAAACAAAAAACAAACAGGGATAACAATTCTGATCTCAGATAAAGCACAAGTAAAACTAGATTAATTAAAAGAGATAAGGGAGGAAAGTACATTTTGATAAAAAGTATCATAAACAAGAAAGTAGTAACAATATTAAATGTATATACACCTAGTGGTAGAGCATACAAATCCCTAGAGAATATATTAAATCATTTACAGGAAGACGTAGACAGCAAAACTATATTAGTGGGGGACTTCAATATTCCCCTCTCAGAATCAGACAAATTTAAGCACAAAATAAATAAGAAAGAAACTAGGGAGGTTAATAGGATCCTAAAAAACCTTGATATGATAGAATATGTCCATATGCTCTCCATTTAAATAAAAAGATCAATACCCTCTGCCTTCATTCAATTACTCAAAATCCTTCCTTTACTCACCCAAACTTCTTGAAAAAGATGTTTCTTTTCACTGCCTTTCTTGGCCCTTTTCTTAGTATCTGTTATACCTTTTGTATTCTGGATCACTTATATATCACTCAACTGTATCAAAAACAGTTCTATATAATGTTACTATATGTCATTTAATGAATAAATATGAGGATCTTTTAAAATATTTCATTCTTATTAGCTTTTATTCTTTTGACACTATTCTCTCATTGTAGATGCCCTGGATTTTCTTGAGATATTTCTTCTTTGTTCTCTAATCTTTCTGATGACTCTATTCCATCTCTTTTGATGGCTTATTAACTAAATTTTTGTGTTCCGAAGGTTTTCTATTTTTCTCCCTAGACTTTCACTCTCTAAGTAGCCCATCAGCTATCATGGGTTTAATAATTTATTCTATTTCCTTGCACCTCACTCACAGACATACATTTTTTGCAGATCTTTCCAGTTTCAAGCCATTCATTCCAACTAGCTTTTTATTCATTTCCAAATAAATACATCAAAGACATCTCAAGCTTATATTGAGCTAATCAAAACTCATTATTTTATATCATCTATGCTAGTTCATTCCTATTCCTTGCAAATTCCATTTTTCTTGTTAAGGTTACTCTCATTCTTTTAAGTTCCCAATATAACCTGTGGTGTAATTCCTGATTCCTCCTTTTTCCTTCAAACCAAACACTCAAATTTTGCCTTTATTACCTCCACATTTTACTCAGAACCAGTGACAAAGTTCCAAGTCTACCCATAAAGAACCCCAATTCAAATCTTGCTCCTGCTATTTGCTACTAGGCTGACCATGGGCCATTCTCTTTAGAGGCAGGTAGGTAATACAACTAGAGCAGTGGGTCTAGTGTCAGGAGGGCTTCAGTTCAAAACCATGATTAGGCACTTAATTAAATGTGAAAGCTGGGAAAATCATTTGACCTCTCTCTGCATCTATTTTCTCATCTACACAATGAGGAAATGTAATTACATCTATATAACAAATTTTATTTTCAGCTTTTTGTTTTTTTTTTAATTTTTTGATGAGCATCACATGAAATGTATACATCTATGCTACCTATTATTATTATTATTATTATTATATCACTTTACTTCTGTTTGGTTTCATTTTCTTCATCTCTAAAATAAGGGAACTATACTACATTACTTTTTTGATTTGTTTCAGTACTAACTCTTTGATTTTACATACAAGAGATGTTTGTCCAGATAGATATGCATGCATGTCACATCAGTATCTAAACATATAGACATGAGGCTAATAAAAAGTGTTTTTTTAATCTTACAGCTGGTCTGCTTCTGAGAAAAAGAGAACTTTTGACAATGGGTGCCTCAAATCAGAACACTAACTGGCAAGTTGGTGTGAAGAAAACAGACCATAGACATGAACCTGAGTCCCCTCTTTTTTTATTTTTTCAGTAATGGGGAGAGTTATAGACAGGGATAAACTGATACATTTTAACAACTGGCTCTCCACAGGAGATAAATGTTATACATATGCAAATTTCATATACATTGCTGGCATTTTTCCCCCGATATTTCAAAATCTAGGCAATCAACAAACATTAAGTGACATCCTGATTGGTAGCCATTGCAGATTTCTGAGGTATAAATGATCACATGACAAATTTAAATATTTGCTCTTTCAAGACATTCTAAATTGGATCCAGTAAAACCCTGGTACTAGTACTATTACTCATACATCATTATGCTGCCAAGATATTGTTGTGCCAAAGTTGTGATTTTTTAGAAGGGAGGAAAGTAAGACTATTTCCCTGGTCTTTACCCAGGCTTTATTGGGCTCACACTTGATAGTTCAGTTCTTCGCGTGGGCACACACACGTAGCAAGTGATAAACAAATCTATTTATCCAAGCAAAAAGAAAACAAAGAAACTATACAGATGGGGGGGGGAGAAGTGAGAAAATACATAAATGAATGGTCTCTTCACTTGGCAACTAATTATATATACTTAAGACAAGAGAAAGGCTCATCTCACCCAAAGAAAAATTACATAAAATCTCTAGGAAGGTAAGCTAGAAATATGGGACATATTGAGAAGCTAGCTTCCTCTACATGTCTGGAACTACAAAGTTGATTAAAGTAGTACTGTGTTGTAACAAAAAACCAAAGGGGTACTCATCATTTGAAGAATGGCTAGAAAAACTAATTTATGTCAAATGTATACAATGAAATATTCTTATGTAGTACTGGTAAAGCCCAAAGGGAGATTGCCCCAGAAAATAGACTACTTTTGTCCCCAGAAGAATTATTTCACCTAAATCACAAGAAAAATTTGGAAAATATAACTAAATGCTTACTTTGAATTATGGTGAGATCTCTCACAGAGTGAACCCAGCAAGAATTGTTCAACAGAAAAAAGCTTTATTTCTACCCCTCCTTTCTGAGAAGGTGGCATATTTCATGCTCTGATGGAACGGAACTGAAGAGGTTTCTGTCAATTCTAGGGTAAGGATATCTACCCTTTCTGAAAGAGGGGCTATTAGAACATAAATTTCAAAGATCACTAAGAGGAAGTCAAACTCTGAATAATTTGCAAGCAAAATACATAATCCTGGAGAACAAAACAAGCAAACAAAAATTAAAGAAGGGAATGTACTTTCTTTTCATGACAGTGGATCAGAAGTCAAATAGGACGGAATGTTTCATGTGTGGTTACTATATTGGATATTTTTTCTTAGTTATATTTATTATAAATAAAGGTTCAGTGATAAATCAGCAGATGTTTTATCTCTCAGAAAAGATTACTGATATTAAAAAAGAGACATCCACAAAACCTCATGCACATATACAGATTTTTGTCCAAGCATTGATAAATACATATTTAAAGAAAATTATGATGGAACACAGTCCAGGCATTAGTACTAATGAGAAATTGGAATAGAAAGATAACTTTACTTTTCAGAATTACTTTCTCTATCCTCCCCATAAACCTAATCTTTGTTAGCGTGAAAACAGCCTTATTTCTTCAATTAAAAATGGAAAACTTTATTAAAGTGATAAAGGTGAAAATATTTGAAATTAATTTATTTTTAATGAAAAATAATTTTAATTTTAGTGGGTTAGATGTACTACACAGTTCCTAATGATAGTCATCTAATGATTGCCCTATAAGTCTTGATGGAATTTCTAGATTATTCTTCACTGTCTAAGTGCTTATTTCATTCATTTCACTGGACCTAATCTCCTTCAATTTAAGGCTGACTAGAAATTAAAAGCAGATTAATCTCTTTAAGAATGGATGGAGAGGAGGGAGAAGATTTTGACTAAGATTAAAAAGATATTTAGGAATTACCTGTTCATTTCACTCCGTATTATTTCTGTTCTTCATTCACATTTATCTCTGAGAACTAACTACAAATAATATGCAAGCAATAAAGTGAGATTATAATCAATTAATCAATAAAATTTTATTAACAACTTACTATGTACCAGGCTCTGTGTTAAGCAGTGAAGATAAAAAAAACATTTTTTAAAAAGAAAAGGAAAAGACAGTACCTGACCTCAAGAAGTTCACAATCTAATGAAGACAACAAGAAAACACATATGTACAAATAAGCTATATGAGAATAAATAAGAAATAACCATCACATAAAAAAGTACTTGAATTAAAGTGTTGTGTAAGATTTCCTGTAGAAGATATGATTTTAGTTGTACTTAATGGAAGTCAGAGAAACTCTGTGAATGGACAAAAGTAGAGAGAATATTCCTAATATGAAAAAAAGCCATAGAAAATGTCCAGAGCCAAGAAATGAAGTATCTTGTTTGAGGAAGAGCTAGAAGGGCAACATCATTGGATCAACAAATACTTGGCAGAGCAAAGGTGTAAGAAGACTAGAAAGGTAAGGAGGAACTAAATTATGAGGAATATCAAACAGAATTCTGTATTTGACTCAAGACAATAGTCACAGGAGTTTACTAAGTAGGATGGTAAAATGGTCAGGCCTATGGAGATATGTCAAGATAATGTCTTCTTTTAAGGACTATTGTATCAAATATTAGCTTTATCAAATTTATAGAATATTATTAATTTCAATCAAATTTTCAAGTCATTGGCATTCTTTTGAGAGGCAGATCTTTTTTATGTTAAAAGAATATTTTTTGTGGGAAGAAAAGAGATAAAAGGATAAAAGGGACATCTTCACACTGAACTGGCAAAATCATTTTTCTTGGTGCCAGTAAAAACTGTCAAAAATCCAAACAAAGTGCTCCTAGGCAGAGAATGTACATGCCAACTTTGCCCTAAAGCAAATTTGTACCTTAGAGAAAGAAGCCAGTGAAAATAAGGGTCTGTAATGGAACTGCTGACACATCCTTAACTATAGCTTTGCTACTGGATGCCACTATAATGCAGTACATATTTCTTTGTGAAAGAACTGAAAGCTGCAATAATAAAGCTAAGCTTTATGATATCGAAATTCTCTCTGTTTTTTACCTCCAGGGAGAAAAACAATTAGAGAAAGACAATCTACCTAAATAGTCTGGAGAACTGCACTTCTCTATCTATGCTTCATTACCTTCCCTCTTCTTCTCACATTCCCCACAAATAGGCTGATAATATTTACCTGACATCTTCACACTTCCCTGCTGAGCTGGCCTAGAATGCTTGAAGCTGAGCTCAGCCAGACAATGCTTCCTCTCTACGAGGAACACTTTCAGGGCCCTTTTAAGGGCCCTGCACTCCCATCATTTTTGCAAGTAGTTGAAATGTCTTGCCAACTTGCAGAAAACGACAGTACTCAAAGGCACTTACTGAAAAAAATCAACTCACACAATTGCCAAGTCAGAGCAAATTTACCTCCATGGGGCAAATGCTTCTAAGACACTGAAAAAAGCAGATTTAGAGTTCTAAAGTAGGGAAAAGATAACATGCTTCTAAAAATAGCTTACCACTTTTAACACTTTTCAAGTTGCAAAAGAGCTTTAGAAAAATGACATTCACATTGAGATGACTTTCTCTCCCCATTTCAACCTCTGAACTGCTATAACAAAATTAAGGGGGGCAGCCAGATAAAATACTTTTTTTCTAAGATTCTCTTTTGGCATGAAAATAGTAAGGAAATAACAAGTTCCTGAACTGCTTTCCTTTCACCTGCTGTAAGGTCTAAGCTATACATCTATGAAAACATGAAGATTTTAGAGACTTCCTAATAGCTCTCATAAGAAATAGACATCACTCTATTTTGTGACAGTTCAGCTAGTGGAAGTAATTACATTTTTCCCTTAGTCACTGGGATATAAATCTGAATAACTAATCTCCTAATAATTGAATGTGAAGCATCAAATTAGAAGCCAATATTACATGGATGAATTAATGGTATTTCATTAAGTATTAGTGTCTCTATTAATAAAGTATGACTAGATCAAAGTTGGTAGAAATTTGGAGATCCTTTTTTTTTTTTTTTTGGAAACCTCAGAGATTTGCTAAATTTTTACTCTATTTTTGTACTATACAAGTTGAAAGTTAGGAGCTTACATTTACAAAAGTTTTCTTACTTGGAACATCATCTATTATTTCCTAGGTTGTATGGACTTAAATTTTGTCACGTTGAAGACCACAGCCTAATAGCAAAGGAAAATTTAGTGGCCATTCAGTATCCAGTGGGGTTGCCCTTCTATGGAAAAGATTAAGTACTTCTTTGTGTCTTTTTTTTTTCCTTACATCGATTATGATCTGATCTAACTGTCAAGGAAAAGAAGTGTGGTCTGTCTTCTTGGACCCCAAAATGCAAGAAATCAAGCTTTGTTCTGTAAATAATAAAATAGGCTTAAAAGCAGAAACTGGTCTTAATAGGCCCCCCTGTGATTCTCCTCTCTCATTTACACCTTCTAGCTTCACTGCTTGTTACAGTTGAATAGACAGCATTTACGCAATGAATAAAAAGCTGCCTTTTCTACCCTAGGATCCCATTCCCAAACATTCCGTATTTTCAAATCTAACCTGCTGTTTCAGATGAAAAAGAGTGTTGTAACCCTGTCTCTGCATTAGTGGAGCATGGAAGACAATTTAGGTCAGATCAAAATGATTAACAGGCACTGAAGTTCAACTCTGATTCTACACCTACTGTGGAGTGTCCTGCTATTTCAGAAGGAAGATTTCTAGCAGGGGGGCATGCCAGTTGGGTTGTAACTAGTGATAGTTACTTGGATACTTATGCCTGGCTAGTTTAGAGAATAATTCATTTGCTTTAGAACTTTAGAACCATATCAGTTTCATTATATTTACACACATCTCCATCTTTTCTCTTCCTTATTTTCTCCCTCTTTGTCATAACTACTTTCTTTCCTTCATCAGATCTCAAAAATATGATTGACTTATTCTTTTTTTTATTCAGTCTTGATTTATTGATGGCTATCACAACTGCACATCAGATATTACAATGCAGAGAGAAACTAATGTAGAGAACTCCTATTCTCTTTGGTCCAATTGGTAGCATAGAAGAAATGAAGCATAAACCTTCCATTGTCAGAGTCTGAGTAAGTGAATTCCTAAATTTCTAAGTGAATATTGTATTTATTCTTCTTCTTGTTTTTTTTTTTTTTTTCAGCACAAGAACAGAAGTTTCATTGTACCAGCATAATTCTGGCTATTTTATTTTTGTTTGAATCTGGGATTTCCTGAATGGAAGAAAATTCCATTAAACAAACAACACTGATCTGAACCTTTTATGCTACTTACATTAAGTAATGCAGATCAGCACCTTCTATACTACTTGCAGTTTTAGATTGTTAGGGTCACTGATATTTGACTTACTTTTTGTTACCAGAAAATATGTATCCACTCTTATAAAGGCAGTGTGTCGTAATTGCAGGACAAAATCAAATGAACCATTTCTTTCATATTGTTCATTGAACCCTTTGTATAAAATAAACAAATAAAAACAAAAACAAAAACAGGCCTGTGATTTCATTGATGTAAGTAGCTTCTAATGAGAAAACTCCATCTACCCATGCTTATCCATAGGATGACTTTGGAAAAGTCACATAACTTCAGTTTTCTTAGCTGTAAAATAGGATAATAGGAATAGCACTTACCTCAGAGTTCAAAGGGAATACTTGCAAAGAGCTAAGGCACAAGGTACTAGATGTAATATTCCCTTCCCTATCATTCTCCTGTTCACCATGCATGTAATTTCTATTCTATAAATTTATTTTTTTGAGAAATTACCTGAGGTATTAAGAAATTAGGTGACTTGCCCAGGGACTTATTTTTCTCTACTCACTCTTTCCTCTGTTAATTATCTTCAATTTAACCTGTATGTATGTTATTTTTATGTAAATGTTTTTCTACTATCTCTCCTAAGTATTTTGAAGTACTTGAGAGCAAGGGCTGTCTTTTTTTTTTTTTTTCTTGTATCACTAGAACAGCATGACTGGACCTTAGGAGGACTGAGCAATTTGTTATTAATAATTGAATAAGTGTGATTTATAAAAAGACATAATACATACATTCTGGTTTTAGCACCTCTTCTGACACTAACAGTGTTTTGTTATGTCTAGAAATAAATATGTATGTATCTGTGTATGTATGTATACTTAATTATCTTGACAGGTACCAGCAGATAGCCACTTAGTTCAGAATTGAGCAAAAGGATAATGTGAGATTTCTAATGGGAAATTACAAAAATTTTAAATGATCTCCCATATTTGTCCTAGAAAGAAAGTTCTACCATCATACCAAGATAAGGTCAAAATGGGTTCATGATTTAGACATAAAGGGTGATACAAAAAGCAAATTAGTAGAGCAAAGGATAGTTCACCTGTCAGATCTGTGGAAAATAGAGAAATTTATGGTCAAAGAAGAATTAGAAAACATTATGAAATACAAAATGGATAATTTTGATTGCATTAAATTAAAAAGGTTTTGCGCAATGCCAATACAACCAATATTAGAAAAGAAGCAGAAAGCTGGAGGGAGGAGAAGCAGTATTACAACCAATGTTTCTGATAAATGCCTCATTTCTAAAATATATAGACTGACTCAAATTTATCAGAATGTAAGTCATTCCTGAACTGATAAATGGTCAGAGGATATTAACAATTTTCAAATGAAGAAATTAAAGCTTTTTCTAGTCATATGAAAAAAAATTTTTTCTAAGTAACTATTGTTCAGAGAAATGCAAATTAAAACAACTCAGAAATACCACTTCACACCTCTCAAATTAGTTAAAATGACAGGAAAAGATAATGATGAATTATAGAAGAGATGTGGGAAAACTGGGACACTAATGCATTGTTGGTGGAGCTATGAAATGGTTGCTGGAGAGCAACTGGGAACAATGCCCAAAGAGTAGTAAAACTGTGCATATCCTTTGATATGGGGTGGGACAAAATTATCCTTTTTAAAGTGATAATTTGGGGGTTTTGGTACCTGCAGCACTGTGTCATCTCCATCAAGGACATTTGGAGGACCTCACCATATAAAGAGAATGTTTTGATCTGGATTTTGCATCCATTTTCCTGTGACTGTGGCAGACAGTTATGGAAACTATACATTTCTTTGTATTATACTTTATTTGATGTTAATGATATGAGACTAATTTTAATAGGTTATCTATGTTAGACCCTTAAAGAATTCCTACTACCAATAGGTCCTAGGTCAAGCCCTATTTGCTCATGGGTTTGGATGACTTATGCTGAATGTAAATAACAATTATTTATGTTTTGGTCAGAAACCCTGAGGGTCCTTCCAAATTCATTCATTTAGATTTTTTTGGACTAGATGAAAGAGGGGATTCTTTGACTCAATTGTTACCTAGCCTTAGTCACTGAATGGATCCATCCTTAGTCAAACTGAGATCAGTTGAAGACCTTAGTTTAAAAAGACCCAGTCTCCCATTTCATCCAGGGTCATCTCCAGTTGTCTTGGTCTACATATGGCAATTGGACTCCGATGGGTCTGGAGGGGACAGTGAGGCAGGTAACCCTTCACAGCCCCCCCTCATTTAAATTCACTTCACTTTCCCCCATATCATGTTTCTTTTTGAAAATAAAGGACAAACAATAACAACAACCTCTGAGGAATAAATAGGTTTAATTAGATCTAGTTCCTGTTAATATATTGCCTTTACTTTGGCTGTCATGTTTCACTCGTAATATATTTCAAACATATAATATTTTATTTGATGCTACTTCCTAGTGTCTTCCCATCATGATCTTTCCCTCATAATCCACTTGTCAATCTACTTTCAGTCTCTCAGTCTTGTGACTGAGGGACAATCTGCCTCATATTAACCAATACATCAATGAATAAGTATTTATTAAATGCCTATTATATACCAGATATAATGCCAAGCACTGAAAATACAAAAAAACAAAACCAAACAAAAAGACATTCCCTATCCTCAAGGACATTAAAATCTAATGGGAGAGGGGAATATGCAAGTAAACATATACAAAGCAAGTTGTAAACAGGATAAATAGAAGGTAATTAATAGAAGGAAAGCACTGGAATTAAGAGAGATTGGGGAAGGCCTCCCTTATAAAGTAGGTTTTTAGTTGGAGCTTAAAGGAAGTCAGATTGATCAGTATCATAATAAAGGAAGAAGGGTGTGCCAGTCATGGGGGGCAGTCAGAAAAAATATCCCAAGATGAGTCATAGAAATACCAGGGGTAAATGTCCCTGCATTGAAGAATGGAAATCAATAATAAAAGTGTAAGAAGACTAAAAAGATGGGGAAAGGGAAGAGAACTAGAATATAAAAAGTTTTAAATACTAAATAGAACAATTTTGTATTTGACCTCAGAAGCAATAGGAAGTCAATAGAGTTTATTGCTTAGGGGTAAGATATGTGATGTCTTGTAATGAGTTCTTCAGTGTTTGGTATAGTTAGCCCAGGAATTGATTCTGGAGGCAGGCTAGGAGAGGGGTCTGATAGAGATCAATTTATTTTTTTTAAATAGCTTTTTATTTACAAGTTATATGCATGGGTAATTTTACAGCATTGACAATTGCCAAGTCTTTTGTTTCAATTTTTCCTCTCCTTCCCCTGCCTACCCTCCTCTATATGGCAGGATGACCAGTAGATATTAAATATATTAAAGTATAAATTAAATACAAAATAAGTATACATGACCAAACCATTATTTTGCTATACAAAAAGAATCGGACTCTGAAATATTGTA
Organism: Antechinus flavipes; assembly: GCF_016432865.1. NCBI lineage: Eukaryota > Metazoa > Chordata > Mammalia > Dasyuromorphia > Dasyuridae > Antechinus > Antechinus flavipes. The sequence continues at coordinate 147,818,327 of NC_067403.1, forward strand.
CAATTAGGCTGTGAAGGAAATCCAAAATGCCAGTAAGCAAAAATATAGGGATTGGGAATTCAATGTAATGGTTCTTAGTCATCTCCCAGAGTTCTTTAACTGGGTGTTGCTGGTTCAGTTCATTACTGCTCCATTGGAAATAATTTGATTCATCTCATTGCTGAAGATAGCCAGGTCCATCAGAATTGATCATCATATAGTATTGTTATTGAAGTATATAATGATCTCCTGGCCTTGCTTATTTCACTCAGCATCAGTCATTTCATGCAAGTCTCTCCAGGACTTTCTGAAATCATCCTGCTGGTCATTTCTTACCGAACAATAATGTTCCATAATATTCATATGCCACAATTTATTTAGCCATTCTCCAATTGATGGGCATCTACTCAGTTTCCAGTTTCTGGCCACTACAAAGAGGGCTGCCACAAACATTCGTGCACATACAAGTCCCTTTCCCTTCTTTATGATCTCTTTGTGATATAAGCCCTGTAGTAACACTGCTGGATCAAAGGGTATGCACAGTTTGATAACTTTTTGAGCACAGTTCCAAATCGCTCTCCAGAATGGTTGGATGTGTTCACAATTCCACCAACAATGTATCAGTGTCCCAGTTTTTCCACATCCCCTCCAACATTCTGCATTACCTTTCCCTGTCATTCTAGCCAGTCTGACAGGTGTGTAGTGGTATCTCAGAGTTGTCTTAATTTGCATTTCTCTGATTAATAATGACTTGGAGCATCTTTTCATATGGCTAGAAATAGTTTCAATTTCATCCTCTGAAAATTGTCTGTTCATATCCTTTGACCATTTATCAATTGGAGAATGGCTTGATTTCTTATAAATTAGAGTCAATTCTCTATATATTTTGGAAATGAGTCCTTTATCAGAATCTTTGACTGTAAAACTATTTTCCCAGTTTATTGCTTCCCTTCTAATCTTGTCTGCATTCATTTTGTTTGTACAAAAAACTTTTCAATTTGATGTACTTAAAATTTTCTATTTTGTGATCAGTAATGATCTCTAGTTCTTCTTTGATCATAAATTCCTTCCTTTTCCACAGGTCTGAGAGGTAAACTATCCTGTGTGCCTATAATTTATTTATAATCTCCTTCTTTATGCCTAGGTCATGAACCCATTTTGACCTTATCTTGGTGTACAGTGTTAAGTGTGAGTCCATGCCTAGTTTCTGCCATACTAGTTTCCAATTTTCCCAGCAATTTTTGTCAAATAATGTGTTGTCATCCCCAAAACCGGGGTCTTTGGGTTTTTCAAATTCTAGATTATTAAAGTTATTGGCTGTTTTGTCCTTTGAACCTAACTTATTCTATTGATCAACTAGTCTATTTCTTAGCCAATACCAGATGGTTTTAGTAGCCGCAGCTTTATAATATAACTTTAGATCTGGTACAGCTAGGCCACCTTCATTTGATTTTTTTTTTTCATTAATTTCCTTGAAATTCTTGACCTTTTGTTTTTCCATATGAATTTTGTTGTTATTTTTTCTAGATCATTAAAATAGTTTTTTGGGAGTCTAATTGGTATAAAGCTAAACAAATAGATTAGTTTAGGTAGTATTGTCATCTTTATTATATTTTCTCTCCCTATCCAAGAGCATTTAATATTTTTCCAATTGGTTAGATCAGACTTAATTTGTGGGAAAAGTGTTTTGTAGTTTTGCTCATAAAGTCTCTGATTTTCCCTTGGCAGATAGATTCCTAAGTATTTTATACTATCAGTAGTTAGTTTAAATGGAATTTCTCTTTGTAACTCTGTTGGGTTTTGTTAGTGATATATAAGAATGCTGATGATGTATGTGGGTTTATTTTGTATCCTGCTACTTTGCTAAAGGTGTGAATTTTTTCTAATAACTTTTTAGTAGAGTCTCTGGGGTTCTCTAAATATACCATTATGTCATCAGCAAAGAGTGATAATTTGGTTTCCTCATTGCCTTCTCTAATTCCTTTAATCTCTTTCTCAACTCTTATTGCCAAAGCTAGCATTTCTAATATAATATTGAATAGTAACGGTGATAGTGGGCAACCTTGTTTCACTCCTGTGAAACTCATTATCTTGAGTGCAATTATTAATCGTGTCTATAATTTGCTGTTTCACCCAATAATTCTTTAAGATGAGATTATTTAGTTTCCAATTACTTTTTGGTCTATTTATCCCTAGCTTTTTGTAGAATGTAGTTTTTATTGCATCGTGATCTGAAAAGAAAGCATTTACTATTTCTGCCTTTCTGCATTTAATTTTGAGGTGTTTATGTCCTAATACATGGTCAATATTTGTATAGGGTCTATGAACTGCTGAGAAGAAAGTATATTCCTTTCTGTCACCATTCAGTTTTCTCCAAAGACCTATCATACCTAATTTTCCTAATATGATATTTGCCTCTTTAATTTCTTTCTTATTTGTTTTGTGGTTTGATTTGTCTAATTCTAAGAATGCAAGGTTGAGATCTCCCACTATTACAGTTTTGCTGTCTATTTCTTCTTGCAACTCTCTTAACTTCTCCTTTAGGAAGTTAGATGCTATACCACTTGGTGCATATATTTTTAGTATTGATATTGCTTCGTTGTCTATGCTACCTTTTAGCAAGATATAGTTTCCTTCCTTATCTCTTTTGATTAGATCAATTTTTGCATTTGCTTTATCTGAGGTAAGGATGGCTACCCCTGCTTTTTTGACTTCACCTGAAGCATAATAGATTCTGCTCCAGCCTTTTACCTTTACTCTGTATGTATCTTCCTGCTTTAAATGTGTTTCCTGTAAACAACATATTGTAGGGTTCTGACTTTTGATCTATAGGAGAGTTCATCCCCTTTACATTTTCGGTTAAAATTACCAATTCTGCATTTTCCGTCATCTTATTATCCCCAGATTATGCTTTTCTTTTACTTGCCCCCCCAACCCTATTTCCTAGTTTTAATCTTATGTGCTCCACTTTTATCATGCCACTCACCCTCTTTAGGATCCCTCCCTCCCCCCTTTGAATCTCTTCCCCTTTCTTGTACCCTTCCCTTATAACTCCTTTTCTTTTCCCTTTTCCTCTCCCTCTTTTTAATGATTTGAGAGAAGATTTTCTGTAAAACAAGTATGTCAATTATTTTTTTCTTTGAGCCAACTCTGATGAGAGTAGGATTCACACAATGTTCCCACTCTATTTCATATTTATCATTCCTTTTTGTATTGTATCCCTTCATTTTATCTGTAATTTATTCCCCTAAATAATTCCATCTTTTAACAAAGAGCATGGCCACTGTGAATTCTTCACATGACTGAACCTTAATTTTGGGTGCCTATTATGATCTGATGTCATCATTCATCACTTAAACCATGTTGGTCTTCAAACCACATCATTTGGTGCCAGTCCTCACAATATAAACCACATCAGTTGGACCTGTGCTTTAGGATAATCATTTTAGCATGGAATAAAGAAAAGACTGGAATAGGGCGAAACGAGACAGGCAGACCGACCACCTGCTGGCTGTTTCAGTTACCAAATTTCCAGGTGATAAGAGCCTATACTTGAGCAGTGTCAAGGTTAGATGGGAGAAAGGTGTATTTTTGAGAGATGCTGTAAAGATGAAATTGGCAGGCTTTGACCATGGATTGGATATAGGACATGAGAGATAGGGAAGATACCAGGATGACTCTTAGGTTGGGAGCCTGACAAATTAGGGGCATAATATTGCCGTCTACAGCTATATAGAAGCTATATAGAAGGTTTAAACAGCAGTTAAAGGGATATACAGTATAAAAGATGATATAACAAAATATGCAGTAATAATAAAAAAGTTTGTCAAGGGATTATATTTATATTTTGTACAGTACTTTCTTTACATAAATCCTACAAAGTAGGGATTGTATAAATATGCCCATTGTACTAATGAGGACACTGATGCTCAAAGAAAGGATTCATTTACCTGCTGTGTGTCCAAGTTCCAAACTAATCTAAATCCACAGACTACAATGGTATTAGTTATAACATTCTTCACAATTATGCCATATACTTTATTTCAATTATTCAATTATTTTAATGAGTTAAATAAAATTTGATTAGGCTGATCAAGAAGACAAAGTATCATTTCTTTGTGGAAATGAATTCAAACAATTTGACAAAACTGCCATTACAAAGCTAACTTGTATTATAATATGGATTGCCTCCTTCTGTTGAGGTAGTATGGTTATGAAGCAAGGAGGCTCTTAGAATAATAATCACTGATATAGCAAATGGCTTCATTATGGTTGTTCATATCTTGTTTGTAATGATACTTGGGTCTGAGTAGTTAGTGTCTTTTTTGTTTGTTTGTTTGAATTTGACAATAAATTTCTTGGATAATGGATCGATGTATGTTTTATGGATTTGTTTGGGTCATGTGTTCTTATAGCATTTCATAAATAATAATAGCTATGCCTGAAGTGAGGCAATAAACAACTTAAATAAAAACTAGAAAGAGGTTATTTTGAAAAGAATTATGTAGAGATAAGAGCTGAACAACATGATAAATTAGGTTAAAAATTTTAAAGGGCATATGTCTTTAAAAACAAACAAACATTACAATTCTTCTTGTTCTATCACAGAGTTCTTGAGACTAATATAGAAGGCAATATTTCCATATTATTCCAACATGGGAAATCTTTAATTTGCATAGTATTTGCAGCTCTCACTTTATGGAATACATTTTTGAATGGTGAGGAAGGCACATACACACAACAAAATGATAAAGATTTACATAAAAAATAAGGAAGTGTGATGACATAGTGAGAAGCTGGAGGCCTGAGAGCTGATTCTAATTCTGTGATTAGAGAGCTATGAGACCATGATCAGTCCACTTGATCTCTTTGACTCTTGTACATAATGGGAAAGGGATATAATAAATTTGATATAAACATGGCTTTTGTTATTTAAGAAACAGGTAATGTAAGAGGAAATATTGAATTGCTGATCCTAAAAAAAAATAGTACTAGCAGCCAGATGCCCTGTGGAGCCAGACTAGCATCAGGTGCATCATACAGGCCTTGGCACAGCACCAAGTATCTTTCTATGGATCTAGTAAAGCATCAAATGAGTCATCTACACTGATCACAGCACAGAGCCAAGTTAACACCCAAGCCCCACCATAGGCCTGGGCACACCAACATGTCCCAAACAGTCTTGGTGTATCCAAAAGAAAAATCCATAAAAAGTAGATCTGGAAAATTGAAAAGGAGAAAAATACACCAGTATTCATATAGATAATCAAACAAATCTAAAGGAATGAAAAATGGAAGAAAATGTTAACATAGATCTAGCAGAGATAATTTTTTATTGTGGAAAGTGTTTTTTTTTTCTTTTTAATATACATTGCTTTATGAATAATGTTGGGAGAGAAAAATCAGAGCAAAGAGGGAAAAACATGAGAGAGGAAAAGAAAAACAGAAAAAAGAAGTGAAGATAGCATGTGTTGATTTACATTCAGTCTCCTTAGTTCTTTTTCTGGATGCAGATAGTATTTCCTGTTCAGAGTCTATTGGATTGCTTTGGATCACTGAACTACTGAAAAGAACCAAGGCTTTCATAGTTGATCATCACATATTCTTGTTGTTATTTTGTACAATGTAATCCTGGTTTTGTTCAGCATCAGTTCATGTAAATCTTTCCAGGCCTTTCTATAATCAGTTTGTTTACCATTTTTATAGAACAACAGTCTATCACAACTTATTCAACTATTCACCAGTTTGATGGACATTTTCTCCTTTTCCAATTCTCTGCTACCACAAAAAGGGCTACTACAAATATTTATGCATACGTGAGTCCTTTTCCCTCCTTTATGATTTCTTTGGGATACAGACCCAGTAATGGCACTATTGGGTCAAAGGATATGTATAATTTTATAGCCCTTTGATCATAGTTCTAGTTTGCTCTCCAGAATGCTTGGATCATTTCACAACTTGACCAATAATGCATTAGTGTAGGAGAGCTAATTTAAGAATTACTTGATAGAACATGTAACAACAACAGCAACAAATTTTTAAAAAATCTTCAGCTAAACAAAAATTTAAAAGTTCAAAAAAAAAAAAAAACAAAAGTGAGAATAATAATACTGAAAGTAAGAAAAATATTGACCTAGTAAATGAAATTAGTACCTGAATTCATGAAAAACAAACCAAAACCCAATCAAATAGGCAATTAGTTGGTTTGATTTTTTTTTAAAAGAAAGAGAATCAGTTTACTAGTATCAAAAAAGAAAAGAGTGAATTTTCTACTAATGAAGAGGGAAGCAATTATTAGGAATTATTTTGCACAATGTCATTTCAAAAAAAATCTGACTTTTTAAGCAAAATTTATATTAACCAAAATTATAACTTGCTTAGATAAGCAGAACACTTAAATAACTTCATCTAAGAAAGATAAACTGAAAAAAAAAGGAAAACAACAGCAACAAATCAATGAACTCTCTAAGAAAAAATCCCCAGAACCAGGTGGATTCACAAGTGAATTCTACCAAACTTTTGAAGAGCAATTCATTTCAATAACACCTGAACTATTTGGAAAAATAGGCAAAGAAGAAGATCTACCAAATTATTTAGATAATGCAAATATGATGCTGATACATAAACCATAAGAGCCAAAACAGAGAAAGAAAATTATAGAACAATTTTTCTCATGAATAGTGATCAAAAACGTTAACTAAAATACTAATAAGATCACAGCAATTTATCATAAGGATCATATAATATACAGGTGAGATTAATATCAAACTTGCAACTGATCTAATAGTAGGAAAACTAGCAGGATAATTGACAATATCAATAAGAAAACCAACAGAAATCATATAATTATCTCAATAAATGCATTAAAAGTTATTGTGAATGAATGAAATATGAATTCCTATTTAAAATACTAGAGAAGGTAGAAGTAAATGGAGCTTTCTTTAAAATCATAAGTAAATATAGATGAAAATAATTAGTAATCATTATCTGTGTTAGAAATAAGCTAAAAACTTACCAATAAAATCATAACTATTATTTAATGTTGTTCTAGAAATGTCAATTTAGCAATAAGAGAAAAAAATAGAAGAAATTAAAATAGGCAATGGGGGTACAAAACTATCATTTTTTGCAAATGATATGGCATACTTAGTGAATCCAAAAGGATCAACTAAAAAACTAGTTGAATACATATAACTTGAGTAGATTTGCAGTATTAAATAATCAAATAATCAGCATTTCTACATATTACCAGAAAGCTCAATTACATTTAATATACTTGGGAGTTTACCAGCCAAGACAAACTCTGGAAGTATATGAACAAAGTTATGAAACACTTTTCACTCAACTGGAAAAATATGAATTGTTCATGGAAAGGCCAAGCCAAAATAATAAAAAAATGACAATTTTATTTAAATTAATTCATTCCTCAATGTCTTATCAAACAATCAAAAATTATTTTATTTACCTAAAAAAGTAATAACAAAATTCATTTGGGTGAAAAAATGGTCAAGAATTAAACACCCATCAGATTGGCTAATACAATAGAAAAAAATGACAAATATTGGAGAGGATATCAGAAAATTGGGACACTAATATTTTGTTGTTAGAGTTTTGAACTGATCCAATCATTCTGAAGAGCAATTTGAAACAATACTGAAAGGCAGAAAACATGTGCATGTCCTTTGATCCAGCCATGGATACTGTTACTAAGTATCTGTATTCCAAAGAAATCCAACAAAAAATGAAAAGGACCCAGTTAAACAAAAATATTTATAGGAGCTCTTTTTGTTATGGTGAAGAATTGGAAATTGAGGTGAGGTTCATCATTCGGGAATGGTTGCCCCAGTTGAGATATATCAACATAATGGAATACTATTAAGTTATACAAAATGACAAGCAACTAGATTTCAGAAAAACCTGGAAAGACTTATGGAAATGGACATAATGTAAAGGGAATTCAACTAGAACATTGTATACAGTGTCAGCAACATTGTATGATTCCATAGGATTCATAATGAAAGACTCTATCATCCAGAGAAATTTATATAAACCATATATTATATTACTTACAATCTTAGGGGATGGGGACATGAGCAACAAAATTTGGAATCTGATTTTTTAAAATATTTTTTTTTATTTTCAAAATACATGCAAAGATAGTTTTCAGCATTCACTCTTGCAAAACCTTGTGCTCCAAATTTTTTCTCCCTCCCATCCCCTACCCCATCCCCTAAACAGCAAGTAGTCCAATATATGTTAAACATGTACAATTCTTCTATTCATACTTTCACTTTACATGCTGCACAAGAAAAATCAGGTTTAAAAAGGGGAAAAATGAGAAAGAAAACAATTTGCAAGTAAACAACAACAAAAAGTGAAAATTCTGTGTTGTGATCCACATTCAATCTCCAAAGTCTTCTTTCTCGATGCAGATGACTCTCTCCACCACAAGTCTATTGAAATTGGCCTCATTATTGAAAAGAGCCATGTCTATTAAAATTGATCATCTCATAATCTTCTTGTTGCTGTGTACAATGTTTTTAAGTTCTACTCATTTTACTTAACATCAGCTCACATAACTCATTTTTTAAAACAATGTTATATATATCTAATCATAATTGGAAAAATACTATTAAAATAGTTCTGATATTTACATTTTTCTTCATAAAGGCCTTAACTAGGAACACAAATATGTATGAGATAGATCTTTCTGCATTTAATAATGATAATAATCATAATACTAATAATTAACATTTTATAGTATATTGAAGTTTACAAATTCCTTAATATATTTTCTCACTTGGTCCTTACAATAGTTCTGTCAGGTGAGTGTTATTATTGTTCCCATTTTACAAATTAAGAATTTGAGACAATGAAAAAATGAAATTAAATGAAATTTCTGAAGTCACAAAACTAAGTAAGCATTTTTAGTCGGTTTTGAACTCGAATCTTCCAAATTCTAAGTTTGGTCCTCCATCTACTGCTCTATCTTGATGCTTCATATACATTAATACTGAAGTACAGAAACTTTTTTCGTTGGCTACAATTGAGCAATTACTGTTTTTGAGGCACATGAGTTAATGGCAAAGCAATAACTAAAGATGTAATAATTAGGAACAAATAAAATTATAGTTGCTAGAGGGAGTGAAGAAGTGATTGTGGAGGCCAAACAAATCATATGTTCGTGCATGCAAGGCTAGGATGAAGTCTAACCATTTTCCTGTAAGGGTTTGGGGTAACAACAGACTTCATGGGAGTATACACAATAGTTATGGGACCAGAATAATTTATTTGGAGTGATAGATTAATGGTTACTGTTTGAAGATCAGCAGGGAAAAAATCATGGAATTCATTAGTACTGAGAAAGAAGTGACATTTCAAGTCTCACTATGTATAAATACATAGGTAAGGAAGGCCATGTCCACACATGATAGTTAAAACTCTGACTAAAGATTTTTGGAACTGAAAGGAACTGCAAAACTTCTGTATCTATGTATGTCAGCTCATCATTAGGCAAATATGCTTTATGTTGGGTATCAATAAACAAATAAGGAAAAATCACACTTTCAATTTGACTGAAGAATTATACATGAAAGAAATTTGCAAGTTATAAAGCACTAAGGGATTCAAAGGGAATAAAAGTTGTCCAATGCACCAAATGCTTTCCAAGTCATACAGACAGAAAACCAAACATAATCACTTCAGCATGGGAATACTTTCTGTCTTGTTACAGCAGCTGTTGCAATACAGTCAGGGTTTTCTGTATAATCAGATTCACTTTTCCACCTAGGAAGACATGCTCAAGTGTTCATTGATTTGGCACAGGAGTGTCTTTGACATTGATTCATTCAACTATCTTATTTTACAGATGAAAAAACTGAAGCCCAAAGGGTTTTAGAAAATCACTTTTCTTTATTTATCATATTGGTTTCTTCTTATATCATAGTAATATATTCTTTCATTGATGTCAGGTTAATGAATCAACAAGTATTTTATTAAATACTTGTTATATGCTATGCACTGAAGATGCAAATATAAGAAAAAGAGAAGCAATATCTTGACCTCACAAAGCTTATATTCTCATTCACAGGATAATATAATTTGTTAGTCATTCTTAAATTGATGGACATTTATTTTATTTACAATTATTTGCTACCACAAAAACTTATGCTATCAATATTTTGTTATATTAGAGTATTCTTTGGTATATACTTATCTATGATGTTTATGAAGTATAAATCTATTATAGTAATCTCTGGATCCATAGTAATCTCTGAATCCAAGTTTCTTTATATATATATATATATATATATATATATATATATATGTAATTTTAGTTACTTTATATTTATAATTCTAAATTGCTTTCCAAACTGGTTATACTGATTCATATGAGCCTATCTTCCCACAAGTCCTCCAACACTGACTATTCCCATTTTTTGTCATCTTTGCCATTTTGTTGGGTATCAGGTGAAACCTTAAGGGTTATGCAGAGCTGATAATATTTTGGACTGTAGAGAAACTGTCAAATCTTAAAAGGTTTTGATCATGTTGTTAACAATGATCATTGATTCAAATTTAGAGAGGGATAAGACCTTCAGAATAATTTCACCTAACCTTGTCATTTTAAGGTTAAGGAAACTAAAGCAAACCATTAAGTATTCCTTCAAATAATAGGCAAGTCTACATGTTTTATACAAATTCAGGAAAACAGAGAATGGGGAAAGTTGAAATAGAAAAATAACAACAAAATAGAATTTAATGAATATTAAAATACTCACTTTAGAGTTATATACAAAAAAATTAAAACAAAACAAAAAAGATGGTGTTAATTGTTATATTCCTTAGATCAATTACAAATGATTTGAAAAGGAGATACCAAAGACATAAACAAAAGCAACTGAAACAAGATTAAAAGGGAAGTACAGCCAGTATTTCTGCTAAAAGTCTCATTTGTTTGAAAAACAAAAAGTGGGATTCTTGTAATATACTCTTTTTAATTGATTTCATCATACTGATTTTTTTCTCCAGTAGTATGGGTCTCTGTCTCTGTCTCTGTCTCTGTCTCTCTCTCTTTCTCTGTCTCTCTCTCATTCTCTCTCTTTCTCTCTCTCTCTCTCTCTCTCTCTCTCTCTCTCTCTCATTCTCTCTCTTTTTCAACACTAAGGGAGAGAGGAATGGAAAAAGAAGGAAAGAGAAACCCCTCTTATATTTAATTTCTACTCAAAAAGCTTCTTTTTAACTTATGCTTTGCTATACCTTAGCTAGAAAATGTTCTAACTAGAAAAACTATTGTTAGCTAGAAAATGACCCTTTACAATTAGGCAGAAATATCTTATACTGTGAAGGTTGCTAAGGGAACTAGCAGAAAAAGTGAGTGTGCAAATGTTAGCATTATTTTCACATAAGCAAGACCATAGTCTCTGAGTTTCAAAGGAAAAAAATATGTTAGAGAAAGAAAAAAATGATTATAAGGAGGATCCAACATAACTTATTCTCTATTTTTACAAGGAAGTAATGAAAAATCCAACCCAACCAAGTCATAGAGAACATAATAAAAGCTTTCTAAATCATGGTATCTTAACCTGAAGATCCTGAACTTGTATTTTGTTTTGTGTGATGACTTTATTTCAATGCAATTGGTTTTCTTTGCTATTTTATGTATTCTATACATTTAAAAAAAGATTATTCTGAGAATAGGTCTCATTAAATTCCAAAGGATGTCTTTGATGAAAAAATGTTAATAATCTGTATTATCAATAATAAAGTTTGCAAAGGATATTCAATAAACTTGTTATTGGAAACAATAATAACAAAGTAAAACTAAGGCACCAGCATTTAGAGATGTGCCATTTATTTCTGCAAAGCCTAGTCACAGACAATGTAGGTTTTAATATTTGCTATGTAATCACTAAGTTCTACTAAGGCCATTGTCCTCAGGATAATCATATTTTTGGCCTACAGTAGATAGGTTCATATCCCATGTATTCCTAATCTCTTCTACTCTAAATACCCTCAATACTTGTCTCTTCTAAATTAGTATAACATTTCCAAAATGTCAACAAAACAAATTTCATATGTTTTATAAGAAAGAAAATCTCAGGATGTTACAGTGGAGATTATGGTACAGAATTTGCAATTCCTTTATCAGCTAGAGTGAATAGGAGAAACAGTTATGGAAAAAATTCACATTAGAAAGTGTTGTGCACCTACACAAATCATCAGCATTTTTAAATATTACTGACAAAACCCATCAGCAAGAGATGAAAAGAGATATTCCATTTAAAATTACTGGGGGTCTACATATCAAGACAAACCCAAGAACTATATGAATACAATTACAAAACACTTCTCACAAAAATAAAATCATATCTAAAACAATTGGGAAAATATCAATTGTTTGTGGCTAGGCTGAGGTAATATAATAAAAATGCTAATTCTGCCTAAATTGATCTACTTGCTCAGTGCCATACCAATCAAACTGCCAAAACATTATTTTATAGAACTAGAAAAAATAATAACAAAATTAATCTGGAAGAACAAAAGATCAAGAATATCAAGGTAATTTTTTAAAATAATTTTTTATTGATAGAACACATGCCAGGGTAATTTTTTACAGCATTATCCCTTGCATTCATTTCTGTTACAATTTTTCCCCTCCCTCCCTCCCTCCACCCCTTCCCCCAGATGGCAAGAGTCCTTTACATGTTGAATGGGTTGCAGTATATCCTAGATACAATATATGTGTGCAGAACTGAACAGTTTTCTTATTGCACAGGGAGAATTGAATTCAGAAGGTATAAATAACCCGGGAGGAAAAACATAAATGCAAGCAGTTTATATTCATTTCCAGTGTTCTTTCTCTGGGTGTAACTGCTTCTGTCCATCTTTGATCAATTAAGGCTCTCTTTATCCAAGAGGTCCACTTCCATCAGAATACATCCTCAAACAGTATCATTGTTGAGGTATATAATGATCTCCTGGTTCTGCTCATTTCACTCAGCATCAGTTCATGTAAGTCTTGCCAGTCCTCTCTGTATTCATCCTGCTGGTCGTTCCTTACAGAACAATAATATTCCATAACGTTCATATACCACAGTTTACTCAACCATTCTCCAATTGATGGGCATCCATTCATTTTCCAGCTTCTAGCCACTACAAACAGGGCTGCCACAAACATTTTGGCACATACAGGTCCCTTTCCTTTCTTTAGTATCTCTTTGGGGTATAAGCCCAGTAGAGACACTGCTGGATCAAAGGGTATGCACAGCTTGATAACTTTTTGAGCATAGTTCCAAATTGCTCTCCAGAATGGCTGGATGTGTTCACAGTTCCACCAACAATGTATCAGTGTCCCTGTTTTCCCACATCCCCTCCAACATTCCCCATTATCTTTCCCTGTCATTCTAGCCAATCTGACAGGTGTGTAGTGGTATCTCAGAGTTGTCTTAATTTGCATTTCTCTGATTAATAATGATTTGGAGCATATTTTCATATGTCTATAAATAGTTTCAATTTCTTTGAGAATTGTCTGTTCATATCCTTTGACCATTTATCAATTGGAGAATGGTTTGATTTCTTATAAATTTGAGTCAGTTCTCTATATATTTTGGAAATAAGACCTTTATCAGAACCTTTGATTGTAAAAATGTTTTCCCAGTTTATTGTTTCCCTTCTAATCTTGTCTGCATTTGTTTTGTTTGTACAAAAACTTTTCAGTTTGATATAATCAAAATTTTCTATGTTGTGGTCAATAGTGATCTCTAGTTCTTCTTTGGTCATAAATTCCTCCCTCTTCCACAGGTCTGACAGGTAAACTATCCTATGCTCTTCCAATTTATTTATCATCTCATTCTTTATGCCTAGATCATGAACCCATTTTGACCTTATCTTGGTGTACGGTGTTAAGTGTGGGTCAATGCCTAGTTTCTGCCATACTGATTTCCAATTTCCCCAGCAATTTTTGTCAAATAATGCATTCTTATCCCAGAAACTGGTGTCTTTGGGTTTGTCAAACACTATATTATTAAAGTTATTGGCTGTTTTGTCCTTTGAACCTAACTTATTCTATTGATCAACTAGTCTATTTCTTAGCCAATACCAGATGGTTTTAGTAGCCGCAGCTTTATAATATAACTTTAGATCTGGTACAGCTAGGCCACCTTCATTTGATTTTTTTTTTTTCATTAATTTCCTTGAAATTCTTGACCTTTTGTTTTTCCATATGAATTTTGTTGTTA